>NC_045599.1:107151265-108351265 GCF_009762305.2 Zalophus californianus
CTACATGCCCCCACGATGAGTTCACAGCTTAAAAAAAAAAAAAAAAAAAAAAAAGATTACTAAGGAGGAAAGAAGTCTAAGACTGGTTAAGGAAGCAGGGTACAGTGTTCAAGAACCAGGCTTCGGGACAGTCCTAGTATTTTTCACATCCTGGTTCAACCACTATGAAACTAACCAAGACACTCCATCTATCTATCACATTTTTCTATCAAAGTGAGAGGTCAGAAACACCTGTCTCTTTAGGGGGTTTAGGAGAATCAAACAAGGTAACAGAGGTAAATCGCCTGTCACTGTGCAGGGCCTAAGTACTCAATAGGCATTTGTTGCTCTTAATTTTCATTCTTTATTGTTTCACGCTGACATTCTGCATGAAATTTCATGATTTCATCTACTTGCCTGCAGAGTCTGATTCTTTTCCACCTTTCTGCATACATAATTGCTTTTGTGGTCCTTGATGACTTTCTCTGGAAAATCATTACCCCAACTGCCCCCACACTCTAAGGGCAGATGGTAGAACTTTGTAACATGAGAAACTCAAGTTCTCTGGCTCATTTCTTGTCCTCTTGCTGATGACCAGCAATTTGAGATGATCTTGGCCCTAGTATTATAGCAGGCTGATAATCATAAAGTCACAGTCTACAATTATCCCTGTATTCCAAAGCCAAGAAACACAACTCTGAAAGCAAACAATGCTATCATTCAGCACAATGATATACAGAGTTATTAAAGAAATTTTGCTGACTGCTTTGAGAATTCAAGTCTCCAGTCTGTCCGAATGCATCTTTCTTTCTTTTCTCCTAACTGATATTAAGAAACTGTCTATGTTCAGGTAGTAACAACATAAAAATATGCCTCCTACCTTTCAGGTTTAGCTATACCACAAACTAATAAAAAGTTAAGATGCTTCAGGGAAAAGTTAACTTCTACTCCAGGCTAAGTCACTGAAGCACTTGCTCAGAAATGCATTTACTAACAAAAGTTTTTTGAGTACATAATATTTACTATGCACTTTGTTAAGGGTAGGGACTATTAATGACTTTATTTCTACCCTCATGAAGCTTTTATTCCAGCAGTTTTTCATTGTCTTTCGAAATTTCCTAACTTCTGCCCAGATATGGGAAGACATGACAAACTCCTACAAAGCTGTTGATTCATGCTAGTGACATAGCATGTTGTTATAAGTAGGCTAGTTTCTGCTTGATATAGTGAGAGCACTCTGTAATTCCTGGTTTCCTCAAGAGACAAGCCAATTGCCTGTTTGTTCCCCAGCTCCCATCCAGCACACAGCTCTTCTGAATTGATCCTGGTTTATATCCCTCCTTCAGCAAAGAAATGAAAAGTAATCACCAAATCCCCAAGTACATATTCTATTCATTAACGAGCTGCTACATGGATGGAACAATCTAGAAGGCACTGGGCTCAGACGACACAGCTGCAGAAATCAGCTTTTTTGGGATCTTTGGAAACATGATGGGATTAATGCCATCCTATGGCAAAATAAACCAAGAAAGGATATACAGGGAATACTGTCAATGGGAATAATGTCGAGAATGAACAAAATGTGTCTTCAATCACCAGCATCTGCTAATGATAGAGGGGGGTGTAATTTTTGCCTGTTGGGTCGCCTTGAATGCTTCAGGGAATAGGTCATTTTTCAAAAGGTACCAATTTAGTGGCTGTTCTGATGGCAGAGTGTGAACCACACCTCTCTAATGAATGGGCTGTATTAACAATGATTCCTGTGAGTGGAGAACACACACAGGCACTGATCCACAAAGGCACCCAGACACACTCCCCAGAGAAGGCAGGATGAGGGAGAGTAGGAGAGGGATGGGAAGATATGAGGAACTCTAAAATTAGGCTCTTGGTGAAGATTTCTGGTGGAAGCATGCCAGGGGGAAGGGATGAACTGTGAATTTCAATCCGTGGAACTAGGTTGGGTTTTATCAGGAAGTGGAGAAGCCCTGGGATGATACAGAAACCATGTATGTGTCCAAGGCTGTGCCTCACAGACCTGCACACAGCACTCGTGATGCCAGCAATGCTTTACTATGTGTTCATTACCTCCATTTGCATATTAGGAAGTCATTAAGTAATTTGTGTGAAATCACACAACTAGAAAGTGACAGGATCTACACTCAGAACCTACCCTGGAGCTTATGGGTGTTCTCCAAATATGCTGAAAAATCACAAAGGATTCTTTCCTACATTTTTATTTCTGATTAAGCCAAGTTCCGACACTTGGAAATGTCACCGTTTTAACTCCAAAGGAAGAATTCGGTCAGTCTCCTAAAGAATCTAACTGTGAAAACTGGTCCAACTCCTTCTCTGTCGAGGAGAGTGGAAGCACCCAGATAGAGCAGAGGGCAGCTTTCTTCTAACAGTTGCTTCCTGAGCAGATTCACTGAACTGAGTCTCCGCTGGTAGTGGGACTCAGTTTATAAAATATTAATTATACTTCCTACCAGCTAACACTACTGAAACAATGTTGGGTCCATGAAACATAAAATATTTTGGAGATCTGGGTGCTCATCTGTAACTGCAATCACTACTTTTGGGCTAAATGTGGAAGCCTGTTGTTTATTCCTAAATGGACACCAATCAAACTACTAGGGAATAACAAAAGAAAATTTGTGTCACCGGATTTTAAGGAATATAGAAAACATCCAATGACTTTTAGATACCTGATCTCTTGCCAATTCATTAGCACCTTACTTTCTTACCTGGTTAGCCTTTTAAATTGAATGGAGAAGTCAAGGGGACTCTAGAAGAAATGTTACTGAACATTATGATGAAACTTCCAAGAATTTGCTAGCATCTAGGCTAATTGTTGATCTGTATTTTGCTTTAGCTAGTTAACAAATGATTTATCTCAAACTTCATCAAATGGGTCAGACACAGACAGTCTGTGGGTGGAAAGAACAGTGGCCCACAAGAGGAGCTTTTAAAATTTAGCATTCAAGGACAGGTGCCCGACCTCACCCCTTTCCATATGCACCTAGCCACTATTCCTCTCAGTCTCACATTTGCTATTTTCGATATCTACAAACACAGGTCCACCTTTGCTTTAGGAAATTTATCACCATCTCCAGAGAAGCAGTCCTTGCTCCCGGCCTAACAGCAAGTGTGTGTGTGTGTGTGTGTGTGTATACACACACACACACACACACACAATTTCCTAAATATCACTGCTCTTCGCATAATTCACATATTCGGTCAAACTCTCTATCAACTTCCACACATGCCCATGGACCACCCAACCTTGTAGATACCTATGGAACTCACAGCGGCAGCATGCTATCTCACATGGCCTCCAACCCAGACAGTGGGCTTTCTGTGCCACCTCAAACCCAGACAATGGTGAGTTTACCACACCCCTCTTACACGTTAGTGTGGACATACAGCTGGAGTACTTACCTCAATCAATCAGTAATTCAGTTACCAGGGGCTATTTTAAGTGGCAGCTTGCCATATACCTCTAGATACTAACCCAAGAAAGAAAATATCAGGAAGCATCACCTCATCCCCGAAACACCCGTGTCCAATCTCCTATTCTTGGTGACATACGTAAGTTAGATCCACAATATTATGCCACCATGAACACCAACGGATGCTTAGCAAAACACATCATTCTAGGAGGCTGTCAATATGGACACTATTTTGCCTTGATACCATAAACTGCAAAGGTCATACAGGCTGAAAGTATTAGATCCCTGCCTGGGTTTGATTCCCGGCTGAGCTGCCCCACTCAGTGTGTCTTTGGGCAAGCTGTTCCACCTTTCAGTGCTTCATCTGCAAGACAGAAGTCATAATACATATTTCCAAGCATTCTTTTTGAGGAGTAATTTTAATACAATGATGCTATGTTTGAATTAATATAATGTATTTATAATTCATATTGGTATGAATTTTCTTACCTATTAAATGAGCATAACAACACCTTAAGGGCTCTTACAAGAAATTTAGGAGGTAAAAACAGAAATATGCACAATAGTATGTTTGTGTCTTGCCTACTAGACCAAGTCATTGAGAACATCAAATCTATGTCATGTTTCTTTCTGTGAGGCACAGAGTAAGCATAGAATAGGGAGCCATTGCATAATGTCTGTGTGTGGACATAAGTTAATCATTTATGGTTGTTTTTTTGTTTTGTTTTGTTTTTGATGTAGTGTTCCATGATTCATTGTTTGCGTATAACACCCAGTGCTCCATTGAATATGTGCCCTCTTTAATACCCATCACCAGGCTAACCCATCCTCCCACCCCCCTCCCCTCTAGAACCCTCAGTTTGTTTCTCATAGTCTGTCATGGTTCGTCTCCCCCGCCAATTCCCCCCCCCCTTCATTTTTCCCTTCCTACTATCTTCTTTTTTTGCTGGAGTGGTGGGGGGTGGGAGGGATGGGGTGGCTGGGTGATAGGCATTGGGGAGGGTGTGTGCTATGGTGAGCACTGTGAATTGTATAAGACTGATGAATCACAGACCTGTACCTCTGAAACAAATAATACATGTTAAAAAAAAAATCATTTATGTTTGACTTCCTTCACTGATTGATCTCGAAAGCAAGCTACACCACTTCCTTACTAATTCTGTGGTGGCCAAGGGAGAAGGCCAGTCTAGGGAAGAACTGAGGAGCTGGATTAACCCAAATCATCTAACGATGAGAGGAGTAAAATTACTGTCCAATCCCCAAGCCATTAATAAAAGTCTAACTGATTATCAGAGTTTTGGGTAAGTAACAAAATCTCAGAAGCTATTAGTTATCGAGCTTGTGTGTGCCAGCACTGTACCAAGCTTAACATTTGTTCAAGAAACGCTCCCAATAACTACTGAAGTTGTGCTATAAGGATTCTCATCTTACTTATGGGGAAGGAGAAGGCTCAGAGTGTTCAAGTGACTTGTGACCCAGTGCAGAGCATGGATTTGAACCCAGAAGAGGGAGTCCAGGCTGTGGCCTTCCAATCACTACTATAGTCTTTCTTGCTAAGTCATGAACTCATTTTTGTCTGTGACAAAAACTGCAAATGTTTTCCCAATTTATTGCCTTAGATTGCTTCTGTGAGTTTTTGAGGGGTAATGTTTTAACTTTGTAAGATAAGAGTTAATGTTTCTAAAGATAGAAAAGAATATCCTAAAAAGGAAAATACTAATAAGTACCTAGAAAAATAGGCAGGGATATCGACAGGAAGCTTAGAGAAAAAGAAATGCAAATAGACTATGAACTCAGCAACACACATAAGAAATCCAAATTCTGCATGAGAAAATTAGAGCACCAATGATTCTAATACTGGAAAGAATTAAAATACCACCGATATATTTAAATCAATACGTTTACAATGATACTAAGAAGAAGAAGAAAAAAATTTCACTGGTCACCTTTGGAAGATGCTAGAGAACCAAATCATCATTTTGAAAATAGTAAATAAATGAAAATCAACCTCTGTCCTGCCTTTCCTTACGACCGATAATCAAATACTGAAAAAAGGAAATTTCCATTTGTAGAAGTTTCTCACCAAAAAATGAAAATAATAAAATTGGAATGCCGCCCTTGTTTAACTCCTAATGACATAATGCATCTAGGTAGTAATTATCAATGACTACTAACATCACAAAAGAAAGATCTGGAGGCATAAAAGTTTCACCTAGGTAGCAGTCTAGCCAAACCATGCAACTGGAATGAAAGCAGCTAACTTACAGGAAATGCAGGGACTGACAAATTTGTGTACACAACACAGGGATACAGTCAGCAATATCCAGGCTGTGGAACTGTCTGCAGGATAAAGAACCGGATCATCTTCAACAAATACATCACAAGGAGAATAATGAAGAGTGATGGGAACCTACGGATTAAGAAAGGCTTAAGAAACACACAGTCACTTATAATGGATGAAAAAGATTTAGATCTTGATATACAAAGGAGATGAAAGAAACAATTATGAGCAGTAATCTCAAAAAAGACTAGACACTTGTCAGTACAAAATAGTAGTTAATATCTTTGGTATAATAATGACACTGTTTTATTTACAAAAAGGATGTCAGCTTTTAGAGTTGAACACTGCTCTATTTAAGGAAGAAATGTTACAGGTAGGAATTTGCTCTAGCGGGGTCTGGGTGCTGTAGACAAGACTGCCAATGAACTGGTAAGTCTTCCAGCTGATTTATGGTACCTAGGATTTCATTTCCCTGTTCCCTCTACTTTAAAATATATTTAAAATTTTCCACAATAAAATAAACTGTTTGCCAGACAAAAGCACATAGAGCATCTGTTTAACAAAGGAAGGTGATAAAAATGGTAATAGTTGTCTTTAGGTGGTAAAATTCGGTAGGATTTTGACCTCTTTAATTCCCATTATTATTTTTTTTTTTTGCTCTTAATGAGTGTGACTCACTTAACAGACAGACATGGGAAATTTATTTTAAAAACCCTTTTTTTCCCATTTGAAGCTTTAACCATTAGTATTTTATTACTTAAACAACTGGGAAGCAAATATGCAAAATCTTAGGATTTGCCACGGTGGGTGGTAGACACACAACCATTCATTTTATCATTTTTCTTAATTGAAAAAACGTAACCTTGTATAATAGATTATAAACAATGAAAATAAATGGACTGTCCTGTTATCTCTGTTAGGTCATACTGAATACTTTCTTCAAAGTGACCTCTAGAAGCAAAGGGTGTCGCACAATGTAAAATGATCTTACTTTAACCATAAATCTAAGAACAATTTTTGCAACCATTTCCAAAGAACTGTGTAAGAGATATTAGGAATCTACCCTACGGGGAAAACCACAGAACAGTCCACTGTGAGACTGTCGATCTATATATTTTTAAATATTTTTTATTTTTAAAGGAATAAAGATATGACCTGTAATTCATGACTTCAAAGGGATTTTACTTCAATAATGTTAAGGAATTAGGACCAAGTCCCAGGCACTCAGTTAAAAATATTTCAAAGAAAAGAACTGGAGAGAGTCATAAGGGGTCAGCCAGTCAAATCGTACTGTTTTGCAGATGAGGAAAGTGGCCTGTCCAAAGTCACAAAAGTGATTGGGGTCAGGTGAGTGAGAAGAATCTAGCTCTCTAATGCCCCATTCCCTTCTTTCTGAGCCATGCCACCCCAAACAGCATCTTCCCCAATACTTCTATGATCCTGTCACAACTACACACCTGCATTCTATCTTTTATCAAAAAACTGGTAAGAATATGTAGGACACAGTTGGAGTCATGGCTTATGTGGGGGTACCTAAGAGGAGAACAAGGGGTTTATTTATATAGATTATTATAGCAGTTTTTGGTTGACAGCAAAGTGGAGCAGAAAGTGCAGAGTTCTCATACACTTCCTGTCCCTAAGCATGCACAGACACTTCCATCATCAACATCCTGAACCACTGTTACATCCGTTACCATCAATGAACCATTACATCGATCCATCATCATCATCATCACCCAAAGTCAACAGCTTACCTTAGGGATCCCACTTGGTCTTACACATTCTATGGGTTTTGACAAGTGTTTTGTGGGATGTCTTCACTATAATAGTATTCTACAGAATAGTTCCATTTCCCTAAAAATCCTCTGCACTCTATCTGTTCCTCCCTCCCTTACCTCTAATCCCTGACAACCCCTCATCTCTTCAAATATCTCTATAGTTTTACCTGTTCTGGAATGTCATACAGCTGGAAACACATAGTGTGTAGCCTTTTTAAGATTGGTTTCTTTCATTTAGTAACACACATTTTAAGACTCTCCAGGTCTTTTTGTGGTTTGACAGCTCATCTCTTTTCAGTACTGCCTAACGTTCCATCATCTGGATGGACCACAGTTTCTTTACCCATGCACCTACTGAAAGATACCTCAGATGCTTCCAAGTTTTGGCAATTAAAATAATTGCACCAGCTTGCATTCCCACCAAGAGTGTTCTCTGAACACTCACGAGCAGATTTCTGTATGGACGTAAGTTTTCAACTCCTTTGGGTAAATATCAAGAAGCACAATCACTAGATCATAAAGTAAGAAGATGTTTAGTTTTCTAAGAAACTGCCAAAGTGTCTTCAAAGTGGGTTTTGAACCCTTCATAGAGGGGTTTCAGGGCAAAAATCAGCCAAGTGAAAAATCACGTAAAACCAACATCATGCTTCAAAATACCTTAGGAAGGCAGTATATTAGGTGATAGATTTCAGAAGCCACTAAGCTCTAGGTTCTGTGAGGGCAGGTCATCTATTTCAGTAGTTCACTGTATCTCCAGTAGTATTCCTTGTACCTAGCACAGTGCCGGTACATGATAAATGCTCATGTTAAATGAACAGATCCAGTGAGGGAAATCTTTTCTTCCATCTTGTAGCACACATTTCTTTGGTTGAACAATAAACAAAGTGAAGACTCATCTCCGGGGTCCCACAGTGTGGAAAGTAAGTACTATTAAGGAACAGGACCTCACTCAGATGAAACCCTTACCCTTTAGGGGCATCAGAGACGAGGACAGACACTGAGGAAAAAGCAGAGAACACCGCCTCTCTTACTCGGGGGCATGTGCCATTATACGGACCAGGGGACAGATTCCTCCGCACAACGGAAATGGTTCTTTTTATTTGCTATGCACGTACCGTTGAATTTTCATAAATTAAATGCACAGAAACTGAGACTCCACTGTGATTGCAAAACCACTGCATTGGAAATCAGCTTTCACTGAAATCACATTAGAAACCAGAAAGATTAGACTTAGAAACATATTTAGCCCCATCAAGAGGGAGATTATGGAAAGTTTATAAAACAACATAGATAAACACTGTAGGCCGGCCAAGTGCCTGGCTAGGGAAAGGCTTAGCCTTGTCACCTCAACCA
Organism: Zalophus californianus; assembly: GCF_009762305.2. Taxonomy (NCBI): domain Eukaryota; kingdom Metazoa; phylum Chordata; class Mammalia; order Carnivora; family Otariidae; genus Zalophus; species Zalophus californianus. Next base: position 107,160,106 of record NC_045599.1, read on the forward strand.
AGAGAAGAAAGCGGTCATTGACCTTCAGAACAAGGACTCCGGAGTCACCAAATCCCTGTTCTGCAAACTTGAAGCAATCCACCTACTCATCCAGCCTCAGTTTTCCATCCTGTGAAACAGGAATACTAATACCTATAGTTTTGAAAGGAGAAAAGATTATAGGACAGGTCTAGCACCCTGCTTCAATTTTTAAAGCACACACAAACAAAATCGTAATAGCAATTCCTTAGGCCTCGGTATGAAGTACTGAGAAATATAGGTTTGCCGATCCTAAACCTTCCCAAACCATCTGTTTCCCACTATAGCACAAGCTAAGTTACTACTTGGTATTTATTAAGAACCCACAGAGCTGTTTGAATTACATAATTGTGCCTTAGATAGCTAGCTATTACTTTACCCTCACTTCTTACTAGGCAAATGTGAAGTTAAATTAGTCACTTATCATAAAGTTCTCTGAAAACATTAAAGTTGAAAGAAATGCCTGATAATTGTTCTTAGCCATCTGGCACCAAGTGATGCTCATTTACTTACATGAACCATTTGGCTGAAGTCCAAAAACGTCTATCTCAATTTTATATCTCACTTACTCAAAGTTCTAAGTTGAGAAATTTCTAAGAGGAGAAAACGGTTTATTAAAAAGGAAAACAAATGGGTCAATCCTTGAACTTGTTCACAATTACATAGGAAAGCATAAAAAGAATTCTATCTCCAGCCTCCAGTCTTAACGAAGAAAATTAGGGCAATGTTACACACTCTGCCTACCAATACGCACATGTGTGTGCACGCACACGGACTACACACCGTAAAGGGTGAGTTGTGGTTGCTTTTCTAAATGCTTTCACACGAAGAGCCACACATCATCTTGCTAAGAAGCCAGCACAACCGCCACTAAGCAGCTTACCCGCAGCACCTCGCCCATGGAGGAGGCCTCGCCATCTACTGTGGGTCACCCCCCTCTCCTAGACAGAGCCCCTAAAAGCACATCTCCACTTGTCCGGAATATTTCTACAACTTTCTCACTGGTCTCTAATCAACCCATCCTGGGCTGATTCCACTCCTTTTTCTCTCCTAGAGCAGGAATGAGCTTTTTAAAAAATAAGCCATTTCCACTCCTCAGCTAAACTTGCCAAAGGTTTCCCACCGACTTTAGAATAAAATCCCAAATCCTCACCGCAGTTTAGCAGATCTGAGAATGTGGCCCATTTCATGGGTCTCGTTGTGCGTTCTACACTTCTACCTACGCAGCGTGCACCAGCCACACCGGCCACCCTTCTGTGTCTGGCTCCTTCTGGCCTTCGGTCGTCAACACATTGGAAACAGAAAGTATGATCTTCGCTCCACATACCCTCAGAAAGATACCAAAATCGATTTGGAGATGATTTGTAGAAGACTTGGACTCTCTTCCCCACCCCACCCCCTTCATTCATGAGGAGGGTGGGTTCACCAGCCCAGGGACGTGCCAGACATTCCATGGATGTAAAAGTAATGTCCTTCCTTCAGTAGTGGAAGTATGTCCTGTTTCCTGGAACTGTATCTTCTAGTAAGTTTTTCCTCACTGACATATTCTCTTTCTCATTCTTCCCGCCCCACCCCAAATCTCAGACACTTGATCACATACTTATCCTTACTGTGTGTTACCAACCGGCAACCTGCCCGCTAAACTCGCTTCTCAAGCACGACTGGGATCACTGAGCTCCTCTCCGGAGTAGTCAGAAGAAAATTACTTCTCTTTCAATGATTTTATGACAAGCTCCAGCTTCTGAAAATTACCGGATATTACTCTAAAAATAAAACATTACAGATAATTACCCCTTAGAATGGAACAAATCATTACATTAATTTGAAAAGTTATTTTGGATATGGGGAAAGAGTACTTACTTGAAAAATAAAATTGCCAATGTACATGAAGCAGCTCGATTCTGAGAGGAAATGGGAGAATAAGAAATGGCTTCATGCTTTTTTCATAGTCATTGTGCTCATGCTGATAATCAACCCGATGCTGTACAGTCTCCCAGAAGCCATGGAAAGAATTACATAAAGTGTGTTGTAAAGTGTGTTTACAGATGAGTAAAGAAAATCTAAGTCCCATTCATGTGTACTGACTCAGCTCTTTTCCCTAACTTACCAGGAAGGTTCTAGTATTATCTCCACTAAACAGGAGAGGAAAACAAGCAACTTGCCCAAAGTAGCAGTGCTGGGAATTGTATTAAGATGGCTTAAATCCAGAGTCCACACTCATAACCATGGCACAATGCTGCTTCTCGTGTCTTAAAGGAAGTCAGACACAAAGGGATGTTAAATATTACACTTTGACACTGATCACCAAAGCACAGGTAAGTTAGTAGTTCCTGATAATGCAAGAACAGAAATGCACAATATTGTATAAATGAAGAAAACTAAGTCTTAAAGATCTTCTGACTTGCCCCAAATGATGCAAGATCTCCTGATTCTTAATCTGTAAATGTCCTCAAAAGCTAGTTTCTCATTCGGCTTACATATATGTAGTGTCTTTCAAACACTTGTCTCTGTGTTGACAAATGAGTGAGACATAAAAAATGGTTTGACAGAATTAATTATCAGGCTGTGTGGGAACACCAAAGGATAACCTTCATCTGAGTCATCACAGACGACAGAGTGTCCATGAGCTCTGAGGCTGAAAAGTGTTTTTACCTGGATGAAAACCTAAGAGGAGGAGAAGATATGTGAAGACCTTTCTAGGCAGAAAAAAATTCCTTGTGGGAGAGCCTGGAAGAGAGAACATTGTGCTTTCAAGGACCTTAAAGAAGTCCTATATGGATGAAGGAGTTATACATTTTTAGGATGGAGCATTATAACCATCACAATGGAAAAATAAATTGGGATGAGACCACACAGAGCTGTGCAGGCTACATTAAGGAATTAAAATAGATTCAACTATTTGTAAAGTTAAGGAAAGACCAAGATTTCTATCTTGCATGGTTCCCCCACATCCCCATCCCTCTGCACCACCACCCCTACCACTGAAAAATCCTACAGGAATCAAAACTGAGTGAATGAAATCTGCACAGGGTCAGAAAGGAAGCCCACAGAGACAGCAAGACTAGATATGAAGGGAGAGAGGAAAAGAAAGAAAGTGTCCAAAAGAAGGGGAATTGTACTTCTGAAAAAGGCAAGCATCTAAAAGAAGCCTCTGAGAGATGAGATCAAAGGATCTATTATGTTATGTTGAAGCCAGCTAGCAAGAGTCATGCTGTTTCCAGGAATTTTGTGAGCTAGTTGTTAAAACATGAAGCCCAACAGGTTGGGAATATTTACACTCTTAACACTGGCCAACACTGTAAGACAAGGTATTCCTTTCTGGAGTGTGGGTTTATCAGCACACCACTGCCTACACTCACTGAGGATATGGTGGGATCATACCGTTGTTGGTGGGAAATAACTAGACCACTACAAAGGAGTCCTTTGCAATATTTCCCATTATCTTATGGACTCTTCAAGTATCAAAAGGTAACAAACATGAAAAGCTAAAACTATGGTGCATTTCATTGCTCCCCCATGTTGACTTGACTTACTCCCAGTGAAGCTAAATACTGAGCTTGATGAGCCCTCATATCCTTGAGTTTCTATTTGTGTAGATACACAGCTCAACAAAATTTATTAATTAAAAAGCAATGCATTTGCTTAGAAAGGCAGTAAGACTTGGTAGAAATTTCAGCTGTGGATCTTAACATCGCCCAAGGTGTTAATGCCCTCAAGATCCTTAAAGGAAATATAATTAGGAGTTTTGAAAGTCTGTTTCAAATAAATAAAATTAAGGACATATCATAAAGATATATTCCATAGAATTATGGAAAGTAAATACCTAGCAATTTTCCCTATTAATATGTATAACAGATGGTATTTGTTTAATGTTTGGTAGAGGTACAGGGCATCCAGTCTCCTAACAAACTATACTCATTTATGACTATTATTCCCATTTTACAGCTGAGAAAATTCAGGTCTATAAATTAAACAGCCTGCCCAAAGTTGTATAGCTATTAAGAGGCAAGAGTTCCCAGCTACTGATTGCATAGCAAAAGCTCTTAAAACCTACACGTAGCTGCCTCACAAAGTTATTTTAATGCCCTTAGATAATACTACAGAATGTAAACAGTAAAAAGTAATTAACTTATAAATTTCAAAATTAACATTAAAATTAAACATTTACTAAAAGCCATGTATCTTGTTTACTCCTATTTTTCTGTCATAATAACTGGTAGGATCAGAATAGATTAGTTTTCCGATTGCAAAACAAACTCTCTAAAGTGGCCTACAATACACCAGTTCATCAAATTAGACAACGCTCTTCATTATTTTTTATAAAATATAGCAACCAGTGCCCACATCATGATAAACAATTGAGGCTACTCGACTACTTTATTATATCTCACACCTTTCTACCCTAGTAAGCTGAGCAGTGCATATTCTAAGAGGCAACCATGTCAGTTCCCGAACCTGCTTATTTCGGTTACTCTTGTGTAAAAAAGCACGTTTCTACAGTGTTTACTATTAATACTATATAAATAAAAATGTGTGGTAAAAAACCCCAGAATTTGTTTCCATGAAGAAGTTGAAAAATCAGGGTGGAAATACAACTATAACACAGTTGAACATATGAATTTGAATGAAAGATACATCTATAAAGTGGTATAAGGGTTGAATTGGGGCATGACAGAGAAAGGTTACCTACTTTTGGTTCACCTAAGGATTCAAGAGAAGAGAGCTTCGGGCACCTGGGTGGCTCAATCGGTTAAGTGTCCGCCTTCCGCTCAAGTCATGATCCCGGGGGCCTGGGATCAAGCCTCACATAAGGCTCCCTGCTCAGTGGGGAAGTCTGCTTCTCCCTCTGCCCCTCCCCCTGCACGTGCTCCTTCTCCCTCTCCCTCTCAAATAAATAAATAAAATCTTTAAAAGAGAGAGAGAGAGAGAGAGAGCTTCATGGAAAGGGGGTGTTTGGTTTAACTTGGAAAATTACTAGCATTTTGCAAAGCGGAAATCATACAAATTTAAGTTAATATGACCATATGGACCATTAATGGAGTCTAATTTAGAACAATAAGAGTTCTAATTTAGAACATTTTACAGAGAACTATTGAATTGGAACAGAATAATAAAGGGAGAACTTCCAGTCTTGGTAACTCTGATTACAGAGGTTTCAACTTGAAACCAGGGATGAGCTTCTAGGGGCTCCAAAATTTATGCACCACATTTTGTTATTTCTGTTTTCCTAGGGAGAAGGCCCACAGCTTTTGATTCAAAGTAAGATTTAGAATCGGTGACTTATAGACTTATTCCAAGGTAATTTGATGGGCTAATGAGAAGTATAAGTTAGTTGTGATTTCCAACTTTATTTGCTTTTAAATGTCCGTAACAGGTATCAGAAGTAACAGGCAGTGACTTTGGAAAGAAAAATGCTGTCCAGAAAAATAAAATGGAGTAACTATATACTGCATTTAGAAAAACTCTCAATTGGACCTAAGCTGACAAGGACCCTATCACATGGCAATGCAGTCTGTAACCAAAACAGAGCATAATCAATAGGATACACATTTCCCAAAAGTTACTAACAAAGAATTCAAATCTTTAACCCTGAAGATATTATACGCTAAAATAATGCATCAGTGGAGATTGAACTAATTAAAGATAAATATAAAAAATATGTTTTAATAAACTCGACATCACTAAAGGGGGGATTAACTTTACAGATGTATCAGTGGGCAGTTGTGTTTATCTCCAAAAAGAGATTAATGGGATATACATGCCCATTCTAATATGCCCCCCCAATTTTACTTTGAGTAGTATGCTTCAAAGTGGTGAACTGTTAAATATAGATCATTAGTCAGTGCATGTTTAATTATATACCAGTATTTCTTGAAGATTAAAAATGCCTACAGTTCAATTATCTCCACATAGCAGGTCCCATTTTCTATTCATTCAGCTTGGAACAATGTAGTCACAAAATATAATGTCTCAGATTAAAATCTGCTCGATAGTACTCCACAGGGCTGATTTCAAAGGGGAAAAATACACCTGCTTCACTTCTCAGCAAGAATACAAGCTACTGCTTTATACCTTTCTACATTCAAGTGGATTCCAGAGCACAGCAGTGACCCCTCAGACCCTTCTCTTCCATCACCCATGTCACACAATTATCACACAGCTGGCCTTTCACAACCAAGTCATGCAAAATGGCTTAATGTTTCATGTAAAGATCTCAACTCTGGTTTTGAGGCCCTGTCCCCACACATAAGCCTGTCCTCTTCAGACCTTTGGATTACTATAAGTAGTTACCAACACAGTAACATTCTGATGCAAACCTAAATGATCTTTTACAAGAAGAGATCATTCTTCAGGAGAGGAAAAAAAAAAAAAAAAAGAAAGAAATGACATTGTTTAAGTTCTGAGTTTGAGGTAGGAGGCCGAGAAAAACAATTTATGGTGCTTGGAATAATTTACTTGATTACACGTATTACAAGTATTTTCCTTCATGTTTTTGTAATGAACCTGACCATGAAAAAACAAATTTACGTCTGTCGACTGTCTCATTATGAGTTGAGCTCATTTGGTGCAGAAAACCTACAGCTTAATTGCTTGACTTATATTTGGCTCGTAAAATGCATACTGAAACATAACTCAATTATGTTAATTTATAACTGAAAAGCTAAATTTACAAAGGCAATAACATTAATTATTTACTTGCCCATTAAAGTTGAATATATATTACCAAGCTAATTGGTTTCATAAGTCTGCCAAAAAAATTAAAAACAAGTTTGTTCACTGATTTATATGGGAAAGGTACACATATTCTCAGTAGGTTACTTATTCTTTATTGGATTATGTGAAAATGTGTAAAATACTTCACCTATACACTATTCCAACTATCTTCTTCCTGAGTTAAAATGCATTTTAAAGAAGGAATAGAGGCAATGAATAGTTATTCAATGCTTACTCTATATCATACTGTATATGAATTATCCCATTTAATCTAGCATCATTTCCTTTTTAAAGTTGAAGAAACCAAAGTTTGGAGAGATTAAAAAGTTTGCCAAGGCAAGGATCAAGATAATCAAATTAAGGACTTGCTCTAGAAACACTCAAGATCTTACCATTTATGCTGTATTGTTCTAATACCCGTTATTTACAGCAGGGGGACATTTGCTAACTCAATGATTCCCTAAAGAAAAAACTTGCTTTAATGTCAAAATCAACTACTTTAATGAAAAGTTTAATCATAATCCCATATGGATATTGACATAAAAATAACCATAGAACCCAATCAAAAGCACAGAAATTACTGATTAGTCTGTACCCCAGTGACCTCAAATCAGAATAGCACAAGGATAAAGTCCAGCAAATACACTTGAACCTTATCTCTACAGTGGGATTTAGTTATTAGGCAGGCTCCGCTTAGACCACAACTCAACAAGGGGATTACAAATTAGAGAGGATAATACCCATCTTACTACCCTCTTGGGCATACTGTGAAGATCAAATGTGAAATGGGATAAGAAAGAGCTATGAAAATTACCGAGCATTATGCAAATCCAGGTGAGTACAATTAGTGTTAGACTGTTTTGCACCTAAGGAATTCCCATGAAATTTAGTATGAGTTTATAGGGAGACTAAAATTTAACTATATTCTCATGTAACTTGAAAGGCTTCTAAAATTTTTCTAATATAAAATTCAGCCAGTAGCTGGTCCAGCAAAAATTTCATTAATATGTGACCTTAACAAGGTACAATTAGCAGTTTTTAATTAATACTCAATAAAATATCGTGAAATGTCCTCAAAAGGGCTTGGGTCATCGTATTCTTATTGGATGTTTTTGATATCCAGGAAAAACCAAAATATTAAGGATGTATTTATTCACATACACTTTAAAAAATCATACAACTAAACTGCTAATGGTTATAGAGCAATTAGGACCATATTCATCTGTAATGAAAAGTGAATGTGAGCATTTTCTAAGAGATTTAAATGATACTTTGATTGTCTGCAATCTACTGGAAAGGAAAACAATATTCCACCTTAGCTGACTTCCTGAAACATTTCCAAATGTGGCCTAATGATTTTAGAGATTTTTCTACAGTGGTTCCAGACCTAGCATATCATAATAAATTATCTCCTAATACTGCTGTGGAATACCTCCTATTATTCGTTATGATGGAATTTTGCTGAGGGCCAGAGGACTGAAATCATCTGATCAAGTTTAAATTACACTTTGGTTCTTTTTTTATTCAATATTTAAGCACTATTATGTTATGTCTGTGGAAAGACACAGGCTATTTCTCAATAGAAGAGACATTTCAACATTTTTATATCCCTTACATCATTAAAATGGAAAAAAATTTTGTTGTGTTAAACTATGAAATAAAAATGCATCCACCATCTACTTAGAGCCTACTCAGTGCTAAAAGAAATTTCAAATCCTGAAATTTCAAGGAAAAAAAAAGTTCTTTGGAATGTCAAAATAACTTATCACTACCACCCACAGCAGAATAACATTATTCAACTTCAGAACTGGTCATGACACCCTATGGGCCAATATTTCACTTCTCATTTATGAAGCCTAGAGTAGAAGTGGGGAGCTTACACATTACTTTCTAGCCAACTCTGCTAATTATTCCGACATTAAGGGAATCTGGATTTGTAATGGCAGTAAGTTCTTGAGGTTCAACTGGCAGTAGCTAAAACTCACCCAATCTAGAGAATCTAATCCAATTATTGAATTTTATACACTGATTTCTGTTAGGAATTGCACAGAAACCTTGTGATGAATTAAAATAGTAAATATGGCCTTTGAGTCAACTATTAAATCACATTTTACTTGCTAAAACATGTTGAACATTGGTGAAAAAAAAAAAGCATTTAATCCAACATAGTTTTGCCTCTTCTGAATTATAAACGTTCATCAAAGGAGAACTGTCACAGAGGAAAAATATATATATACACAAGTGTGGGCTGTCACTGAGTTCCCGAAGGAAATGTTAATTAAAACTTTGTGTATTACTCTTGGGGTGCCAGGCTGGTTCCGTCAGTAGAACATGTGACTCTTGATCTCGGGGTTCTAAGTTCAAGCCCCAGGTTGGGTGTAGACATTACTTAAAAATAAGTAAGATCTTTAAAGCTTCATGTATTACTCTATAAAACTATTATGGCATTCTAAAAAAGAAATGGAGAAAAAAAATGGCCTATTTTACTAGACAAAGCTCCAGCACTACAGAGGATCTATAGAACTGATTTAATACTGCTAAGCAAGTAAGCATCAACATTTGTTTACATGGGAGACTTCCGAAAATTCTCACTAACTGCTAAAATCTGCATGCATACATCAGCTGGCTTGAGTCACCAAACATCACAATATACAGAACTATTTCAGTTAAGAATTGCTGTGTAATTTAAGTCATTAAAATATGTTTACCAAAATGGCACAATGGTAGGCTTCAAAAACTTTTGTTTTCAAATACAGAAGATAAAAGATATTTATAAGTAACTCAAAAGAGAAATAAGGATTCATCAGAGAAGAACAGCTCTAGCTAAGACAAAGGCATATTCCCAAACTCTGGGCACCACTTTTGTGCTAAAACACGATTCTTTCCACCAAACACACAGCTTTCCCTGGCTTCTCACCTGGAATGTTCCTACTCTACTCCTAGCACACCCAAGAGGTAAGAGCCTACATAAAATAAGAGAGTTCACTGCATGAACCTAAATAGGTTTCATCCTGTGCATCCTAACTTGATTATCTAGAAATGATACATGTTGCATCATAGGAAAATGTCTAATGGAATCTTTAACGGGCCAGTCCATCATCTCAACTTCATTCTTATGAGCGAAGAATTTCAGTGCGTTGCCTCTAAAATCAAGGTAGACTGTGGCAATCCTTGCCTGATCTACCAGCGTAGGAGCTGCTTTGAAAAGATATTCAAAAACCTTATCAAAAAAAATCAAAAGATATTCTTTAAAAAAAAAAAATCTCTCAATTACCAGCAGAGCCCATCTTTATATCCTCCCTCCTTTGCAGGTTGCTCAATTAATATTTGTTGAAAAATGATCTGCCAATTTCTAATTTATCTTTTGTAAAAGCTGTGGTTTTGATCTAACAGGCATGGTCAAAGGAAAACACTAGTGTAACAGGGACAAATGAAGATGCTGAATAATTAGATACCAGAATCGTCATCATTTTTGGATTCCTAATAACAAAAGGAAAAGTTCTCTAAGAAATAAAAATGCTTCATGCTGTCCATCTTATGCTAAAGAAATAAATCAAAAAACACATCTACATACACACGTATAAGACACATCTACTGATATGTTGGACATATTTCTCATCTCTTGATAATGTTTTTGACATTCCCAGGTGATAACACCCCTAATCAAGTATAAGAAAAAATCTCTTTTCATGCTTTTTCTGTTTTAAGTCAATCCTATTCTTTCCCAAAGGCATTAGAAGGAGTGAGAGTTTTCTTTGGCTGTAGACTCATCAATATACTAAGTTGTACCATTACTTAACCTAATAACACTCTCATGTGAACAACTCTAAAAAAATAGTCTTTTCAGATTTTTACATCCCTTACTTCTTTCCTATTATTTTGTAGTACGTCGATGCATCATTTGGAGACCGCTCTGCTCCAATATGCTGCTATGCAGATTAGACACAAGGAGAGTCAAACTATATACACAGCCTATTACATATCTGTGAACATGTATCTGTGAAAAGTATATACATATTCTTGTGAACCTCTTTCCCACATAAAAAAGTTAAAGTAAAAATTGACAACTTTCCACTGCTTATACTAATATAATAAATAGGTGGGCATATTAGTTACCTATGGCTGTATAACAAGTTACTAAAAACTAAGTGACTTAAAACAACAACCATCTCTCATCTCACAATTTTTAGGGGTCGTGGATATGGACACACCTTAACTGGATCCTCTGCTCCAGCATCTTGTACAAGGCTGTAATGAAGATGGTGGTCAGGGTTGGGAGTCTCACTCGATACTCGACAGGGGTAGGATCCACGTCCAAGCTCATGGGGCAATTTGCAGGATTCAAATTTGCTTGCACGTTACTGAACTTCCCTGCTATGTGCCCCTCTGTATATGACAGTTGGCTTCACCAAATCCATCAAAGGATAGAGTCAACACAGAAAGTCCACTAGCAAGACACAAGTTACAATTTCTTGTTTCTTAATCATAATGGTGACACCCCATCACCTTAGACAAACTATTGGTGAGGAGCAAGTCATGAGGCGAGCCCATATTTAAGGGGAAGGAATCACACACAGAATATGGGATCATTACGAGTTACCTTTGCTCTGCATGCCTTAGTGGGAACGTAAACAAATAAGGAAGTTCATTTTCTATGTGCACTTTGGCAATTCTGTTTTATTCACTTACTTTATCGTGGCTATTTTACCATTCCAGTATAGACAAATCTACTTTGTTATTTTAAATCTACTTTATTCTTTTAAAAAGTCACACAGAACTTACTTTGTATATTTAGTTTCCAATGTTTTATCTTTTCGAATGTTTCCATTTCTCCTTGGCTTTCATCTCCAGCCCCAGAAAGTAGAGATGATCTTAGATGTTTGGGTTATAGAAGATTACTTCCAACATGAAATTTATTTAGGTTATGTTACTATTTCAACTTACTAAGGATCCACAAGACACACAAGAATGGCCCCAAACATTACAGAAAGTTACAAGTATTTGTCAAGTTTAAGTTCTTCAGAAATTTCTATAGGAATGATAGGGACAGAATGAAAAAGAGATGTGGTGATTCCACAAGTCCATTTGATTTCATTCAAACATAAATTTTGAGAGAACTTTAGGAAAATAAAGAGGGAGCAACTCATTTTCCTAAGGGCGGTGTCTACTGATAGTTTCCTTCCAAGAATTTTGGGCTTTACACACTACAGAATGTACATAGTCTTCTACCAAGGTGAAGGCAATTGTTCACCTGGTAAAATCATAGGTTCAAAAGGCCCCATTTGGCCATCACCAGACCTAAGTGTCTATTTACAGACCTGATATTGCCACCATAGTGTTCCTTTAACTTCATCTATAAAAGTGTTTACCGAGAACATACTGTAAGTCAGGACTATATTAGGTACTGGCAAAAGATTGCATGGTAAATGAGTTATAATAATAATTTTCTGTGAGTGTGGAGAAATATATTTAGACAGAAATCTGACATGTAAACAAACAAGAAAACTACAGTACATATTTCTATTCAGGACAAGATGGCATAAGTCTATTTCTCCATGCTCCATTTATGCAAAGCACAACCTTAGAAACCCTATCAACTGTCAACGCTGCTGGGAGAGACAACCAACGGAGAACTCTGATAGGCAATAAGAAGGTGGAAAGCAAGACCCCAGGGTAAGAGGGACAGCACAGTAGCCAGATGTTTAATTTCCTCATTATCCTAAAGGAGGGAGACCACCCAGACCCGGCATTCACAAGAACCCCCAACCTGGCGGGGCGGGGTGGGGGGCTGAGAGAGAGAGAGAGAGAGAGAGAGAGAGAGAGAGAGAGAAAGGCATCTAGGTAAACTCATTCTTCCCTAGAATCAAAGGAGAGTTTTTCTGACAACATAAAGTAAACTCAAAGCAAACGGCAAGGGGGATCCATGGAGCGACCAGCCAAAAAAAAAAAAAAAGCAGCCCCACAGGGAAACATGGGCCTGAGACATCCTCTTCCCACCAAGAGATACCAAGTCAGGGCACAGAGCTGGCAGGAAAAACTCAGCTACAGCAGCAGCATGGTCTAAGAAATCCCTTTGTCCTCATGGGCCCTTGACCCTCTCCCCCAAAACACTAGGATGGGTAGTCAGAACTAGGAAAAAGGAAACAATCACAAAGAGGCCCACATTGAGAAGCTGCTTTATTCCTATGGAACCAACTCCCCTCAATGGCTTAGAGACACTGGGCGGAGGTACCAATAAGGGCATACCATGAACTCCTAGCTCCTCTGAAAAAGAGTCTTAGTAGTGAGGCAGCCCAACCTGGAGAAACCCCTTCTGCCCCAGCAGGCAGTAAGAGTTGGGACGAGTGCGAATTCGTCAGTGGTACCAGACAAACCAAGCAGAGCAGAGTATTACCAAAGGCTCTGGAAATTCAACTGCCATCAGAACCACAGCCCACAAAATTTAACGAAGACCTGTGTGCTAGAACAAACCAAGGTAACCGCCTACTAAGTTAAACATTTAAAGAGGACCTAGAGTCTCCTGCCATATTGACAAAAGGTCCAGGATACAATAAAACATCACCCGTCATAGCAAGAAAATCACAACTTAAATGAGAAAAGACCATCAGATGATGCTAACACCAAGATGAATCAGAGGTTGGAGTTCTATGACAAGGATTTTAAAGGAGCTGTGATGAAAAAGCTTCAGCTATCAATTTCAAACTCTCGAAACAAAAGGAAGTCTCAAAGAAATTCTAGAACAGAAATTACAGAACTGAAAAAATACAGTAATAGAAACAAAAAATTCTGCATGGATAGCAGAATGGAAACGACAAAGGACGGATCCTGAGGACAAAATAATAGAATCCACCCCATCTTAACACTATAAAAAGAATAGGAAAAAAACAATCAAAAATGGTGCCTTAGGGACCCAGTAACTAAAGAGTAATGATGAAAGAGCCAGTATTTTTATCCCTGGAGTCCTAAAAGTGGAGGAACTGGAAGGGTATTGGAGGGAAGGAGGGAGGCTCAAATTTTCAAATTTGGGGAAAGACACAAAACAACGTAACTACGAAGTAAGTACACTCTCAACAGGGTAAAAAATCAGAGAAATTCAGAATAAGACACATCCTAATTAAACTTGTGTAAACTCGAGATAAAATCTTAAAAGCAGCCAGAGAGAAGTATTACATTGCCTAGAGAGAAACACCAAGCAGAGTAACCACAGATTTTTCACCTGAAACCATAAAGGCCAACATTTTTTCAGAGGCTAAAATAACTATGAACCATGAAATCTCTATCAGGCACAATGATCCTTTAAGAAAGGGAAATAAGAACATTATAAAATGAAGAAAAAGTAAAATATTTTGTTGTTAGCAAAGATACCCTTAAAGAATGACTAAAGGAAGTTTCAAAGAGAAAGGAAAGGAATAAGAAATCTTAGAGTAGCAGGAAGTATCAGGAAGAAGGAACAAGAATAAAAAGATGGGATACAGTGAACTATCCCTTTCCTAAGTTTCATCAACAAAAGCTAGAATAACATCTGATATGCAAGACGATGCTATTTAAAAGTGGTAAAGTTAAAAGAGAGACCAAAACAGAAGTGAGGTTCCCCCATTTCACTCTAAGTGTTAAAATGCTGGTAGCAGTAGACTGTCTTAAGTCTACTTTTTTCTGGATGTTATATTAACGAGAGTGACTACTACAAAAACTACACAAAAAGATGCACTCTAATACACTATCAACAAATCAAGATGAAAATTTTAAAAAGTTCAATTAAACTGTAGGAAGGCAAGAAAAAAAGTATAAAAATAAGTTATAAAATGGCATAGTTAAGCACTACTGTATTAATTTTTGAACAGCTTTATTAAGATATAGTTCACATATCATTTTTCAAAGATATTATCCAATGGGTATTAGTGTATTCAGAGTTGTGCACTATTACAATTTTCAAATTTTTTCATTACTCCAAAAGAAACTCCAGACCATGTGGCTGTCTTCCCCCCAAATCCTCATCCTCTCCAGCTTAGGCAACCACTAATCTGTGTCTATAAATTCTCATATTCTGGAAATTTCATATAATTGGAATTATGCAATGTATCTTCCTTTTTGACTGGATTCTTTCAGTTAGTGCAACACGGCCAAGGTTCATCCATGTTGTAGCATATATCAGTACTTATTTTTATTAATTGGCAAATAATATTCCACTGTATGGATACACTACATTTTATTCATCTCTTCATCAGTTAATAAATATTCAGGTTGTGTCCACTTTTAAGCTATTATAAATAAATAATGCTATGAACATTTGCATAGTTTTTATAAAGACATGTTTTATGTTTTCATTCTCTTAGGTCTACATATATCTAAGAATAGTTATTGGATCACATGGTAACTATGTTTAACCATGTGAGAAAATGCCAGACTGCTTTCCAAAGCAGTTGTACCATTTTACATTCTCACAGGCAGTGTGTGAGGATTCCGATTTCTCCACGTCCCTGTCAAAACTTGTCATTTCTATTGCTGTCCTTTTTTTTGTTTTTGTTTTTTATAATTATTGCCATTCTAGTGGATATGAAGCATTATCTTACTCTGGTTTTCATTTGCATTTCCCTGATGATGATAAACATCTTTTCATGTGCTTATTGGCTATCTTTATATCTTCTATTCAAATAATTTGACCATTTTAAACTTGCTTTTATTATTGAGTTATGTTCTCTATTTTTTTCCAAACATTTTATTCACGTGAGAGGGGTGGGTGGGGAGAGCATGCAGGAATGCAGGAGCAGGGGGGAGGGGCAGAAGGAGAGGGAGAGAAGGAGACGCCCCACTGAGCAGGGAGCTTGATCTCAGGGCTCCATCCCAAGACCCTGAGATCATGACCTGAGCCAAAGGCAGATGCTTAACCGACTGAGCCACCCAGGTGCCCCTGTTCTAGTTCTTTATACATTCTAGATACAAGTTCTTTTTCAGATTGAAGGAAAAAAAATTTTTCCCTCCATTCTCTAGGTCATCTTTTTTTGAAAGTGTGTCTTTTGAAGCACAGAAGTTTCAAATTTTGACAATGTCCACTCGTACCAATCTTAATGAGCTGTACTAGAACTTCTAGCCACTGCAACAAGACAAGTAAAAGAAATAAAGAGCAGATTGGAAAGTAAGAGACAAAAATGAAGAAAACCTCAAGGAATCTCTCCTAGACCCCGCCCCCCACAAATAGTAGAAGTAGTAAGTGTAAGGTCATAGGTTTTAAGATCTACACACAAAAATCAATCACATTTCTATATACTAACAAGTAACATACAGTAATTGAAGTTGAACAAACACCATCACCTTCAATCACTCCAAGGAAAATAAAACACAGGCATAATCTGTTTTGTCCAGTATCTATATGCTAAAATACTATAAAATGCTGAAGAAATTGAAGAGTCGTAAATAAATTTTAAAATTCCTGTATTCATGGATTGGAATACTCAATATAGTAAAGGTGTCAATTCTCCCCATATTCATCTGTGGGCTTAAGGCAATACCTATCAAACTCCAAGCAAATTCTTTTTTTGTAGACACAGGCAAGCTTATTTTAAAAAAATTTAATTGAGAAGACACAGGCTCTGGAGTATCCAAAAAAATGATGAAGACGAAAAAATTATTCTACCTGACAGCAAGGTCTACTACACAGCTCTAGTAATCATGACAATGTGCTATTTCTGGGGGGACAGACAAATTGATCAGTACAGAGAACCCAGAAAAAGATCCACAGAAATAGCTTTACCAGATTTTTGACCAAAGTACAACACAATGGGGAAAAAAACAAGATAGCCTTTTTACCAAACATTGCTGAAACAACAGGACATCCACAAGCAAAAAAATTAATCTTGATCTAAACCTCACAATTTTACAAAAATTAACTCAAAATGGATTACAGACCAAAATGTAAAACAAATCTGCAAAACTTTTAGGAAAAAAATCTTTGGAGTCTATGCTGAAGGATAGTTGGAGGAAAGGCAAGCAGGGACAAAGGGCCCCCCATCTTTTTTTTTTTTTTTTTTTAAGATTTTTATTTATTTGACAGAGACAGACACAGCGGGAGCAGCAACACAAGCAGGGGGAGTGGGAGAGGGAGAAGCAGGCTTCCTGTGGAGCAGGAAGCCCGATGCAGGGCTCGATCCCAGGACCCTGGGATCATGACCTGAGCCGAAGGCAGACACTTAACAACTGAGCCACCCAGGCACCCCGGGCCCCCCTCATCCTAAGAGGAAACCACCCTTAAAAGGATTTTACACCACCCTGGAAGGAGCCCTCCACCCTTTTCCACATGATAGAAAGAGGACAAAAACCTGACTGGGTGACAGGCACCTGAGGGTTAATCAGATTACAACAGCCCGCCAACAAGCCCATAAAAACCCCTAGACTTAGAAACTCCGGTGGCAACCCTCTCCTCTCTGGCCCCCTCCCTCTCGGGAGCTCTGTACTACCGTTCAATAAACTTTACTATCACTCAATTAAACTTTACTCTGCTGCTCACCGCTCTTTGTCTCGTCTACCTCTTTAGTCTTTGAAGTGGCGTGACCAAGAACCACAGGCACCAAAGGAGAAGAAATCCTATAACATCTAGGACGAGGAGGACAAGAATTCTTAAACTTGATACCAAAAACACAAGGCACAGAAAGAAAAATTGGTACACTGGGCCCCATTAAAACTAAGAAACAGCTCTGGATATGTGAAATTACATTTGAAAGAGACTGAAAGACAACTGATAGACTAAGAGAAAATGTTTGCAAACCACATACCCCCAAAAGATACGTATCTAAAATATAGAGTCTCATAAATCAACAGTAACACACATGCCAGACGATACAATTAGAAAATGGTCAAAAGACACACAGATATTTCACCAGAAAAGGTATACAGATGGCAAATAAGCACATGAAAAGATGTTCAACACAATTAGTCATTAGGGAAATACAAATAAAGGCACAATGAGCTACTGCTTAGACAGGTATGAGGTGGCTTAAAAAAAAAAAGTGACCACACCAAACGCTAGCAAAGATGCTGAGGAACTGGACCACTCATACATTGCTGGTAGGATTTTAAATGGGCACAGCTACTTTGGAAAAACAGCTTTGTGGGGGGGCGGAGCAAGATGGCGGAGGAGTAGGAGACCTAGATTTCGTCTGGTCTCAGGAATTCAGCTGAATAGGGATCAAACCATTCTGAACACCTACGAACTCAACAGGAGATCAAAGAGGAGAGTAGCAACAACTATCTGAACAGAGAAGCGACCACTTTCTGGAAGGTAGGACGTGCGGAGAAGTGAATCCGAGGCGATATTCGGGAGGATAGACGGCGGGGGAGGGGCCTCCATCGGCCGCTTCTGGCAAGTGCTAGAGCCGCGGAGCACAAAATCGGACGTTTTAGAAGTCGGCTCCGCTGAGGGACGTCGCTCCAGTAGCTAAGCGGGGGGTGGAATCCTCCCGGGACAGTGGGGTCTCAGGACCCTTGGGGTCACAGAAAGACCGGGGGAGCCTGAGTGCGCCAGAGCTCCCAGGTATCGGAGCGGGGAAGCCGGCTGCAGAGATGGAGCTGAGGCACGGGCTCTCAGCTTGCGGTTGCCATAAACTGTGATCCGCGGCCCAGTCGGGCCACTACTCCTCCAGCAGGGACCCAACAGGCGGCAGATCCGGGGAGACTCCCTTTCCTTCCCGGGGAGGAGCGGCGCGGGAACGCACCGCAGGGATCTGCTGGGTTTGGGGACTCCACACAGGGTCGGGTGCCACAGATACAAACGCTCGGTCACAGGCCGGGTGAGCAGGCAGTGCTGCCGGAGACCAGGGACAAGGGAGTGACTGCTTTTCTCTGGGGGCGCACTGAAGAGCGGGGCCCCGAGTTCTCAGCTCCTCCGGGCGGAGATTGGGAGGCCACCATTTTGCCCTGGTCCTCCAAAGCTGTACCGAGAGCTTGCAGGGAACAAAAGCTCCTGAGATCAAACCCGAGCAGCTTGCTTAGCCCGACCGACAAGGGCGGGGCAATTCAGCCTCCGGCAAAGACATGTGGAAACCACAGCAACAGGCCCCTCCCCCCAGAAGATCAGCACGAACAGCCAGCAAGCCAAGACCAAGTTTACCGATCAAGGAGAACGGGAGAACTCCAGCCCTAGGGGAATACTGCACATAGACTTCATGGCTTTTTTTTTTTACCATGATTCATTAGTTCATCAAAGTTAATTTTTGTTAACTGTTTTTTTTTTCTTTTTCTTTTTCCCTTTTTCAACCAACATCTTATCAATCTCTTTAAAAAAAAAACATTTTTTATTTTTCATTTTTAGAGTCATATTTTATCCCTTCATAGTAGTTAGCCTTATTTTTGGCATATATATATAAGTTGTTCTCTCTTTAAAATTTTGAGATACAGTTTCTTCTAACAGATTAAAAATATACCCTAAATCACTAGTGTATGGCTCTGTTCTAGTCTCCTGCCTGATCACATTCTCTCCCTTTTTTTTCTTTTTTTTTTTTAAATCTTCTTTCTTTTTTCAAACAACTTCTTATCTTATCAAGTCCTTTTATAAAATCTATTATAATTTTCATCTTTACAGTCATCTTCTATCCCTTCATTGTATCAACCCTTATTTTGTACATATATGTCTTTCTTCCTTTAAAATTTTAGGAGGCACTTTTTTCTAACAGACCAAAATACGCCCAAAATCTAGTGTGTGGCACTGATCTATGCACTAGCCTGATTATATTTGATCACATTCTGCTTTTTTTGTATTGTTCTGTTTTTGTTTTTACTTTTTTTTCTTTTTTTTTTTTCCTCTATTTCTTTTTTCTTTCTTTCCCTTTCTTTTCCCCTGGTTTCAGGTCTTTTCGGATTTGTATACAGTATATTTGCTGGGGACGTTGTAAACCTGTTAGCATTTTGTTCTCTCATTCATCTATTCTCCTCTGGACAAAATGACAAGACGAAAAAAATCACCTCAGCAAAAAGAACAAGAGGTAGTACCGTCAGCCAGGGACCTACTCAATACGGACATTAGTACGATGTCGGACCTAGAGTTCAGAATCATGACTTTAAAGATACTAGCTGGGCTTGAAAAAAGCATGGAAGTTATTAGAGAAACCCTTTCTGGAGAAATAAAAGAACTAAAATCTAACCAAGTCGAAATCAAAAAGGCTATTGATGAGGTGCAATCAAAAATGGGGGCACTAACTGCTAGGATAAATGAGGCAGAAGAGAGAATCAGTGATATAGAAGACCAAATGATGGAAAGTAAAGAGGCTGAGAAAAAGAGGGAGAAACAACTACAGGACCACGAAGGCAGAATTCGAGAGATAAGTGATTCGATAAGACAAAACAACATTAGAATAATTGGGATCCCAGAAGAAGAAGAAAGAGAGAGAGGGGCAGAAGGTATATTGGAGCAAATAATAGCAGAGAACTTCCCTAATGTGAGGAAGGAAACAGGCATCAAAATCCAGGAGGCACAGAGAACCCCTCTCAAAATCAATAAAAATAGGTCAACACCCCGACATCTAATAGTAAAACTTACAAGTCTCAGAGACAAAGAGAAAATCCTGAAAGCAGCTCGGGAGAAGAGATATGTAACCTACAATGGTAAAAATATTAGATTGGCAACGGACCTATCCACAGAGACCTGGCAGGCCAGAAAGGACTGGCAAGATATCTTCAGAGCACTAAACGAGAAAAATATGCAGCCAAGAATACTATATCCAGCTAGGCTGTCATTGAAAATAGAAGGAGAGATAAAAAGCTTCCAGAACAAACAAAAACTAAAGGAATTTGCAAACATGAAACCAGCCCTCCAAGAAATATTGAAAGGGGTCCTCTAAGCAAAGAGAGAGACTAAAAGCAGCAAAGATCAGAAAGGAACACAGACAACATACAGTAACAGTCACCTTACAGGCAATACAATGGCACTAAATTCATACCTTTCAATAGTTACCCTGAATGTAAATGGGCTAAATGCCCCAATCAAAAGACACAGGCTATCAGATTGGATTAAAAAACAAGACCCATCCATATGCTGTCTGCAAGAGACTCATTTTAGACCCAAAGACACCTCCAGATTGAAAGTGAGGGGGTGGAAAACCATTTACCATGCTAATGGACACCAAAAGAAAGCTGGGGTGGCAATCCTTATATCAGACAAACTAGATTTTAAAACAAAGACTGTAATAAGAGATGAGGAAGGACACTATATCCTACTTAAAGGGTCTATCCAACAAGAAGATCTAACAATTGTAAATATCTATGCCCCTAACATGGGAGCAGCCAATTATATAAGGCAAATAATAACAAAGCAAAGAAACACATTGACAACAATACAATAATAGTGGGGGACTTTAACAACCCCCTGACTGAAATGGACAGATCATCTAAGCAAAAGATCAACAAGGAAATAAAGACTTTAAATGACACACTGGACCAAATGGACTTCACAGACATCTTCAGAACATTCCATCCCAAAGCAACGGAATACACATTCTTCTCTAGTGCCCATGGAACATTCTCCAGAATTGATCACATCCTAGGTCACAAATCAGGTCTCAACCGGTACCAAAAGATTGGGATCATTCCCTGCATATTTTCAGACCACAAAGCTTTGAAACTAGAACTCAATCACAAGAGGAAAGTTGGAAAGAACTGAAATACATGGAGGCTAAAGAGCATCCTACTAAGGAATAAATGGGTCAACCAGGAAATTAAAGAAGAATTAAAAAAATTCATGGAAACCAATGAAAATGAAAACACAACTGTCCAAAATCTTTGGGATACAGCAAAGGCAGTCCTGAGAGGAAAGTATATAGCAATACAAGCCTTTCTCAAGAAACAAGAAAGGTCTCAAATACACAATCTAACCCTACACCTAAAGGAGCTGGAGAAAGAACAGCAAATAAAGCCTAAACCCAGCGGGAGAAGAGAAATAATAAAGATCAGAGCAGAAATCAATGAAATAGAAACCAAAAGAACAGTAGAACAGATCAACGAAACTAGGAGCTGGTTCTTTGAAAGAATTAACAAGATTGATAAACCCCTGGCCAGACTGATCAAAAAGAAAAGAGAAATGACCCAAATCAACAAAATCATGAATGAAAGAGGAGAGATCACAACCAACACCAAAGAAATACAAACAATTATAAGAACATATTATGAGCAACTCTATGCCAGCAAATTACATAACCTGGAAGAAATGGGTGCATTCCTAGAGATGTATCAACTACCAAAACTGAACCAGGAAGAAATAGAAAACCTGAACAGACCTATAACCACTAATGAAATTGAAGCAGTCATCAAAAATCTCCCAAGAAACAAAAGCCCAGGGCCAGATGGCTTCCCAGGGGAATTCTATCAGACATTTAAAGAAGAATTAATACCTATTCTCCTGAAACTGTTCCAAAAAATAGAAATGGAAGGAAAACTTCCAAACTCATTTTATGAGGCCACCATTACCTTGATCCCAAAACCAGACAAAGATCCCATCAAAAAGGAGAATTACAGACCAATATCCTTGATGAACATGGATGCAAAAATTCTCACCAAAATACTAGCCAATAGGATCCAACAGTACATTAAAAGGATTATTCACCACGACCAAGTGGGATTTATCCCTGGGCTGCAAGGCTGGTTCAACATCCGCAAATCAATCAACGTGATACAATACATTAACAAAAGAAAGAACAAGAATCATATGATCCTCTCAATAGATGCAGAAAAAGCATTTGACAAAGTACAACATCCTTTCTTGATCAAAACTCTTCAGAGTATAGGGATAGAGGGTACATACCTCAATATCATAAAAGCCATCTACGAAAAACCTACAGCGAATATCATTCTCAATGGGGAAAAGCTGAGAGCTTTTCCCCTAAGGTCAGGAACGCGGCAGGGATGTCCACTCTCACCACTGCTATTCAACATAGTAGTAGAAGTCCTAGCCACAGCACTCAGACAACAAAAAGAAATCAAAGGCATCCAAATCGGCAAAGAGGAAGTCAAACTCTCACTCTTTGCAGACGATATGATACACTATGTGGAAAACCCAAAAGACTCCACCCCAAAACTGCTAGAACTCATACAGGAATTCAGTCAAGTAGCAGGCTATAAAATCAATGCACAGAAATCAGTGGCATTCCTATACACCAACAACAAGACAGAAGAGAGACAAATCAAGGAGTCGATCCCATTCACAATTGCACCCAAAACCATAAGATACCTAGGAATAAATTTAACCAAAGAGGCAAAGGATCTGTACTCAGAAAACTATAAAATACTCAGGAAAGAAATTGAAGAAGACACAAAGAAATGGAAAAACGTTCCATGCTCATGGATTGGAAGAACCAACATTGTGAAGATGTCAGTGCTACCTAGAGCAATCTACACATTCAATGCAATCTCCATCAAAATACCATCCACTTTTTTCAAAGAAATGGAACAAATAATCCTAAAATTTGTATGGAACCAGAAGAGACCCCGAATAGTCAGAGGAATATTGAAAAAGAAAAGCAAAGCTGGCGGCATCACAGTTCCGGACTTCCAGCTCTAGTACAAAGCTGTCATCATCAAGACAGTATGGTACTGGCACAAAAACAGACACATAGATCAATGGAACAGAATCGAGAGCCCAGAAATGGACCCTCAACTCTATGGTCAACTTATCTTTGACAAAGCAGGAAAGAATGTCCAGTGGAAAAATGACAGTCTCTTCAACAAATGGTGTTGGGAAAATTGGACAGCCACATGCAGAAGAATGAAACTGGACCATTTCCTTACACCACACACAAAAATAGACTCCAAATGGTTGAAAGACCTAAACGTGAGACAGGAGTCCATCCAAATCCTAAAGGAGAACACAGGTAGCAACCTCTTCGACCTCAGCCGCAGCAACTTCTTCCTAGAAACATCACCAAAGGCACAGGAAGCCAGGGCAAAAATGAACTATTGGGATTTCATCAAGATAAAAAGCTTTTGCACAGCAAAAGAAACAGTCCACAAAACCAAAAGACAACCGACAGAATGGGAGAAAATATTTCAAATGACATATCAGATAAAGGGCTAGTATCCAAAATCTATAAAGAACTTATCAAACTCAACACCCAAAGAACAAATAATCCAATCAAGAAATGGGCAGAAGACATGAACAGACATTTTTCCAAAGAAGACATCCAAATGGCCAACAGGCACATGAAAAAGTGCTCAACATCGCTCGGCATCAGGGAAATCCAAATCAAAACCTCAATGAGATACCACCTCACACCAGTCAGCATGGCTAAAATTAACAAGTCAGGGAACAACAGATGTTGGCGGGGATGTGGAGAAAGGGGAACCCTCCTACACTGTTGGTGGGAATGCAAGCTGGTGCAACCCCTCTGGAAAACAGTATGGAGGTTCCTCAAACAGTTGAAATTAGAGCTACCATTCGATCCAGCAATTGCACTTCTGGGTATTTACCCCAAAGATACAAATGTAGGGACCCGAAGGGGTACGTGCACCCCAATGTTTATAGCAGCAATGTCCACACTAGCCAAACTGTGGAAAGAGCCAAGATGTCCATCGACAGATGAATGGATAAAGAAGAGGTGGTATATATACACAATGGAATATTATGCAGCCATCAAAAGGAATGAGATCTTGCCATTTGCAACGACGTGGATGGAACTGGAGGGTGTTATGCTGAGTGCAATAAGTCAATCAGAGAAAGACATGTATCATATGACCTCACTGATATGAGGAATTCTTAATCTCAGGAACAAACTGAGGGTTGCTGGAGTGGTCGGGGGTGGGAGGGATGGGGTGGCTGGGTGATAGACATTGGGGAAGATATGTGCTACGGTGAGCGCTGTGAAGTGTGTAAGACTGTTAAATCACAGATCTGTACTTCTGAAACAAATAACGCAACATATTTTAAGAAAAAAGAAAAAGAAGAAGATAGCAGGAGAGGAAGAATGAAGGGGAGTAAGTCAGAAGGCGAGACGAACCAGGAGAGATGATGGACTCTGAAAAACAAACTGAGGTTTCTGGAGGGGAGGAGGGTGGGGGGATGGGTTAGCCTGGTGATGGGTATTGAGGAGGGCACGTTCTGCATGGAGCACTGGGTGTTATGAACAAACAATGAATCATGGAACAGTACACCAAAACAAATTATGTAATATATGGTGATTAACATAACAATAAAAAAAACTTTGCGGAAAAAAAAAAAAAGAAAAACAGCTTTGTATTAAAAAAAAAAAATCAATATGCAACTATCATAGGACCCAGCAACTGTACTTCTGGGCATTTTTCTTCTTTATGTACCTTGCATATTCTAGAGAATTCAAAACATATGCTCATACATACTCGTACATAAATATTTACAGTGGCTTTGTTGGTAATAGCTATATTGGTAATAGCTATAAATAGCTATCAATTGGAATCCTAAGGGATGAATGGTTCTACAAACTACAGTACATACTGTAGCATACTCAGTAATAAAAAGGAACAGTAATAAAATGAATACATTCAACAACTTGGATGCATCTATAGGGAATTATGCCAAATCAGAGCCAATCACACATGTTACAAACTGTAGGATTCAATTTTTTTAAGATTTTATTTATATTCTTTATTTTTTTAAATTTTTTATTATGTTATATTGGTCACCATATAGTACTTCATTAGTTTTTGATGCAGTGTCCATGATTCATTATTTGTGTGTAACACCTATTTAGAGAGCAAGCGTGTGAGCAGTGGGAGGGGTAAAGAGAGGGAGAGAGAATCTCAGATTCCCTACTGAGCACGGAGCCTGATGCGGGGCTCGATCCCACAACCCTGAGATCATGACCTGAGTGGAAATCAAGAGGCAGACACTCAACGCACTGAGACACCCAGGCTTTACACATATTATTCAAATTATAGAACACTTTTAAAATGACAAAAATTTTAAGAAATGGAGGGCAGGTGAATGGCTGTCAGGGGTGAAGTACAGGGGGACATGGAGGGAACAGAGAAGATTATGGTTATAAAGGGGCAACATGAAGGACTATAGGGAGGTTGAAACCTTTTAGTATCTTGTCTGCGCAGGTGAAACATACACCCACCCACGTGATCAAACTGTACAGAATTTAGTGCATGCACACGCGCGCGCGCACACACAACACACAAATGAGTTCAAGTAAAACTGCAGAAGTCTAGGTAAGACTGTCAAGATCCTTGTAAAATTATACTACAGTTTTGAAAAATATTACTGGTGAATGAAAATGGGCAAAGTGTACAGGGGATCTTTCTGCATTATTTCTTACAACTGCATGGGCATTTACTATCTTCCTAACATTTTCAAATGAAAAAAGTAAACTACAGTTTCCAAACTACAGTACAGTGAAGTGCTTCAAGAGAGGCAAGCTAGAAATATTCTCTTCTGCTACCTTCCCTAGAGTTTGGCATTCCCTAGAATAAGGTAACAAAGAAGAGTTGTTTTTTCATTTTGTTTTTTCCCTGTGAGGCAGTAGCTCAAAGCTAAAAAAGACAACCAGATGTTTAAACTAAGAAGGTATATTTAAAATTACAGCGAAAAGTTAATCTTTCTAACTTCTAAAGATTAGTTGTCTTTTAGATGCTTTACCCTGAGGCCACACCACAGAAACCTTACAAATCCTGCCAGAACTTAAAGCTGCTTCTTTCCCGCCGCCAACACCCAGAGCCAGTCCTTGTCTGGGAACACGAACTGACCTGAATGAGGATGCCTGGAGGCCAGCAGTGGTGACACACAAAGATGGAATTTCAGGGAAGACAAGTTCTTAGAAAGCAGAATGGCCAGGGGTGTGGGAAGGAGTCAGGAGGGCAAATGAAGACTTGAAGACCCTGGTGAGGATGGGGATGTGAAGAGCCTCTGCTGACCTCCTACAGAAAGTACATAATGGCCATTGTTGCTCAATCGTCCTAATAAATAAGTAAAATCTTAAAAAAAAAAAAAAGAATATAGGACTGGGGTTATAGAGATTGGTTACAGGGAAAAGAAGGAAGAGGGCAACTGATCGTGCTCGGAAGTAACCCCTCTGGAGGGCTTCCCAGAGCACCAACATCTGAGATGGGTCTTCAAGGACAGGGAGGAGTTTGCCAGGTGGGGATTTATTCTTACTACCTCTTTTTGGTATGACAGTTGCTAAAGCCAAAATATTATCAGATGCCATTGACGTATTTGGAATCTGCTTAATTGGCTGCTGTCACGTAGAGATCCAGGAAAAAGCCCAAAAGAGGGAGGGGAGAGGCAAGTGTTATCCAAGTGTTTCCATTGACTCTTTCCCCTTTAATCCTTTTTCCTTTCATACACAATCATGTTAGGTAGGTGTTACACCTCCCCTCTGGCAAATAAAACATGGACACTCAGAGGTGGGAAAATGACTTGCCCAATGTCACACCACTTCAAGTAGAGTCTTTAAAACACAGGTTGGAGGGCGCCTGAGTGGCTCAGTTGGTTAAGCAACTGCCTTCAGCTCAGGTCATGATCCTCAAGTCCCGCATCGGGTTCCCTGCTCAGTGGGGAGTCTGCTTCTCCCTCTGACCCTCCCCCATCTCGTGCTCTCAATCTCTCTAATAAATAAAATCTTTATAAAAAAAAAACCACAGGTTGGACTCCAGACTCCACACTTTTCCAGGACCATCACACTGGGACTGTAACAGATGTTATTACAGGAAGGGATAGGACACATGCGTGATGCATAGCACTTCACAGGACCAGGGTGAATGGGTGCTGAACCAGGGCCCTGAGGGCTGCAACAGGGAAAGGAAGGCACAGGGAAAACGGAAGGTGAACTTCACCTAGGTTACGATTCTCCACTCCAGTCCTTGGTAACTGCTCTCTCCCTTAAGATTTTAGACTTTACAAGCCATGTTCCACAGAGCCCCTGAACAGCTCTTTCCGCTGAACATATGGGGCTTTCAAGCACGGAGTTATATGAAGAAAACAGCTGTAGTGAAAAGCACGGGCAAAACTGACTGCCTTCCCCTGTTTTATTTCTGGATCTCATCTGCTCATTTCGACGGTATGCTCTTCATGGGCAGAAACAGGTCTCCTTCTCTTGTATTTATCACAGCCCTGAGCACCAAGAGCGGGATCGCTAATTCTCCCACCCAGTTGATCTGTCCAAGGATAGAACCAGAGACCCTGGGCAGCCATGTAATGTAATGGAGCGGAGATGAGATGAGATACAGGAGGTACACCACCTGCTCCCTCCTGAATTTTCTACAAACCAGGCTTTTGAATTTCATTTATGAAATGAGACAAAAGGGAAGGTGGGAGCATTACGGACGTATCTTATGAAATTTTACAGTTCAAGGGGCATTTCAGACCACTATAGGGGGAGAAGTAAAGATGAAGGCTGTTGGTCGGACACCTGTTTCAATGGGATTTTTTTGTTTCTGAGATATAATTGATATATAACATTAATTTAAGTTGTACAACACAATGATCTGGTATTTGTTGATCAATAAGATTTATAAAGAAAGAATTCTACCAGTTAATAAAAACTGCAAATGCTTATAATAGATGGTCATCAAATATCTCCCAGATCCAAGCTTCTACAAAGGAGTTATTCTAAAACACATTTTGATGTAGCTTGGAAGAGCATCCCAATGCATGTCCCCAAATCTGTTAGATCATCTATGGAGTCATCCAGATAACCCATTAGATATTTCTTGCTTTTGCTTCTTTGCCTTCACTTTAAAAATAAATTTCTCTGGCTCCGAGATTTCTATTTATTACCAATTATTTAACAGCAGTTATGCCTTGTCCTTCTATCACCACCTGGCATAGCTCAAATTTATACGGATTCCTACATTTTAACACTACTCCCTGAAAATAGCTTCATTTTTCTACTCAGGGGTCCAATTCATTAATATTCATGTAACAGGTTCATTTTTAGGTCTTTTCTTCCCATTCTTTAATGCAGAAACTAAAACTAAGGGAAATCCTGGTTCTCAGGACAGGAGTTCTAGTCTGTGAATTTCAGCACATCCTTTAGCCAGCCATACTGGATTTCTCTCAGCGGTAATAGCAGTCAGGCAGTATAATGGTATACCAAGATACAGCTGTAAAGCACCTGTGATCTACAAACGTAACACAAACGCTGCTTGCTCCCTCAGCCTCAATTAATAGATAAGAGAACTTGCCTTGCAAAGAAGGCCCCTCTTTCCTTTTACTTCTTTCATTATGAATGCTGAAAATACAAAGTTCACGTTCTAGACTTGAGTTCAGATGTTCAAAAATCATCTCTCTAGCTTTGCTATTCTGAGGAAAGATTTAGTTCAACCTTCTAAGGTCAAGCCTGAAAAGAAACAAGGAAATCCTAAAAGAAATTGGGAAGCAAGCCTATAGGATACGGGCACGATACCTAACAGATTTAATTAACCTCCTGTCTCTTTTACTAGTTGGTTGTTTTTTCTTACCCCTGTTTTTGTTTTGTATTGGTTTGGGCAGTTTTGCTTTGTTTTTTGTTTTTGTTTTTGTTTTTTTAAACTCCAGGGTCCTCAGATAAAGGCCAAGGATTAGGTCTCCTAGCCTTAAAGAATAATAGATTAGGCATAGTCTCTATATAGTCACTATACCATAATCTCTATAGGAATAATATAGATGAACACTTAGAAAATTTTACCACGAAAAGGTACAATGTTTTTGCAGGGAGAACAATTCTTATAGACACATTTTTATAGGATATTTTATTTTCTACTGACAATCACACAAAAATTTAAAATGTGTCTGTAAGATTAGTGCTTTGGTTTAGGTGAGGATGAAATCTTGAACAGATTTTAAATCAGTTCTTCTGGGAGTCTAGACATAGTGCAGAGACACAGGGAGCGTTTGTGGCCCTTTCTTATGGCTTTGTTTTATTCCCAGAGAAACAAAGTGACACCAATTCTCTACCACAATTAAGTGCATTTAATCAAAATTATGTCACTCTTATTTTTTAGTATAAAAAACTTCTCCAGTCTTTATAGTTACAATACCCAGATTATACCTATGAAGACTCAAACAGCTGTTTTCAGACTACACTCGAACCCACCTTGAATTCATCATATTGCCTCCACTTCCAAGTAAACTTCTTGATCTTACTATTTCCATTAATTAAACCAACATATATTCCAGCGTTAACAAAGCTATGTAATTTTCCTTGCCAGCCCCCATTCTTCTATATCCAGTTCCATCTGTGCAGCTCTGAAGAAGTCTCTTATACAAAACATAAAAAAAAAAAATTAATGCTAAATATTTGAATGACCTTAGATAGGATTCAAATAATCCTCTCTTCTAGCCTCTTACTTTGGGTCTACAGTCTTCTGGCCTCAAAGGTAGGGATACCCTCTTGGTTGTTCCAAGCCTTCTCTATAATCCAGCCATCCAAAAGCCCAATACCAAAGAAATGTTACCTTCAATTCTTATCAGTTTATATTCCTCAAAACTTTTCAACAGGTACCTCAGTGTGTAATAATTTAAATCCATGCTACTTAGCATGGTATTCAAGGCCCTGTAAGGATCTGACCCCAGATTCCCTACCTATTCTCATTTTCCACTCCTTCTATTCCTGCCCACCTTACGTTCCAGGAAGTTACTTAAGCAGGGAATTGGATGGCATGGTGCTCCAAAAACCTAACTTTTTTTTTTTTTTAACATTCTTAGTTTATTGATCCTCTCATGAAAAATCTGCACAACCACCACAGATAAAGCCACTGCAGCATCTTTACTCCTTCTGTTGTCCAATCTCCAGCTCACTTTTTGCCAGCACCAACGTTGGCTTTTGCAGTCCCCCTGACTTTCTTCATTCTGTTCTTACGTTCCTTTCGCTGTTTTCTTGATGTCTTTTTCTTCTCATACAGGCCATGTCTTGCAAGTCTGTGTTTGGGTTCATTTTTCTTTGCATAATCCAAAGAATCATAAATCATGCCAAAGCCGGTTGTCTTGCCACCACCAAAATGGGTTCTGAATCCAAACACAAATATGACATCTGGTGTGGTCTTGTACATTTTGGCTAGTTTTTCCCGAATTTCTGTCTTAGGTACCGTTGCCTTTCCAGGGTGAAGAACATCAATGACCATCTGTTTCCGCTGAAGTAGTCGGTTAGTCATGAACTTCCTGGTCCGGATAGTTACTGTGTCGTTCATGATGGCGGCGAGGCTTCAAGCAGCCGGGGAGAAAAAGAGAACCACTATCCGCCGGCCAATCATCCAAAAACCTAACTTTTAAAATTACTTAAACAATAAGCCCAAGCTAATATTTTAGGATGATTTTTCTGTAACAAGAGTTTCAATTTCCTATAGGATTTTATTCACTAACCCTGGGAGCTCCTTGGAAGAATACATGACCTGAACAGTTTTGTGACTACCCTATGCATAAAGATAACTGATGGTCTGAGAGCATCTCAGCACTCCTTTGGGGAGAAGAGCCAAATCTGGGGTCCACTAACAGCTAAAAAGGAAAAAGCAAGAGACATAAATGATAAAAAGCCAGTGAAGTGGGACATATTTCATAGATTGGTTGAAATGGCAGGTGTGGAGATTTTCTTTTCTATGGACAATAACCACAAAAACAACTTGTATTTATCGCATGAGAACTGTTTCCAGGCACTGTGCTCCTAAACCTGTGGAGTAGAGTTATTTTTGTTTTGCAAATGGAGAAATTCAGGCTGAAAGAAGGCAAAACCCTTTGACAGTGCCACAGAACAGCTAAACCGCAAAGCTGGGATTTGAACTCAAACCCGGTTGCCTCCAAATTCTGTGGAGCTTAAAAACACTGGACTCTCTTACCTCACTGGCCTTGTAGAGTCTCTGGCAACATACACGTGGAGACAGCCAAATCCACATGGTGCTCCCTGCGAGCAGAGTTTGATGTTTGCTGCAAGTTTGAATTTCTAAGACACCTCTTCTGACACAAGTTTAAAATAGTTCCACTCAGAGTCCTCAACCTTTCTCCCCCAACTCCCAAGTCCTTAGTCCTGAAGGGCTGCATCTCAAAATGCCCCTCAAACTTAGTCTCAGGGCACACAGCTCTTTAGCAGAAGGAGAAACGAAATAAACACACCCTCCCGTTCCTGCTTTCTCTCTCTTTCTCTGTTGGGGAAGCTACCTTAATTTATTATGTTCCTCTGGCCAGGGTGTGGCTTTGTGGCTTTGCTCGTTACACCTCATCATTTTCAGCTCGGCCAACTAATCAATGAATCTCCTTCAATGAAACCAAAGAACTTTCTTGATTTTCAAGATAACACACACACTTGTAGAAATTTGGAAACTATGGGGCAGCACATAGAAGAAAATAAAGATCATCTATAACCACTCTCACATTTTGTGGTTTATACATCTAATCTTTTGTTTCTATGCCTACGCAAGAGATATTTATAAACTAACTTTTCTCATGGCAAATTGCACAAATACACAAAAGTATGCAGACTGGTATAAAGAAATCCAATGTGCCCATCACTCAGCACAATTAGTATTAATCATGGCCAATCTCATTTCATCTACATTCATCCCAGACATCATGTCATTTCAACTGTAAATGTTCCATTATGTATTTTATAAAGTAAATGTGCTTTTCATTCATCATAATCTAACACCATTATTTTACCTACAAATTTAACAATGGTTCCTTTATATCATTAAATATCCACACTTAATGTCCATATTTCCAATTTCTCATGCATTTTTTTAAGTTACTTGTTTGAGTCAGAATAAAATTTAGGTCCACACATTGCTATGGGTCAATGAATGTCTTAAATCTTACCTCCTGAAAGTGTGTTGGGGGGCGGGGGTGGAAGGGGTAGCATAGACATCACCTGAAAGCTCGTGAGAAATGTAGAACTTCAACCTTCCCCTACCCCACCACCCAGACCAATCGAATCAGAATCTGCATTTTAAAAAGACCTCAGGTGATTTACATGCACGTTAACTAAAGATTGAGGCTCATTGCTTCTAAGTCTCTTTGAATCTATGGTTTCCCACTCTCACTTCACCTTTTTATTTCATAAATCTTTCTTTAAAAAAAAAAGATTTTATTTATTTATTTTAGAGAGAGAGTGTGTGTGTGTGTGTGTGTGTGTGTGCGTGCATGCGCATGAGCAGAGAGGAGGGGCAGAGGGAGAAGGAGAATCTCAAGCAGGCTCCATGCCCAGAGCAGAGCCCAAAACGGGGCTCATCCCACGATCCTGAGATCATGACCTGAGCTGAAATCAAGAGTCAGATGCTCAACCAACTGAGCCACCCAGATGCCCCCATTTCATAAATCTTTCTAGAAAAACTAGCTTGTAGGTCTCCTCAAGTTTAGCATAGTGCAGCTATTACTAGTGTTATCTTCATAGTATTCTTTAACTCATCCCTCTGTCTCCTGTATTTAATTTAAGTGAGGAGGGGACCCTGGTGGCTCAGTCAGTTAAGCAGCTGCCTTCGGCTCAGGTCATGATCTCAGAGTCCCGGGATGGAGGCGCGCATCGGGCTCTTGGCTCAGTCAGCAGTGAGTCTGCTTCTCGAGCTGCCTCTGTGATCTCTCTTGCTTTCTCTCACTCAAATAGGTAAATAAAATCTTAAAAAAATTATATAAGTGAAGAATTTATCTAAAGGATTAGAATCGGTTCAACTTTGGGGGGAAGAACTACATCATTGATGGTGGTGTCGTCTCTCGAGAGGCACATACAGTTGGGTCGCCTCTTTTTATAATGTTAGTAACCTTAATGATCATTCTATAGATCTGTTATTTCATTAGGTATCATAAAATGGTGATATTCTCCCTTTCTCATCCTTCCTCTTGTACAGCTTTACCATTTCTCCAAGAGCATCTTCTCCTTATCAGCTATTGGATTCCTCTGAGGCATCATCTGTACAAGAAAGACAAGATGTCTCCTTGCTTCTTTCCTTTTATTAGTTTTCAGAATAATGAGTTGGTTCTCAATCACACTCAAAAGGTAACCAATAAGCTTTGGGGATTTTTTTTTTTTTAGCATTCTTAGGAATGCATGGATTTAAACATATTTGATATTTTCCAATCATCCCAACAATTATCTTTATTGAAGCTGAAATCCTTCCATCTTTGGCTAGCAAGAACCTCTTTAAGCGGGGTCCTCCCTGCTTTCTGACATATTCTCAGGAGCCTTTGAGAGTGGGCCTGCTTTCTGGTATGACAAGATGTTATACATTCAGTTCACACATTTTTTTGCCTCAGACCTGGATCTTTCACATCTCCAAGAAGCTGACTTAACTTAATGACAGTCATTTTTTTCTAGCTCTTTTCAGAGGACAGACCTACTAAATATGTTTTGTTTCCAGAGAAAGTCATCATAAGTTCAAAATGATACTTTCAAATCAGATTCAGAATGATCGTGATTTTATTTAAAACCATCTTATAGCCGTTTTTCATTTCTCATATACCAAACACGCTGGATCTCAATGACATCAGCATTATTCCTCATTTGTCCCTAATGATGTCCCTAATGATGGACTTTGAGGTTGTTTCCTGTCTTTCGCTGTTACAAATACTGTTGCAATAAATAGCTTTTTGTCTGCATCTTTTAACTGTTTGGCAAATTTATCTTAGGATAGGTTTGAAGAAGTGATTGCTGTATCAAATGATAGGCAGTCCATATACTAATGGGATGCTATTATAATGTAGTGTATATTTTTAAATAATACTACATCATGAACATTTTTCTACATCATTAAATATTCTACAGTTTCATTTTTGATGGCTATAAGATAGTACTTTCAATCATTCCCTTATTACTAGACATCCAACCTGTTTTCTATGGATCACAGTCTCAATCATTTTAATGACTATCCATGTAAATAAGCCACTTGCACTGTTTCAGACCTACTTGGTTATGAGCTAGTTTCCACCTCTGTTTGATGAAACTGCTTTGAACAACCTCTTACACTAAGCAGGTATCAGTCCTCACATTCCATGATATAGCAACAAGAGTACTTTCAAAGCTACTTTCAAAAAAGCTCAATTGATATAATTGAATCGTGGATGAAAAACAGCACCTGACCTCAATTTTGTCACTAATTCTGATGGATGAATCTAATCCATACTGTCATTTCTAGAAGTGAAGTGTTAGACTAGGTGATTTTATAAATTTCCTTCCAGCTTTAAAAACGAATATAATTCTAAGGAATCTGGTATGCTTTAGTGTTCTTTAGTATTCTTATAAGTCAGAGCTGTTATTCTACCGATTTATTCTTTTTTTTTTTTTTATTCCACTAAGCATCTAATATCATGCTCTACTCATAGTGAGTTTTATTACCTGTAGCTTTTCAGACTCCCTCCTGGCTATTGAACTAGCATGTATGGCTCTGAGTCTAGAAAAGATTCATGCCTAATTTAAGTACTACAAATATTTATTGACTGCCTCTTATTTACAAGCCAGTGTGTTTGTTCAAATCTAATTTTTAGACAAATTAAGTTTGTTAGAGGACTAAGTTCACTATAAAATATATAGTCTAAAAATTGTCCCCTGCAACATTCTCTCTTTACCATCTGAAAACAGAAGAGGCACAAGAGACAGGTAGTTGTTTAAAACTAGGCCACTAGGACTGGTTGAACATAGCTAACAATCTTCAAATCCATATTCATCTACAGGAAGAAATTCATCTTTAACATCGTTTCTAATTATATCCCTGCTCTCAATGGGCTGCCTGAAGCATTAACTGGAAGCAGAGACAATAATGATCCAGGGCCTTCAATAAACACATTTCTAGTTTTCTCTGACGTCATTTGGAAGAGACCCAATGTAGAGGTGCCCTGCACAAATACCAAAGACACAGTCACACTGCAATGAGGAGCCATCTCCATATTCCATCTATCGGAGGTCTGGTCTACCTCGTCTGTCTAGTATCCATCAGACGCTACCTTATTTTGTTCTTTAAGAAAAAAAAAGAAAAAAGAAAAGAAATAGCCTAGGGGCTGAATCCTTCTGTGAGGGGGGTGGAAACAGATAAATGGAAGCTGGCACTGCTCCAGGCAAAGCACTGGAGAAGGGTTTTTCTCACACATCACCGGAAGGCAAACATGTCATAACTCCTTTGAGCACAGAACTCTTATTTTAAATTCTTCTTAACTCACATACAACAGAAGGGGAGAGTGGTCAAAATAGCTTCATTTTGAAATGTACTGTGTGAGGAAAAAAATAAAAATAAAAATAGGCATCTTGGCTACCGTGTTCTAGTTTAAATTACATTTGAGGCAAGAGGATCTGGTCCAGCTGCACATTTTTATTCTATTTTAAGAAAGAAGAAAAGTCCAGTGTCCCTCTATGTGTATTCAGTATATGAAAATTCCATATACTGAAAATCAGAATAATTCAAGTTAATATTTACTTGAGAAACAAAAATACTATTTAGAAATCAGAAAATTGATTGTCTAGAATAAAAATGGAAAAATGAATATAGATAATTAGATGAAAAAGAAAGACCTTTGAAAATGTATTTATGTGTGGTCAAATAAATACGAAGTTTTATTTATCCCAAAAATATTTGAGATATTCAAATACAGTTGATCCTTGAACAACACAGTTTCAACTGTGCGGGTCCACATATACGTGGATTTTTTTAAATAAATACAGCACAACACTATAAATGTATTTTCTCTTCTTTACGATTTTCTTAAAAACATTTTCTTTCCTCTACGTTACATTATTGTAAGAACACAGTATATAATACATATAACATACAAAATACTTGTTAACCAGCTGTTTATGTTATTGGTAAGGCTTCTGGTCAACTGTGGGCTATTAGTAGTTAAGTTGTGGGGACTCAAAAGTTATATGTGGATTTTCAAGAGCACGGGGATCAGTGCCCCTAACCCCCACATTGTTCAACTGTACAGAAAATTTGTGTTTACCTAGAATCCAAACATCTAGATGTTTGGATTTGTTCTTTACTTTTGTGAAAAAGAGTTAATGAAATTATCAGATTAGGACCCTGAACATTTCAAAGCCTTGAGACCTTCTATAACCTCTAGACTTATATTTACAATTCCTTCCTTGACATCTTCTCCCAAATACATCAAAGGCATCTGCAACTTAGCATGTGAAACTGAAGAACTGGTTTGCACTTGCAAAATGGTTGGCTTTTCAGTCTTCCCTCATCTCAGAACATGGTTCCAATATTTACTAGGATGCTTACGTCAAAAACCCAGGAGTCTGGGCCAGCTTCATGGGTGTGTGCCCAGTGCTATCATACAGAGCCCGAAATTCCAAAATGTCCTGCACTTGGATTTTAATGTTCTGTGGGTGCTGTCTTGAATATTTTAATTGGATCTTCTAATCTGTGTTTTATAAGTGAAGTGCAATGGAACAATGGAGTGTGCCAAGGGCTTAGAGTTTGGCTCACATGTGGTCCTGCCTCCTACCACCTCCCTGCCTCCCAGGACAGGTTCTTAGCCTCCTGTTGCCTGTCCCCTAGCATCCTGAGTCTCACCCAGCCTTCCCCACCACGTCACTGCCCAGTGGTAGGCGCTCCCCTCTGCCCAGGACGGTGACCAGATTATATTGGTGTCAGGTAGCAGCACTGCATTTTGCTGTAGTCCTTTGCTCTTGATGGGGACCCAAGCTCTAGTACTAACTACTTAGTTCAGACCAAGATAATCAAGAAAGTTTTTATAAGCAAGAGGTAAGAAGGTCCAATACAGAGAGATTGGAAGATGCTACCCTGCTGGTTTTGAAGGTGGAAGATGGGGACATAAGCCAAGGAATGAAAGTAGCCTCTAGAACCTAGAAAAGTCAAGAAAATGGATTTTCCCCTAGACCCTCCAGAAGGAAGGTGGCCCTGCTGAGACATGATTTTAGGACTTCTGCCCTCCAGAACTGTTGTTATTGTTTTAAGCCACCAAATTTGTGGCGCATTATTGCAGAAGCCATAAAAAATTAATATGGTTTATGATAAGGAGAATTATATAGTTTATGCTTTTATATATAGTGTGGAGCAGAAGCACAGGTCTAAAAACAAGTCATAAAATACTATCTACTATTTCCTAAAATTGCCTAGGGGTCAGAGTCACGTGAGAAATTTAATATAAACATATCTTATGCCCCTTCTTTAGACAGTCTGATCCAAAAACCCTGGTCCAATACAGGAAATGAAGCCCAAGAAAGTGAAATGATGTTCCTAAGGCCACAAAGAGAGTCAGTAGCTAGATAGGAGCAAAATTCTGATTTTCAACTGTTAGTACCAAGATTACTGTTCTATATTGAGCTCTTATACTAACTGCAAGGACCTTATAAGCAATTTATTGGGATCAAAGCATAATTTTATGATTTTTAAAGATTAAGAAGTTTCAACAAATCAGGTCCTAAATAAAAGCGGGAGGGGGCTATGCTGGACTAAAGAGTCTTAAGGACCTATTACGTACTCAGTGTTGGGGTCCCCTCCGAATCGTATTGAAGCACCAACCCCAGTGTGGCTGTATTTGGAGATGGGACTTCTAAGGAAGTAATTAAGGTTAAATGATGTCATATAGGTGGTTAGTGCCCTTATAAGAGACACCAGTGAGCTAGTGCACTCTCCCTGCATGCACATATGGAAAGGCCAGGTGAGTACATACCAAGGAAGTGGCCATCTGCGAGCCAGGAAGAGAGCCACCACCAGAAACTGACCCTGCCCAATCTTGACCTGAGACTTCTAGCCTCCAGAACTATAAGAAAATAAACACCTGTTGTTTAGGACACCCATCCTGTGGCATTCTGTTATGCCAGCCTGAACTGAATAAGACAGGACTAAGACAACCAGATGCGTGTGTGGTCCTGAACTGGATCCTGATTTTGGAAAACCAGCCGTAAGGGACATTTTTGAGTCAACTGGGGAAATTAGAATGACATCCGGGGTGCTTGGGTGGCTCAGTTGGTTAAGCGACTGCCTTCGGCTCAGGTCATGATCCCAGAGTCCTGGGATCAAGTCCCACATCAGGCTCCCAGCTCAGCGGGGAGCCTGCTTCTCCCTCTAACCCTCTCCCCTCTCATGTTGTTTCTATCAAGTAAATAAATAAAAATCTTTATTAAAAAAAAAAAAAGAATGACATCCGGGTATTAGATAAGATGAAAATTTACATGGAAAGTGAAGATTATGAACTGAAAATACAAGATTATCAAACATTATGTATAGTATTATCTCACGCTGTGAAAATTTTTAAAAATGTGTGTGTGCATGTGTGTGTGTATATATATATGTGTATATATATATATATATATATATATATATATATATATATACACACACACACCTGGAAAGATATACACTAGTGT
Source organism: Zalophus californianus (assembly GCF_009762305.2). Taxonomy (NCBI): domain Eukaryota; kingdom Metazoa; phylum Chordata; class Mammalia; order Carnivora; family Otariidae; genus Zalophus; species Zalophus californianus. Next base: position 107,199,072 of record NC_045599.1, read on the forward strand.
TACAGTTTGGATCTTTCAGTGGTAGCGATTTTTTTTTTTTTTTTTTTTGAGAGAGAGAGAGAGAGAGAATGAGCAGGGTAGGGGCAGAGGAAGAGGAAGAAGCAGACTCCTCTCTGAGCAGGGAGCCAGAGGCAGGGCTTGGCTCCATCCCAGGACCCTGAGATCATGACTTGAGCCGAAGGCAGACACTTAACCAACCAGGATTGAGCCAACCAGGCGCCCCAGGATGTGATAAATTTTTATTTTGCTTATATGTCTTCACAAATTTTCTGTAATCCACATGTATTGCTTCCATAAAAATAAATATTATGTAAAAAAAATTGATGCCAAGTCCTTCTTTCAGAAAAAAAAAAAAAATTTATGGAATGCTTCTGATTTTCTTCATGCCTTCCCCTGAGCCACTTCCGGGGTCCCATCTTTCTCCCAGTGAACCGGCCATAATTATGATCCAATAACTATCAGTAAGGAGAGCTGCTAACAGATACTCCACCTCATAAAAAAGGAAAAGCAAAAAGTACCGTTTGTCTATTGGGTCCCAAGCTTCCATTTGTTTATAGTTGAGCCAACTCATAATTCAATCTAATTCAAATGAAACTTGCTGGGTGAATTCAAATAAAACTTGTTAATCCACTCTCTATGAACATATTTCTCTATTAAAAAGCATGTCATATCATCTTCTGATCTCACATGAAAGTACTTAGGGATCCATCAGACACGGCAGGAGGGGAGCATAACTAAAATATAAAGTTTTAATTTAAATCCATTCAACAGCCGTTATCGAGCATCTAATGTACTCACAGCTCTTGGCTGGGACACAATACTCCTTCTTACATGAAACGTTCTCTTCTTTCTTCCTCACCAAATATCTGAATCTCCCCTCTTCTCAAAGACCCAATTCCGATTTCTCCAGGATGTCTTACCTGATTTCTCCAGGCCAGAGCAAATATCTCCCTTGTTTGAAAATGCAAAGTACTTAGTGTTTCCTTGAGCACATAGAAACACTGAGTCCCAGGTTATTGCAATATGTTTAACTTCTCTCCCTAGATAGACTGTAGGGCCCTGTGGGGTACCATCCTCTTGAAAAATCCTCAGTGTTCTCCACAGTGTTTTCCACTTGGTAGACACTAAATGTTTGTTGATTAGCTGACAGGTCTGAGATTTGCCTTTCTCTTGCTCCAAAGCTGTAGTACAAAACTGCTAGGGTACAGTTAATATTTATTAAAATGGATGCCAATCCTTGGTTTCTAAACATGGTAATGATCCTCTTCTAAAGAGTCTTGGATTTTACCCTGTTTTCTAACTGGCTCTAAAAAGGGTAGGGCTGGTTTGTTAATTTACAATACGAAGAAGAAATCTCTTCCTTCCAGTCTGTGCCAGATGGGCTGAAATACTGAATGAGAACTGAAGGTCTCCACACTCATGCACCAGGTCATAAGAAAGGAGCTTTTTCCAAGGAGTGACATTGCTCTTTCTCTGCTAAGACACTGTCGTAAGAAGCAAGAAACAGCAGGGCTGAAAGGTGTGTCTTTGCCCCTGCTTTTCTAGTCCTGAGCCAGGAAAATGAGATCCTGGAGAAGTGAAATTTTGCCAAACCCCTGAGAAATGAGGCATTTGCTGCTGCGGATGCAAGAAGGTTGGAGACATTTAATTGAGGAATTGCCCAATTTTCCATCTGGTTGAGGAAAAAAAAATCAAGGTGAAACAGTTGGGCCCCGATTTGTGTGACTGAGCAAGAGGCAGGTGCCATCCAATTTCATTTTCTTAAGGTGACGGATCTTTGCAATGAGATGGCTCTGTTCCACGGTCTGAGGGTGCAATTAGAAACACGGGAAGCATCATGTCTTGGCTCTAGTTCTTCCAGAAAGACACTTAGAGTATGTTAACTTTTAACCTATTCTACTGTGCAACAAAAACTGGTCACCATTAAGACATGGGCTGTGGAGTCATACAGATTTGTCTTAAATTCCTGGTTCTGTCATTTATTAGCCTTGTGGCCCTGAACAAGTATTCTTCTCTATTCCTCAGTTTTGTCGTCTGTGAAATGGACACTATCACAGTGACTAACACACACATAAATATAAATATAAATTCATATCTAGGTCTATAGCTATGTATCTATATCTCTGTATCTCACAACAATTGGCTAAGGAAATTAACACTCCTTTCAGGGCACTGACATATACTTCTTAAAAAGTAGCGTTCCTATTGTTATTCTCTACCACATCAAACTCTTTTTTTCTTTAAGACTTTATTTATTTATTTTAGAGACAGTGCAAGTGGGGAGGGGCAAAGGGGGAGGAAGAGGAGAGGGAGAAAGAATCTAAAGCAGACTCTGCACTGAATGTGAAGTCTGACATAGGGCTTGATCCCATGACTGCGAGATCATGACCTGAGCTGAAATCAAGAGTCGGATGTTCAACCGAGCCACCCCTGGTGCCCCTAAGGAAATTCTTTTAATTATAAATTAAAAATTCTGAGTCCACCTAACTCCCAGATTTGGAGGAAATGGTCCACCTGGGACAGTTCTACAGAAGACCAGAGCTTATTAGTATCACTGGAATGGCTGCAGCCAAGACTCTTGGAGCCTCACCTCATTTCAAAAGTGTACCAGACTAGTTGTTACTCCTTATTTTGATCAAGCTCTTTATATCTCTGTCTGCTCTCCTACTTGTTCCCTCTCCCAAGCATGCCACTGGCTACCATTGTCAACCTAACCAAATCCCATCACTCTTGAAGGCTTAGTCCAAAGGTTACTGCCTCCGTGAAATGATATAATCCACAGTCAAAAGCTACTATTTTTTTCTAGACTCCCTCACCCCTAGTACTTAGATATTTTCTCCCTTTCATGTTTATTTCATTCTATTTTGCATTAGGTGATCTGTTTTATAGGAAACTTGCTTTTATCCCCAGCAGCAAACGCTTCATTTCTTTTTTTTCTTTAAATTTTTTTTATTGTTCTGTTAATCACCATACATTACATCATTAGTTTTTGATGTAGTGTTCCATGATTCATTGTTTGTGCATAACACCCAGTGCTCCACACAGAATGTGCCCTCTTTAATACCCATCACCAGGCTAACCCATCCCCCTACCCTCCTCCCCTCTAGAACCCTCAGTTTGCTTTTCAGAGTCCATCATCTCTCATGTTTCATCTCCCCCTCTGATGTCCCCCCTTCATTCCTCCCCTCCTGCTATCTTCTTCTTTTTTTTTTTAAAGATTTTATTTTTATTTATTCATGAGAGACAGAGAGAGAGAGATAGAGTGAAGCAGAGGGAGAAGCAGGCTCCCAAGGAGCAGGGAGCCCGATGTGGGACTTGATCCCAGGATCCTGGGATCACGACCTGAGCTGAAGGCAGACGCTCAACCATCTGAGCCACCCAGGCGCCTGTTCTTTTTTTTTTTTCTTAACATATATTGCATTATTTGTTTCAGAGGTACAGATCTGTGATTCAACCGTCTTGCACAATTCACAGAGCTCACCATAGAACTACTGGGATTTCATCAAGATAAAAAGCTTTTGCACAGCAAAAGAAACAGTCCACAAAACCAAAAGACAACCGACAGAATGGGAGAAGATATTTCCAAATGACATATCAGATAAAGGGCTAGTATCCAAAATCTATAAAGAACTTATCAAACTCAACACCCAAAGAACAAATAATCCAGTCAAGAAATGGGCAGAAGACATGAACAGACATTTTTTCCAAAGAAGACATCCAAATGGCCAACAGACACATGAAAAAGTGCTCAACATTGCTTGGCATCAGGGAAATCCAAATCAAAACCTCAATGAGATGCCACCTCACACCAGTCAGAATGGCTAAAATTAACAAGTCAGGAAACGACAGATGTTGGTGGGGATGCAGAGAAAGGGGAACCCTCCTACACTGCTGGTGGGAATGCAGCTGGTACAACCACTCTGGAAAACAGTATGGAGGCTCCTCAAAAAGTTGACAATAGAGCTACCATATGATCCAGCAATTGCACTACTGGGTATTTACCCCAAAGATACAAATGTAGGGATCCGAAGGGGTACGTGCACCCCAACGTTTATGGCAGCAATGTCCACAATAGCCAAATTGTGGAAAGAGCCAAGATGTCCATCGACAGATGAATGGATAAAGAAGAAGTGGTATATATACACAATGGAATATTACGCAGCCATCAAAAGGAATGGGATCTTGCCATTTACAATGACATGGATGGAACTGGAGGGTGTTATCCTGAGCGAAATAAATCAATCAGAGAAAAGACATGTATCACATGACCTCACTGATATGAGGAATTCTTAATCTCAGGAAACAAACTGTGGGTTGCTGGAGTGGGGGTGGGGTGGGAGGGATGGGGTGGCTGGGTGATAGACATCGGGTAGGAAATGCTTCATTTCTAAAGGATGTATCTTTTTATAGAAAGCACAACTTAGTCAACCGGGTATCTTTCACCCCTAGAAAGTATGAAAAGATACACAGGTTTAGAAAATTTTACGTAATAAGAACTCAATAAATAGTTGAATGAATAAATAAATGAGTATCGTCAAGCCTATTCTTGAAACAATTAAAGAACTTGAGCTATACTACAGAGCAATGTCCTCCTCCCACTCCTAATGTCTATCACTCTTCTGTTGTTTTTATCTTTCCCCATAAAACGGCAATATCTGCTCCTTTAGAAGTATCAGTTCTGTCTGTCACCCCACCTCTCCTTACTCATCCATGTCCAAACAAGGAGGATGGCATAATCTCACCAGTAAGGATAAGAGAGGGGCTCTAGATAAGGCAATCAATTCAATCCAGAGACTCAGCTCCCTACCATATGGGTAAGTCAGCCTGATTTGGAGGTACTATTGGTCTAGGCCACCAATGCTGGTCCAGCTTATCTATGAGTCCTCAGTGGATTTTTTAATCTGTCTATTATTTATAGAGGGATAATGAAGGTGACCTGCCCCTACATACACATCTGATAATACTCCTACAAATCCTAACATTGAGCTGGTGCTGGGAAGTATACCATGAAGAAACAGTATTTCAAAATATGATACTTCAAAAGGAAATGCAGAACATTCTGCAGTTTGGGGGTGCCTGGGTGGCTTAGTTGGTTAGGCATCTATCTGCCTTCTGCTCAGGTCATGATTCCAGGGTCCTGGGATGGAGCCCTGAGTCAGGCTTCCTGCTCAGCAGAGAGCCTGCATCTCCCTCTCTCTCTGCTGCTCCCCCTACTTGTGCTCTCTCTCTCTCTCTCTTTCAAATAAATAAATAAAATCTTTAAAAAAGAGAGAACAGAGGTATCAGAGAAAAATCCCAAGAAGCTATAATACTATTTTGAATTGAGATTCTAAGTCTGCTGATGTTTTATTAATAGGCTACTATAAAATTAAAATGGGCATCCAGCCAGTGCATTCCTAAATGAGAGGCTTACACGTCATTGGAACAAGCTCCACCAGGATGGCACTAGGTTCAGCAGAGGGTATTAAAAGCCCTAAAATAGTCTGATATAAGATATAACAGATGTCCCATTACAAGAGATTAAAACCGTCATCAAAATGGAAATGAAGGCATGCATCCGCCCACACTCACGGGAGGATCACTAACAGCTGGATGAGAGATCCAGAGCACAACAACACACCGTCTTTGAATTCAGTTACCCCCATAGCAAATGCAGATGAGTATAAAGTGGTAGCTTTTCACCATCACTGGTTTTAATTTTATAAGGATCTAATAAATGTCTACTTGGCATGTAGTATGCTAGTAGAACAAGCTCTCCCCAGAGCATAAAAACATGTCATCCAGTCTGTTGTATATTCAATACAGGCATTTTTGTTTGAGCTCCTCTATTGAATAATTATAATCAGGGGCAGATCCAGATTTTACAGGGCCTAAAGCTTATATAATTTGAGGGTAGGCCCTTTAAGAGAAAGAATACAAAATCAGGGCACCTGGGTGGCTCAGTCCGTTGGGTGTCCAACTCTGGATTTTGGCTCACACCATGATCTCAGGGTGGTGGGACTGAGCCCTACATTGGGCTCTGAGCTCAGCAAGGCGTCTGCTTGGGATTTTCTCTCTCCCTCTTTCTGCCCTGTCCCTCTCTCAAGTAAATAAATAAATATAAAGGAAAAAATACAAAATTATAAACAGAAAATCAAGTGGACATTCTTGGAAAAGGCTCTTAGAAGTCAGCTACCACTTTACACTGAAGCTTACGATTCATAAACTTCAGTAAATTCTCCTCTGATTACAGCACAGCAGTGCTTGTCCCAGTAGAACCTTCCAGTTAATGGTCTGCTCAGTGTTTGTCAAAAGACTATGTAGGTGATGAAACAAATGATGATGAAGATGATGAAGATAATGGTGATGATGATGATGATGATGATGATGATGATGAAAGGGGAGGAAGGGGAGAAGGAAGAGAAGATTTGTACAGAGCCTACCTCTGTATTACTTCATGCTCTTGCCACTGGCCAGTGGAAACCCCATGGGAAGCCTAGATGACAGCCCTCTCCATCGTCTTGCGGCTCTGCTCTCCACTACTCTCTCTCACAAATAACCCCTTGTCCGGAACCTGCTGGTCCTACAAATGGCCTGACACTCACTGTAACTTATCTTCACAAGGGCACCATTCAGAAGAATCTGAAGGGAGTGCACATCAATCTCTTTCATTTCTAGAGCAGTTTACAGAATTTTTTTTTCTTTTGTACAGGAGTCATGGCAAGAATCAGCTGAAGCTTTTCTGCAAATATATCTCCTATGATATGTTACTTCCTTTTCTCTTTCATGACTGTGAAACAGAAAAGGGAAACTACTCTCTCCATAGTAAAAGGTGATTCAATGGATACCCGAAAAGGTATAAGGGCTGAAAGGAGAAAACCGAAGATTATTTCAATCTGGTGAAGTTGGATTTCCAAATATTACTTTTCCTTAACTGCCCAGCTGGTTTTCAGACAATTGTTTCAATTGTCTAGTTTTCATCTCATAATTTATTTATTCAACAGATAGTTTAAATGTCTATCATGTGCCTGTACTCTGGTAGAGCCCTGGAATCTAGCCATGAATTCATGATAAATGGCACATGCCTAAAACTACCATGCAAAAAGAATATTCCTCCAAGAAACATACTACTCACTTTATCAATGTAGGCATACTTCATGTACTTTTGGTTTCGGGATACTGAGGGGTGGGGATGAAGGCATACCAGGATTAAAAATAAAGAATAGTATTTGAGATGCTGTTTTAAAATGGGGAATAAAGGGACAATTCGGTGGATCAGCTGATTGAGCATCCGACTCTTGGAATCAGCTCCAGTCCTAATCTCATGGCTCATGAGTTCAAGCTCCACGTCAGGCTCTGCACTCAGCAGGAGTCTGCTTGGATATTCTCTTCCTCTGCCCCTTCCCCCAAAATTGTGCACTCGCTCACTCTCTCTCTCTCTCTCTCAAATAAATAAATAAATCTTTAAAAAATGGGGAATAAAGATTGTCAGCTGCAAATGTACATATTAATAGTGGTATTGTAAGGGGGCAAACAAATGAACATGCAGGATGAAATGTGTTGGTTGCTCCACTAGAGAGGCACAGGATACCGTAGAGAGAAAAAAAAAAAATTGATGGACTAACTGGTTCTGAGGAATAGGAGGCAGAGTAGACCATAATGGAAGGCTCCCTACAGGAAGGTGTGACCTGAAGATGGAATCCCAGTATTATGTGTGTATGGGGGCTGGGATGCCACTCTACAGGCTGATGAAAGGGTCCTAAGGCAGGAAAGTACATGACACATTTATTTATTTATTTTTTTAAGATTTTATTTATTCATGACAGACAGAGAGAGAGAGAGAGAGAAGCAGACTCCCAAGGAGCAGGGAGCCCGATGCGGGACTCGATCCCGGGACCCTGGGATCATGACCTGAGCCGAAGGCAGACGCTTAACCATCTGAGCCACCCAGGCGCCCAGTACATGACACATTTAAAGGAAGACTAAAATGGCTGGATTATAGAGAAGTAAATCTGAGGAGGTGTTGAGGCCAAAGATGAAGCATTCTACAGGCCGTGCTAAAGATTTGGTCTTTTACCTAGTAGACCATTTTGTACATTCGTAAAAACTATAGAGAGAAAAAATATTAAAACAGCTTCAACGTGTAGCATGGCAGAAAGACCTCTTTAGGCTCCTCAAAGCCTTTTGTAGAAACCCAGAATAGATCTCCCCAGGTGGGAAATATTTCTTTCTTTTTTTTTTTTTTTTAAAGATTTTATTTATTTGTGAGAAAGAGAATGAGAGACAGAGAGCATGAGAGGGAGGAGGGTCAGAGGGAGAAGCAGACTCCCTGCCGAGCAGGGAGCCGGACACGGGACTCGATCCCGGGACTCCAGGATCATGACCTGAGCCGAAGGCAGTCGCTTAACCAACTGAGCCACCCAGGCGCCCAGAAATATTTCTTATCTCCATATTCTCCAAGTCCAACAGAGTTAAGTTACCAGGTAAGGCTCTAAGTGCACATGTGGCCTCTGTAAGTTTCAGTGTCCTTATCTATAATGTGAAAGCTTTGGCCATATTGCTTTTGTGTGGCCACATTTTTTTTTAACTTTGTAATTTGAAGTAATTTTTAGATTTACAGAATAATTGCAGATACAGCCAGAATTCCTGTTTCTACTCCACCCTGCTTCCTCTAATATCAACATCTTACATCATAACCACGGTATATGTATGAAAACTGAGAAATCAATATTGGCATAATACTCTTCACTATACTACAAATTGTAGGCAGATTTCATTAGTTTTCTACTAACACCTCTTTTGTGCTCCAGGACCCAATTCAGGTCATGTCATTCCATTTAGTTGTCACATCTCTTTAGTCTCCCCCAAATCAAAGATAGTTTCTCTGTCTTTCCTGGTCTCTCATGACCTTGACACTTTTGAAAAGCAGTGGTCAGGTATTTTGTAGAATGTCTCTGCCCTTGGGATTGCCTAATAGTTTCTCACAGTTAGACTCAGGATATGACTTTTGGGCAGAAGGAGCAGCATGTGCAAAGGTCCTGAGCTTCTCATCAGCCATATGATTCTGAGTATGCCACCAGCTCTAAACTTCATAAAAAGAGCCATTTTTCCTGGTGTCTTTCCTCTCCAATCGACCAGGCCCAGCATAATCTGCACATCAGACCTGAAAGAAGCTTTAGATATGATAGTCACAGGAAGTCCTGTGTCCTATCTCGTTTCCATTTTAGGAGCCTCATTAATCATTAACCCTCCTCAAACAGTATTTGTTCTAGTCATTTCCTGCATTTCTTCCTTCTCTCTGTCCCCTGAAGCCACTACAGATGCAATATGTCTACTACAACAACAAGATAAGTATTATGTTCCTTAGAGGCGTTTTCTTTTAACATGATTATTTTTGGTCTCTGATACCCCCAGGACATCCCTTTCTAGGTAGCATACTCTGTCTACACTGGCAGGGAATTAGCACGGGCAAGACGTATGTCTGCAAATTTTCTAGATCTCGCTGTTTGCTTTTTAAAAAGACAATGACTCATTCCCAATTATCTCTTCTCTTCAAGACAGAGCTGTCTCCCTGAATTTAAATTGCACCCATCAGCCTGCTACCTAATCTATGGATGGAGTCTGCAAAGATGGAATACAATAGAAGCAAGATTTCTTTGTGCCCTAAGATAAGTCTCTAAGTAAGTTTGTATAGGTACCTTTCATTTTAGATAAATTTGACAGGCAGAAATGCATGCTTACAGAGAGGAAACAGGATCTGAGAACTGTGAAGGTGCCAACAGGGGAAGTCAAAGACTTGGAGAAATGCCTGTCGGTGTCGGGGAAACATCGCGGAGAAAATTACTACAAGTCATCCTGTTTTACAAGCTCCATCACACCTGAGTTCACTTCTTTAAACATATAATGTTCTCTTCTGCCTCAGGACCTTTGCACATGCTGCTCCTTCTGCCTAGTTAACTCTCCTCCCTACAGCCTTTTATGCCTTCCTCAGGTAAGCCTTCACCCACCTTCCAGACTCGATCAGGTCCTCCTCTGTATGTTTTCACAATTCCATGTGCCTTTCCTTCATAGCACTTAACAAAATTTATACTTCCATATCTGTGCTGTAATCTAATAACAATAATGTCAGCTAACAACTACTGAGCACTGTACCTCCCACTCAGGCTTCAAAATACAACTCTTGAGGAGTTGGAGGCACAACTAGATTAGCACCTGGTACTCCAGGAAACTGTAACTGACACGCAGATCTGTCTTTGTTTTGCTCTCCCCTAGAATCACCAGTGTCGGCAAAGATCTTAACAGAAAAAAGAAATTCATGGTACATATTTATTAAACTAATGACTGCAGCATGATGTAGCAGGAAAAACATGCTTCAGAGTCAAACACAGTGAGGTTCAAATCTCAATTCTGTGATTGGCTAGCTCTGGAAACTTGGACAACTTACTTAATTTCTCTCAGTCTTCATGTCCTCATCCACTTGAGATAAGAAAACCTTGTAACAAAAACCTGTAAGGGAATTAAATGAGATAATATAGCTCAAAGCACATAATCATGCCCCACATGAATTATATGCTGACTAAATAATAGCTTCCCTACTCTTAATTATTAAAAAGCATATTTCTTAGAGTTCTAATACTTTTTTAGATAATTTCCCTTACTATACTACCAGTATTCTTAGACACGATTCAGACACTTTGTACACCAAAATGCTGTGCTTCAAGATAACCATTTTGGGTTCCTTTGATGTTATTTCAAGAATGAAGATGGGTTTATTAATGAGCAGGGAAACACATGCCCAATGGAAATCAACAGGAAATAATCACTTCACAGTACATTGTGTTAAACTACTAGAGAAACAAATTGTATTTCTGTGCTGTTCTTACAGAACCACCCAACTGTCAACCCACTCAAGAATACTTCCGGCTTAGAAACTTACCTGCTTAGCCACTTTGATAAAGCTTTGGCAGCAGGTTTAGGTTGTACTGATAACTGGTAGAACTGAAACCCAAATTAAAAGAGGCACAAGACAAAAGGGAATCATGACATTAGCATTTCGAAGTAGGAAAGCAAACAGAAAGACTCATAAAGGAAGACTATAAGAAATACCTTAAGACAGAATTCCTTTGAAGTTTCTTAGTCCCCCAAATAACAGAATGGTTATCTAATGCTACCCATTATGTCCTACTAATTACCTTATAAAATTTACATTGGAAACATGTAGAACAATAGTCACGAAAAATAAAAGTTGCCAATAAACTATGTGAGACTACAGAGTGCCTCACAGAAAGAACATAACAGAACTCGCTTACATTTATTAAGCATTTATGATAAGCTATTCTCTGAACTAGACATTCTAAATAATTTAATTTTCATTACATTTATTCAACTAATATTTATCAAGTGCTTACAATGCATCAGGCACTGTACTTAGAGCAAGAAAGACCTAATCCCTGCCCACACAAAGCATGCAGTCCAGCAAGGGGAAAAACCTGCAGATAGAGGACGAAATTCCCATATATACCCTACCCTGCTTCCCCTAAGACGGGCATCTTCCATAACCATGGTATCCACATGAAAACCGAGAAATCAACACTGGCATACTTTTCACTACACTACAAACTTCATGTAGATTTCATTCATTTTCCACTAACACTCTTTTTTGTTCCAGGGCCCAATACATGTCATGTCATTGCATTTAGTTGTCATATCTCAGTCTCCCCCAATCAAAGAGGGTTTCTCCATCTTTCCTTATTTCTCATGACCTTGACCCTTAACACATTAAAGAATTTTGTAATGTTTACTGCCTATCTTAGGGTGACCAACACATCCTGGTTTGCCCAGGACTTGGCTGGTTTTAGCACCGAAATTTTTGCATCCCCCAAATACTCCCTCAGATGTGGGCAAAGGGGAACAGTTGGTCACCTAGCAAAGTGACAGAGGATGTAACTAAATACAGTAAGCACTATTATTAAAAAGTTCAGCATTAAAAAAAAAAAGTTCAGAGTTATACAAACTATGTATGATTAGCCCTCTTTGACAGATGAAGAAACCAAGCTTTAATAAAGTTAACACGCCCACGTCTGTATTTGGTAAAGTAGGGATCTGAAACCCAGATGTTCTGACTCCAAATTACATGACCTGATGCCATGTAAGAGACAATACAATTTTTTTTGGTAGTTTATACTTAAGGGTACCAGTCTAGACTTGTACTAATTGATGAAATGCTTCCAAAAGGTTTGGGGGAGGGAATGTTCATCAGAACAAGGAAAGAAAGAGTTTAGAGCAAACCCTTTGGGTCTGGATTATGCATACATTTCTATCCCTGCTGGAAATGCGTGAAAAAAGAAACACCTGCATATTCTCTGCCATCTCCATCTTTCAGCTGTGGGTCGTTCATGGACAAACAAAAGAAAGCATTTTTCAGCCTGACTGCAGTCTTTTGTGAGAAACAAATTATGTTTCTTCAAGTGTGAGCAGTTGGGTAGGAGAAAAGGACTGTTAAAAATTGGTAGGGCATACCTAAATACCTTTGGGCGGTGGATGAAAAATGCCCCAGAAGGGGGTGTTTCGGCAGACTACCACCAGCTCGTTTTGGTGAGAAAGATGCAGCTTTCCCTTGGTGGAAATTCAGTGAGGAAAAGATCATGTCTAGCATTGAGCAGCTTTATTTAGCTGGCATCCTTGATACGAGATAGGAAACCAAGCTGTCTTGAAAACTGGCAATATTTGCCAATAAAAAAGAGACTGGGTTAGCAATACCCCTCCCCCCACCCCCCATCATATCAGCTCCAATGCTGGAAGGGTCTTTGGTCTGTTTTGGTCACTGCTGTATTCCCCTTACACAGGATAGTGCCTTGCACATACTAGACAGTCATTAATATTTACTGGGTGGTGGATGGATGGATGGATGGATGGATGGATGGACAGACAGATGGATGGATAGATGGCAGGCAAGATAACAGTTCTTGTTCTAACTTGTGAATGTAGGAAAGCTACTTAACATCCCTGGGCCTTAGCTTTCTCATCTATTAAATGGGAGAATTCAAATGCATGACTTTTATCCCTTCCAAAAAAATTCAGAGTTCTTTGTTCCAAGGTGTACACTTCAGGCTAAGAATCCATTCATAGAATGAGTCTCAGTGTCAGAACAGATTTCCAGATGCCTATCTAGTGAAAACAGCTAAATAAATTATGGCATAAAAAATAAATTGTCATTAACATTGACATTATAGGAGTATATTTATTGACAAAGAAATTGCTCAGGGTGCTGCTAATTTTTAAGAGTTATAAAACAGCATACACAGTATAGTGTCATCCATACATGTATAAATATGCAGGCTTAGAGAGAGATCTGAAAAGATATACACTAACATGTTAGCAGGGCCTATTACTGGGTAGTAGATTTATGGATGAATTTATTATTATTATTATTATTATTCCTATTATAATATCATCTAATTTTCCTCTGTGACTATGTATTATCATATAATACAAATAGATATAATGACCCAGCATCTATTAGGCACCTAGCTCTTCACTAATGAGGTGCCATAATGTATGGGTTAGTACATGGACTCTGGAATCAGATAGCCTGGTCCAAATCCTGGTTGAGCCCCTTATTTCTTCTGTGACCTCAGGTAAGTTACTCAACTTGTCTTAGCTTCAGCTTCCTCCTATATAAAACAAAGAGCAATTCCCAACTGATTGATTGGTGGTAAAGTTTAAAATAGGAAATCTATGCGAAGTGTCTGACATACATTATATATTTGATAAAAGTTATTATTATACCCAATATAAAGGGTTGTTTTTATGTGTGTGTTTGTGCATGTGTATGTGTGCGTGTGTGTGTGTGTGTGTGTGTGTTTTATAAACCTGCCAAAATGACAGAGTCATTATCCTCAGGAAGCTTTTAATTTGGTGAGAATAATAAAACTAACACACAAGAAACAAAAGGTGAGCATTAAAATAACTTCCCAGAGTCAAGGATTTAGAACAACGATTGCCTTCTGTCTCCTTGAACCTTTATATTCAATGAGATGCCTGAGACCCACCTGCTAGAAATCTCTTGCCTCATCTTCATGCCTACTGACACTCCTCCAGCTCATGTTTATCTTTTGTCTGCTCATTACATTGAGGTCCAAAGGGCTTCTTGGCCTCATGTCTCTTCAAATTCCCATTTCTCTATACCAGTGGTCCTCAAAGGGTGGTTCCTGGACTGGTAGTATCAAGATTACCTGAGAACTTGTTAGAAATGCAAATGTTTGGGCCCAGCCCAGAGCTGCTGGATCAGAAACTCTAAGGATGGAGCCCTATAATCTGTGTTACAACAAGTTCTCCAGGGGTCATGATGCACACTCAAGCTTTACTGTCAGATCTGTCTTCCCAAAGCATACATACATCTGTCACTCTCTGCTCTATAATTCTCTCTAGCTACTAAGTAAATAGTGATACATCTTCATATACTGCCCCTGATGCTCTTCCCTCTGTGGTCTAAGCTCAGTCTCCTTTGCCAGGTTCATCAGCCACTACCTCCACTACTCACAAAATGCTCTAACAAAACTAAAAGAACCTAATTCTCTCTGAATGCAATCCATGTTATGATTCTATTAATATGTTTCTATGCCTTTACTCCTACTAATTCCTAAAAGTGTAATATAATTTCAACTTTTTTCCTATCTTAGATGTTCACACCCTACTGAACCTCAAGATCCGGGGCCCACCCATGAAACGTCACTCAATATACCACCAACCTCCTACAGAGATGATTGCTTTCTCCTCTGAATATCCAAAGCATTAAAGTAGCCCATTTTTCCCTCATGTCCTTCCTTGGTATCACCATGGTGTATATTAGTGACTATTAGTTTCCTAAGGTTGCCATAACAAACTACCACAAACTGAGTGGCTTAAAACCACACACCTTTAGTCCCTCACAGTTCTGTAGACGAGATGTCTGAAATCAAGGTGTTGTCAGGGCCATATTTTTTCTCTTAGTATCTGGTGTTGCCAGCAAGTCTTGGCATTCCACCACATCACTCCAATCTTTGTCTCCATAGTAACATGGCATTTCCTTAATGTTTCTGCAACCAATTCTCCTTTTCTAAGAACACCAGTCATATATGATTGGGCCCACTCTAATCCAATACAACCTCATCTCAACTTGTTTACATCTGCAAAGACCCTATTTAAAAATAAGGTCACATTCTTTTATACTAAAGGTTGGAACTTCAACCTATCTTTTGGGGGAACACAATTCAACCCATAGTAATTTACATATATGATATATGGCCCCTAATCAGTAGCAAGCTCCTTGTAGACAGGTACTCTAGCTCATTTCTATTTTCCTTTCTCTGTGCATCTCGCCTAACGGCCCACCCAATCTCCCCAGAGGACCTAATTAAGAAAAAGAACTCTTTTAGCATATTCTAGTTTAATGAATGGAAAACTAAAAATATGTGGCAGAATGTAATTAAGCACTAGTTACATTAACTAGTAACTAAACATTAAATTGTGTGAATGTTCTATTCAATTGTGGGGCATTGGGAGGTCAAAAGAGAGGTCAATGAGGGTGGGAGTGCTTAGCTATGGCTTCATGGGGGCAGAGGAGCTTCTTAATGAATGGACAGGATTTGGGACAGAAAGAAAACAAAGCGTAACATTCCAGGTAGGGAAACAGTATGAAGAAAAGATTGTGAAAAATGTAATTGTGTGTGTGAGTGTGTGTGTGTGTGTGTGTGTGTGTAAAATGTAATTAAAAAAAAAAATTCTGTGTTACTAGAACCAGAGCCCTAGCAAATGGATCTGGAATGGAAGGTGGATAGTGGACAGAAATGGGAAATAATCCATCCCTTGTTCTTCTTGTTAGTTCAATGATCATTGTTCTCTTTTCTATTTTTCCCACTTGTTTATTATTCCCTAGCTGGCTTCTAAATTCATTTTTGGGAGAAGATACTTGAGTTGGCAGCTAAATGTGCCCATAGAACCCTGGACTTCATTCTCCTAACACTGATCATCTTCCCGTGCTTGAAGGCAAGCTAGAGAGTAGGATAAAAAACACATCTGCTTTGGTTACTACAGTATCTCCAATGCTCGCCATGCAGAAGAGGCCCAGTGAATACATCTTAAATGGACGAACACATGACAAAGGACAACTATAAGAATGTATGTATGTATGTCTGTATGTATGCATGCATGTATGTGTATATGCATGTATTTATCAGTGGTTATTCCATTCCATCAACTAGAGCTTCCTGATCACTGGAAAATAACCATTCGACTGGGGCCCTAAATAGTGTTCATTCCTTACTTAACTCGACTTTTTCCTGCATCATCCCCATCTTGTTTATATTAGTTCATTGGACAGGACTTGTGCTTATTTCTGTTTCATATTCATTGTAGCACAGTGCTTTACTTAACCAACACAAAATATACCAGACAATACGAATCTGCTTGTGTTCAAATTCACAGCAGATGATGAGGTTGAAAATGGTGGCCTTAATAAATTCATTCTTAAATTTTGGTATAAATAAACATCAGGACAGCCTAAAAGCTATGTGGAAAATGTGTGATTTTTTTCATAGCTTCCCTCTAAATTCCCTACAGTGTACACATAGTAAAGTAAATCAAACAAGCAGTATACACAGCTTGCGCTTTTGTGCTGAGTGGTGTGTCCTTCTGATGGGTGGCATTAACACGGTCTTTCTTTGACAAGCAAAAGTAGGTTTGGGACAGCATCATGCTTTATTCTCTTCCTTGTGAAGGAGGATTATTAAATTTTTATCCCGTGATTCAGATGAAATATTAAATCTCTTTCAAGGAAAAAAAAATCTCCATAACTTTCTCAGATCTTATAATATGTAGTATGTACATTTTAATGACTCATCTAGTACCAGTGCCTTCATTATGTACAGAAGCTTAAGAAAGTAAAAAATAATATTCTGATTGATAGAACTCACCATCATTATCATCATAGCAAATATTTGTTGGGCAATTACTACATTCTAGGCAGAATTACTACATTCTTAGCGCTCATTAAGGCAAAGCATCAAGTTCTCTAATTTAAACATCATAATAATGTTATGAGCTAAAAATTCTGATTACTATCATTTCACACATGAAAAAACCAGAGATGTTCGAGGAAAAATAACGTGCCCAAGGTCACACAGCCAGCAATTTGAAGAATCAGATTTTAATACAATTGTGGCTGACTCTAGAATGCATGTGCTATTTACTAAGTTATTTTGTACTCATTTTTTTTTAACAGAAAAAGGTAAACCATAAAAAATCAGCTAATTTTGGAAAAAGAAAACAATCGCAGAGCAATGTTCACGGGCTATTTCTGGGCTGAGTGCACATTCCACACCATATTTCCTACTGTTGTCATGGCCATCAACAATAGTCACTGAACCCAGAAATTACAGCAGATCCAGAAGGAACTGAAGTAAAAATACACTTTCTAGACAGCCAAGTTTATCTGTTATCAAATATATACTTATATGTAGATATATATATAAATGAGTCAGCAAGTACAACTATTCCTTTTCACCTGAATTGCGAATAGTGACTGATATTGACAAAAAAAAAAAAGTAGCACAGCCTTTGCCCTTATCTGTTCATTCTTTCATTTATTAATTTTTAAAATATATATTCAGCATATTGAGTACCTACCATGAGTGAGGCTTTATGGAGAATGCATAGCAATTTGAAATGTGATTCTCCCCATCTAAGAGGAAGCTGAAATAACTATAATCATAGTTATTTGCTATTTAACTGTCATCGGATTCTAGTAAAATAGGTGTCAAACCCATAAAAGCTGTGGGGTAGGAGCCATACTCCTACTGGGAACATTCCATTTCATCTCACCCAGAGTGGACAGGTCTTCAGAGAGCCTTTCCATTCATTCAAGACTCATTCTTAAAGCCTTTCTTCATATCATGGTGTTAAAGCTGAACTATCTTAAAGTATACCTCCCTTTCAGAAAACTTGGGGTCCAGCTTGGATTTGAATACTTAAAAATAGATAATGCATCGGAAGGAGAGTTTGAAACATCACATGAGAATGAATAAAGATTACTTTTGATGTAAAGCACCCAAATTTTTTCTGATGTTCCTAAAATTGCATTGCATTTGCTGACCTGCTTGAAATACCAAAGGGATGTCACCAAAATACCTTTCTTCATTTCAGGAAAAAAATCCCTGCTGGTTGATAGCAGATAAAATCCTATCTACATGGATCGTGGATTAAGCTACTGGTCTGCAAACTATGACCCATGAGCCAAATCCTGCCTGCCACTTGATTTTATAAATGAAGTTTTATTGGCAGCCATACCAATTCATTTATGTACTGTCTATCACCGTTTTTGCACTACAGTGGCAGAGCTGAGTCATGGCCATGTGACAGGCAAAGTCTAAAATGTTTATTATTTGGCCTTAAAAAAAAAAAAAAAAAGTTTGCCAACTCTGTTCTAAACCATCAGTCAGATTCTTCCCAAAGAGCCATATTCCACTGTGCATGGACCCTCTTGCAACTGCCCCTTCAGGTAGGTTACCGTGGGAACTCTAATAGAACCCAGGTACTAGGGAGGACATGGTAGCATTATTCTCAGAATTAGCTGTGATTTGGGCTTGATACCATCAAGAGGCCCATGAGTGAACTTAACTGATTTCATTTAGGTCTTTCTAAGGACAAAGTCCTTGAATAGCTTAGGCTCAAAACTCTTTCATATAAAAGGACAGATTTGCATAATTTAAAGTGTATAGTTTCACAAAGTAATAAGTTTAAATTCTGGCCTTGCCACCTCTGAGATTTCTGGCTCCTCCTTATCCTTGGAGCTCAGACTAAATATTGCACTTTAGACTCCATCAGGCTGTTAGGGAATTTCAGACCTTCCTTTCGCCCGGAACATTTATCTCAAGTTATTTTTATACACTCGTGATTATTTGACTAATATGTGTCTCTAAGAAATTGTAACCTTTATGAGAATTACCACCATGTCTATTTCTTGCTCCCTAACATATTCCTAGAGTTGACTACAGTTTGGGGCACAGAGTAGATCCTCAATAAACAGCTGTTGACTGATATTTACTATCCATCTAGCAATAAGTATTCACTGCTGCTTACCACACACAACACTAAGTTATATATTTCTTTGTGCCCTCCTCAGAGCCCAGCGATGGAACTTTGATTTATCAGGAATTCAGCTATTCTTGGATGAATTGAAAGCCCAACCAAATTTGAGCCACCGTCTCCACTATTTACTCTATAGATAATGATGTCACTTAGCAGTTCAAAGAGACTTGGTGACAGCTGTTATTTCACATGAGTGATAATATTTTCAGATCCTATCCTTCTAGAATAAAGGGCCAGTGGGCTGTTAAAACGACATGAACAAAACTACCAGCAGACGGCAATTCTTTCCTTGTCACCCACCCAGTAATCACTTCTGCTATGTTCCATCAGTTTGCTTTGCCTTTCCGAACATGCTTTTGGCAGACATTGAGATTGGGCTAAGAATTTTAGTAGCAAGTAGCACACTTAGAGTAATTTCCATGATAATAAAGCTTTACAAATAAGACTACAAGGGAGATGAGGAGAATTGATGCTCAGAGCAGCAGTGACAAAGGGCCTGTATAAATTATCTATTGCGATGTTGATCAAAGTATGTTCCATGGAAGAACAGTGTTGCAAGGTGTTCCATGAAGGAAGAGTTCTACGTGCAAATGAATTTGGGAAAAACTGCAAAGAATGAACCCATCTTGAAGATGGATAAGGTAGGTTACCATTTCAAAGCTCCAAAAATGAAACAAACCTCCCTGCAGTTATGAAAATATGATACAATTTGACTCAGAAGAGTAGAGTTTGATAGCACTCATTCACATGTGGGTTTTCCTACCTTTCCTGGACAAAGAAAGATTCTCAGCCCCTTGCCATGAGGCAAAGTCCTCGAACTGGTTCCAACCAATGAAATTGCCTGGGTGTGCCATCCAAGCTAAGGCAGGGGAAAGCTCTGATGTCACGTTCCAGCTATCTTATTTTCTATGAGGAGATCATGAATACCATGCTATTACAATGTCAGAACCATGAGATGGGAGTGCCATGGACCTCTAAGTCAACACACAGAAGTTAGCTTCCCCAGAAAGCCTCCAGGTACGTCAGACTTTCCATAAGTAAGAAAGAAACATTTTCCAAGTTTAGCTACTGATATGTGGGGATTAACTTGTTACCACTGCATAGCCTATCCTAGCATTTTTTTTCCAAATTCATTTGAACACAGAGTTCCTTATTCTTATAAAAATAATGAATTTCACACAGAAAACTTACAGGGAAACACTTTGGGAATCACTATGCCATCTAACATAGTTTTCCCAGGAACCACGGTTGTAGCATTTTGAGATTCTTTAAATAACAAATATACTTCAATCTGCAAGAAAGATTAAAGGGAGAATCCAGACAGCCAACTCAAAAGTGGAAGAGAGATACTAAAAATCAGCCAAGTAGGTTGGAAACCTCAAATCTCAAGTCTCTTTGCTTCTTTCTCCTCTACTAACTCTCTCAATACCATAGCCCAAATGTCTCTTCCTTCAACAATTCACTTAGCAAACATTTATTGAATGCATCCTGAGGGCACCACATGGCATGAGATGGCAGCTTGTGATTTACACTCTACCCCCTTCTTCCCTGATTGCTCACCCTGGTGGGCTATTTTCTCTACAAGGCATGCACCGCCTGTCTCAGTCTCTTGACATTTAGCTCAAACTACGCTGTATTGATGGCAATCCATTCACGTCTGCAGAAAAAAGCCTGGAAATATCTAGGCTTCCTGTACCTCCCAATACTCAAGTTGCCATGCTTGGAACCCAGAGCCTCCCACCTCAGCCACAGCTAATTGAATCATGATCACTGGGAAAGCCAAAGTCAGCAGCATCAAACCACAGGGGACCTGTCCTGAGAACCCTTCCTACAGGGATGTTCTACACGGGATTCTAACCCACCAGCCAGCTAGACCTTCTCTTTTGAGAGGCTTCAAAATCAGAAAGATAGCCAGGTAAGTGCTATCAACAAAAGAAGCAATTGCAATCAGAGTGGAAGCTGAGATGAAGACAGAAGACGTGAGTATGGCAAAGCCACCTTGTTAGACAGTTAAAGATACGTTGTGCATCCTGAATGACGGTCCAGGTCTCCATGGCCCCTTGCTCTCAGACAGCTGCCTGAATGTTCTCACACTTCCTCTGGGTAACTTGAGTCCATCTCAATCCCTAAAAGAGCCTAGCTAATACCACTCAAACTTGTGTTCCAAGTTGCTTGAGAACAGTGACCGGGTACTAGGCCATTTTATTACATCATCCATAGTGCTAACCACAGAGCCTGATACACAGTAGATGCACAACTCATTGATTTCTGTGGTATTTACTGAGTTACCTACTCAAGTCTCAACTGTAGGCAGCATTTAACAAGGCAGAAAAGTTCTTGGCCTCTTGGAGCTCATATTCTAATTTTAATGGTGATACTTTAATTTTAACTTTAATGTCAATACTTGATTGGTTGGGTAACAGGAATATTAAGCATAATGCTTGGCAACATAGGGACACTATTTTAACAGGGAAGGCAAGACCTAAAACAACTAAAGTACCATTTGTGTCCCGTGGAGTCAAAATCTTCCTTATTTAGTAACACCCCTTTTGTGAAATCCTATTGTTTGCCAGGCACACTGCTGCTTGCTTCCACTATCTAATTTAGTTCTTCCAAGAATCCCATGATAGAGACGTCATCATGCCTAATTCACAGGTGAGGAAGTAGAGGCTCAGAGAGCTTAAGCCGCTTGCCCAAAGCCTCACAGTGTGTGGGCAAAGAGTCATAATTCAAATTCTATTTTCCCCTGGCTCTTTCTCAGAAAGGTTTGTGCTCTTCCCACCAGGCTGCACTTAGGGAAAAACAATGAGCTTTTTAGCCACGGAACAAAGAAGTGACAGCTGAGGTGGCAAAGTATACTGTTGTACTATTATTTTTCACTGTGCAATTCATAGTAATCTGACAGCAGAAGCTTATTTTCCAGAGCGAGTTTTTCATATAGCAAGGAAAGAAAAGTAATTACTGTCTGATTCTACCTCTATCATTTTATTTTGGCATGACCAACCCCTCCTCCCAAAATGGAGGAAATTTAAAAAACCTGGCAAGATTACAGCATTATGTTCTAAAACAATTAAAAACATTTACTAGAAGGTAACTTTATTCCACTTATTTCTTCCAATAGGAATAAGTTTCAAATGTTGCCCACAAAAAATTCCCTACAGACTGTCCCTAAAACAAATTTCTATCCATTATTGAGAAAGTAAATCAATACTATGTAAACCCTTGTTCTTTAATTGAAGTTATAAAATGTGTCATGTTTACATTCTGATAAGACTGCAAATAATTAAGCACTGAAAATGCTTGAGTTATAATTTCTTCAAAGGAGAAAAAATGTATTATCCTATTTTAGAGGTCACAGTTGGCAATTTGCAATAATTCTATTGCATGGTATTTAAATATTTTAAGAATAACAATTAATAACCAGGATATAATTTCACGTTTTGACTGTCTTCAAGGTGAGTTTGTTTTAGGACTTCAGGTCTCTGAGGCATTTTAGAAGCTGCTGAAATCACTATACAACAACAAAGATAAAGCATCACGAACATTTACTCGGCAATAAAATTCAGTAATTATTTGGCAGAAATAAAAAGGGAAGGAGTAGTGCTACAAGCCGTAACATGGGTGGATCCTGAAAACATGAAAACATGATGCTGTGTGAAAGAAGCCAGACACAAAGGTCACATCCTGCATGATTCCATTTATACGAAATGTCCAAAGTTGGCAAAACCATAGAGAAAGAAAGTATATTAGATTAGTGGTGGCAAGGGGATGGGGGAGTGAGTAGGTGGGAATGGGGAATGACAAGCAACGCGTACCGGGTTTCCTTCTGGGGTAATGAACGCACTCTGGCATTGACTGAGCTGATGGCTGCACAGCTCTATAAACCATCGAATTGTAAGTTATAAATGGGCAAAACTGTATGATATATGAATTACATGTCAATAAAGCTACTATATTAAAAATCATTGCCTGCAGTGCCCAAAGGCACCCTCTCCTTATACCACTCTTCTCAACCTTAGTACTGAGATCGCACGCCTTCCTCTGGTTCCTGAGATGTGCCCAGACCCCACGCCAGGCCTTTGTACATACGGCTCCTGTTGTTCCCAATGTCCAGCCTCCCCCCCCACCCTCCACTGCCAGCTCACTCACGTCAGCCAGACCGGGGTCACTCTCAAACCCCTGAACATCAGACTGCCACTCTCGTGTGACCAGAGGAAGCGTCCCCGATGCTCCAGAATGCTCTCTGAAAAGCACTCATGATCACCTTGTGCATCCACACGTGTATTTAAACTTTTACTTTTTGTTCCAGATGTTTCTATTCCTGCTTGTTCCTCCCGCTGGTAGCACAACACTGGCATATAATAGAAGCTTGGTACCTATTT
Organism: Zalophus californianus; assembly: GCF_009762305.2. Lineage (NCBI taxonomy): Eukaryota > Metazoa > Chordata > Mammalia > Carnivora > Otariidae > Zalophus > Zalophus californianus. The sequence goes on from NC_045599.1 coordinate 107,222,558, forward strand.
CAGAAATGAAGGAATGGCTTAGTCAAACTTTTTTTTTAATCACAAAAGCCTTCCCTCTCTCTGTTTTTCTATCAAAAAATATAGTTAGAATTGCTCTTAAAAACTTGCAAATAAACTGTTTACACAGGGATATACTCATGGAATCACAGGTATTAACCAAACACAAAACAGATTTTTTTAAGTGATTTCTTCCAGAAGATAAATGCCCTCAAGGAAAATAACCAATACAATTGCTAGAACAGTTTGTGGCTGAAGGCAGAAATGCTTTTTCCTTATATGAACAACGTTTGTTTTCTTTTCTGTGCAAGTCTGCCTTTTGTTCTGTTCTAGGCATAATCACTGATCAAACATGTCACAGTGAGGAGTGCACTGTGGTTCCGAGTGAGTGAGTGAGTTCACCAGCAGCCTCCTGAAGCCAGTCCAGATACAACCTCCTTTTGCAAGTAACTTCACTTCTTGAAGCTTCAGTCTCCTCATCCGTGGAATGAAAATAACAATCGCCAACACCATCGGGTTGTTCTGAGGACTGAATGGCATACATCTATAAAGCAACTCTGCCTAAAGCCTGATCGATAAATGTATGATGATGACGATGCTAATGATTCACGCTACAGTCAAGAAGCCAACAGGCCTCTGGGACAGGGGATGGTGGTGAAGAGACACCATCATAAACCATTAATTCAAGATAGAAAATAATCTCACTACCAGGAACTAATCCTACTGATAACCCTTGCAAAAGTTCTCCAATATACACATTTAAGACTATTTACAATAGATGCTATTTTTAATGAATTTTTTGAAAAGACTGCAACTAGGAACAACTAACATATCCATTATGATTGGATCAGTTAATTAAATTATGGCATGCCCATGTGATCTGTTAGAATGTGGCTGTTAAAAATATGAAGTGAGCCCTTTGAAAACTAAGGAACAGTGCAGCCCTCTTCTCAGCTCCTTCAATTTTCTCTAAGCCTTTAGTTTCATCTTTAATTAAGGAAAGAAAAAAGGAATAGCATTCCTCATTTATTCTTGAAAATCATTGAATAAAGATATGCATATTAAAAAATGAGAAAGAGATTTACATGCTCAGTTGATATTTAAATAGTATTAAATGGAAAGAGTAAAGAATAAAGTACTATGTACAACATAAATCCTCATGTCAATGAAATAATATAAAAATAAGCACATAGAGTAGGGCCCATCTAGTCGGAAAAATCAGGGACTATTTTGCAGGGGACTTGGGGGATTGGAGATGGAAAACTTGAGAAGGGAATGAACTGGGGGCTAAGGAGAGAGCAGGCACATGGGCATGGAGGTGGACTGGCAGAAGGAGAGGTAAGAGTTTGCAGGTCCCAGAGGCAAAAAGTCAGAGAAGATGCACGGGTGGCAGGATATGAGATTGCAGACAAGAAACAGGCTGATTGTGTAGGATTGTAAGCGGCAGATCTAGGCATCTGGACTTTGTCTAGTAGGTGTTGGGATGTTATAAAGATCTGGGAAGAAAGGAATGAGAGGATCAGAGATGCACATTAGGGATGGTCATGTGGAGGGGTACGAGGTGAGGAGCGTGGAGGGCGCAAAGCATGAAGTCAGGCAATTAGAATGCTCCAAGTTGCCCAGGCTTTCCCCTGCATTTTACAACTGCCCTGTGGGTACAGCTTCAGCTTTACTCCCTGATAGAATGTTTGTGTTGTTTTCATAAGAAATCAGTCACGTGGGGCACCTGGGTGGCTCAGTCGGTTAAGCGACTGCCTTCGGCTCAGGTCATGATCCTGGAATCCCGGGATCGAGTCCCGCATCGGGCTCTCTGCTCAGCAGGGAGTCTGCTTCTCCCTTTGACCTTCCCCCCTCTCATGTGCTCTCTCCCTCTCTCATTCTTGCTCTCTCAAATTAATAAATAAATAAAATAGTGTTAAAGAAATTAGTCACGTGAACGGAGTTGGCGATTCCTTTCCCAAATTCCCCAAAGATGTTCCATACATCCCAAAATTACTGATCTCCATTCAATAATCAAATTCTGGGCAGATATCATTTTTCAAAAGAAATGTGATTTTGCCTGTTTAATGAAAGGAAGTGAGATCATTAAAAGAGTTCCCTAAGTAATGCATTTTAAATGAAAGGCTTTTTTTAAGTCTTTGGGAAAAAATATCAAAAGTTAAACTGAAACATCCAGGAAAAGCTCAAATTAATATGTTAATTCTGTCAACATCCAAGGCTCTGAGTCCAAGCCTGGAAGGAACAGAGCATACGGTGATTTACTGCTCCCGAGCTAAAATTTTAAATATGCTTATTGAAATCACAAAATAAATGTCTCAAGTGAAGTTTTCATCACTCTTTCAATGTGAAATATGCAAGTATTATAACTTCTATGTTTTGTTTTAGAGATTAGTTTATGATACCAGGAGCCATCAGTGATTTTCATTAAATGTGTCAAATGAGGATGAGCTAGGGAAATAGGTGATGGATTAATATCCAGTATTCTGTCTTTACAGTGAAAATTTTAATGTCTCTCTGTGGGCATTATGTATTTCCCTGTCTGACAGATTTTTCTTCCCATAAAAAAGACAATGAACCTTTGAATTATAGGTAAATGAAATTACATGGTTACAACTCGATGAAACTCTTAGAAATATTATGCAGCATCAACTGCTAAGATTTAACTTTTCTATTTATCTGCCATCAGTGCTTTGGTGACAAAAAAAAAAAAGCAAATTTCTACATATGAATGCTGAAGTAGGTCCATATAAAGGAAATTTGCTATGAGATGCAAAATTATACATATTCCAGTCTTCCTGAGGTTAAAAAGTTTTAAAATATTTAAATGTTAGCTTTGTGTCCAACATTTACTAGGTGAATGCCAATTAAAACCACAATGAGATACCACCTTACACCTGTCAGAATGGCTAGTATCAAAAAGATAAGAAGTAACAAGTGTCAGAGAGGATGTGGAGGAAAAGTAACTCTCGTGCACTGTTGGTGGGAATGTGAATTGGTGCAGCCCCTATGGAAAATATGGAGGTTCCTCAAAAAATCAAAAATAGGAATACTATAAGATCCAAGAATTCCACTAGTGGGTATTTACCTGAAGGAAACAAAAACATTAATTTGGAAAGATATCTGCACCCCTACGTTTATTGCAGCATTATTTATTGCAGCATTATAGCCAAGATATGGAAACAACCTACATGTACACACATAAACACACACACACACACACACACACACACACACACACACACACACACACTGGAATATTACTCAACCATAAAAAAATGATGAGATCTTGCCATTTGTGACAACATGGATGGACCTAGAGGGTATAATGCTAAGTGAAATAAGTCAGGCAGAGAAAGACAAATACCATATGATTTCACTTACATGTGGAATCTAAAAAAATGTAACAAATGAACAAACAAAAGGTAGAAACAGACCCATAAACCAGAGAACTGGTTGTACACCTGAACTAATGTAACACTGTGTGTCAATTATACTTCAATAAAAAAAAAAAAAGAGATGGGGCGCCTGGGTGGCTCAGTGGTTAAGTGTCTGCCTTCGGCTCAGGTCATGATGATCCCAGAGTCCTGGGATCGAGCCCCACATCGGGCTCTCTGCTCAGTGGGAAGCCTCCTTCTCCCTCTCCTACTCCCCCTGCTTATGTTCCCTCTCTCACTGTGTCTCTCTCTGTCAAATAAATAAATAAAATCTTTAAAAAAAATAAAAATAAATAAAAAAGATTGGTGCATTTGAGTACACAAAATAAAGTTTTCATGTATCAATTATATCTCAATAAAACTGTGGAAAATTTTTCTCATGCAGAAAAAAAAACATTCTAAGCAAAGTCAAAACACAAATGAAAAATTAGGAGAAAGTATTTGCAATAATACCCCATTACTATTTTTTCAACATTTATAATTTTTAAACACTGAGGAAATATTAATAACTTTATTTACAGTGTCAATGTTAATTTGGGGGAAAAAATCAGAATTTTTTTTACTTCTAAAATTAGATTATTTACCAAATAAACTTCTTATAGAAGAAAAAAATTGAGGAAATGAAAACAAATTTTGTAGAGAACGCAAAAGATATTTTACAAGATTTCAAAATGATTTTTAAACATAAGATGTTCAAGTTCACTTTTAATAAGAGAAATGCAAATTTCTCAACCGTAAGCGTGGCAAAAATTCAGTGTGACAGTATAGTTTACTGGTAAGGCCATGGGAAAAGAGTCACTCTCATATACTGATGGTGCAAATTCAGTTACCACCCCAACAGAGGAGAATATACACATGTATTATAAAACTCTATATGCTTTTGTTATTTGATTCAGCAATCACATATCTGAAAATACACCTGAACAAACATCTCCAACAATACAAAAGCATGTATGTACAAGGTCATTCACTACAGCATTATGTGTAATTGCAAAATGTTGACAATTATCTTAAGTGCCCATACAGGTGATTAGTTGAATAAACTATCGTACATACACAAATGGGGAACACAGTATCCATAAGGAAGATGAAGGAAGGTTTCCATGAACTGCATGGAGGATAATTATCGAGATATATTTCAGTAAACAGAGCAAACTAAAGAGATTATAAATGATAGAATACTTTTGTGTAAGAAACAAAGGAAAATAAGAAAATGTGTGCATCTGCTTATTTTTCCAAAAAAAAATAGAGGAAGAACAAATCAGAAGCCAATCAAACTGGTTACCTATCAAGGGCTGGGGGGCGGTAAGCTACAGATAAGAAAGGATAAGGGATGGAGAGACCCTTCAAAATTATTCCTTTTCTGGTAGACTTTTGACTTTTAGAATCATGTTAATAATCTACATATGCAAAAAAATAAAATTAAATCAGCAAGAAGGGAAATAAAACACTAAAACTAAACACAAACAGAAATAAATGAACCCCAACTGCATTTTAAATGAATAATAACACTGAAGAGAGAGCAAAGAAAACAAATCTAGGTAATTTTCAACACAGTACTTTGACATATATCTTCAATCTAGTGAAAAGAAAAAAAAATAACTGCTATCAAATACTGAATTCTTTTTAGAAGGTTTGGTTTTTATAGAGGTATGGTTCTGAAACTACTTTACATGGATTATAGAACTGAGCAAATTAGTCAATATGTTAATGATGGGATCAGGGTTCTCACTGTGAAAGAAGGGAGATTAAAATATGTGAAAAAGAAAGTGTTCTAAGGACCCTCTTTTGTTTCAAAAATCAGTTTGTTGTACTAGAAGACACCAGTGATTTGTCAAAGTAAGAAACCTCTAGAACTGAACTGGTTTTGAATGAGCTTGAAAGCAATCATGCCCTAGTATTAATGAGCCACCCAGAAGCCAGATTTTGTTTGTCAAATAACGTTCCCCAAACCAGGACTCTTTGAAGAAATATCTGACTCCAGAGCTAGGACATCTGGTGCCAGAATGTAGAAAAATATATGCTCTGATTTCAAAAAAAATCATGGAAATAAAGAAATACAACTTAATCAACTTTGTTATCACACACTTATTTGGGGGAATAATAATTAACTAGGTAGGATTATATATCTCTTTCTAGAGTACCAATATCATTAACTACTTCTGTTGCAATGAATATTACCCATACATATTTTTCTTACAAGTGTAGCTACCATCTAACACCACACAATGTTATTATAATACTACTGAATGTATTCCTTAAGCTGTATCCTTTAACCTCGTAATTTATATGTATCCCCAGACACTTTTAATAAGGTATATTTTGTATTTTTTCCAATTTCTGGGATCAGCCTATAGTAAGAAACTTTATTATAAAGTATTTAATTGAACAGTTATTACAGAAGAGAAGATAAATGCTTTAACCGTTGTAATTTATATTTTTTCCAAAGGTTAAGACATTCATATGATTCAAAATAATTGTGTAAAAAAGATATTGGTCTTTTTTACCTTTGTCTCTAATTGGTTATTTATCTGTCAACTGTGGGTAACCACTTTCTATATTTTTGAGGGCTATCTTTACAGAATTTCCTTGTGAAGAAATAAGGCTATATATATATATATATTATTTTTCCCCTTTTCTTCATAATGGTAAAATATTTTATATATATATATATATATATATATATATATATATATAGTACCTTACTTTCTTTCACTTAGCAATATATCATGAAGCCTTTTCATGATCACCAATACATGTCCACCTTATTAAGAAACAATACGTGCTCAAAGACTGACAGAGACATAACAAAAGAACAGAAGAATCACCTTCAACTGGTTCCAACTGGTTGAGTCTGGGACAAATTTAGCATCAAAATGATTAAGATCACTAAGATATTTTAACCTACTGATTATTCTTATTAAACAAGAATCCATGGGTCCACATTGAAAACAAATGGGTAAATTAACAAACAAATAAAAGTGAGGGCTCATCCTTCTGCTCCAGTACCAGCTAATAAATAATGGAGGGAGTGAGGTTTAGAAAATCACTGTTTGCAACCATGTGAAGATTGGTTCAGACCAGAATCATCAAAGATAAAGGTCTTGAAGTGTCCCCTTGAAGAATGCTTCCTGGGTGCAAAGGGAAAAGCACTGAATATGTAGTGGAGAAATGGACAATACTCTGACTCATGCCACAATAAATATTATCCATGAAGGGAAGGTACACATCATGTGACCCCAATGTGATATGCTGAAAGAACACATTACTCACATAGTATTCTCACTAGAAATGTGTAACATGAATCTTTCTTTTTTTTATTTTTTTATTATGTTATGTTAATCACCATACATCACATCATTAGATTTTGCTGTAGTGTTGTGTATAACACCCAGTGCTCCACGCAGAACATACCCTCTTTAATACCCATCACCAGGCCCACCCATCCCCCCACCCCCTCCCCTCTAGAACCCTCAGTTTGTTTTTCAGAGTCCATGGTTCATCTCCCCCTCCGATTTCCCCCCTTCATTCTTCCCCTCCTGCTATCTTCTTTTTTTTTAACATATAATATATTATTTGTTTCAGAGGTACAAGTCTGTGATTCAACAGTCTTGCACAATTCACACGAATCTTTCTTATGAGGGACCATCTTCAAACCCCAAACGCAAACAGAAAATAACCGACCTGTGTTCATCAAAGAAGGTCAATCTCATGAAAGCCAAAGAAAGACCCGAGGAACTGTTCCAGACAGAAGGGGACTAAGCAGACAAGACAAATGTAACAATTCAGACTAGATTCTCTACTAGAGGAAAAAATGCTATAAACGAGGTTATTGGGGCAATATTGGACAAATTGGGACAAATCTGAAAGATGGAGTGCAGATTAGATAAAAAGATCGTGTACGAAATTTCCTGAAGTTGATAAATTATATACTATGATTATAAAAGAGAATATCCTTGTTCTTAGAAAGTAAGCATTGAAATAGTAAGGGGTGTGACATATACAATCTACCTTAAGTGAAAAATACAAATGATAAAAAAATCACATCATTTTCTCAAATGAAAAAAGAAATAATAACACATGTATATGGGTAATAAAGCAAATGGGGAAGTGCTAAAGAAAACTGAATCTAGGTAAAGGGCATACACTTCTTTGTCCTATTCTTGTAACTCTCTAGAGATTTAAAATGATTTCAAATAAAAGAAAAAAAAAGATTACATATTTCACTGGAAGAAATAAATAGTAAGACAAGACAGGGAAGCTTTGAAAGAATAGAGTAACAAGGTGAGTTATGCTCTACCTATATTGAATTTCATCCTAAAGTTCTAAAATATTAGTCTTGTAAAATATTAGTCTTGTACCACTCCACGGATTGAGGAACAGATCAAAGAAAGAGACCTAAAGGGCCCCCAAAGATGCTATAAACACATATGTTGAAGTTGGAATTTCCATCTCTTGGCAAAGGAGTCATACTTCTGATAAGTAATGCTGGAACAATTTTCCAAACAATTTTCTAAAATTGTTCCAGCATTTAGAAAAACAATTTGAGAAAAAAATCAAAGTGGATCTTTATCTCGTAAAATAACCAAAACATATGTCAGGTACAAACAAGTAAACAGAAACAAATGACAACAGACACACACATAAAATGGAAGAAAAATACTAAAGAACAACTATCTAACTTAAGAATGAACAATGTCTTTTAAAGAATAAGGATAGATGATAAAACCATTAAGGAAAATATTCATCTGACATAGAAATAAGAGATTGCTGTCTATAAAAGAAATACCACAAATAAAAATAAGGGCAAATAAAAAACTGAGAAAAACCTATCAGTTATGGCTGATAAAAGTTTAACCAATAGTGATACAATTTCTCATCATTAAATTGGCAAAAATAAAAAAAATTAAGATTTTATTTATTTGATAGAAAGAGAGAGAAAGAGATCAGAAGCAGAGGGAACAGCAGAAGGAGAGGGAGAAGCAAGCTCTCGACTGAGCAAGGAGCCCACCTCGGGGCTCAGTCCCAGGACTCAGGGATCATGACCTGAGCCAAGGCAGATGCTTAATTGACTGAGCCCCCCAGGTGCCCTAAATTGGCAGAAATTTAAAAGGCAAACAGATAGTGTTCCACTTTTAAACACACTAACATAAGAGTTAGTTGACACAAAGTCTCTTGAATAAAATTTCCTATATGTTAACAGCCTTAAAATTTTCAAATCTCACTTTGATTTTAAATCAAACATGAAGGAAGACAGGAACATGTGAAAAATGCAGAAATGTCCAGTTATTGGGCAATGGAAAAGCACTGCATGGCCATCTCTACGCGGGAATGCTATGAAGCCATTAAGAATCAACTTTCACGTATACCGAATGATATGGAAAATGCTCATGATTGCTCCAGCCCGCCCGGCCCTCGGCCATCCCTCCCCCGTGTCACCATCATGGTGGTCTTGTTTCTGCTGCGGCAAGGACAGTCCAGGATGCTGAAGAATCAGGGAAGAACAAAAAGGGACTGCCACCACATCCCAAGAAGCAAAGTCCACCAAAAAATGTAGTGGAATCAAAGGAGAGGGGCAAGCTACTAGCCACCCCAACAGCAGCAGAATGGTCTAAAAATTTGTCTTCAGCCAGTTCCTACCCATCAGTTGTGAATCACGGCGAGATGGTAGGGAGCCCTAGTCCCAGTCCCAATGCTAGCATGCTATTCACAGATGAAGGGGTTCCAGAATTTTTGTCAAGAAAGACTTCGCTAGAGGGGCGCCTGGGTGGCTCAGTTGGTTCAGCGACTGCCTTCGGCTCAGGTCATGATCCTGGGGTCCCGGGATCGAGTCCCACATCGGGCTCCCTGCTCAGCAGGGAGTCTGCTTCTCCCTCTGACCCTCTTCCCTCTCATGCTCTCTATCTCTCGTTCTCTCTCTCTCAAATAAATAAATAAAATCTTTAAAAAACAAAAAAAGAAAGAAAGACTTCGCTAGAGTTTCCTCAAAAAGTTCTGCCTCCATTCAGAAAACAGGGTTTGGATTCAAAAGCTCTCCAGGAGAGCAGGGGAGGGACAGATGACTCATCGTCTTCTTCATCTAGCTCCTCCGATTCAGAGTCTGACCAGGGGGGTAAGGCTCCGAGGTTGATCCTCAGATGATGAGCAGGGGCAAAGGAGGGCTTCCAAAACTGCAGGCCTCCCATTCCCTTGAAAATAGAGCCCCCAAAATTGCAACATCAGCAAAAGAGAAGACCTGGTCACAGCAGGGACAGCCAGACCTCGCCCCTCCAGAGAGGGCCCATCAGGCAAAGAAGGGCCCCACTGTGAAGCCAATAGAGGACAGAAAAGACATTAAACCAAGAACCACAACACCCACATTACAAGCAGATAAAGAGTTTATGAAGCAAAATGTAAAGGAAAAACAAATGGAGAAAGTATTCAGATCAAGTGAAAAAGATAAAGAAAGCCAAAAGCCACTTGAAGTTAAAAAAATGTTACCTGACCGTGTCTACACAGCCGGATGGCAGCCCAGCGCCTGTGCAATTGTCAGAAAGAACCAGAGCTGCAGCAGGACCCTGCAAGCACCTCCTGAGGCCAGAGAAAGACATTTGGAAAAACAAGTACTGGAAGGTGATGGGAAGGTGGCGTTTCCCCTGTTCGACAAGGAAAACTCGGGGAAGCGGGTAACAGGAGGAATTCTGAAGGCTAAAGAGGAGATTTTGGAAGGTGAGTTAGCAGTACAACGTCTGAAGCCAGTTCCTGTTCGTAACGAAGGCATTTTCGTGGAAAAGACCGCAGGCCTGGACCTTGAGGGAAAGGACAAGATGGCTGAAGACCCAGTGCCTCGCCTGCAAGAGCAGGATGACACACAGGAGCCTGCTCAAGCCACCGGCCCCACCAAGCCCTTGGACAACACCATGTACAGGAACCTTCAGCACCATGACTACACCCCGTACACCTTCTTAGACCTCAACCTGGATCTGTCCAAGTTTAGCATGCGTCAGCCCTCTTCAGGACGGGAGTCACCTCACCACTGAGTTGCCCCTTGAGAGAGTAAACCTTCCAGTGTCTGGGCGGCAGAAATAAAATCTACTCCAGTCATGAGGGAAAAAAGAAAAAGAAAATGCTCATAATCTCTTGTCAACTCTAAGTCCAAAACTCTTTCTCTATAGATAATAGATATAATTTTTACTATGTTATTTGATTTAAAAATGATTATCTGCTAAAAGAGTATATAACACCTGGAGAACCATGGTAAAAGGAGCAAATAGAAATCAGACACACAGGTATAAATAAAAGTATGAAATAGATATGGTTTTTATAACATATACAGTTGACAGTGACATCTCTCTCCTCCCTCCAGTTCCTAATGTGGTATTCAGTAAACACTAAATAATTAAGCTCCACCTCCTTGTGAGGTTAAATATATTTGAGAGGGGTATGTTTTTGTATCTACAATAAGAATGGAACCTATCCAGGGGTACAGCTAGAGTTTATTATAAATGGGGGCAATATTTTAAAAGTCATTAATGTGCTTTTGTCTTCTGCCTTCCCATGTATGTGACCTTTGTACTAGCCAGTTCAAAGCAACTGCCTGGTGAGAAGTCCAGATTTACAGGGGAAAAAAAAAGACTACAGAGAAGGATTTAAATATTATTCAGATTTTACATTTAAAAATAAAACTATGGAGATGAGTTCTCATTTAGTGTATCAAACACTACATCTAGAGAACTCAGCCTATGCATGCCCCTCATGGTATGGACCAGGGTAAACACTGTTTCTTTAAAGGTCCATGCAGTGAATATTTTGGTTTATGGGACGCAGCCTCTGCCGTAACTATTCGATTCTGCGCCTTGAGGTGTGGAGGTATTTTAGCTAAGTTGAGATCTGTGCAGGGTGGTGGGGACGGGGGTTCTGACACTCCACCCAATATGATACACTTGAAAGAGATTCTTTGTAATTTCTCTCTAAAATCCTGAAATGTAGTTACATCAAATTAAACATGTAGCTCACTGTGCTCAGATGACAGGTTTAGTTTACCAACTCAAAGCACCTTCAGTTCTCTAGTGGCATGAACTCTAAGTTGAGAGTCAGTGATAGGGCAAAATGCCTGCTCTTTAAGGCAAGAGTGAGTTCATAGGAGGCAGCATGGAGACCTGGGGGTCTTTAGCAAATAAGAGCCAACATGGGCCCATCCAGCCATAAAGCTTCACGAAATCTTTACCAAGGCAAGGTAGACAAGGATACAAATTACACTAACCAAAGACTCCAATGCCAAGCCCAGGTAAGTGACTCTAATACCATGCCCATCACAGCAAACTAGTAAATGATGAATTCTGCCTTGGAGACCAAGGGGACAGAGGACTTCTACTTGACCTAACTTGCATTCAGTCAACCTAAGTCATTGCTACTCAATGTGTGGTCCACCGACCTGTAGCATCACCTGGGGGCTTATGAGAAATGCAACATCTCAAGCATGTCTCACACCTACTGATCTATTTAATGCATTTTCACAGGATCCCAGGTGATTTGTAAGCATCTTAAGATTTGAGTACTGAAAGAGGCCACACCCCAAACTCCTACCGCCCAGCACTCTCTGAGAAAGAGAAATGTGGGACAAGGTGATAAGATACAGAACACTATAACCCAGGAGAGATCAGAGCCATTACTGGTTAGCTGGAAAAATTATTAACTAAATGTCCAATTTAATTTAAAGCCTAGGCCATAATTGAAAGAATCTATTCATGCCCATATATCTGTGTGTTCTTCCAGGGTTGGCATATCAGCAAGAAATGCACAGAGTATGGTGGGGCACACACAGGTCAGGTCATCAGCAGAACCAGAGGAGATGAGCAAGATCTTGCACAATACTGATCCTGTACTCACATCACTGAATCTCCTGGAAAACCCCAGACTGAGGGCTGAACTGGCTTAGCATCTCAGGGCCACAAGGGCATGGCACTGGAGCAAACTATTACTTCTCCCTTCTGCAACTGGAAGGACTTTTAAAAAAGAGACCATGGCAATCAAATGGAGATTCTCATTTGAACAAGATCTAGGTTCAAATTCTTGCTCCACTGTTGATGAGCCATGTGGCTGAAGCATAAGTCACTGAAGCCAAAGTTGCCTGACCTATGTGTGGAGAATACAAACCCACATTCCATAGTCCACAATTCTGAAATCAAAAGCTCTAAAAAGAAAAGGTTTTCAGAACGTATTTGGTGGCAAACCTGACCTGACATGAACTCGTCTCACTGTAAAACTGACCTGAACCAACAATGGCACCAAGGATAGTCTTTATTTATTCCATTTAGGATATGTTTCCCGTGTTTTGTTGACATCAAAAAAGTTCATGTTGGGATGATAGGGTGCTGCCCAAGATCCCAGTAGGATATGTATATTGTCTTACCTTTCTAAACAACAACAACAACAAATTCTACATTTTGAAACACACGAAGGGTTTGGATAAGAGATCAAAGCTTGCAGGCCATTATAGGCATTTAATATGTGAAGTACCTAGTCCAATGTCTGGAATACAATAGATGCCCCAGATAAATTAATTTCCTTCTCTCTCCTTCTTCATTCCAAATCTCTTACTTAAAAAAAAAAAAAAGCCAACATGGTAAATATGCATAAAGATGGATATTTTTAATCATTATACTTTTAATGTCTTTCTCATAAGATATGCAGGGTAATCATGATTCTGTTTGGTAAAGAAATGAAACACAGCAAAATGAAACTATGTGAATGAGCTATAAACATAAAACCAGCCATAACAATATATATCACAAACAGCATTTTCTGGAAAGGGCAGTAATGAGTAATAGCTAAGAACATGAGATTTGGTATCAGGCAACTCTGGGTTCAAGTCCAGACTTTGTTTTAGACCATCTGCATGAAAGTTGCAAGCTACTTAGATAATTAAATTAACTTCACAGAGCCTCAGTTTTCTAAACTGTAAAATAGGTATTAGATTTGTACCTCCATCCCAAGTTTGTGCCAAAGATTAAATGATATGATGTATGTACAGCACTTAGCACAATGCTTGTCAAATCCCTACATGGTAATAGTAAAAACTTAACAATTGAAGTAATTATTATAGTTTAGAGCTACAGTTGACTAGATACTAAATCACCTAGGTTCATTAGACATCAACAGTCTGAAAAATTCTTTCAGTTCCACATTTGATTATACACTCAACAAAAATATATTTAATTTATACACTAATTGGGTTTTAACACTAACAAACAGGTTGTAAGAACAGCCTAACATGTTTTGACATGCTAACGACAGGCTATATTCTCACACTAAATTACAATTCTGTAAATATTTAGCTTGTCAAAAGCCACAAAATAATTACTGTATTAGATTTCCAACTGTTATATCTTAACCTGAAGATAAATATAGTATGTAATAAACAGAGAATCTAATTGCTACTTTATGTAGAATTTCTACAACACCCCCAAAGTTATGGTAAGTACCAGTAATTCATTCCATCTAAACTTGGGAAAAATTAAGAAATCATTGGTGCACATTTGATTTTACACATTAGCACATTCTAATTAAATCTCTCAGAGTCTATAATATATGTGGTTCTAATTAACTAACTCATCAAGCTTCTAAGTGGACCAAAGAGTAAAATATTTGAACTTAAGCAAAACAAAATCATTAAAGAGGAGAATTTGCCAAAGTTTGAATCTATAAGGAAAACTGGCCTTTTAGTCTATGCTGATTCTTGGCTTTCTGCAAATATGCATTCCTAGTTAGAGAATCATGAGGATGTTCATTTCAAAGGTAGTGGATTAACAATTTAGACAGTTGTTAGCCTATGAATACACTGTGATTCCAAAGTTCAAAGAGGTGTCAGAGCCATAACTCAAAGGATAGATTGGGCCAGTTCAGTTCAAGAGAGCAATAAAAGCCTGCCAAGGAGAAATTGGCAATTCTTAAAGATCTATGTCAAAGATAAGAGTCTGAAGAAGCAAGTGGATTATTGGCAGCATCTGGGTCAACCATAACCTGCTTGTTCCTTTATTTTAATAGTTATTGTGTCTCTAATGTGTGCTGAACACTTTACTAGCAATGAATATCCAGCAGGTCTGGGAGCAGGGAATATGAGACCAAGCCATAGAAGCCAAAGAATGCAAGGATGAACCTCCCCAAAGAGCAGAGCTAGGAGGCCAAGGACTAAACTCAGTCATGAGAAGTGTACTCGAGCAGCAGGGAAATAGCCTGGGCCACCCGGCTAAGGTCCTGCATATGTGCAGGTGTGTTGAAGAGCAGAGATCAAGCTAAGTCAGCATCCCCAGCCGTGGAGACTAGAGGCTTGAGAGCCAAGGCAATTTGGTAAGGCATCACATTTTGTGAACTTTATTGGTTTGGAACCCACAAGGTTATTTTCCCTGTGCAAAGTCCACAAACACAAATAGCCTACGATAAAACTCATGTAGTAATCTAGTGATGGTGTTAATGAAACTTCCCTGTTTTTTTAAGGGTTTTATGGGGGGAGGTATATGTGGTATCAGGGAGACACATCTTCTACTTCTTGCTGAGCAGACCAGACAGGGGGGTTGGAGACATCTCTTCCTTCTCTTCAGTCACTGGTCAAGATCCAATATCCACAAGTGTTCCAGGCTGATCTCACACCTGCCCTTCATGCCAACATTCTTATTAACCTCCAAAGATGGTCAAGGCACAGTTTCCAAAACGTTCAAGATGCAATTCTCATATAAACACAGAATTAACATATACTAAAGACATCATTTAACTCATTAATGAGAGGACAAGCAAGATGGTTGCTATGGGTTGTTTCCCCTAAAATGATATATTGAAGTCCAAACCCTGAGTACCTCAGGATGTGATCTTCCTGGGAAACAAGGTCATTGCAGGTGTAATTAGTTAAAGTGAGACCATACTGGAGTAGGGGGAGCCCTTCATCCACTGTGACTAATGTCCTTATAAGAAGACAATCCAAAGGCACAGGCAGAATGCCAAGTGACAATGGAGGCAAAGACTGGAGTGATACAGCTCAAGCCAAGGCACACCAAGGGCTGCTGTGCACCCACATGACACAATAAAGTTCTGTTGTGTTAAGCCACCCAAGTTTGGGTACTTTGTTATGGCAGCCCTAGGAAACGATCTACTGGGTAAGCTGGCTCAAAGAGCATTAGAGAAATTGGGTATTTACCACCATTTTGAAAAAAAATCATGCAATAACATTATTAAAGATACAAAATTGGAGGGCACCTGGGTGGCTCAGTCATTTAAGTGTACGATTCTTGATTTCAGCTCAGGTCATGATCTCAGGGTCCCAGGATCAAGCCCGGCATCGGGCTCTGCACTCAGTGGGGAGTCTGCTTGAGATTCTCTCTCTCCCTCTGTCCCTCCCCCTGCTTGTGAGCACATGTTCATTCCCCCCACCTCTCATAAATTAATTAACTTAAGAAAAGGTACAAAACAGGTTTATGTCCTAGAGAGCAGTTAGATCATCACCTTGGGGGAGAGAAACCATCTCTCCTGGACAAATGTCTACAAATTATCACCATAACTTCACCAAACCTGAGCTTTTAATCAAATGTGCATGGCAAGTCAAACAAAAGGACCATTCCCTTAGATAATTCAAAAACCCACGGGTGGCCCATTAAATAATGTTCCAACATGACATATTAAAAGGGCTTATTCCCCACTCTTCCCTTTTGCACGATCCCCAAGATTTGTACCATTTTTTTTTTTTTTTTGGCAAGTCCCTTCCTCACATGCCTGCCCACTTGAATTTGCAGGTTTACTAGCATGCTCCCCTGGCCACGCCCCACCTACTTGCTGACCGTTTGCACATGAAGTTTGTCATCCCGTCCACCACCTCTAGAACTCTATTCTTGTCCCAGTTCTGATGATAATCAAGCTCCTCCCATTTTTATACACCAGTGCTTTAATGATTCTGTTCCACTACTCCAGCAGCCTGGAGGCTTAGTGAGATGCAGCCCACTTCTGTAGAAAACAAACAAGTTCCTCCAACAGAATCTTGAAGGAGGTTCAGACAACTTTAATCTGAAAAGTTAACTGCTTTGTTCTATGATGCACTAGAAAGGAGAAATGAAATCTTTTCCCTCGCCTCCTGGGAGGGTTTGAAGATTAAGCCCACCCTGCTTTCTAAGAAAGGAGACATAGATCCTATCTTGCTAAGAATTTGGACTCAAGGCTTAATAGGCCAGAATGGTCTTCACGAAAGAAAAAGAAACTGGGGTGGAGTATCATCCACCTATGTGCCACCCAGTGTGGTGAGAGAACTTACCAAGAATGGAGCTGCTGCTGCAGAACAGAAGCAAGGACTGGAGGTCTCCTGCCATCCCAGGGTCAACATTTTAGTTAAAGGATTGGTGGGGGGAGGGCAGGGGCTTCTGGGAAAGAGATCAGGGCAGGTAGTGGAGGGGCACTTGAAGGGGGTGGGTTCTTAGAAGAGGGGCTATTGATAACCACTGTGAAACTATTACAATAGATCTAAAAATGCATAGCTGGATCAGCATGCACCTGCAAAGTATCAGCCCTGAAAGAGACAAAGGTCAAGCAGAAATAGAAAAAAAAAAAAAAAAATGACTTGGTGTAACAAGAAGAAAAAACGCCAGCCTTCCTGGATTCCCCCAGGACAGCCAAGAATCCAAGAGAGGTCTTAGAACACTTCACTTTTGCGGGGAAGGTATCAGAACTACCTCCCCTGCCCCCCCATCCATGCATTTCTGGTGGTTGAACAGTGTGAGCTGGAGAACCCCTCGGCAAGAAGAATGTTAAATGACACCCTAGTAAGTAGTACAGATTTCCATTTTAAAGCTTAAAATAAAATAGAACCCATTCATTTGTCTTCCCCTTCCTCCCCCACCAGGCAACGCAACTCACATCGAAGGGTGAAAATCTAGGAATACCTCTTTATATTTTATCTCAGGGTGGCAGAAATTAGGGAGAATGATTTCCCCTTTCTAGCATCAAGTGAACAGAACCAAATTTTTCCTGGCTCTCAGCTATGGTAAATGATTAGATACATAGCCTGGCTCAGTAAAGTGGTGCAGTTTCATTTCCTGAGAGGAAGAGAGGTTTAAATCCACCAGACAACTTGTTTGTAACAAGCTTGCAAGGGCCCGTCAGAATGCAGTAACTATCCACCCTGCTCGAACAAGTTAGTGAATGAAAGAAAGGCTTTTGACCTCCAATGAAAAAAAATTAAAGGGATTTGTCACTTTGATTTTGGTTCCGAATTCAAAATCAATGCCAAGACAGAAAATGCCATAATGCATAGAAATGCTGCCAGTGACCTTCTTTAGAAAATGGGGTGAAATATTAGCAGTCACCAGTGAACTTGGGTCCTATACACAATCAATAGCGATCCTTCATTCCAACAACAACAACAACAACAATATAATAATAGCATCTCACATTGATTGACTGTTCGGTCTGTGCTAGAGATGTGCTAAGGGATAAATCTGCACTCTCTGAAATGATCTTCCCAACAGCCACCCGGAATACTTATCATTCCTACCCTGGTTTACAGAGGAGGAAAGGCAACTGTAAGAGCTTACATAATTTGCCATCAATAAATGAAGAAGCTGGAATTCAAACCCAGGCCCACCTGACACCAGAGCCCATGACCTGAAACACTATCATATCAATTAATACCCATCATCACTTAATAGCCATTAAGTACCATCATATATCACTTAGCGCAGAAAAAGAGTGGGGGGAGGGGCATCCAATAATGTATCCTGGACTCTGAGTCCAAGAGACTTTGTGAACCAGAGAAGCTGCCCCTGGGCATTAAAAAAAAAAAAAAAAAACCAACAACCTCCCCCTCCCCCCAAAAATAAAATAGCAACAAGAAAGAACAAGACTATTCTTGAAAGCTATCTAATTTTTATTTTAGTGTGATTTGATTTCCTTTCTGGAGAGCTTTCTTAATTCTGTTAGAATACCCCAGTGAAATAGAGACTAGGCCGAACTGTCCTAATGCAAGCTGGAAAGCAAGATCAATCAGGAGGCCCTTAGAAGAAGGATGAAGGGCAAGTGGCAGAACGCAGCCAATGCCAAGAGTATCGGGATCCTTCTCAAGTGTCTCAGATGTCTTCAGTGTCAGTTGCTTCCTGAAATGCTGTAACTGTGGACTCAATTTCCTATTATCCACCTGTGAATCCCCCACTCTGCAGATTTAGCCTGAGGTCTTTGAAGCTTTATGCCTAAAGCAGCTCCGATATCTCCGCAGCCGACTTCAGAACTGCTGCTCCCACCTGCGGGGATGGCTCACCCCTGGACGGAACACCTGCTAACTAGGCTTTGGTCCCCCAAATGCTCGTTACCCCCCAACTGCAAGCAATGGCCTCTCTTTCATCTCTGTTTAGGTGTGAGCCATGAGTGCTCCCAGAACCAGGAGTGGGAATGCGCACAATCTGGGGACCGGGATTAATTCAGTTCGGCTGGGGCCAAGAATGTATGTATTTTAGCTTCAGAGGTGGGTTCATTCACCCAGCTTATAGAGCATAAAATGGTCCAAATCCTTTGAAAAGTTATATGTGGTATATATGACAGAAAAGGATAAAAGAAGACCAAACATCAAACTTTGCCTTATGTAAGTGTTGTTATCTGTCTTTCCTTTTAAAGACGGCATGCAGGACTTGAAGGAGCTCGAGCTTTCTACTGAAGCTGATCTGGGCATGAGGTGGGGTTCCACCGCTCACTGGCTGGGTGACCTGAGGCAAATTACTACTTCTTTCTGCCACTTTCTTAGTCTGCAGCAGGAAGAGTGATAGTACTGACCTTATGGGTTGTTGTGATTGTACAAACACCTCAGGTAAGACTAGGAACACTGTAGTTTACAAGTAAATGCAGGATCATTCCCATGATCATTAATAGTAGTAATAGCACCAGGATTACTAGTAGTAGAAGCGGTGGTGGTGGTAGTACTAGTAGTAACAGAAGTATTAACAGAGTAACAGCAGTGCTGTTACAGAAAGGAGCAAGTTACAAGGGTTGGATACATTTTGAATAAGAGTTACCCCCCCCAAAACATAAATATTATGTTTAAGAACTATACATATTTGTATATTTTTAAAATATGCTTTGCCTCTAGCTATGAATATCAAATAGCATCTTACCCTGAAATAAGGACTGGCATAACTAATTAAGATGCTTTCCATTTATTTATTCTTTGAAGATATTAATTCAAGAGAATTGCTTAATATTCCTCTTTCTTAATCTACTTAAGCATGCAAAACATGAATGGACTTCCCTGAGACCCTAATAACATGAAGTATAAGATAAGGCCACTTGCTTTCAAATTAAAACAAAATCTATGTTTCTATCTTTGTTCCTAATGTAGTGACTAATGGAGCCCTAACGCTTTGATCTTCCACTTGAAAAATATCAAAACATGTTTAATAGGCAAATCGAGGTAGGAGCTTGTGGGGTCATCCCCAGCAGGTTTTTTCCCCCCTTATAATAGTAATTGGAAAAATCTATGGGGCCCTGAGGATCCTTATTTTAAAAATAATTCTACCTCTAACAAAAATCCACTAGCTTATCCTTAGTCACATTTCAAAATGAAATTTAGATATTAAATAGTATTGATTTCAATTCAAAAGCTGCTTTGACCACCTCTGTATCAATCCCACTGACTTGGAAAGAGAATCCGCGGAAATCATTAAGTCATTTATCTTGTCAAAAATCTCGGCAATGTGCCTAGATGTATCAAACCCTGGACAAGGCTACTTTCAGTTCCCATTTCCTCCCAGTAAGTGACTTCCCGTAAGCCCTTCGGCCAGCTTCTGCCCAGGTCAGATAGCTCAGAGGAGGAGGGAAAGGGAATTTGAAAATACACATCATCAGAACTGATGAGAAGGACCTTTCAAGATGGGGATGAGGTGGGAGTCACATTTCCTCCCAAGCGATGCCAAGACCTCCAAAACCCTTGCTCATGCTCCCTGGAGTTTTCAACACATACTCCTTCCTGTTTCCATTCAGCAGACACTCATGTAGCTTTTCTTTCGTGCCAGGCACACTACAAGGTGCTGGATGGCAACGATGAACCCACACACAAGAAAACCCTGTCTACAGTCTACTGGGGGAGGCGGGAAGGAAATGATCAATTGCACAAATAAGTACACGAGTGTAAGTTATGACATCTACTATGGAGGGAAATAATAATAGATGTTGTGTGAAGGAAGAATAAGGGGGAATGATTAGATGGGAGGAAGGGATATTTAAGCTAAACCAAGGCAGAAGTGGAATTTGGCTGGGAAGGGAAAGCATTCTTGGCAGAGGGATCCTATATGGCAAAAGATTAGAAGTCAGGAGAGGGTTGCTTCAGTGACTCCACAGGGATGACATCATCCCATGACGAGGGTGTTTGGGGGACAGACTTGTCTGCAGAGCTTCCTTGGTCATGGCAAAGACTGTGGAGTTTATTCTAAGTGCAATGGAATGATTTAACGCAGGGAGGAAACATAAGTGAAATAATAAAAATCTAATAAAGGTGTACAAGAGTGCCCCACTTGGTTTTGGTTTTGTTTTTCTGGAAAAGCTCCAGGATTCCACTTTTCTCTTGCTGGATGGTCGAAGGCAGTTTTTAATCAAGAATAGTTCTCCTGGATCTCCTGCAGAATCAGCCGAGGGGGTTGCTAAAAAGGCAGAACCTCATTGAAGACTTACTGAATCTGAATCTTGGGATTCTGCAGATTCCTAGGAATCTGCTTCCTAAAGTCTCATTCCCATTCCAGTGCACTCTGCACTGGCATGGGCCTGGCCGGGACCCCATGGGGTGGGGAGAGAAGAGTCAGAAGAGTCTGTGGGAAGCAGGGCGTATTTAGGGCAGGCTGGCTTCCCAGGGAGGAGATGAAGGGCGCCAGAAGGGCATAAGCAGACAAGAACTGTAGGAGGGGCCTGAACGGGAGATGTGCCTCTCTCCTCAGTGAGCAAGGAAGGAGCACAGGACATTTCATCCCCAAAACACAACCTCTAGGCTACCCATCTCTCCGAGTTTGCTGGGGCTGCCATAACCAAGTGCTGTATGACTGACTGGCTTGAACATCAGAAAATTACTTTCTCGCAGCTTTGGAGACTAGAAGTCCAAGATAAAGGTGTCCGCAGGGTTGGTTTCTCCTGAGGGCTTTCTCTTTGGCTTGTTGATGCCACCTTCTCCCCACATCTTCACATGGTCTTCCCTCTGTGTGTGTCTGTGTCCTAATCTCTTCTTCTAATAAAGGTACCACTCCTACTGGGTTAGAACCCAACCTAATTCACCTCATTTTAATTCCATTACCTCTTTAAAGACCCTGTCTCCAAATGCAGTCACGTTCTGAAGGACTGGGTTAGGACTTCAACAGAGGAATGTGGGGTGGGGTCAGTGGGGCATAATTTTGCCCACAAGACCATCTGACTCCTCTTTCCCTTTATTCCAAGTTTAGACCCTGTCCAGCAAGAGAATCTTCCTCTTTCAGTTTGGGGTCTTAATGTCAGGGAAACCAGTCATTTCTTCTCATTCAACTTAGGCTCCTCAGAAGCACAGAGCTGTAGAGGGCCTGACAGGCTGCCTGGGGGTGCTTTTTGACCAGTACCTTCATCCTCAATGGGCCTTCTGGGTCAGCCATGAGGATGCAGCTCTGCCTTTGTCCTAGCACACGATATTTATGTGTTTTTATTTTTATTCAAACAAATCAGTTGCTTCCGCTCTTCCTTTACTAATAATCATCTATTCCTCAACTCGATATATTGCACTTAAAAAATGTAATTGCTGGCCAAAACAATACATTTATCTGATAGAAAAATAATACTCAATTGAAGCAAATTAAATGTTCAGTAATACCTCCTACAGAACATAGTATTTAGAAATTGGGTTGTTAATTAACAAGAATATTGTTTAAATGAAAAACATTAACAGTTCAAAATTGAGACTATGAGCTAGAGATACACTATTCGGACCCCAAGTTGTTCTCAACAGTATGAAAGTAAAATATAATTATAACATTTTTCAATGAATTGATGGAATATAAAACACATTTTTCTAACTAAAAATAAAATTTTCCTGAATCATTGACAAGATTTTGAAATTCAGCCAGTTCCCCATAAAACAAATTAGTCTCTATTTCTTGACTTAAAAAGTAGTGACAAAAACTTCTTTCCCTGTTCAAGTGCATTTCATTTTGAAGGGTTTTTTTTTTTTCCAATCTCAAAATAATTTACTTAAACAGCTGTTTCAGATGTTTTATTCTAAATATTGATGGTAGTGGCCTTCCCCAAATGCCACATGGAACCGTTTATACATCAGCTCCTACTCTCTGTCATGGGCATCCAAAAACAAGATGATGAGAAGAACATCATGTCAAATGCCAACTATATAACAGATACTGCAGTTTGCCTAACAGAGCCCTTTCCTTTCCACATGGCACTTAAATGATAGGCATGATTTGGATGGGGCCGGTGAAAGACGACAAGCTCTGAAAGTTCACATGAGAAGTAGCACTAGCTGGATTCTGAGTCATCATCTCTGACCCAGTGGTCCTCAAAGTCAGGTCTCTGGATCAGCAGCCCCAACCCTGCTTGGGAATTTATTAGAAATGCAAATTCTCAGGCTCCATCCCAGACTTTCTGAAATGAAACTCAAGGGGTGGGGAGGGTAGCCATCTGTGTTTTAATAAGCCCTCCAGTAGATTCTGATTCCTGCTCAAGTTGCAGAACCACTGGTCTAGTCCAAAGTCAGAGGCCTAATGTTCAGCAAAGATACATCTAGCATTGAGTAGGGGGATCGGGTTTGAGTAAGGAGAGTGGGGAAAGACCCAGAAAGGAAAAAGGGAAGGCAGAATGTGAACCCAGTGAAGAAAACCAATCAGGGCTCATTTTAAGCTTCTGGTACTGATATCAGTAGGAGTACCTTTCTCTTATCTGTTTCATATATTAGAGCCTCGTATATGGTTTTGTTGAAAATATCAGTTTTCTGCTAATTTTTAAATTTAAATTTAACCACTGTTATAGGTAGACTTCCCTTAGAACAGAGAAAGAGGTGCTTGATGCTTCAGAGGTCCTCTGCTGAGCCCTCCTTCAAGAACATTCCTTTTCCCAAGGACAAATGAAAGTGCCCACCTGAGGCCCAAGACCTTCCAGACTCTGCTCTATCTTTGGGGTCCCAGAACTGCCTGCCCAAATATGCCCAAGTCCCTTGCCCAGGCCTGAGCTGCTGGTCTCTTGTCCAGGACCATCTTCTGGAAGGAGGACTGTGCCACCCATGTGCACTCTAGGCCCAAGACAACATGCGTTGTAAGTCATTTATTTTTTATTTTTTAATTTTTAAATATTCTGTACAATATGGATATTTTGACATCTTAAAAAATAGCTTCTGGCTGGAGAGAGACTATCTCTCCTGAGGCTAGCCAGTTCCTAGAGCTAACAAACGTCCCAGTCAGCAGCATGCCTTTGACACGCAAACCAACCAATCCTGAGTCCATACTCCAAATGCCTCCTTATCTAACTCCTACACACTATGCCCTAAATCAGCCCAGGGTCGGGTGCCAGGTGACTAGAGACTATTTCAATTAGCAATTATTTCTATCTATAGCTTAGAGCCCTCGGAAATTATTCAAACTAGCCAATTCCAAGCTGTTTACTCAGTCCTGCCTTGCCTTTCCTGAGAAAACTCCAGTAAAGGCCATGGTTAGTCTCAGCTCTCCCTCTCGCTCCTGTATTCTGCTTCCTGACCACCCTGGTGTGTTCCCCCGTGGCCCTACAGAGCATGTGGTGACTCCCTCTCTGGGCTCTGAGAACATAATAAATCTTGCAAGCCTCTCTCTCGTATTCTCCTGTGGCCTCACCAACTCTACCTTGCAATAGCCAACATGTGCATTCTTAAAACAGGGCACCAAACAGCAGCTGTGTAGAGGGAAGAGGGGGGCAGCGCTAGCAGAACCTAGAAGCATGATGGACTGGGGTGTTCACACATGGGCATACAAAGTCCCTTATAGTGTGGGGATGTGCCCAAGCTGGAAAGAGCAGCCTGTGGACCCAGGCTGAAGCAACATGCACCTCCATGGTCCAGGCTCAAAAACTCCAAAGAGTCCAAGAACCCTAAATTTAGACCTGGTCCTTCAAGTCATAATGAAGATGTATTTGTCAAGGTGGAAAGATAAAACCAACTCTAATGAACAGTTTGTTCACCTGACTTATAACTTTGAACCTTTATACACTTAGCGGGTGGGCCTCCATTTGTCCTTTGCTGCAAGTACCCAAATGTTAGGAGAGAGCCTCGTTACAGGGTAGGAAAAGTCAATGTGTTTTTGGTTGGTTGCTCATGATGCCATTTTATTTTATTTATTTTATTTCATTTTATGCAGTAGCAGAAAAGTTTTCCCATCTATCTTGAGGAAGAGTGAATAGCTAGAAGAAATTAAAACATTTCTGATTTCCACCTGTGCCATTTTACTTCTAAGGAAGAGTAGAAGTACTTTTGTGTTGTCAAGGATTTAAAGTCAAGCTCTACTGAGTTAATCAGTTCTTCAGAGGACCCGTGAATTCTATTACTGGGGCAGGGATTCTGTCTTGTTTATCACTATATCCTCAGCATCTAGCTAAGAGCCTAGCACAGAACAGGTTCTTTTTCTTTCCCCTCCTAATCCATTACTATTATTTTTTAAAATCACTTTTGAGATATAATTGACATGTAAAAACCTGTATGTATACAACTCATGAACTTGTGAATATGTATATACCCTACACAACCAAAACTATCACCACCAATACACCTAACACCTCCAAAAGTTTCCTCCCACCTCCTTAGATTATCATTATTTATGTGTATGTGGTAAGAACATTTAACCTAAGATCTGCTGTCTTTGCAGATTTTAAGGTTACAATACAGTACTGTTCCCTAGGCACTATGCTGTCTAGTGGATCTCCGGGATTTTTATCTTGTATAACTGAAAATCTGTATCCTTTGGCCATCACCTTCCCATTTGACTCCTCCCCCCAGGCCCTGGCAACCAACATTCTATTCTCTGTTTCTATGACTTTGATTATTTTAGATTCCACACATTAGTGAGATCATACAGTATTTTGTTTTTCTGTGTCTGGCTTATTTCACGTAGCATAGTGTTCTTCAGGTCCATGCATATTGCTGCAAATGGCAGGATTTCCTTCTTTTTTAAGGCTGAATAATATTCCAATATACGTATATACCATAGTTTCTTTATCTATTCATCCACTGATGGACACCTAGGTTGTTTTCATATCTTGACTACTGTGAATAATATTGCAGGTATATCTTTGAGATCCTGACTTCAATTCCTTTGGATATATGTCCAAAAGTGGCACTGCTGAATCATATAGTAGTTCTTTTTTTTTTTTAAAGATTTTATTTATTTGTGAGAGAAAGAGAGAGAGAGTGAGAGTGAGCACAAGCAGGGGGAGTGGCAGGCAGAGGGAGAAGCAGATACCCCACGGAGCAGGGAGCCCAACGCGGGGCTCGAACCTAGGACACTGGGATCATGACCTGAGCCAAAGCAGACACTTAACCGACTGAGCCACTCAGGCGTCCCTCATATAGTAGTTCTATTTTTAATTTTTTGAGGACCCTCCATGCTGTTTTTCATAATAGCTGTATCAATTTACATTCCTACCAGCAGCGCACAGCATTCCCTTTTCTCCACATCCTTGCCAACATTTGTTACCTCATTTGGGTTTCTTTTCTTCTTTTTTTTTTTATAATAGTCACCCTAACAGGTGTGAAATGATAGCTCATTGTCATTTTGATTTGCATTTCCCAGATCATTAGTTATGTTCTCAATAAATGTTTGTTGAATAAATGAAAGAAAAACAAATCATTGAAGGAATCAGTTTAAAAAAAATCAAATTTCCCAAATTACATTAAGTCACCTTAACAATCATTTATTGACCCCCTGCTGTATGCCGGGCAGGAGACACCCAGATAGAGAGGGCACCAAGCCCGTCCTTGCAGAATTTACAGTTTAGAGGGGGGACAAACACACAAAATGATCATTTCCACAGGAGCTGGTGAAGGCATAGCTGTTTATTTCGTCTTTCCAAGGCAACTGCTTATCAGAATTTTTGTATTTAAAATTTACCGAAAACCCCAGGGTAATATTTCCAAAGGGACTAAGTGGGCAGGGCTCTGAAATGTTGGCAAACTAGTCACAGCCACTATGGTTTCTCTTTATCCAGCAGAAATCTCAGTTCATTTGCTCATTTGAGGTATGGGATGAGAGTGTTAGTTGCAGGGGAAGTCATGAAAACAGAGACACATTTCTATGTGTAAGACTTATTTCACATTATTCACTTACTTCGGAAGTATGAGCCTACAGCTGAACATAAGACATGGTCACTGCTCAGATTTTACTTCTAATGAGATCATCAAAGAAAAACTAACAAAGAATGTCTGCACTTTGTCCACTGTGCAGCCATCTTCCATTGTACGCCCTGTCATTAGGGGATCCCAGCAAGTAAGTTGTGAACAGTGTGAGCTGGTGTTTTTACTAGGCTTTCTGCAAAATTCCAGGACTTCACAAGACTGATAGGGTAGAAAGTCATGTTATACACATGGGCTTGTACACCACAGGTGCTTTCCAGCATGAAGCCCTTCAAGGTGCAGTCATCCGAAAGGCCAGACCTGCAATTTAAGGTCCATAAGATGGATCAACACCACAGAGGAAGATGTGCCACCAAGAGGTAATGAAATAAGTGGATCATGTTTTGTGGCGATGCCATCAATGAAAATCCTTCACATTTTTCTGATTATAATGTAAGCCAATAGAAGACCCCAGCACACAGAGGGAACTTGTACTAGTCAGCAATTTTCTCAGGAAACACGCACATGGAATTTTAAATAAGCTTTGAATTCAACGAAAAATTGCCTTTTCCTAAGTTATTTCCTTGCTGACAATAAAAGACATTCTAAAAATTATTTTTAAAATCAGACTATGTGTAGGTAACAATGACCAGATTTGTCACCACAGAGGACATAGCTGATTAGCTGACATTAGAATCTACATTTAGCCAACCCTTCTTGATTTTTTAAAATGGAGGAAATTATTTTCATGAAATTTGCTTATTATGTAAAACTGCAATAATTTTGTCACTTTGTAAAATTATTATGCTACACAGATCTTCGTATTTATGAAAAGCACCCAGCATCTTCAATGCCTGAGGCAACGACTGTCATCGTTAACACATAAGACAATCTAGTCCTACCTAGAGGCAGCCCCTGACACATGCACAATCAGCGCTTTTAAGTTTCCTTCCAAACCATATATCCTCAGATTTTGCATTTTTAAGTGGTCTATACTGTGCATGGATAACAGGAAAGTTCAAATTCAATGTAAGACCCTGCAATGATTGACATAATGGGGGGAGGGCTCTCTGTAATGGAACTGTAAAGAGTCAACAAGTTGGATGTTTGAAGACCACTCCTCCATCATGTCTCCAGATGCTACTAGGGGAGGTAGATGCATTCTTGGTATTCCTGATTAGAAATTATAATATTCTCCCCGTGAGGAAATGTCTTCTAAGATTCAAACAAATGACGTATATTTTGGAACACTGTGTATTTGTATGTAGGCTGAAGACAAGCTCCAGTAACATTAAGACTTCTTCATGAAGTATATACAATGGCTTTTCTGGCAGAAAGAGTAAATTCTCTGCTAAGAGCTGAGAGGGCCCATTTAAAATGAAGACAGGAACAAATTCCCATACTGTCTACTTTCTGTTGTTGTTGAAGTGTACTCCATGTTGAATGCTGCGCTCCATGATGAAAAATTCACTTCCAGGAACATTGTTCTAACTCCTGTATCCCCAAACAGGCTGATGATAAAAATCTGAGGGATACTGAAGTCACTCATGCAAGTCTCCCAAACTTAGCAACCCAATGCATAATATCCCCAACTCTCACAGTACGACGGATGAAATACTCTGCCTCTTTCACTATACTGGCAGTCGGCACAGAATAGTGAAAATGAACAGAGACTCTAGGCTCCACCCATTATTACCTGTGTGGCCTTCTGCTTTCTTGCTGTGAAGTGGGATTAATAACAGTATTCATCTCCTTGGGTTGTTGCAAGAAGTAAATTAGTTGTTACTTGCTTTGTGCTTAGTGTAGTACCCGGCACATAGTCAACACTCAATAATGGCTCAACAATTATTATATTTAGTAGGATTATTTCCCCATATAATCACTCTCCTAATAATCTCTCAACCATAAAGACTGACAAGTCATAAATTTTAACTCCTCCCAAAATCATGGATAAAATAACTTTACTTGCTATTAAAAATATGGAAACATAACACTAAGGCAAATTTGTACATATATCTATACCTCACATTTACATTTTGGCAACCCTTACTTTTCCAATGCCCAATAAATAAAATTAAAACAAACCCATCCATTAAGGAAGAGGACAGGACACATTGCTGGCTCTGAACCCATTTTATCATTGAATGCTAATAGAGAGAGACAGACCATGGCTTGCTATCACTCAAATAAAGCTCCTTAAGAACTCAGCAGACCCCACACCCTTGTCAGGCTGCAGTAAAAGAATGTGCTGCTGACTTCCTCCGGTAAAGCACAGGGGGCTTTCTCAAGTTTTTTCTTTATGAAGGAGGCATTTTCACTCCTCAGGTGCAGCCAGATAGCTTTTAGGTAACAGGTATGGACTACAACCACGATGCCTAACTCTCTCCAACGCATGCTCCTGTAAGAAGACTGGCTGAGGCTCAGGGTCAGTGTGGCTTTTCAGGACCAGAGGCTCTGGTGTGGAGGATGAAGTTTGGGCTGTAGGGTCAGCGGGCTTGAATTCAAATCCAGGCTCTATCCCCCAATGGCTGTGTGGCCTTCAATAAGTTACTCTCCATGCCCCAACTCTCCCATCTAAAATATGACTGTGAATGAGAATGGCACCCACAGTCAACCTGAAGCCAGTGATGTGTTCATCACAGCTCCTGATGCCAAGTCAGTGTCGAGAGAAGTTCTTTAGCCTTACTGACACTGTTGTACCAAGATTCCCATGACGGGCTGCTTTAGCATAATTATAAAACAGTTATAGAACCATTTATGAATTATATCCAGATTCAAAGTTCATTTGAGGATAGAAGGGCAGGGAAGTGATTATTGATTATGTCTTACAAATAAAGACACCAGGTGGTTGGCTGGTTAATAGTGGGGCTAGAACTTGATTCCAAGCATTGTGAACAGAACTTTTTTCACTCAAAATAAAACCTATAACTTATCATATCATCACCAAATATGACCTTGCTTCCTGCCATTGGTGTTGAGAGTGGTGTCTCATTGTCTTTCAAAGCTCAAGTCCTAGAAGACGTAAAATACAGATACAGTATCAACCAGCACAATAAGAATAGCGTTCAGGGGGCGACTGGGTGGCTCAGTCATTAAGTGTCTGCCTTCAGCTCTGGTCATGATCCCAGGGTCTTGGGATCAAGCCCCGCATCGGGCTCCCTGCTCAGTGGGGAGCCTGCTTCTCCCTCTCCCTCTGCCTCTCCCCCTGTTTGTGCATGCTCTCTCTCTCTGTTAAATAAATAAATAAAATCTTAAAAAAAAATAGCGTTCACTTGCATATATTAGGTGTTACTCAGTGCTCTACATAGGCTGCCTCATTTCATCTTTACAACATCCCAGTGAGATGCTAATTGGCCCATTTTCTAGATGAGAACACTAAGGCTCAGAGAGGCTAATGAGTTCCCCAGTGGCAAACATTCAGAAGAGCCAGAATTTAAATCCAAGTCTTCCTGGACTCCAGAGTTCTTAACCAAAATATATTAGGTCTCGCCATGCCTCTAGTGTATGGTAGTCCTTTCTATTCTCCCACTAGTATGGTCTCCATTACTTCTCGGGAAAAATACATGGAGTGAAAACCCTGGGGCAGATTGTATTTTCCAAAGATGGATCACTCTCCTGTCTCTCTTGCCACATTTTCCTTTTTCACTATGACCTGATAACTTTTCTCATTTTGTGGTGGAACCTATGTTCCCTGCATCGAACTACTCCACCCAGGTGGACCTTGGGTCTCGTTCAACCAGTAGGGTCAGCACTACAGAGGTGACACTGTGTTACTTCCATGGCTAGATCATCAAATGTCTGTGCTTCTGCCTTATTCTCTGAAGAAGCTTCCTCTAGGTACTCAACCACCATGCCACGAGAAAATCCAAACTAGCACATGCATTACAACCACAGAGGGTCCACGGGCAAGATATTCTGACCCACAGCCAACATCAACCACTAGACTTGAAAAGCGAAGCCACACTCAGATTGCTTTAAACTGTACGAGGATTTGTTTTAACCAACTATGTTAAGACACACAGACAGGGAAATGACTGTCACCAAGGAAGAATCTTATACTCATAAATCACTAGAAACAGGGGGTACAGTCACACCATGCTAGAGGACCACTTGGGGAAGCACCAGCGTTGCTCAGGTGGCAGAGGCAGTGAGCAAGAACTTCTATTGTGGTTGCTGCAGAAGGAAGAGGCAAGACAGGCTAAGCAGGATATTGGCCAGTTTGAACAATTTCAGTGGGCTCAGGGGTGCAAGGACTGCCTCCAACTGTCAGATACCCTTGCCTGAGGGGAGCGCTTGATGAACCCGGTGGTTGGGGTGTGGCCTCTGGATTGGTTAGTTTGCATACGAAAGGGGCACTCTTGGGTGGGGCAGGTGTCTGCGATCTCTGGTACTGAGCTCAGTATCAGGAAGGCCTAAGATGCCTAAGCTTCACAACTGTAGAAGTTAAAAAGGCATGATTCCACCTGTATTCTAGCCCCAGCCATCAATTCAACCCCTGGCTTACAATCCTTCCAGGTGAGGCTCCAGAGAAAACGAATCCTCGCTTTGCTCTGTCTGAACTCAGAACCACAAGTATAGTCAACTGGTGGTTTTATGCCACTATGTTTTAGAGTGGTTGGTTATGCAGCAGTAGGCGACCAATACAAAGCGTTGGCTTGTGTGATAATTCCAATCAACTCTAGTTCATTTTACCTTGTAGAAGGGGGAATTCCTGATTATTCTTTGTCTCTTGGCATTACATTTGCACCAATGAGTGCTTAGGAATGATATGAAAATGTGTTTAGGTTACTTTTCCCTCTGTCTAAAGGAAGGATTCTCAGGGATTAGTGATGCTAATTTTCCAGGGTTCTCATGGAATTTTCCCTTATTAAGAGCCAAGCTCCATTCCTAAATCTGCATCACCCGAAGCTGCCCTCATGAAAAGCATGCATCCTGCCCTTCCTTGGCGAAAAGGACAGAGTTGCCGTCTTTGTATAGTAACTTGTACCAAATCAGGAGGATCAATTCTTCAGAGTGCGCACAGAACGGTAAGAAAGAGATGAGCAAAGTTTCAAGAGCTCTATTTGTACCTAATTCAGTTTGCTTTTTATAATGACAGAACTCTGGTCTTAATTTGAAAGTAGCATCCGACCCAGAAGAGGGGGCAAAAAAAAATCATGTATTTTGTGGGAAGACGATCAAAATTAAAATTCAGAGGCATATGCCAATTTGAAAGGAGACTCTGAGGGCTCTGAAGATTCAACCACAAGGGAGGTGGAAAGGTGACACAATAGTGTCCATGTTCACAGAGAGACAGAAATGAGGCAAGGCAGAAGACTAAGAGAGAAAGTTGGAATTCTTATCCCCCAAAGCATGTCTCTGGAGAGATCAGAATACTACCCCTTATGAAAGAGCAACTTAGCATGACAGGAAGAAAACCTCCTTCTGGAGTGACTGTAAGTGACGACAGCCACAGGGTATCCAGGCCCCAGCGAGAAAGCAATGACAGGTATATACAAATGGGTAACTTCTATTTTATTTCAATAGTATGTTAGTTTATGTTTAGCAATATTTTTGATCATGAAATCCATACACTGTTTTGGGGTTCAGAACAAAGAAGTGTGAGTCAAAGATGACTGCAAGGTGTCTGTGACTTTATTCAAATTTACGATAGTCACTCAATGAATTTTTATTGAGCACCTAGTATGTACAGGGCACTGTGATATGATGGGCACTTCACTTATAGGCAATCTTCCCAGAGAATATGCTGCTCCTGGGAACTAAAGTGAGGACTGATCCATCCAAAAACAATCCATCAGTTTGTTCATTCATAAACTTGAACTGTGACTCTGTTATGTGCCAAAACTGTTCAGGTTCAGCGATTCTCAAATGTTGGTGGGTCATCTGGATCATCAAGAAATCTTATTGAAAGGGATCTATAAAAAGATATTGGTTCCCCCTTAGTATAGATGAGACAAGCTATAATTTTCAGAACAATGTTCTTCTACATCAAGAGGAAACCAAATCATTATTATTAATAATAATGATAGTAGTAGTAGCAAAGTCTAGATTAAAAAATAGAACTTCTTAGCATGGTGATTATAGATAATAATATTGCACTATACACTGGAATGTTGCTAAGAGAGTAGATCTCGAATGTTCTCACTACAAAAAAGAAACGGTAATTATGTGATGAGATGGAGGTGTTAGCTAGTGATACAATGGTAATCATTTTGCTATAAATATTTTATATATATATAAAATCAACATGTGGTACACCTTAAACCTGCACAATGCTATATGGCCATTATATCTCAATAAAGCTGAAAAATAAATACATACAAAATAGAACTTTTAGATTATCCCATACCTAAAAGGCCCCTGAGGACTGCTGACCGCATTTACTCTTCATCCTCCTTAAAATCTGCATCTCGCTTTATTTGGCTCCCATACCCATTTGGACCCTGCCTGCCTTTCAGCCTCATTCCCCTCTTCCTCTAGCAACGCAGGCCTCCTTCTGCTTCCTCTGAAGCACTAAACTCCTCAAGTCTTAAGGCTTTGTTCATTCTGGAACCTTTTCTCTTACCCATGATCTAGCCATGATCTAGTCCCCCCTCTCCTTAGGTCTCAGCTTGAGCCAGAATCTTTCTGACCCCAGAATTAGGTCACCCTCTTACAGTGCTATGTTGTCATGGGGCCCTGTATTTCCTTGATACTTTTGTCTATCTTGTATTATGATGGGAATAGAGTAATTACTTGTGGAGTTTTGTTTGTTTGTTTGTTTTTGAGAGAGAGCGAGAGAGCACTAGCAGGGAGGGGCAGAGGAGGGAGAGAGAGAATCCCAAGCAGTCTCCATGCTCTGCACAGAGCCCAACATGGGACTCGACCTCATGATCCTGAGAGCATGACCCAAGCCAAAATAAAGTCAGGTGCTTAATTGACTGAACCACCCAGGCACCCCATTTGTGGAATTTTTTGTCCAACGTTGGTCTCCTTCAACAAACTCCAAACTCCAAAATGGCAGATACCACAGCTTATAACCTACTTATCCCAGAATTGGAAATAGCACCTAGCCTCCTATTAGAAGCTCAATAAATACCTCTGGAATGGATGGATGGAAAACAAACACCAAAAACCCTGCTTCTTGTGCCTCATCAACTTTCACTTATTTTAGAGATTCAGTTCAAATTCTGTCCTCTCTGGAATGCTGTTATTAACAATCCTCTATATAAAATCTCAAGTCCTCTAGGGTGAGACCCTGAGTACAGGAACAGAATCTAAAATATCTATTTAAGGGCAGTGCCTGCCACAATCCCTGACATTTTGGTAAGAGCTCAATAAATGTTTGATACACTTAAGACAATAGTTAAGATAGGGGGGCGGAGCAAGATACTCTCCAAGTAGGAGACCTGGATTTCATCTGGTCCCAGGAATTCAGCTGGATAGGGATCAAACCATTCTGAACACCTATGAACTCAACAGGAGATCAAAGAAAGGAATAGCAACAACTCTCTGAACAGAAAAGCGACCACTTTCTGGAAGGTAGGACGTGCGGAGAAGTGAATCCCAGGAGATATTTGGGAGGATAGATGGTGGGGGAGGAGGGCTCCGTCGGCCACTTCTGGCAAGTGATAGAGCACAGAGCACAAAATCGGAACTTTTAGAAGTCGGCTCGGCTGAGGGACGTCGCTCCAGTGGCTAAGCGGGGGGTGGAACCCTCGCTGGGACAGTGTGGTCTCAGGACCCTCGGGGTCACAGAAAGACCAGAGGTGCCTGAGTGCGGCAGAGCTCCCAGGTATCAGAGCGAGAAAGCCGGCTGCAGAGACGGAGCCAAGGCATGGGCTCTCAGCTCGGGGTTGCCATAAACTGTGATCCGCCGCACAGTTGGGCCACTGCTCTTCCAGCAGGGACCCAACAAGCGGCACTACTGGGGAGACTCCTCTTCCTCCCCCGGGAGGAGCGGTGCAGGAGCGCACCGTAGGGATCTGCTGGGTTTGGAGACTCCACACAGGGTCATGTGCCAGAGATAGAAATATTCGGTCACAGGCCGGGTGAGCATGGAGTGCGGTGGCAGACCAGGGAGACAGGAGTGACTGACTGCTTTTCTCTGGGGGCTCACTGAGGAGCAGGGCCCTGAGTTCTCGGCTCCTCCGGGGTGGAGATTGGGAGGCCACCATTTTCACTCTTGTCCTCCAAAGCTGTACAGAAAGCTTGCAGGGAACAAAAGCTTCTGAGAGCAAACCCTTGCAGATTACTTAACCCAGACCCAGCAAGGGCAAGGCAATTCCGCCTCCAGGAAAGATATTTGGGAACCAGGGCAACAGGCCCCTCCCCCAGAAGATACTCAAGAACAGCCAGCCAAGACCAAGTTTACCAACCAATGCGAATGGCAGAACTCCAGCGCTAGGGGAATACTGCACATAGAATTCATGGCTTTTTTCCCATGATTCTTTAGTCTTTCAAAGTTAACTTTTTTAACTTTCTTTTTCTTTCTTTTTTTTTGAATTTTTCTTTTTCCCTTTTTCAACCAACATCTTATCAATCCCTTTTTTAAAAATATTTTTTATTTTTCCTTTTTAGAGTCATATTCTATCCCTTCTAATAGATACCCTTATTTTTGGTATGTGTGTGTGTGTATATATATATGTTCTATCTTTAAAAATTTTGAGACAAAGTTTCTTCTAACAGATCAAATTATACACTAAATTTCTAGTGTATGGCTTTGTTCTAGTCTCCTGCCTGATCATATTCTCTCCCCCTCTTTTTTTTTAAATCCTCTTCTTTCTTTTTTCAACCACCTTATTATCTTATCAATTCCTTTTATAAAATCTTTTATAACTTTCATCTTTACAGTCATATTTCATCCCTTCATCATATTAACATTTATTTTTGTACATATATAATTTTTTTTCCTTAAAATTTTGGGAGACAGTTTCTAACAGACTAAAATATGCCCAAAATCTAGTGTGGAGCACTGATCTATGCACCAGCCTGATCATATTTGATCATATTCTGTTTTGTTTTTCTTTGTTTTTATCTTTTTCATTCTTTTTTTTTTTTTACTTTCTTTCCCTTTCTTTTCCCCCGGTTTCAGGTCTTTTCTGATATGTTTAGTGTATATTTTCTGGGGACGTTGTTACCCTGTTAGCATTTTGTTCTCTCATTCATCTATTCTCCTCTGGACAAAAATGACAAGATGGAAAAAATCACCTCAACAAAAAGAACAAGAGGCAGTACCAACAGCCAGGGACCTAATCAATACGGACAAGAGTACAATGTCAGAACTAGAGTTCAGAATGATGATTCTAAAGATACTAGCTGGGCTTGAGAAAAGCATGGAAGTTATTAGAGAAATGCTTTCTGGAGAAATAAAAGAAATAAAATCTAACCAAGTCGAAATCAAAAAGGCTATTAGTGAGGTGCAATCAAAAATGGGGGCTCTAACTGCTAGGATAAATGAGGCAGAAGAGAGAATTAGTGATATAGAAGTCCAAATGATGGAAAATAAAGAGGCTGAGAAAAAGAGAGATAAACAACTACTGGATCACAAGGGCAGAATTTGAGAGATAAGCAATATCATAAGATGAAACAACATTAGAATAATTGGGATCCCAGAAGAAGAAGAAAGAGAGAGGGGCAGAAGATATAGTGGGGCAAATTATAACAGAGAACTTCCCCAATGTGGGGAAGGAAACAGGCATCAAAATCCAGGAGGCACAGAGAACCCCTCTCAAAATCAATAAAAATAGGTCAACACCCCAACATCTAATAGTAAAACTTATGAGTCTCAGAGACAAAGAGAAAATCCTGAAAGCAGCTAGGGACAAGAGGTCCGTAACCTACAACGATAGAATCATTAGATTGGTAACAGACCTATCCACAGAGACCTGGCAGGCTAGAAAGAGCTGGCATGATATATTCAGAGTACTAAATGAGAAAAATATGTATCCAAGAATATCCAGCTAGGCGGTCATTGAAAATAGAAGGAGAGATAAAAATCTTCCAGGACAAACAACAACGAAAGGAATTTGCAAACGCAAAACTAGCCCTACAAGAAATATTGAAAGGGGTCCTCTAAGCAAAGAGAGAGCCTAAAAGCAACATAGACCAGAAAGGAACACAGACAATATACAGTAACAGTCACCTTACAGGCAATACAATGGCACTAAATGCATATCTTTCAATAGTTACCCTGAATGTAAATGGGCTAAATACCCCAATCAAAAGACACAGGGTATCAGACTGGATAAAAAAACAAGACCC
The DNA here is from genome assembly GCF_009762305.2 of Zalophus californianus. Lineage (NCBI taxonomy): Eukaryota > Metazoa > Chordata > Mammalia > Carnivora > Otariidae > Zalophus > Zalophus californianus. Next base: position 107,259,536 of record NC_045599.1, read on the forward strand.
ATCGATATGCTGTCTGCAACAGACTCATTTTAGATCCAAAGACACCCCCAGATTGAATGTGAGGGGGTGGAAAACCTTTTACCAGGCTAATGGACACCAAAAGAAAGCTGGGCTGGCAATCCTTATATCAGACAAATTACATTTTAAACCAAAGACTGTAATAAGAGATGAGGAAGGACACTATATCCTACTTAAAGGGTCTATCCAACAAGAAGATCTACAATTGTAAATATCTATGCCCCTAACGTGGGAGCAGCCAATTATATAAGGCAATTAATAACAAAAGCAAAGAAACACATCAACAACAATGCAATAATAGTGGGGAACTTTGACACGCCACTCACTGAAATGGACAGATCATCTAAGCAAAAGATCAACAAGGAAATAAAGACTTCAAATGACACACTGGACCAAATGGACTTCACAGATATATTCAGAACATTCCATCCCAAAGCAACAGAATACACATTCTTCTCTAGTGCCCATGGAACATTCTCCAGAATAGATCACATCCTAGGTCACAAATCAGGTCTCAACCAGTACCAAAAGATTGGGATCATTCCCTGCATATTTTCAGACCACAATGCTTTGAAAATAGAACTCAATCACAAGAGGAAAGTCGGAAAGAACTCAAAATACATGGAGGCTAAAGAGCATCCTACTAAAGAATGAATGGGTCAACCAGGAAATTAAAGAGGAATTTAAAAAATTCATTGAAATAAACGAAAATGAAAACACAACTGTTCAAAATCTTTGGGATGCAGCAAAGGCAGTCCTGAGAGGAAAGTATATAGCAATACAAGCCTTTCTCAAGAAACAAGAAAGGTCTTAAAAACACAACCTAACCCTACACCTAAAGGAGCTGGAAAAAGAACAGCAAATAAAGCCTAAACCCGGCAGGAGAAGAGAAATAATAAAGATCAGAGCAGAAATCAATCAAATAGAAACCAAAAGAACAGTAGAACAGATCAAGGAAACAAGGAGCCGGTTCTTTGAATGAATTAACAAGACTGATAAACCCCTGGCCAGACTTATCAAAAAGAAAAGAGAAATGACCCAAATCAACAAAATCATGAATGAAAGAGGAGAGATCACAACCGAACCAAAGAAATACAAACAATTGTAAGAACATATTATAAGCAACTCTATGCCAGCAAATTAGATAACCTGGAAGAAATGGATGCATTCCTAGAGATGTATCAACTACCAAAATTGAACCAGGAAGAAACAGAAAATCTGAACAGACCTATAACCACTAAGGAAATTAAAGCATTCATCAAAAATCTCCCAACAAACAAAAGCCCAGAGCCAGATGGTTTCCCAAGGGAATTCTACCAAACATTTAAAGAAGAATTAATACCTATTCTTCTAAAACTGTTCCAAAAAATAGAAATGGAAGGATAACTTCCAAATTCGTTTTATGAGGCCACCATCACCTTGATCCCCAAACCAACCAAAGACCCCATCAAAAAGGAGACCAATATCCTTGATGAACATGGATGCAAAAATTCTCACCAAAATACTAGGCAATAGGATCTGACAGTGCATTAAAAGGATTATTTAGCACGACCAAGTGGGATTTATCCCTGGGCTGCAGGGTTAGTTCAACAACTGCAAATCATCAATGTGATACAATACAGTAATAAAAGAAAGAACAAGAAGCATATGATCCTCTCTATTAAAAACCCACAGCGAATATCATTCTCAATGGGGAAAAACTGAGGTCCCCCTAAGGTCAGGAATGCGGCAGGGATGTCCACTATCACCACTGCTACTCAACATAGTATTAGAAGTCCTAGCCACAGCAATCAGACAACAAAAAGAAATCAAAGGCATCCAAATCGTCAAAGAAGAAGTCAAACTCTCACTCTTTGCAGATGATATGATACTTTATGTGGAAAATCCAAAAGACTCCACCCCAAAATTGCTAGAACTCATACAGGAATTCAGTAAAGTAGAAGGATATAAAATCAATACACAGAAATCAGTGGCATTCCTATACACCAACAACAAGACAGAAGAGAGAGAAATTAAGGAGTCGATCCCATTTACAATTGCACCCAAACCCATAAGATACCTAGGAATAAATTTAACCAAAGAGGCAAAGGATCTGTACTCAGAAAACTATAAAATACTCATGAAAGAAACTGAGGAAGACACAAAGAAATGGAAAAACATTCCATGCTCATGGATTGGAAGAACAAATATTGTGAAGATGCCAATGCAACCTAGAGCAATCTACACATTCAATGCAATCCTCATCAAAATACCAACCACTTTTTTCAAAGAAATGGAACAAATAATCCTAAAATTTGTATGGAACCAGAAAAGACTCTGAATAGCCAGAGGAATATTAAAAAAGAAAAGCAAAGCTGGTGGCCTCACAATTCCAGACTTCAAGCTCTATACAAAAGCTGTCATCATCAAGACAGTATGGTACTGGCATAAAAACAGACACATCAATCATTGGAACAGAATAGAGAGCCTGGAAATGGACCCTCAACTCTATGGTCAACTAATCTTCGACAAAGCAGGGAAGAATTTCTAATGGAAAAAAGACAGTCTCTTCAACAAATGATGTTGGGAAATTTGGACAGCACATGCAGAAGAATGAAACTGGACCACTTCCTTACACCACACACAAAAATACTCAAAATGGTTGAAAGACCTAAACATGAGACAGGATTCCATCAAAATCCTAAAGGAGAACACAGGCAGCAACCTCTTCGACCTCAGCCGCAGCAACTTCTTCCTAGAAACATCGCCAAAGGCAAGGGAAGCAAGGGCAAAAATGAACTACTGGGACTTCATCAAGATAAAAAACTTCTGCACAGCAAAGGAAACAGTCAACAAAACCAAAAGACAAACGACAGAATGGGAGAAGATATTTGTAAATGACATATCAGATAAAGGGCCAGTATCCAAAATCTATAAAGTACTTCTTAAACTCAACACCCAAAGAACAAATGATCCAATCAAGAAATGGGCAAAAGACATGAACAGACATTTTTCCAAAGAAGACATCCAAATGGCCAACAGGCACATGAAAAAGTGCTCAACATCATTCAGCATCAGGGAAATCCAAATCAAAACCTCAATGAGATATCACCACACACCAGTCAGAATGGCTAAAATTAACAAGTCAGGAAATGACAGATGTTGGCGGGGATGTGGAGAAAGGGGAAACCTCCTACACTGTTGGTGGGAATGCAAGCTGGTGCAACCACTCTGGAAAACAGTATGGAGGTTCCTCAAACAGTTGAAAATAGAGCTACCATATGATCCAGCAATTGCACTACTGGGTATTTACCCCAAAGATACAAATGTAAGGATCTGAAGGGTTACGTGCACCCCAACGTTTATAGCAGCAATGTCCACAATAGCCAAACTGTAGAAAGAACCAAGATGTCCATCGACAGATGAATGGATAAAGAAGAAGTGGTATATATACACAATGGAATATTATGCAGCCATCAAAAGGAACGAGATCTTGCCATTTGCAATGATGTGGCTGGAACTGGAGGGTGTTATGCTGAGTGAAATAAGTCAATCAGAGAAAGACATGTATCATATGACCTCACTGATATGAGGAATTCTTAATCTCAGGAAACAAACTGAGGGTTGCTGGAGTGGTGGGGGGTGGGAGGGATGGGGTGGCTGGGTGATAGACATTGGGGAGGGTATGTGCTATGGTGAGCTCTGTGAATTGTGTAAGACTGTTGAATCACAGATCTGTACCTCTGAAACAAATGATACAATATATGTTAAAAAAAAAAAAAGAAGAAGAAGATAGCAGGAGAGGAATAATGAAGGGGGGAAGTTGGAGGGGGATACGAACCATGAGAGACAATGGACTCTGAAAAACAAAGTGAGGGTTCTAGAGGGGAGGAGGGTGGGGGATGGGTTAGCCTTTTGATGGGTATTAAAGAGGGCACGCTCTGCATGGAGCACTGGGTGTTATACGCAAACAATGAATCATGGATCACTACATCAAAAACTAATGATGTAATGTATGGTGATTAACATAATAATAATTTAAAAAAGCTAAAAAAAGACAACAGTTTAGATGTTTTCAATTGAAGAACAACTGACATACAATATTGTGTTAGTTTCAGGTGTACAACACAGTGATTCAAAATTTATGTTCATTATGAAATGCTCACCACAATAATATAGGTGCTATCTGTCACCATACAAAGTTGTTACAATTCTCTTAACTACATTCTCTATGCTGTAGACAATGAGGGACCAAGGCTGATGTTTTAACATAGACATAGGAAGTGTCAATATTCAAAATCATCAAACTAAAAAGCTTTTGCACAGCAAAGGAAACCATCAACAAAATGAAAAGGCAACCTACAAAATGGGAGAAGATATTTAATAATGATGTATCCGATAAGGGGTTAATATCCAAAATATATAAAGAACTCACACAACTCAACACCAAAACCCCCCCAAATAATCTGATTTAAAAATGAGATAAGGACTCAATAGGCAGTTTTCCAAAGAAGACATACAGAGGGACAACAGACACATGAAAAGACTCAACATCAACCAGAGAGGGAGACAAATCATAAGAGACTCTTAATCTCAGGAAACAAACTGAGGGTTGCTGGAGTGGTGGGGGGTGGGAGGGATGGGGTGGCTGGGTGATGGACACTGGGGAGGGTATGTGCTATGGTGAGCGCTGTAAATTGTGTACGACTGATGAATCACAAACCTGTACCTCTGAAACAAATAATACATTATATGTTAATAAAAAAATAAGTAAAATCATCTGTATAAAAAAAAGAAGAAAAGACTCAACATCACTCATCATCAGGGAAATGCTTTTCAGAACTGCAATCAGATACCACCTCACAACTGTTAAATGGCTAGTATTAAAAAAAAATTAAAAAATAACAAGTAGTGGCAAGTATGTGAAAAGAAAGAAAGGAATCTTCTTATACAGCTGGTGGGAATATAAAATGGTGCAGCCCCTGTGGAAAACAGTATGGAGATTCCTCAAAAAATTAAAAATAGAAATACCGTATGATCCAATAAATGCACTATTGGGTATTTACCCAGGGAAAACAAAAACACTAACTCGAAGAGATATATGCACCCCTGTTTGTCGCAGCATTATTTACAACAGCCAGAACATGGGTGCAACCTAAGGGTCCATCAACAGATGACAGATAAAGAAGATATGGTGTACACACACACACACACACACACACACACACACACACACTAGAACATTATTCAGCCATAAAAAAGAATGAGATCTTATTATTTGTAACAACATGGATGGACCTAGAAGGAATTATGCTAAGTGAAATAAGTCAGACAAAGACCAATACCATATCATTTCCCCTACATGTGGAATCCAAAAAAACAAAACAAATAAACAAAAAACAGAGAACTGATGTTTTCCAGAGGGGAGGGGATTGGGAAACGGGAGAAATAGTTGAAGGGGATGAAGAGGTACAAACTTGCAGTTATAAAAATAAGTCACGGGGATGTAATGTACAGCACAGGGAATATCGTCAATAATACTACAATAACTTTGTGTGCTGACAGATGGCAACTATACTTATCGTGGTAAACACTACATAATGCACAGAATGGTGGAGTCACTGTGTTGTATAACTGAAACTGATACAATATTGTATGTCAAGTATACCACATAAATAAATAAATGAAAATAAATTTATTTATTTATTTTAAAGATTTTATTTATTTATTCATAAGAGACAGAGAGAGAGAGAGAGGCAGAGGGAGAAGCAGGCTCCTGCTGAGCAGGGAGCCCGATGCGGGACTCGATCCCAGGACCCTGGGATCATGACCTGAGCCGAAGGCAGACACTTAACCATCTGAGCCACCCAGGCACCCGAAAATAAATTTAAAAAGTCAAAATATTTGTCTATCTTGGCTGACACTTAACAGTTTCAGTGTATGCAGCAAGAATGAAAAGCAATGAAGCATATAACCATCTTTTTTTTTTTAACCACTTCAGAGGTATTTCCAGTATTCTATAACTGAATATAAAGAAAAGTTCCTGAAGGAAAGGTAGGGAATGGTTATAGATGAACAGAGAGTCTAAAAGAATGCTTATCATCACACGTTGGGCATCACCTGTGAAAAATAATCTTTATTCAAAAGAGTTTCTATCTAGGCACTGTTTCTTTTTCCCCCTTTAGCAAATCACGTAATCTTTTTTAAGCATCTTGAACACACTTCCTGCTCCCTCCTGAGCTCAGGTTCCACCTGTGAGACAGCAATCTTCCCTGGCAGCCCCCCGCTGCTGGCTGTGAACCCCCTTCAGTGTGATCCCTTTGAGTCTGAATTCACACTCAGGGCCATGCGCCTCCCTGTGCTGTTTCCAAAAAACAGCTTGGTCCTTAAGAGATTAACCTGCCAATTCCAGGAAGACGCCTCATACTCTCTTGGCACAGGTAAGCTGTACAAAGCAGTGAAAGCCTTAAAATGGAACTCTGAAGTATCAAACCATTTATACGTGGGTGTGTATGTGTGTGTGTGTGTGTGTGTGTGTGTGTCTCTCTCTATATAGTGCATTCCCATGAAATGGCACCTTCTTGGCTCAGATAATGCTCTAAAGAACATAGTGCTTTTTTTACATTTGGGTAGAATGTTATACCTTCAAAGCCTTTGCACATATACTAAACAAAGACAAAGAGAATAACATCATCGACCTGAGAGGTGACTTGTACTGTGGTTCTAAATGTGTGGGCCTAGAAGCAGAAACATCAGCATCACCCAGGGAATGTACTAGAAATGCAGATCCCTGGGTTCTAGGCCCAAACTACTAAATCACAACCTTTGGAGATGGGTTTTCCAAATCCTCCATGTGATTCTGAGACATTCTCAAGTTTGAGAACTGCTGTCTTGAGACAGAAACACAGAAGATTTAGTGCAGTGGTGGTTAAGAGCACAAAAAAGGGTCACTAAGTGCTGGGATTGAAACCTGGCTCCTTTATTTACTCCAGTACATTATTCACTGATAATGTCTCAATTCCCCCAACTTAAAAATGAGAATAATAGTAAAATAATAGTAATTATCACAAAGGGTTATTGCAAGAATTAACTGATAAGATGCACCGTGTTTGGTATAGCATTCAATAAATGTTAGCAAGTCCATTAAACATGGAGGCTGGAAATTGGGTAAGGCCTTATGGCTAAGAGCGTAGAAAATGTCTAAAACTATGACTAAAAAGGGATAGAAGTCAACAAGTAAGTAAAATGATAATGCATGCATTCATTGCCATTTATTTAAAAATGAGATAAGGACTCAATAGGCAGTTTTCCGAAGTCTTATTTTCATACTTGATTCATGTGGAAATCCCACTCTACCCCAGAAACATCAAATTACCTATTATAATACCACATAAGACACACGTGTACTTTCCTTCCCTAATACAGATGGATGAATAAGCAAAATTGATATATCTTTACATCTTTACGAAAGCACTGCTATTTTTCAAATCTTTTTATGTCAAATTCAGAAATTCTGTGGCTGCCTTGTTTCAGCACCACTATTCATATTAAACACACTGTCGTAGCTGCAGGAAAAAAATAAACCAGGTATGTTTTTGAGCAAAACAGCTTAGGGGAAAGCAATATTATCTTGGAGCTGCTTAGAACCCTTAGTTGAAGAAATGGTGAATCCTCTCAATTGTACACCTTGCAAGCACGCCTTTTTTTTTTTTTTTTTTTTTTTTTGCTACATGAAAACAAGTCAAAGGCATCAAATGCTGGCTCTGACACCTATTGTCTCTCATTTTCAACCTGACATAATGAGTTTCAAGACTTCAAGGTTGTTGCCCAGAAGGGATGGCCGGGCCTGAGTAATTGGTTTGGAAGAGTGGAGAAATTGAACAAAAGGAAGGAACAAACATGGTCTCATTTTTATTCTCGAGCTATCAGTCTGGCATTTATTTACTCCCAGTGGAATTCTCCAGGTCAAACCACGATTCTTCATGTTGCAAAATATGCAAGGGTACTTTAGTCCTGCATTATATAGGCCCAGCCTAACCACACAAGAGATGAGGTGGACACATAGGGGTGGCTAATCAGACAAATCTCGCTCACCACCTGTTGAGGGTGTGATAGTATTTCTTGCTTCCTCATAAACTGAGAACATTCTAATTATATTGTTATGTTTATTTAAAGCTGCACCATCTAGTTACAGAATGTGAAAATAAATTTCATTGCTTTTGAATCCTGTGCTATCATTCCAATAATAGGAGTTAGTAATTTGTGCATTAAAATTCCACTTGGCAATATTAAAATCCACAGTATTTAATTAGGAAGTAGGTTTCAAGGTGACAGAGTGAATGATAACTTTAACTTAGTATGAAAGAAAATATGGCAATGACATTAAGTAAAACCAGGGCTTGGTGAAAAATGGCTCATAGCCCAAATCGAGCCAGCCAAGGATTTTCAGATGGCCCATGAGCTAAGAGTGGTTTTCACATTTTTAAATGGTTAAAAAAAAAATCTAAGAATAATATTTCATAGCTCAGGAAAATTACATGAAATTCACATTTCATTGTCCATAAAGTTTTATCAGAATGTATACATACTGTCTATGGCTACTTTGATGTTATAATGAGAGAGACAGTACAGCCTATAAAACCTAGAATATTCACTATTTGGCTCTTTATAGAAAAAGTTTGCCAACACTGAGTTAAATGAATAGCAACTGACTTCATTGGGCTGGACTCTTACTACAAGTCCCTAGATGGATATTTTGTTTAGGATTAGGGAATCAACAAAACTGACAAAGCCTCAAAATCCCACTAGAAGAAAGAAAGGAGCATCTTGGCAGACAGTCAATAAGTAAATAACTCAAGATTCTTACATATTTAACAATGGGAAGAAAGGGATAGGTCCACTGGTTCTATCCTTCACTAGTAAACTTCTGTCAATTGGAGAAAAAAATGCACTCTTCAAAAACTATAAAAATTACAGTAACATCGACAGCTAAGATCATTGAATGCTTCCGGTGTTCTGAGTGAATGTGCATTATTTCTCTGAATCCTGACATTAATCTTGTGATGTCATCATTATCATTCCCATTTTATGGAGGAGGAAACGGGAGCTTGAAGAATTTATATAACCTGCCTGCTTAATAATTAGGGCTCATTCTTACCCTACAGCCATTATAGAATCTTCAAAATACTGCTCACTCCATCTCTTATGATTTTGAGTATCTCCTTTCTTGGACAACAGAAAATTTGGAAGTACAACAGGATGGCAACTGAGACATGAAGTCAGTGTGACCACTTGAGAAAAGCAGCAGACATCCTATAGCTGGCACAATTAGTAGTCTACTTATTATGTAGCTCCTCTCATTTTCTGTTTATAGAACTTGACCTCATTCAAGGTGGATCTGTACCTAGTCCCTGGTGAGATACATTTTCCAGATCTCCCTGACAGCCAGGGTGACTCCAGGACATGATTCTGACCAGTGAAATGTGGCTAGGGGTTTGATGGGGACTCTTATAAAACACTTTTTTTCAAATGAAAGGCAAAGATGTAGTTGGAACCACTCCTGTTTCCTTCTTCTCCATGCTTTAAAAGTGATGTCTGGAGTTACAGCAGCCATCTTGTGATCATGAGACAACATGCACAGGGGCAAAACAAAGAACTGTAGAGATGCTGTTCCTCAACCAAGGACAGCAACTGCCATCTCCACATTTCTCCATGTAGTTGTTACTTGTAGCCATTCCTAACTGATAGAGATACACAACAAAGCAATATAAATTGAGCTAATCTCTGCATTCAGTCCTTCCTGTTTCCTGGAAGGATTGATTGTTTCCAGCACAAAAAAAATTCAAACTCATGATATTTTATAACAATACATATATAAACTCTGTATTTAACCCAACCAAGCTTTTATTAAATTCTAACAGTCATGCATTTGTTCTTTCATTCTCTCAAGAATCTAGTTAAGAATCTATTACTTAAGATTCTTATAATTTGAACTTTCATTTATTAACACACTTCCTGAATGTTCCTATCTCTGGTAATAGCATTTAATAGGCCCTCAGCCCCACAATCAAAACAATTCAGAGTCCATTTTGAGTTTTCAATTTTCTTACCCTCCTGAAGCTCACTGGTCCTTTTTCTCCCTCCACAATGTCTCTAAAACCTGCCCTCCTCCACATGCTCTGGCATCACTGTCCTGGTTTGGTTCCTCATTATCCAGCAGCTGGTTTATAGAAATAACCTCTAATGGTTCTTGTTACTTACACTTTCTACCAACTCCAGCCCCTTAAGAATCTATTACTATGGACCAGGCACTGTGACAGAAGCTTGAGGAAAGGAAAGTGTCAGACCTCAGAGAGGGAGAGAGGCATTTGCACCAGAAAGTCTAATTGCCCGGGATCATTTCTGCTCTCATCCATTGTGGAAGGCCGCTGGAGACAGCAGCACTGTGGTGCCCAGTCCAGCTGGACACAAGGGCAATTAACAGAAGTTGCCATTATTTTTATTGCCATCATCCCACCAGGATACTAACAACATATATTTAAATATTGATGAGGGAAGGAGGCGTGCCTGGGGAAGGCAGACATGAACCAGAGAAGGCCGTCTGGGAAGATGATTAGGAGTTTGCTGGAGAAGAAATGAGAGGGAGAATGGAACATTTTGAGCATAGATAACTGCCTTAGGGGGAGTGTTTGGCAGAGGTGGCAGATGGAGTAGAGACTGGGGTGAGCCGTGAGCCCTGGCAGGCATTGGAAATGAAAGACCGGGCTGGAGCCAGATCGTGAAGGGCCTCATAAATACCAGGCTGAGTCTGGTGCTTGATCCCACAAGCAAGAAGTCCCCAAAGGGTTGTAAGCCAGGAAGTGACAGAAGCAGGTCTCCGTTTCAGGTGGATAATTGGCAGCAGAATGTGAGAGGGGCTGGAGCTGGTAGAAAGTGTAAGTAACAAGAACCATTAGAGGTTATTTCTATAAACCAGCCGCTGGATAATGAGGAACCAATCCAGGACAGTGATGCCAGAGCACGTGGAGGAGGGCAGTTTTTAGGGACATTGTGGAGGGAGAAAAAGGACCAGTGAGCTTCGGAAGGGTAAAAAAAAACTGAAGACTCAAAATGGACTCTGAATTGTTTTGATTGCGGGGCTGAGGGCCTATTAAATGCTATTACCAGAGATAGGAACATTCAGGAAGTGTTAATAAATGAAAGTTCAAATTATAAGAATCTGGTCTTTCTGGAAGTTAGCTGTTTCTGTCAAGTCCCTACTGAAGTCTCACCTAATTCCCCTTCGGTGCACTCAAGCCTGCTTTCTCTTGTTGTGACACCAGTGCGCGGGAATAAGGAGCAGCCGTGTTCTGTTCTTAACAAGTCATTATAAATAGCCACGAATGCACCTTTCCAAGAAATAGGACTTCCAGACTTTTTACCAACAATTCCATTAAGATTTTGCAGTCAGGATGCATGGTTCAATCTTACTATATTATCCACCCCACCTTCCCACTGCTGCCATGCTCCGTGTAGGGCCTTGCAAATGTAAGTGCTCAAAAAATGGTTGTTCCTTTGATCTGATGTGAAATCATACTTCTTAAGGGTCAACTTTAAAGTCTTTGATGATCAATGTGGAAGCTCCAAGGAGACCTCTGTGGAAGGAGTCTCAGAAGGCAAGGGCATGGAGTTACTTGCATAAATCTAGGCTCTTGGTGATTTGGCTACTCCATCATAGAGATAAAATATGGCATTCTGTAGCCTGAGCCCCATACTTTTTCAATGTCTCTCTATCCATGGTCAGTTCTCAACCTTTGACCCAGTTCTGCTTGCTCTTCACAATTTGTATCCTTGCCATCTCTCAAAATGGTGCATTAGTGTTGCATGTTGTTCTAGGGCAGTCCTAGCAGGTTTGATGCCGTGCTCATTCCAGGCCTCCAGGAATCCTCCCGTACTTTTTGGCATCCTTAACCCCACCTGTTCTGTGTTCTCACCCACCATGTTCCATAGGCTGCCTAGAACCCTGGTCCCATGAATGTTAATTAGCATCACATAGCGGAGTGTGGTCATAGTGAAGTAAGTTTAGTATATAGTCAGTCCCTTTAATACACTAACATACACTGAAAATAATCAGAAACAGAAGAACCTTTATAATATTTCCCACACTGACCTTATAATGGTATTTTAAGTGAATGCACCATCTCCAGAGTAGATAAACAAAAGAGTAAAACAAAGAGTATTTTCCAATCTTTGATCATCAGATTTCCATACAGGAAATGAATGAAAGAATGAATGAACGAATGAATGAAATTAACAAAATCAATGGAACGAACAAATTATCTATATGTTTTCTCTGAAATAATTACCTCCCTATCGTGCCTTCATACTCTACTCCTGACTGCAAGAAAAGAAGAAGAACATCAGAGGTTTGAGAACACAAGGAGGAAATTCTGAAGTGTCCACAGTAAGGAGATTCTTTTTTAAGAGAAAGAGTATTGCCTTGGGCAAACACCCGAGGAAGTATTCATGTGAAAGAGGGAAAGCATTTATAAGTAAGTAAGGGACAACTCCAAAGGGACAACTGTCTATTTAGGCTGGCAGCCGTCGGCCACGAAACACACTTTTCTCCTTTGTCCATTTTGTGAATCCGATTCAATCAGCACTCCTGCTCCACAAGGAATGAGTGCGTTAATGTGAACTGCTACCACTCAAAAGTAATGGGGTGAGAATACCATTATTTTAAATTGTTTGAAGCCATGAAGTCCCCAATTTCATTAGCTCCATTTCTAGGGAACCCATCTACCAAATTTCTATGGCGTCCGCAGAGGTGGGGGGAAATCCACACAAATGTCTTTCTACCTCAAATGCCTTTCTCTTCATTACGATGAATCATACAAATTTATAGGCACTTGGGATTTGTGGTAGGCAGAAAAATGGTTCCCCAAATATGTCTATGTCCTAATTCCTGGGACAGATCAATGTGATGAAGTTATCCTAGAGTGTCCTGGTAGGTGTGCTGTAGTCACATGAGCTCTGAGAAGCAGAAAAGGAGGAAAGAAGAGGAAGTCAGAGAGATGAGGCAGCCGGGGAAAGCAAGAGATAACAAGCACAAAGAAAAATCTCATCCTGGGCGGAGGCCTGTGGAGCTGAGAGTGGCCTCTGGCCAACAGCTGGCAGCCACACAGAACTGAATTCTACCAACAACCTGAACAAGCCTAGAAGCAGATCCTCCCCCAGATAATAGCCCAGGCCTGCCAACACCTTGAGACCCTAAGCGGAGAACCCAACTGAGTTACCCTGTGCCTGGGCTTCTTGACCCATAGAAACAGTGGGACAGTAAATGGGTGATGTTTGAGGCCGTGAAATTTATGCTACTTTGTTACTGCAGCATTAGAAAAATAATACAGGATGTGTTCACTTAACCTCATTTTACATTAAAGTTTACATTGAAGTTCCAACATTGGTGAGCATTTGTTTTGATTCAACCACCCAAATATCTGTTTTTGGAGCAACTCACCTACTCTGATCAGATACATGGTGGTAACCTTTACAAGAGCTAAGCTCACAGTGATGAGCAAAAACAGGCATCTCCTCCAGGGTTTTCATGCCAACTGGGGACTTAAATATTAGACAATATTATTCACATAAATACATATGTAATATTAGACTATGATCCATAAAATGGAGAGGAGGTGCTTGGTCCCAGGAGAGCCTGTATCAGAGATTCTGGTGGGCGTGTGCTAATGAAGACCTCTCTGCGGTCTTGACAATGAGACTGAGATCTGCAGTATAGGCAGGCAGGATGTGAAGGTGCAGGGATTTGGGGGCAGAAAGACCAGCAAAAGCATTGAAGCAAGAGGGAACATAGGAGTGTGAGACAGTGAAAATGCTGGGGTAGTAGTGTTGAGCTGAAGAGGCAGGCAATGGCTAGATTCTGGGTGCTTTGTGGCTCATTCTAAGGATTTTCCATAAAGAAAATAAAAACATGCATAATGCTTTAAAAAAAAAAAAGAACTGTTATTTAATGCAACAGAACTGCTTGATGATTAATGATTACAGAAACTGCTACATACATGAAATGATACTCAAGCTGTCCCTGTGAGCTGCAGGCTTTTAAGATTGTAATCCATAGCTTCGGAAATTGAGTTCAGGGCATGCCTTTCAAACTTCAGATCACTGACAGGTTTAGAAAAAGCCCTAGACTTGGCATTATAAGACTGAGAGACCTATAGAAAGTGATTTATTCTCTCTGAGACTCAATTTACTCACTTGCAGAATGGAAATGATACTTTAATGCAAATAGGAGACACACAGTAAATACTTGCTGAGTAAATAGGTAAATAAATTCCTGCCCTGCTTGACTCAGGATCAAATGAAAACCAAGTATGTGAATGTGCTCTATAAAACGAGTATGTTTTACAAATGTGAATAATGACTGTTACTATTAAACCAACAGTATCTTCAGACAAGGAGAGATGGCTTATATTTCTAAAGAGAAATAAGAGTAGTGCTAATGATACTGACAAATGGACAGGTCAGTGAAGAAGGTCATGGAAATTTTACCTACTTATACCTGGAATAGCAGTCACCATCCATCAACAGATTAGGGAGATCTCAGCAGAGGGAACAGGAATTAGACCAGACGAGGAATCCTGAGCCCTAGGTTTCTATGGAAAGCTGCTCTAACTAGAACAGTATAAGGGCCCAGTGACTCTGGGGGCTATTAATGCAACATGTGGTTATCATTACAGTCAAATCTGCCAAAAATTGCAATCAGCACAAATTTGACATTCTTTTAAAACATAATGTTTTTATGTCTGCCAGAACCATTCCTTCCTTGGAAATCTGAGAAAATTTTGTTTCTATGGGGACTCTCTTTCTGAGATCCTAATTCTGGCCGAGAATGAGCACCTATGTCATTCCATATCACAGAGAGAACACCACAGTGCTGAAAGCATGAGCTTTGAAGTCCAAGAGAACTGTGTTTGAGTCACAGCCCTGGCTGATAGTAGGGAAGTTGCTTACCCACAAAGACTCAGTTTTCTCATCAGCAAAATAGGAACAGTAAGATGACCTAACACCCATGGTTGCGCTTTGTGCAGTTCCCAGTGTATTAAAATATTTGGCACATACTGTTATCCCTGTTGATCCATATTTCCTGTGAGAATCTGAAAGTTTGAATCCCTTTAAGGCAAAAAAGAAACAATGTTTCAGAATCGCAAGCAGAATCTCACTAATTGTTCAGCAGCCTATTTCTTTTCTCCCTACTACTACCAAAGGAAAAGCAAAATGAACTGAAATCTGCCTACAGATTTCCTAACTGAGCTATCAGACTTCACTGGGAGGTCACAGGGGGTGTCTGTTCAAGGCAGAAAGGAAACAGCAAAACTCAGGGTTGTGCTAAGTACGGAAAGCAGAACATCCTTACTTGAGAAACCAATCTCAATTGCTTGCATTTGAAATACTGTGGAGACTGGAGTCATCATAATTTCAAAAAAGACTTACCCTGACAAAGCAGAGCGGACCAAGTCATTCATCTGCAGTATCATAGATGTGGCCTCAAAGTAAAGCCCAGAGTTCAGGCATGTGGTAATTAGGTCTCTAAATTTACTCAAATGGCTGGGAAACCTGTCAAAGAAATTCTTACCATGGGCCGTGTTAATTACACACAAAACGGCAGCGCAGACACACAGTGGGACAAGTGGTAACCTGGAGAGAGATGGCCAGAGGAAGGGCAGCGAGAAGCCACGTCCACAGCTGGTCTCTGTGCACCCCAAACCCTACGATCCTACAAGTGCAAACGAGTCTGGCAGGGTCAGAAAAGAGTGTTTTCAGTGTCCAAGTAGATGCAGGTTGGGTTCACTCACAGAAAGCTGAAATATACTACAAAACCAGCAACTGAGAACTTTCTAAGGTTTGATTTACTTACTCATCAAGGCAAGAAGTTCTTTACGGTCCACTTTCATTTCATTCATTCTTTTAAACATTTACTGAAAAAGGACATGCATCAGACACAAAACCTGGTATGGAGAAACAGACTAAACCCTGCCTTCACGCCACTGAGAGTCTGAAGAAAAACAGAAAACCAAGAGAGAAACACACAAAACAAAAGGTCATTGTAAATTGTGATAGGTGCCTTAAAGAAAAAGGACAAGGCACTGTGAGAGACAAACAGGTCTGGGGCAGAGGACATCATTTGGGCTGGGAGAGAAAGTGAAAGGAGGTGCTATTACAGTTTCAGACTAAAGCAAAATAGACATTCAGTATATCAAGAAAGATTGGAGGAGCATTCCAGGAGAAGGAAGGGTTTCAGGGTCCCCCATTTCCTTTAGATTGGAGGAGCATTCCAGGAGAAGGAAGGGTTTCAGGGTCCCCCATTTCCTTTAGATTGGAGGAGCATTCCAGGAGAAGGAAGGGTTTCAGGGTCCCCCATTTCCTTTAGTTCCCTTTTTCCTGTCTTTCTTTCATTCCAGCCAGCCAGCCACGCAGTCCAATATTGGTTGAGAATAACCCATGATCTCTTCTATGTATCAAGAGGATGTAAAGGAAGTGAAACCTTGTCCTTGCTTTCTAATAAAAATTGTTTTTTAAATCTCTGTGGCAGCAAAGCCTATGAGCACGTGAAATAAATGATAAGTAGTGCTGAAGAGTATATGACAGCACAGCAAACCAAGAAGCAGGTTTCCACTGACGATGAGCCCAGCCTCTAGCTGGCTCCACCTGGCGGAGGCCACACAGCCCCTCTCCGGCTCTGACCAATCTCCTTACTCAGGTCCAACCCTCTCCCCAGCGGGCTGGAGCTTTCTCCAACTGGATTCCCTCTCCTCCATCTGCTGGGCTATGGGGATCCCTCCTCCTCTTGCCACATCTCCCTGGTGAGCCAGACAGAATCCTCTAGAGATGGACAAGGATCCAAACTGCGTTTGAGTTTGCTCTGCCCCTTTGGATTTTGTGAGTTGGACCGCTGGTTTCCCGTACAGTGCCATCCTTAACGTCTGGTTCCCTGCAGCTGACCATTCTTCGTTCTCAGCTTAGAGACCATCTATATCCCAGGGTACCCAACACGTGGTACTGATATCTTCTGGGGAAATAATTTTATCCGTTTCTGTGTTTCTTTGGAGAATTATTTTTGCATCCTCCAACCAAATATAATAAAGTTGTTTTTTTTTTCCAAATCTGAGTAAGTTTTATATAGGCCAAAAGGAATTATGGAAACAGTGATTGCACTTGCAGTCCATGCACTAAGCCCATGCCCTTGAGAGGTGTCTGTGCAGTTGATAAGAATCTTGAGAGATCCAAATCAGTCATGATCACCAGCAGTACATGTTCTGGTCATAATCACTCTCAACTGAGCCAGCCCCAGGGTGATCCCAGCACCAGCACAGAGCATACCTCAATGGGTGCGACCAGATCCCCTTTTAGGAAGGAAGGATTTATTCCTTAAGCTGCCAGGAGTGATGCCAGCAGACAGCCCTCAGCTGTAAACCCTCTCTAAGAATTGTCCTTGTGAGCCAGCCTACATCCAATGGCTGGTCCAGGCAGGGCGATAAAGGCTCAGTTTCCACATCTCAACTAGGGATAACTGTAGAGAAGCATCCCAGCTTTGCAGCTCCCCATGGGATCAGCAGAGGCTTCTTGAAAACTGTACTGCATCCCAAATGCTCCTTGCCATCCTTTCAATGTTGAACACTTTCTTTCCTCTTCTACAGGTATTGATTCTGCAGCCCTACTTAGGAAAATCCCAACATACTAATTTCCCGCCTCAGAGTCTGCTTCCTAGAAAACCTGAGCTGTCCTAACCAGAGACTGTTGGAACAGTAACGTGGACACCCTAACCCTAACCCTCCCACTGAATTCATCATACACCTCGGGCATTTAGTGAGCACTGCCGTGTGCCGAGCCTTGTGTCGCCTTAAGAAGCATACAGCTCCACTCCAGAACGCAGTTTTTTTCACAGGTGTACGTCCATTAGACACTGGTCTACAAAGCCTAATGCGCTAATTGTTATTCCAAAGAGTTTGATCTTTAATATCCAAGGTAGTTGCAATGATTCAACGTGGACCATCTGTTGTTGTGTCAATCTGTTCAGGCAAGAGAGTTAAAATCCTGAGAGAGTCTGGAATCACAAGTTTCCTGCCTTCAAAAATAATGTGGCAGCATTTTCAGCCCAGCTGTGAAGCACTGCCTGCCTAAGAAAATACAAGTCCCCGAGGAGACACCCTGTGCAACATGCTCATGAAATCAGGAAGAGGCCAGCTTTATGATCTAATTGGTCATCTGAGAGGCTGGGTTTTTGTTTGTTTGTTTGTTTGTTTTTGAACCGGGTCTTTAGTGATTATCTTGCTGTAAATACACTCTTTTTTAAGGCAGCTGTGGAGCTCTATCATTTTTTACCTTAACTCTGTTTTTCTAACTCCATTTTTTTCCCTCCTGTTATCTCCAAAGAAACAGTTCTGCTCCTGAAGATTAACTTGGAAAAATAACATAAAATGCTTACATTTCTACAGGCTTGCGGATTAACAGTAACTCTTGTTTGAGAGGTTCATTAAGAAGGAGTCAGCAACGCGAGGCCAGGGGTGCTGTGGAGCCCACATGAGGGCTGAGTCAGACCAGGGGAGTAGAACCAACATTAATCCTGGCTGTGTGTGAGTTACAAGCAGGAGCCACCATGCACGACAGGCTACCGCATGTCACTGGTGTAGTAACTGTGCGTCATCCTTCCTGCTTAAAGGGGGGCCACCAACACAACGGCCACCACGTCACTGAGACGTTTGCCATGACGTGGTCTGCTAGAGATGCTCAAGAACCTGCATTTTTAGCAAGCACAATGTGATTGTTACGCACAACAATGTGTGGAACTAATTTTTCTGACAAGTGAAACCACAGTTGGAACCCCCAAATGCAATCGCACTATACCACCTTCTGGTCTTCTCATAGATGTGTGCATTCTGACCCCTTTATAGGGGGCGGCCCCACCCATGAAGACATCCACCTTCACCTGGAACTCTTTACTTCCTTGGTTTCCTGGCCCACTGGGCTCCACATCTTGATTCCTCAATAGCAACCTGACACTCCCTTTCCTGGTAGCCATTCTGGACTAGCTTCTCATCCCTCAGATCCACACACCATGGCACCGGTAAGAGACAAACTCAGGCCACAGATAACCGAAGAGCTGAGTCCTGCTCTAGCGCCGTCACCATATCAATAGAGAAAAATGCAGTCACTCACTCACTTATTCAATTACTCCTTCACTTATTCAAAATATATTAACTGAACACCAATTACGCACCAGGAACTGAGCTAGGCCCTGAGGATACAGCGATTAAAAAAAAAAAAAAAGGCTTGGAACTCGTGGTACGGTGTTATATTTGAGCAAACTTTAAAATGATTATGTAATGAGTTGTTTATTTAAAGTTGTGAGTGCGCTGAATGATTATGACGTCCTATGGGGGCATACAGCAGTGGATCTGCCTAGATTTGGAAGAGACAGCAAAGTCCCTAAGGAAATAACACTTGACCTGAACACTCAACAGTGGGCACAAATCAACAACTTGGCCAAAGGCAGGAGATGTGAACAGCGTGGGGCCAGAGGCCGCGTCGAGATGGTTCGCTGCAGAGAAAGCAGTGTGTGTTAAGCCCCTGAGGTGAGAAGGTGCTCAGCCCTGCGGCTGGAAAGCTCAGGGAAGAAAGGCAAGAACGGGGCTGAGAGCCCAGGATCATGCTTCATCTTTCAGTCCACAAGAGATTGTCTTCTTACTCTGGGAACCATGTGAAGCCCTGAGTAGGGCAGCTAGGAAATCCAACCCACCTTTCAAATCACCCTGCTTGGATGTAGGAGGCGAACAGGAGGGGCCACGGGGAGAGCCGGCAAAAAGTACGTGAGGGACAACAGTAACTGAGACAGGTGGAGGTGGGAGGAGGCCTCGGGGAGATTTGGTGGTTGATGAAAATACTAGAGAAGGGTGAAGGCAGTGCTGAGCATGACGCCCACAGAATGGACGTAGTACTCTTCCCTGGGGCCTCGTGAATCCTGATTCAAGGTGTCTCCTCTGCAGAAGAGGAGGAGACAATGACACTAAGTGCACCTATTCTAAATGGCATGTGCTCTGCCTGTGTCTCCATGCCTTCATGCCTGTGTCTCCATGCCTTCATCGACAACAAGAAGAAAACAAGAGTACAGATATTCCGGGACTTAGAGGCGGTGATGTCCCGTAAGCCCAACACACGGTGAAAATATCGTAAGTCAAAAATGCACTTAATACATGTCACCTACTAAACATCAGAGCTGAGTCCAGCCCACCTTACACATGCGCAGGACACGTGTGAAGTTAGATGAGCCCACGGGTGCGCAACATCCTCTAACACAAAGCTTATTTTATAATAAAGTGTTGGATGTCAGGCGCCTGGGTGGCTCAGTCAGTTAAGCATCTGCCTTGGGCTCAGGTCGTGATCCCGGGGTCCTAAGATCGAGTCTGGCATCGGACTCCTTGCTCAGCAAGGAGTCTGCCTCTCCCTCTCCCTGCTGCTCCCCCTGCTTGTGCCCCCCCATCTCTGACAAATAAATAAATAAAATCTTTAAAAAAATTCACAACTTAAAGCGTGGTATCTACAGAATGCGTATCCTTTTCCCACTGTCACAAAGTCGAAAAATCCTAGGTTGAAACATCAGAAGTTGGGGACAGTCTGTACTTACAGTGTGAGATTTGGGGGAGCGGGGAATGAAATGAGTTAATACATCAGCTACTGAATACAGTGTCCAGCAGACCATGAGCTCCTGTTCCTTTGACCTCGTTCTGCCTTGGCTCCCGTGGTAGAAGCAGCATGATATGGTAATCCCAAGCGTGGGCTCTAGAGACACTTACATCTAACTCTGAATCCGATCTGGTATTTAGTTACTATTCACTATTTAGCCATTTATATCATTTTAGCTCTACTTTTTGAAAAAAAATTTTTAGCTCTAGGTTTTTTATTTCTTTTTTCAAATATAAAATATTGCTAACATCCAAAGATATAGAAAATAATGTTTCAGGCACCCCTTGCTCACTTCCAGATTTAACAACTGTTTACATGGTGCTTCAGATGTATTTTTAAAGAAATAAAATGGTATAAGATCCTGTTAAAGAACTCTGTCCATTAATTTCCATTTCCTTCTTTCACAGAAGTGACCATTATTCTGAGATCGGCACATATCTCTCTCCCACAGGTTTTTTAAATACTTTTACTACATATGCAAATGTCCATAAAATATACATAGCATTTTCTTTTTGCATGCTTAAAATTTTCATATAAATGGCATCAAAATGGACTAAGTAGAATTTATCCCAGGAATGAAAGAATGGTTTTAACATTTAAAATTCTATTGCTGGGATTTATTACATAAACAGACTAGTAAGGAAATAACACATGATTATCTGGATATAGTGCAAGGATTTGATAAATATTTACCACCCATTCATAATAAAAGTCTCTTCAACTTACAAATGTATCATATTAGGCCAGAGTTTCTTAACCTGGGCATTACTGATATTTTGGGCTAGAAGATTCCTCGTTGGAGGGGCTATGTGTGTACTGAAGAATGTCTACCCTGGGGCACCCTCCCATTTCTTACAATCAAAAATGTCCCTAGACATTGCCAAATGTCCCCAAGGAATAAAATATCCCTTGATTGAGAACCACTGTGTTAGGCAAGTTATTAATCCCTATAAGATTCCATTTTCTCACTTTCAAAATGGAGAAAACAATAGGACCAACACTACAGGGAATCTGCAATAACATGATATAATGTATTTATCATATTTGCTGGCAATTTCACGGTAAGCTCTCAAGACATGTACTTGCTTGACAGTGGTTGTGGTGATGGTGAGGATGTCAATGTTGATGAGGACAGAGGGGTATTGTTAAAATACACATAAATGTGTTTTTGTTCTCAGGACTCTCCTCCTTCTCTGGGGCCCTCTTCATTCGTCACTGAGGCCTTCCACAGTCATTTTCTCCAGGAGGGATGACACAGCAGAAATGCCCAGGGACCATGAAGAGGAGTCAACTGCCAGCCCCAGGGAATGGGTGGTGTCTCATGGACACAGAAAATAGATTTAGGGGAGGTTGTGCTCAATTAGACAAAAACTCTGCACTGTGGTCTAAAACTGACATCCTGAGCTGAAAAGGACAGAATGAGTGTTCCTAGGAAGACAGGAAGCCAGAGAGGTCCTAAATAGGAGGATCAGACCTGGAAGGGCCATACCAAAGGGGTAGGAGCCACCTCCAGAGGCCTCCTGTCTTCTGTGGGGCATCCCATCAGGGGTCCATTGTCCGTCCCCCAACCCCCACGGGAACAGGCAAACTCCCACATCCTATCTACTCTGTTACCATAAACGGTGCTTATCATCTGGCTGAGGCTTCCAGGAGCTGGGCTCCCAGACTGTGTCCAGCAGGGAATGCTATCTTGACTGCTAGCACACCATGCTCTCACCACTCGCTGCTGGTGGGCCAGTGGGAGCTGCACAAATCTGTAACCTGGACACTGCTGGATAACACATGAATTGTGACCTGTGGAAACACCCTTCCTGGACACCTGGATGGCCCTTGACGCCCTGGAGAAAGAGTGTGGAAGAGAAAGTCACCTTGCACCTGTACCTCACCTTTAGATGGTATATGACAGAACCAACCCAAGAGTCCTATGTTGCATTACAATGTTGTAGAAGTTACTTTTTATCATTATTACTCATACGTGATGCCGGGCAAGTAACATAACTCGGCTGAGTCTCAATTTACTCTACTGTACGTGAGCCTGAAATCACTCAGTTCTAAAATTTTATGATTCCTATCTCTCTACTTTTGCACAGATTAACTGTTCTTCATAAATATGTAGTAACTGCTTGAGAAATATTCAGATGTCATCAGTTTTAAGTTGCGAAAGATTGAGATGTAAAAACTAAAATAAAAATAAAAAGTTGGGCTACTTTAGCAGACAGCAGGAATCGAGCACCACAGAAAACTTGCTTATAAAATGCCAAATTCATGGCAGTTTTACTCCGTTTTTATCACCTCTCTCACTTTCTTCTGCTATGAGTTTTAAATAGTGCCTAAACCTGAGGCCAGAGAACACTGATGTTAAAACAGATCGCCCAGATTTTTATAATTGACAGTGAAATGAGGGTCAGAAATGATAGAATAAGTGCTCTTTAGGTAATGGCAGTTGCAGACATGATCCCTGTTTCCTGGATACAGAAACTGAGGCTTTGAGAAGCCAAGCAACTTGTCCCACATAAATATTAAGTGGAAAAGCCAGAATTCAGGGCTGGACCTGCAGGATTTCAAAGACCACATTCATAATCAAAGAATACCCCGAGACAGACTCTATCCATTTTCTTCCATGTGTCACTTATATTCATATTGTCTCTGTAACTTGCAGATGTAGTTGAATGGCCAAATACCAAGGCCTTCCTTTTTTCTTCTCACCTAATCGTTTTTTTTAAGTTTTTGATTTATTTATTTGAGAGAGAGAGTGAGAGCGAGCACAAGCGGGGTGGGGGGCAAAGGGAGAGGGAGACTCCCCACTGAGCAGGGAGCTCAATGTGGGCCTCGATCTCAGGACCCTGACATTATGACCTGAGCCGAAGGCAGATGCTTAACCGCCTGAGCCGCCCAGGTTTCCCTCTCGCCTAATCATTTTTATTCCAGTCCCCTTCACTTAGAAAACCCATCACCGTTGACAAGTTTGGGCTGAGCCTACAATTTCATTCATTAGAGAGAACATCTGGGCAAAACGCAAGCCAGAAACTTTCCAACAGGTTCAGTTACACCTATGCTGTTGTAACCAAGCCACTGACTCTCTCTTAAAAAACTTCTCAGGGTATAGCTGGATTCAAAGGGGACTATATTAAAAACTAAGTCATTCATTTCTCAGAACTAATTTTAAATGGTTAGAAAATGAGAACGTCTGTGCAAATATGCTATGGGTTATTAAATCCTGGTTTGGACTACACTGCAAATGGGTGTGGGTAAATATCAGCCACATAATGATAATTACTCAAGTCTGACGAGGCCCCACACTGTCAAAGCACCATGCTGAGTAGATTTCCAACTTGAAATACTGTATATTCAGACCGTTTCTGACTTTTCACTGCAATAAGGCCAGAAACTAAGAAAGAAAAAGATGACACATTTGACTATAGAAACATTTTTAAATCGGGATGGCAAAAGAGACCATAAACACAGTTAAAAGACAAAGGGCAGAGAGGAAAAGATTGACAACATAGGTGCCCCATGTAGGGCCTATAGCTATAATGTCTAAAAATGTTCATCAAAAAATAAAATAACCTAGTTGAAAAGTGGGCAAGAAGCATAAATATGACACAAGAAATAGTGACCAACAACCATACGAAAGATTCCTGAAATCACTGTTTATCCAATAAATGCAATTAAAATAAACATTTAATTGTTTTGTCTTTCAGATTAACAAGAACAAAAAATGCATGCTACCTAGTGTTGGTAAGAATATAAAGAAATAGGCAGTCTTACACACTGCTGATGGAGGGTAATCCTGTAATATCTACAGAACCTTAAGTGCACCTACATTCTAATTAATACCATGTCTGGATGTTATTCTATGGAAATACTAAATATCTGCTTAAAGATATAATGTTCAAGAATGCCTATTATGATATTAAACATTTTGGGAAAAAATGAAATGGCCATTATTAGGGGGTTGGCTACAAGAACTGTAATTCATTCTTAAATAATACCACATAGCTGTTAAAAATAATGAGGTACATGTAGATATACTAGTATGGAAAGATGACAACATATTGTTCATAATATAGTGTTAGGCAACAAAAGTTGTGCGTTATTATATTCCATTAATAATGATAAAATGATTACAAAAATAATAACCATTGCAAATAGTTATTCAAAAATGTTTGAAGGATATAAACTAATCTCTAGTGGTAGTTATCTTTTGGAGTTATGACTACAGAGACATTTCACTGTGTCGTGTAAACATTTCTGTATTGTTTGTATCTTGGACAATTAGCATGTATTATTCTTTCCTCCAGCTAGAAAATGTCAGAAAGTATTTTTAAAAGACTTGATGATCTAATCATCCACCCCAAAGGACTTTAAGAATAGGCTAGCGCAAATGATTGTATGTATATTGCAACGGTGATGATTCTCCACCTAACCAACGAAAGTTCAGAATTTCTGCACAGGACGGGATTTGGGGCAGTCATCTGTTTGAAGGGGGTAACCGAATCAGCTTTAGTAGAGCGTTTTTGTCTGTCTGTTTGTTTGTTTATAAGAGTGAGGAACACATGATTAGGAAATACTAAGCTTGTTTTATTATTTTAAGTCACTTAGATTTTTCTAGGTAACACTTTAACCCATGTAAGAAGAATGGCAGTAAGGACTCCTGCATTATTTCCCAGGAAAGCTGTGCAAAGCAGGTGAGTCAATGCAGGTAAAAATTTGTAAACTGGAGGGTACTCAACAGGTATGAAGGATTCTGTGACTTTGGACAACTCCTAAGTAATAGCATATCAGTATTTCCTCAGGAGATAAATTGGTTATTTCAGTATTTTCCCCGCGACCCAGTATCTAAATTGCATCTGCAAGCATGTTTCTGGTCTCTGGATTTGCAACAAACTGTGCATCAATTGTGGGCAAGCTCTTATGGAACAGAAGGCTGATCAGAGGAAAAGTTGGGCCAGACACATGCCAATGCCTGGAAATTACACCTAAAAGAACAGAGAGTGGTATCACCAATATCAGCCACACAGCAAACGGTGCTGCTACCGCTAGTATTTTGGGAAGGAGTTGTCAGTGATACCAGTCACCTCCTTTAGGTCCTGTAAGAGACAATGACCAACCCAGAGGAATCAGACAAAGGCAGATTAGAAGAGTAGAACTTTGCTGCCACACAGACCTGGCTGACGAGAGGTGGGCCACAGGGAACGGAACTCATGGCAAAGTAAACATGAAGCCGGCACTCACTTCCACTTTCTTTCTTTCTTCTACTAGAAAAAGTATAAGAATGAAACACTCACTTCTTCAGTCTTCCTCATAGCCAAGGGCAGCCATGGGACACTGATCTTCCCAACCACAGGGGGAATCTGTCCAGTTCTTCTTTCTTTCCTGATAAAGGGGCAGATGAACAGGTGCCTCTCCTCCTCCCTTGCTCCTGCCTGAGAAAACCTCACTGAGACCACCAGGAGAAGGCTGAGAAAATCACAGAGCCCCCAGCCTTGCTGTCGCTGAGCTGCTTAATCAGAGCCAGGAGCTGCCTCCTTCCCGAGTTCTTGTCATGTTAGAAAAATCAACTGCTCCTTGTTTAGGTCACTGTTCGATGGATGCTCCATTATTTGGTACTGAAAACATGTCTAATACATACTTAACCTCCCTAAGCATCAGTGTGTGTGTGTGTATAATCTATGATATATTCACATCACTCAAATTATTGTTCAAGTCACAGGGCTCAGAGAGGTCCTCCCTGACAGCCCTCTATAACTAGCATCTGTCATCACTCTCTGCTTTATTTTTCCTCATACCAATTCATATTAAGAAAAATTTAGTATCAGTTATTTATGTATTTGTTTTCTGGGACTCTCCACAAAAATGGATCTTTCATGAGACCAGAAACTGTATTTTGTTTATTGCTATAACTCCAGCACTTAGAACTGTGTTTAGCACATAAATCACATCCGATGAATAACTGTCACCTAACGAATGAACAAATTAGTGTATATAAAATGTTTGGAATATAAATGTGCTAATAAATGATAGTGGTTTCTTTGTTGCTATAAAATAGAGAATCATGGTTATTACACAAGCAACACTCACTGGGAGAGACAGCTTTAGGGCACAGGTCACTAGGTCCACCCTAAGAGGTCAAGCACACACATGCATATCAAGACATATACTCAAACGTTCACAGCAACACTTTTTTGTACCAGCAAAATAATGCAACTCAAGTGTTCATCAATACGCTAAATAAATTGTGGTCCACCCATATCATGAAATAGCATGGTCATTCTGACAGAGGATGAGAGAGCTGAAGGGTAGAAAGAGGTAAGGGTTTGGAGACAAGAGGGGGAGGCTCTTTTAATGGATCACCTTTTGTCTTAGGTAAAGGGAATCTCTCACACTCAGACTGCTCTAGATTGAGACTGTCACTCCTTGACTGTTTTGAGGCTCTGTCTTGGAAGGGCTGAGACTTATGGTGTGGTCAACCTAATCTATATATTGTGTGTGTGTGTGTGTCCTGTTAACCAAGAGGCTTACAAAAACAATGACTAAACTTTCATTTTTTCAAAAGGAAGAACTACTTCCTTTTGATAGAAAACAGGAAAACTGCCATGGATCTTTGAGATGATCCAATCTGGCTTCTTTTTTATTATGGAATAAATTTATAATATTATATTCTTATTTATTATTATGCAAATAGCAAACATTGTGAGATTAAAGTAACTTGGCCAACATCATAATGACAACAAACTAATGACAATGTTTAGAGTAATAATACTTTCTAAATAATATCATGTTGATGGCCCACCTGGTTGCAGGGTCTGTGCTAGACATTTTATATGCACTAACTCTTCTCATACTCATGGCCACTCCATGAGGCAGGTTATGGTTAACCCCACTGTAAAGAAGCTTAGAAATAGTGAGCGACCAGAGACCTCAAAGCCTCCTATATCTGGGCCAAGGATTCAAACGATTTGGCTCCACATCTCATTCCCATACATCTAGCATGTGATCCTCACACCACACTTCCTCTGCCTAATATACAAAAACAATTCAAACTCAACATCCCTTGACCATTCTTAAACACATACTCATTTTCACTCTTACGGAAAATGATCCAAAATTTGATTACCATAGATTCTCTTATTTACTTTTTTTTAAATAAATTTTCACAGTTCTCTCACATTTGAAGTGTGCATATTCAGCTCTGCAGGATTTCTTACAGGCAAACAAACACTTGCAAATCACCATTATGTTTTTGTTCTAATGTAACACCTTTGCCCAACACAACCCCATGAGCCAAAATTCATATGTTTTTGCAAATTTATATCTGTTAGCACTGTCTATATAAGCCATTGTTAGTCCATCATTAGGATGACCAACCAGCAGGTTCCAACAATGTAATGTTGCAATAAACACTGCATGTCTACACTAGAGATTTAGCACATGTATATGCATAAAAAGACATATACACAGATGTCCACAGCAACATCTTTTTTTGTAAAAGGAAAATAATGCAATTCAAATGTCCATCGATAGGGTAAATAAATGTGGTACATCCATAACATGGAATAATAATCACCTCTCAGAAAGAATGACCTAGATCTATATGTACTGACGTGGACAGAGCTACAAAATATAGCATTAAGTGGAAAAAAAAAAGCTACAGAAAAAAATAATAAAATATGATCCCATTTACTTAAATAATCACAAATCAAAACTATATATTACTCTCTGCACTCATGCAAAAACATCTAGAAGACACATACACACACACACACACACTTAACCAGTATTAATGGGGCAAGGAATAGGTTGAAGGGTAGGGATGCAAGTGTAAAATTCCTCTGTTCTTTATTATGAGAATTTTACAAAAATAATGGGTTCATTTCCATTGGTATAACAAAAGAAATTACTAAAACCATTAGTATCTCAAGAATAGATTTGGAAAGCATCAACACACCTAGTACAACTGAAGCAAATCCCCCACCTAATTCCAATTGTCTTTTCAGGAGAGATGTCTCAAATTTTACTGATAGACTGTTATCATTTATGAAACTCAACCATTTATTTTTAAATTTAGAACTGCCACAGAAAATACACATTTTGATCAGCCTCCCACGCTGCCTTGGCCCGGCTTCGAGAACATGATGATCACTTGCATGACTGTATCACATAAAAATGATCACCAGCACCAGCACCACCTCATCCCACCACCCTGTAACGCTGAGGCAGTTACCTGTTTGTGAACAGTCCCAGGCAAACAAATTATAATTATTTACATTCCTGCTTGAAAAGAAAACAACAACGCTCCTTGGAAAGCTAAAATGCACTGAAGGAAGAAGGCGAAACACAGAAATCACTTCTGACAATGTTCAATTATGAGGAAGAAGAAAGGTGTCTTAGAGCTTTCCTCCTTAAAGTGTCTGTGTGACTCCTATTTCCAGAAGCTCCACACCATCTCCACCAAATTAAGAGGAAATGGGTTGAGGAGATGGAGGTAGTGAAAGCAAATTGTCCATTCCCTCCTGGACGCCTCAGAAGTCATTACTGAACATATTCCACAGGATAATAAATAAAACCGATTGGGTATGTGGTTAAGAACATTAGAGAAACCTTGAGCACCTTTAAAGAGCGTTGTGCTGAGAAAGGAGAATTAAAAAGTGAGGCATTTCCTCGCTTCACATTTAAATGTGGTGGCTTGGGAGAGAAACCATACTTGAAATGGATAGGAGTAATTTTCCATCATTATAGAAACCTTAAACAACCTCTGCCTGCTTCCACCCTCATCTCTTAGCATCCTAGTAAATTGCAGTTATTTGTTCCAAACAAACAGAAAAGCCCATGGTAAAATGGAACAATTTAAGGTGGGAAGATTACGACACCTGTAATTCAATTCCATGGCAGCTGGTTTCACAACATGCTCCTCTCCCTCCGCGTATGACATAGGACATTTCCCTCCAAGTGCATCAAGTCTTCCCCGGCTAAGTCCAGGGCTCAAGACGAGAAGTGGACCTTCCACGGACAGAGACGCTCATCACAGGCGAGGTGTAACTCAGCCTCGTTTCCCAGGGGCAGCCCGACATCCAATGGGTGCTCAGGCGAGCAGTGAATTCTTACTCTCTCAACTCTGTGCGTGTGAAGTGAGCAAGTATTCTAGAAGAAAGAAGTCCTCCGGGAAAAAGTGCCCACCAACGATCACAGCCAATCTCCAATATGTAAGATGATAAAGGCAGAGCTGCACAAAATATATTACAGATATAGATCTAGATATATAGACAATTAGAAAACCTAAACCTTCCCCTATGAAGGAACTGAAAAGAAAACACAAGACTGCCAAAGGCAACCACCAGTTAAAATGTGCTCAGTAGACAGAATCACAGAAAGTTAACCTTTGGTGACTGTCTGCTGTAGCCTCGTGCAATCTGATGCAAACTGGTGTTAAGACTGATATAATATTTCTTTGAGGCAGCTCTGAGTGAGCACTTAGCCTTGTGCTAACCAACTTCAGCGAATTCTCCCAACGCCAAGAGTTGAGAACCATTATTGTGACTCCCGTTTTAGAAATGTGAGAAATGAGGTTCAGAGAGGTTTCAAAGCACGCTAAGTCACACAGCTTGTCTGAGGTTGAGCAGGCAAATCAAACCATGGCAGAGTGATCCGGAGTCTGTGCATCCCACAGTCTCCTGCCACTTGCTGATGTGAGCCTTCTGAGCCACACCTTTCAAGGTGCTGTCATGAAAACCTTTGGCCGCTGCCTTACGTTTATAAAGTACCATCCCACACGTCACCTTCTTATTGTTTCAACCCCATTAGTAAGCAAGGGTATGAGCCTCACTTTGTAGATGAGGACACTGAGACCCAAAGAAGTTGAGAGACTTGCCCCAAATTTCACAACTGGCAAGGGAAGATACAAAAGTTGAATTGGGAGCAGGACATCAAAATTTGTCTTCTCTGTAGCTCAGGCTGCAATGCATGTTGACATTCAGGAGGCT
Organism: Zalophus californianus; assembly: GCF_009762305.2. Classification (NCBI taxonomy): domain Eukaryota; kingdom Metazoa; phylum Chordata; class Mammalia; order Carnivora; family Otariidae; genus Zalophus; species Zalophus californianus. Next base: position 107,290,243 of record NC_045599.1, read on the forward strand.
GACGTCAAGTGGAATTCACCTGACTTGGTGAGCATTTATTAACAGAGTGGTGATTCTATTTGCATTTGACAAGAATATATGGATTGCGGGACTTCCAGATGCTTCTCTTGGCATCAAGAAATTTCTTGAAGTTTGTGTTTTAGGTGAGTACATGCTGTTTTAAGATGTTTATAAGATTTGCAAGCACTTTATTTATTTAATTTTTTTAAAGATTTTTATTTATTTACTTAACAGAGAGCACAAGTAGGCAGAGCGACAGGCAGAGGGAGAGGGAGAAGCAGGCTCCCCGCTGAGCAGGGAGCCCGATGCAGGGCTCGATCCCAGGACCCTGGGATCATGACCTGAGCCGAAGGTAGCCACTTAAACAACTGAGCCACCCAGGCACCCCAAGATTTGCAAGCATTTAATGATGATTTTTTAAAAAGTGCTTTTATTCAAAGAAGTAAATCTATCATCTCACAAAGAGAGCACCAGGCAGAGAAACTCCTTTTTTCTCAAGTCCTTCTATTCATATTTATTAATATCAGCCAAGAGATGTAGAAAGAGAATTAGAGTGAGACACAAGGAAGAACTTCCCTATTTTAATGGCTGGGGATGTTATCGATTGGGCAGCATTAGCCACAGGCAGGATCTGAACTGTGACAGTCGTAGAGGCGAAGACCATCCTTAGCAGGGGAGCTTCCTCTTCTGCTGGGGGTGGACCAGGGTCATGGATGGACCAAACCCTTCTGATACTGATGAAGTAGGCTAAGGACTAGGATGCATTAGAGGAAGGAGCAGTGAGCCATATGTACCATGGAAGTCTAAGGATTCTGAAACAAGGTCTAAATTCAGGTTAGCAGATATCAGAAAGAATTGAGAACTACCACACTCAACTTCTCCCGTTATACAGGACAGAGATGCACCAGGTTGAGTGTCTGAGCATTGTGAGAGTGAAGAGTAGGGACTCTGGGCCCATTTCCTGAAAGCTACTCTCAAAGTTTTCACCTCTTGCATTCAGGCAGCCATGAACAATTCCAGAACTCACTTTCTGCCCAGCGAAGTCAGCTACAGTGTGGTAGGGCTGGGTATCTTGGAGCCTGAGAGGAATGTGAAATCTGCACTGATATTCACCTGTGTGAGTAGCTGGGGTACGTCGAACATACGGGCAAGGGTTGAATGGCCTTTCTTTAGCAGAGCTGGGCCAATATCCCAGCTCTTGGCTCATCAGCAGAAATGCAGGTGTTCTGGCCACGCAACATAGGGGAATCGGAGTTTGGAATTGTTAAGTTCAGCGTGCCACCCTAGTTCTGTCACAGACTCACTGTGCATTCCTAGTTCCCTTCTTGGAGGCCCAGCACTCTGATCTAGGCAATGAGGAGCCATAATAGAGTGTTTATGGATTAGGCTGACAAATCTCTATTGCTGAACATAAAAGCCAGCCCATCATAGATACCAAGAAAAGTGTGTTTCTCTTCTTTCCTCCCCCCACTTCCCCCTTTTCATGGTGAAAAAGAAGATGATGAAGTATGTTGAAGCCAGAAAGAAATGCCCAACTGTCTTAAGGGGAAACGCCACCCTGGTTATAAAATCACAGCAAAGCAAAAACAGATCTAGAATACATGCAGATGGTTTTCTCTGACTATAGTAATGAGGAACTGTCAGAGAGTAGCTTTTGCGGACATCTTCACAAACAGCTCCTGTGGAAATGAGGTCAGGCACGATGAATGTCTTGGGGTAGGAAATATGAACAAAAACTCACTATCTGCAATGACATGCACCAAAGCATTAACTTTTTGGTACTCCAATTTCAGGTGATTTTTTAATATGAGGATGATGAATTATTTATATAAAATAGAATAAAACACTAAACTTTCAGGGATTTTTTTTTTTTTAACAGAGCGCCTACTGAATACATCACTGCAATAGCTTAGAGGAGAATAAGGAAAGCTGGGGATCTCCCTGGGTAAGAGATCACCTTTATCAGTCATCGAATTCTGTACAGGCCACCCCCCGAGTCTCTGTGTCCTTAGCTCCGGAATGAGAAGAATAATGATCTTTTTTCATCATATAGTAGTTGTGAAGATTAAATAAGATAATACATGACATACAATTAGAACAAGGCCTAGTATGGAGTGAGTGCTCAAAAAAATGTCATCATTATCACCACAGTTATTGTCCTAGATCATCTTGGGAGGCAACGAGGGCAATTCTCGAGCCAAACAAGAAGACTCAGGGAGACATCCGGAGTATAGGGGAGGTAAAGACTTTTTGTCTAATTTTAATCAGGTATGGTTATAACTAGATAATTGCTTCAGGGAGATATCAAATAATTGATATAATAAAATTATAAATATAAATTTCAAAGCTTGTTGATAAAAAGTATTTGCCTTAAGATACTAGGTTATTCCAGAGATAATACCAGCATTAAGAAAACAAAAAAACATTTGGGTTTCTTTTATTTTTCAATTCAAGTCAATAAACTTTTTATTTCAAGTCAATAAACTTTTGTTGGATATGTATGATAAGCTGGCTGATGGGCTTGTCACTACAAAGGATACCAAGACAAGCTTCGGTATTGCCTTACTGGTGCGTAAGGCACTCTTGTCCATCCCCACAATGCTAGAAAGCCCTTGTCCTTGAATGTGAGCATTGATTATTGGAAACAGCTCCAATTAGTTCAGGGCCAAATCCAGGCAGGTGACTAAGCCGGGGAATAAAACTGAGGCCTGCTCTGAATGGAAGCAGGTTTCCTTGCATGCCTCCACACAATTCTGAAAGTAATTTTCAAAGGGCTTTTGCAATGGAGCATTGGCAGCATTGCTGAAATGAGCACATGGATCAATAAGGTGACTACTTTGAAAAAGACAGCATTATGATTTCAATATGTAAGACCCGGTGGTTTTGTCAGAAATCAGTCTCTTAAAACACTCCCTGCAGCAGAGCCAAGATTTCCTGCCCCTTTGTGTCTTCCTGTGTCACTTAGTACAGTTTTGCACACACAGTGCAAGCTCAATCAAGCACCTAGTCTACGAACTATGAAAGATGCTCCCAGGTGGTGACCCGTGCCTTTGCCCCCCCTAATTTCTCTGGATGGCTCAGGACACTTTCTCATTTCAGCCTTGCCACACTCAACTGAAGCATATCCCATTGCTTTCTGCTAAAATTATATTCCCTGCTATTCCCACTACTATCTCCAAAGGCTTCCTACAATGCAGGCTGGCAGGGCTCCTTCGAGGTACAGTAGCTGTGAAGAAACCACGGGAACAGGATCTAGTGGAGGGCACTGGGCGTCCTCACTACAGTTCACTTTAGTGGAAGGACAGGAAGGGTCATGTCTGTGCCATTTGAATGCCAAAGCCCAGATATACCCTAGCCTACTCATAAGGTGAGGATACTGGAGGGAATGACTCAGAACCATCTCTGAAGGTAAATACACTTTCCAGGTTCTCAGAAACACCTGACAGAATGATTTACCTAAGCTCCACAGGCATCATGGGTTTACAGCCAGTAAAATACAGTGATTAAAAAAAAAATCAGCTCTTAGGCAGATTCGGGTTTAAACTCTGACTCTCCCCTCTGAATGCTATGTGACCAGGCACAGATCATATAGCTCTGGAGGCCTCACTTTTCTTTTCTGTGACATAGGGATTCTAATAGTCCCTAACTCATTAGATGTCTCCATCATTAAATGCAATTAAGCATTTGACATATAGTAAGCACTTAACAGTAGTTGTAGTAATCACCATTATTATGGATTAGAAAGTGTTCAGACCATATTTGCTTATCCCCTTCTCTATCAAGCAGTTAAACTCTTGCATGAATTTTTCTTGATAAGAAATATGTACTTACCAAATATATGTGTATAAAGCCTCTACCATATCATATAACATTGTTTTCATGTGTTTAAAAAAATACTCTTTTCATTGAAAACCTATACTTTTCCAAAAAGGCTTGGATTAAAGAAAGGATTTAAAAAATGATTCTGCAACAGACCTAAAAACACCCAAACAAGACAAAACACCCACATTTGGTTTAATAGATGCCTTACTTGCCTACTTTATGAAGTAACTGATAACTCTTGGTCTTCATTTCTGCTCAATGGAGATTAAGGCTTGTCAGGTGATAGTAGGTGAGCAACACATAGGACGGCTAAGTGGATTTTTGATCTTCACTAGTCTTGAGCAACAAATATCCAACAATGTTTATTTGTGGGCCACCATGTTAAATTGCTAGCCAATTAAATACCAAAGGGAGCGAGTGGTTACCTGAATATTTATAGTAAGATTCATACTTTGTTTTCAAGGAAACACCTTAAATTATTTCCCATCGAAAGTATACAAATTAAAGCTGCTGTTGAATTAAAATAAGAAATGTAAATACTCATCAGCCATGGAAGATCATTTTTAAAGACTAATTGAGATGTAATTGCTCAAAAATTAAAATAAAATATACGGAATAATAAAATAAAAAACAAAGATAAATTTTAAAGCAAATAAAGGGGAGCATATTTATTTGTGTCTTTAAGCAAGGCATACTTCCCCCAAATAGTAGCTATTTAGCAACAGACACTAGAGGGAGGAAGCTACAGCAAGCAAAAGGAAAGTTGGGTTGCTATCTGATAATCCTGATACATGAATATAACATCAGAAATTTCAGATAGGGAAACTGATAGGAAAAAAGTCTGTAACTAATAACTGTTTTCCTGAAAGTTCTAATTATTGATTTCTTACTCAGCTTTTCTCCAAAACCATTCTTAGCCCCCATCATTATTCTGCCATCAACACATACTCAAAATGCTTGAGTTCTCCCAAGCAAGATGTGGAACTCCAGGTTATAGCAAAGGGAATAAGAGGGCCCCCGGACCCAGTATGGAAATTGAAAACTACTATTCGTTATGTGTGTCAGTTTCAGCATTTTGGGAGAGAAGTTAGAGCTTCCTTAGGTAGATTATAACTCTGTCCTATCAGGAACCTCTTGTGTGAGAGCATTTAGATATGCAGATATAAAGAAAGTACCTACTTACCATTCTTGTGGAAGCCTTAAGTCTGTGAAGCAACCCAAATGCAGGTGCCCAGAAGATGTCAGGCTTTCAGCTTAGTGAGCTAAAATGGGTTCATCTTGATCAGGACTCCCTCCTTTTGGCCACATTTAATTTTTTCCTGACAACGAATTCCAACTAGACTATATTGAAAATTATTGTTTGGGGTGAGTAAGGGGATGTGTATAGGTTTTTACTATCTTCATCAGAGGACTTGCTCCGGGAAGATCATGAAGCTGGAGCCTGACAGGAGACAGACGCAGGCCTGAACTCTCTTCACCTCATGCTGGGAAAAGGTCACAAGACTGTCAGAGCCTGGCCCTTGGTGCTGGGCTGGGGCCAAGGCTACTGATGTCCTACCCCTAGGTGAGGGAGAACTCCGAGGTGAGTGGATGTTCTGTCAGCTCCTGGGAGGGCCTCCCCTGGGCCTTAGCAGACCAGGTCAAGAGAGTGACAGGGTTCCCCAGAAGGAAATGGATGTTAGCACTGTCAGTTGCGGAGCAACAAAGGGGAGGTGGAAACCAAAGGGGGGAGAGATGGAGGGAGAAAGAGAATAGAGAGGGAAGGATGGAGAGAAGAAGGAAGGGCTGGGAGGGGAGGGGACGAGAAAGTCAGACCCTATGCTATGCCCTGGGAAACTCTGCCACAACATCGTTTCTGATCCACAGCTGCTGCCTTGTTTGTTTTCTCTCTCCAGTCCTGGGGTTAGGGCAAGGACTTTGGAGTGGAATGTCACAGTCTCAGAGTCTAGACGACAGCCTTCTGAACGCGACTACTGTATGACCTTGATATGATCAGTTAATCTGAGTTTCGGTTTCCTCAAATGAAAAAAAAAAAGATAATAAATCCGTTTTACTTGAAGCTGTTATGAGAGTTAAACAAGTGAATATATATCATGCTTAGTGTACTTTCTGATACATAGCACGTGGCGCTAATACAAAATATCTATTAGAAGTATACTACTAACATTTTCAAATCATATTTTTAAAAAATATCTCTTTCCACACCAAAAAGTTGGACCGTCTTGGGACAACAAAGACTATCTGAAGAGAAAGATTCCACCAAGAAAAGTCAGTCCCCGGCGCCCCCTATATAAGCTGTATGAAATCTGGGACATACTCAGAAAGGCCACTGTCATGCTCTCCAGCCTGAACTCAGGATTAAAGCCTGGAGAAATCCCAGGGCGGGAGCTGAAGATGGGGACGCGCAGCATGGGGCTTGCTCAGGGCACCCAGCGAAAGGCCTGGCTCGTAAATATAAAGGAGATAAACAAATGAACGAAGGAATAGGAAGAAAAACTAGAGGTGCTGAGAGAGGCTGATGGATGTGCTAAACTACGCCATATCAAACTGAGAAATGAGGCCAGGGACCTATAAATGACCTCACCGTAGCTAAGAGGCACAATTCGTGGTCCACAGTTTGCGGCAAACTTGTATTTTGGCTGACCTCGAATTCCATTCAGTAGAGTTCTGTTGTGGCAAATGAAGTACAAAGAGAAGAAAGGGTGAAGGATATGGTTTTGGAGAATAAACTCTCACACTGTGGGGGTAACTGGGGGACAAGCCAGATCCTGGTGTGGGATTGTGCGGAGAGCTTTGCTTGGTGTTAGGATGAGAAACCTCGTCCTTCTCCAGACAGCATTTATTTATCAAAATAGTCCCTCATGCTTACATGTCTTTCTTAAGTGCCAGGCACAGGATTCCTCTGTGCATGATTTCCTTTCAACCTCACAGCAAGACTTGGAGGCAGATATAAAGATCTCCATCTTACAGATGAAGACACTGAGGCTTGGACTTACTAAAGGCACAGTCTTTCTAGTAAATGGTTAAAGTAGGATTCAAATGGTGCTCCCAAGATGGATGTTTTCAACCATTTTTATTATTGTCGCCATGCTTATATACACTCAGAGATATTCACTGTGTGCCTATGTTAATCGCAGTAACATCCCTTCCTTGTAAGTAGAAGACACTGGTCTGACTCCTCGAGGTGCCCAAAGTCTGGTTGAGGACTGGATGTGAGAAGTGGATGGGAGAAGTGAATAATGGTGAGGAGAGGAATGTCTGAGTTTCTGCCTGGGTTTATTCCCTGTCTCTGCCCTTCCCCAGCTGTGGGACCTTGGGCATGGCATCCCTTTAAGGCCTCAGTTATTTCATCTGTAAAATGGGGATGATGATAATAATAATGTAGCTCCTTGCCTTTTGTGAGGCTTACTTTAGTTCCTACATGTAAAATACAAGAACAGGAACTAGCCCAGGATAAATAATCAATGGATGTTAGCTTTTATTAACACAGTGCTTCAGAGTTCAAAGACTGCTTCTCTACACATTGTTCCTTGCAGCCCTCACAACAATCCTGTGAGGCATGGAGGAGAGATCAGAGTCTGCAGGATTGCCTAGCAATGCTACTGTCCTGGCAAACTCATTCCCTGCTCTTAGAGGACTTTCATCACTTCTCTCTTCTCAAGCCCTTGGTTCTGCTCAGCTGTTGACTCTCCTTCTTACTAAGGAAAGTGAAGTCATCAGAAAAGAACTTCTAGAAGTTCTTAATATCAAATTGACCTACCTCTCCGCATCCGTGCCCATTCTTGCCTTCCATGTTAGCACAGATGAAGTGTTCATATTCCCAAGTGTGCTAGGCAGAATATTGGCCTCCCAAAGATGTCTTTGTCCTACCCAAAACGCTGAGAATATGTTTTATTATGTGGCAAAGGGGAGCTAGGGAAGCAGATGGAGTTAAGGTTATCATTCAGCTGATCTGAAAGTAGGGAGATCATTCTTGGTTACCTGGGTAGAGCCAACTTAATCACAAGGGTCCTGCAAATGGGAAAGAGGGAGGCAGAAGAGCCAAGTCAGAGCAATCTGACGGCACATTATAAGGACTGACCGTACTCTCGTTGCCCTTGAAGATGAAGGAGGAGAGCCACCGAAAAGGAAGGAGGGCAGTCATCAAAGCTGGAAAACACAAGGAACTGGATTCTCCCCGGAAGCCCCCAGAGAAGAACATGGCCCTTCCCATTTTGGCCAGGGAATCCCATTTCAGACATGTGAACTCCAGAAACGTTATCCTGCCTTGAGGCAAGGGAACCCTGCTTTACAGCCCCGGTATGAACTAGTGCTAACATGCAGGCTGCCCTGGGGAGGGAGCGTGACCTTTGAGGAGAGGAGCTCTCTTCCTCTCTTTGGGTCAAGAGCATTTCCCAGAGGACTCAGAGGAGTTCCCAGAAGCTTTGGGAGGGAGTGCCTTGGTAATGAAGGGAGACTCTGCACAGCACACCACAGCACCCACTACCGGCACCTCCCACCAGCCTTTCCTCCAGCTGCAACACTGCCCCCCAGATACAGGCAGGCCCCTCTTTTCAACTCCTTCAGACCTTTACCAGACACTGCTGCTCAGTGATGCCTTCCTTGACTACCTTACTCAAAATGGCATCACCTCTCCACTCCAAAGGTTCTCTATCCCCTTCCTGATCTATTTTCCCCATAGCACTCATCTGATACACTTTAATATTTTATTATTTTTGTATTTATAATCTCCTTCCTTACACTAGGTTGAAATCTCTGAGGGCAAGGCCTCTTGTCTGTATTATTCACTGCTTTAGGCCCAGCCCTCAGAATAGCATCTGGCCTCTGGCAGAAATGCAGTAAGTATTTGTTGAATGAATGAATGAGAGATATGGGCCAGCAGAGGATGAGAGACACTGAGTACTTGCCCAAGGTCACAAACAAGTGTGAAAAACTAGCAAGATTCTGGACAGAAATCAAAATTTTTGGACTCCATGCCCAGTGCTTTAAAATTTCACTGAACAACCGAGGCATCCTCCCCGATCTCTCTTCGTATATCATAAATAAAGAACAAAATCAAATATGTAGAATTGATCAGAATGGTTCTGCAGGTCTCCATGTGAAGAGTGAAATAGGTGGGTGGGGGGAGACAATACTGGAGTATAATCAATAATGAGTAGCCATATTTTGACTCAAAACACACCATTTAATCCATTTGAAAATATGATCTTCATAGAACATTATTCATCCAACAAAAGTACTGAGTATCAGTTATATGTCAGACACTGTACTGGGCTCTGGGGCTACAGTTGGTGAAACAAGGCAGACATGTCTGTGACCCCCTGGCCTTTCTGACAGCCTCATCCTATAGTATACATTTAGGCAATAAGATAATACGTGAATCAGATGGAAAAATGCTACTCATTAGAAATCAAACTTCCTCTTAAGATTTGATATCTAATGGAGGAAAAAAACACAGATTTCACAGCTCATGTTCTAGATGGTATCTCAAGTAGTGAAGAGAACTAGGATTTTGGCAAAAGTAAAGAGTCACTGAATATCTTGATAAAATGTTAATTTAACGGAAGTGATCTGAATTATAAAGACTGGAAAATGTTTTTGCTTTTCATGTTCAGTGTGGCCTTTACACAGACCTTCCCCAGCAACAGAGGAGCAACTAATATAAATTTTTTAAAAGATATTCCGCAAACTACTTAGTCAAGCCCCTCTCACGTCATCCAACGTATGCCGTTTCACATCTGGGTCTCAGCAAGGCTATGCTAGCAACAGGCAGCTCCTCTCCACAGCCTGCACGGACCAAAAAGCAGGGAGAATCAGTGAATAGGATTCAACTGTAGCTCCCCAAAGGTCTGTCCAAATTCTAATCCTTGGTACCTGTGAATGTGACTTTACTTAGAAGAAGGGTCTTTACAGATGTAATTAAGTGAAGGATCTCAAGAAGAGATCATCCTGGATTAACCAGATGGACCCTGACTCCAATGACAAACTCTTTTTATAAAAAGAAGAGAAGACACAGAGTATCTTCTGAGGGTGAGGTCTCAGTGAGGAGAAACATAGAGACACACAGAGAAAGCCAACTGAAGACAGAGGCAGAGATGGGGGGTAGGCTGCCACAGACAAGGGAGGCCTGAAGCCATCCGAGCTGAAGGAGGCAAGGGAGGATTCTCCTTCAGAGCCTTGAAATGGAGCATGGCCCTGCAGACACCTTACTTCTGGACTTCCAGCCTCCAGAACTATGGGAGAATAAACTTCTGTTGTTTTAACTAATCAAGTTTGCCATGATTTATTATGGCAGCCTTAGGAGACTAATGCAGTAAGTATTCCGGGGATGAGAAAAAATAAACACCAGCGCCTTGCTTATCCTCTATACAAGCTCAAGATATGAGCAGCCATCACCCATCAGAGAAGAAATCTCCATGCACGTAGAGTTTTGATTTCTTTTCCTCAGAGCTGATTAAATCCAGTCTTGAATTTTTTTACCTCAATATTCCATTGGTCATAGTGGTTCCTAACTTCAAAAATAACCTAGTCTTAAACAAGCCACATGCCAAGTCAATAAAATCACCTCCTGCAAGCTAGTAACATCTGTGATAGATTTACAAGAAACAGGGAGAAGGATCTAAATCATGAACACAAATACTTCAGCCTATGGCACGCCCACCCCAGATGAACCAGAGGGAAGGCTCAGGCCGTGGAAGGTGTTGCGAAAAGTTGAGAAAAGAACAGCAAGGAGGCAAGTTCAGTGGGATACTGAAAACAGCATTATAAATTTTTAAAGTGGAAATGCAATTATTTCAACGTTTGCCTCCTCCAATATTACAAGTAATACTGATTCCTTCTCTTTTGAATGATAGTGGTGCTCACCATAAGTGTTGTACATTTTATACTTAATTCCCTACAGTTTTACACTGCCAGTTAATTGTCATGTAACTGCCTTTATAGCTAATCCAGTAAGCTTTTCTAGGCTAGGGACCACCTCATATTTTCTTTTTATTACACCCCCAGTTTCTTTTCAGAGATGAGTAAAGGAGAGATAATTAAGAGATAACTACTAATTGATTTTTATCTTTATTTTCCTGTCCAGAAGCTTCCATCCTAACATTTTAACTACTTTGACTCATGAATGTCAAAGCGTTGCTATATCAGTGCATGAGTGGATCACAAACAAGACAGAGGCAGCATGTTCATATATGTATGTCTACACAACGCCCTCCACCCCCACCCCGCCCCCCCCACATGCTAACATGCAGCAGAAATATTTGACCCAAATCAATTCTGGTAACAACTGGCATCATATCTGAGAGTTCTAATATCTGAGGCAATTATTTTTCACCCAGGAGGAACAGAAAGATGAAAATGTCTTCAGTATAACAGACAATAGGGTGTTTGCAGAAATAATATTAGAACCGAAATGCCTCAAACGTCCCAATCTGAAATATTACGTGTAGCACTGTATATAATTAGCTATAAGCCAACCCTGGTTCAAGAATACTTCAAATAATTTTGAGAAAATTAGTAATAATAACATTAATTGAGCAGTTATTCCGGTCCAGCCACTGTTCTAAATACTTTATGCTCATTGAACTAAGTCATCAAATACTTATAGAGTACATGATGGTTAATTTTATGTCAACTTAACTGAGCCAAGGGAAGCTCAGACATTTAGTCAAACAAAATCCATGTCTTGGAGGCTTTACAGTCTATCATTTAATCTGAAAAGAAAACCATAACGTACTCCAGTAATAGTCTTTTATCCCTGTTTTACAGATAGGGCACTAAGAATTGCTTTAACCCCAGACCTGGGTCACTAACCAACTGGATTCCAGTTGCTATTGCGTTGACCCAGTATATCTTAGCAGGGTCCATTTTATCTTTGATTTCATTGATTCATATCTCATCAGTTTAGCTACTCCATGCTGTGTGTGTGTGTTTGTGCATGCGCGCGCACGCACGCATATGCTGTGTGAGTACACATCCTTCGGCAAATTCGGTCAAATGCCGATTTATGAGGTGGGAAGCAAAAGTGGGCCTGTTCTTCAGGAGGCAAAGCTCAAGAAGCAATAAACTACCGAGAAACAGTCTAAAATTACTGATGAGCCAGAGATACTTTCAAACACTCTTTGACATAATGCTTTTTTTTTCAGCAACAGAAGAGCAGGGCAGGACGTCTGCAGTCCATGTGGTAGAGAAGTGTGAGGTTTAGCAGCCAATAGTCACGGTCTTAGGTCTCAGTTTGACCAGACTTGTGAAACTGGCCTATTTGCTTACCCCAACAGCCCCTCCATTTTTGACCTACAAAGTGGGGATAATAAGAATATTTGCCTCCAAAGGCATCAGCAATTTGGTGAGGCAACAGATATAAAGTTCTGGGCACAGTGCCTAGACCAGATGAAGCCCTCACTTGGTATAGGTAAAAATAATGAACAGAGATAATGAGGTTAAACTTAAGCATCAATTCAACATTTTAATGCATGTGGGCAAAATTAATATTAAACTTGGCAGACAAGAAAAACATCAATTTGTGGGTGCAAATCCCGTACAAGGAGACCTGGTTGCCCAGGTGTCAGGGTGGGAGCATAGATACTCAGCAAACAAGCATTTCCTAAGTGCCTGGTCCGGACCAGGCACTCCATGGACAGCACAGCTCCATCAGCACATTCACTTCTCACCGCTGCAATGTGCCACTGATATTTGCCTAAGTAGCTTCTGTGATCCAGGCCCCCGCTTTGTGCCAGAGAGTCAGGGTGAGCAAAATTAGGAGTTCCTGGCCTCATAGAACTTACAGTCATGAACTAGTTGGGTAATGACTGAGTAAAGTAAATGCTTATCTGGGCAAGCTTCTCCTGGAAAGAGCCAGACAGTAAATATTTTAGGCTTTGGAGGCAGTGGCCTCTGATGCAACCATTCTACTTTGCCACCATAACACAAGGCAGCCTTAGACAATATGTAAAGAAATGAGCATGGCCGTGTTCCAATAAAACTTTACTTGTGAAAACTGGAAACAGGCAGGCTGTAGTCTGAAGATCTCTGGACAGTGAAAAAAGCAACTAACTCACAGTCTTGGGGAATTATGAAGAGCTTCAATAAACAGAGGGTTTGCTAAGGGAGCTGTGCTCTGAAGAAACAATGGGCCCCCTCGAAAGCCAGAAGGGAAAAGAGAAAAAGTAGCTCTGGGCAGCAGGAACGAGAGGGCAGTCTCAGAAGCGTTAAAGGATGAGGCTTGTTCCGGAAGAGTGAGGTACCATGAGGACCGGGAGAATGGGGTCAGAGAAAAATGAACAGATTTAGAAAAAAGCCTTTCTGTACATAGCTCTGTGGTGGTTGGAAGCAAAGTTCATATTATCTTTCAGTATTTCTAAAGGTCGAACTGCGTTTCCCCTCCCAAAGCTAAATGATAACATGATGCAGTTCAAAAGCTGGTCATATCAAATTGCCATCTAATCATTTAATTAAAGCCCCATGCTGGCACCAGCCATCCTCAGGGCCCATTTTTCATTTGGGCACATTTCATTACACTTTTCAAAGCAAATTTGCCTTTTCAAAGGCGAAAAATGCAAATGACTAGGTTTGAAAGGAAACGCATAACACTCTGCATAATGACAGGGATTTTCTTGGAAAGCAGTGATGCACAGACAGAGCTATCTTTAGGGGCTGAGGGTGGCTTATCAGCCCTATAGGAACTCTACATGATACTTCATTACAGCACCAGGATGCAAACGGAAGTGAAATACCAAATAGCAGAAAGCAAACAGCCATCCCCTGTCTCCTTTTCAGCATCACTGAAACCACATTTTGAAACAGGATGCATCCTCTGGACCAGCAAGACCAAGGCAGGCATTGATAAATGGAGGACATTTACAGTGTGGCCAGGAAAATGATGAAAAGCTAGGAGGAACTGACCTGTTCTAAGACAGAAACAGGAACACCTAAAGGCCAATTAACATAAAGCATTCATAGGCAAAGTACAGTACAGTACGTCAAAAAAAAATTCTCAGGAATCAGAAAACATCCACTTTGATGCAGTATAATGTATGTATGTGGGGGGTATTCACAGTAAGACAATGAAAGTGACCTTAATTATGAATCAGCATCCTCCTCCTTGGTTTGGTTCGTGGAAACTCTCAGAAGCACTGCATCCCAATGACTTAGATCTTTCACCTTGGAAGATGAAGGCACAGCACACGTTTTATGAATCCAAAGACCCCAAAGTGAGAAGCAACAGCCCAAAGGGGAGAGGGTGGTACATAATGAACACCTGTTAATTTCTCATTCCTTAACCATCAAGGAGAGAAGAAAAGCTTAACTTCAGGATGTCAGATAAGTCATTTCACCCCGTGAAAGAACCACCAATAACATGGGGAGGTTTAGCAATTCAACAAAGTTCAAGGTCACAGACAGTTTTGATTGGTGGCCAGTGTACATGTGGATATTTCAAACAAGAGCTTCTGACCAGGGATGTTCACTAGTACTTGAACCAGAGCTGGTTAGTTTGGCAAAGGCCCCGGTCTGGAGTAAGCTAAAGTCCTCATTCTATTCCTCATACAGGAAGGGTGCCTATTCCTAGACAGGCTGCCTGCAGACCCAGGCAGATCGAGCCCTACCCCAAATGTGGCATTCAGCTCAGAGTACCACCCCACCTCAGAGACAAGGAGAAAAACCAGAGCACAGGAGGATGTTTTGACATAGCCTGACATTGTTTTGTTTTGTTTTTTTCACTTTAATTTCAATTATATTGAACTATAATACACACACACAGAAAAATACACCTATCATGATCATCTTGAACACAACTGTGTAGCAAACAATTAGGCATAAATAAATAAATAAACAAACAAACAAACAAATAAATAACATTACTAGCACCCAGAAATTATCCTCATACCCTCTTTTAGGATAACCACTGCCCTGACTTCTAGCAACATAAGGTAGCTTTGCATGGTTTGCGTTTTTGTAGAAATGGAATCATATAGTATGTCTTGATTCTTTGGGCCCAAATTAAATTTGTGAGATTTACCCATATCATTAAGTCTAGTTTTAGCTTGTTCTTCCTCATTGCTGTATAGATGTCCATTATGTAAATCTACCACAATTTATTCATCTAGCCTATTACTGATGGTGGCTTGTGTTATTTCCTGCTTCAGGCTACCAGAAATAGTGCTACCATGCCTTCTGGTGAGCATGGCAGATTTTGATTTTGCTACTTTGATGTGGAAAAAAATGGTGGTATGGCATTTTAACATGGTTATGTCAAATTTGGCCTGTTAAAGTAATGCACAAAGGGGGCGTTCTGATGTACATTCTATCTCTGATTCTCCCACCATCTTCAATTCTGTCCCCGTCCTTCACCATCTACTGTCTAGTTCAAGAGGCTGAGACTGGGGAGAAATACACAGAAATCAACACTAAAGAAGACTGGCAGATCACATGCAATATTAATCACCCACCTAAAAGAGACAACAAAATAACGCTTTTAAAACCATATAAGGATTCCTTAAAAGAGAAGTTTAGGTAAGTGGGATTCCTGCCTCTGGCACAAGAATCAATAATTATAACAGACTCTGACAATTTGAAGAGTATCATGTGCTAGCAGTTGTTGAGAGAATATATACAACTCACTATAATTCAAGCCTTCAGATGGGAAAGGCTATAGAAATAGAGAGGAAAGAAAGATAAACTCTGCCTGCCAGGAGCCAGCTCAGGTAGCAGAAATGTGGAAGGCTTTGGGGCAGGGAGGTGCAGTGAGCACCCGTGGGCCTTTCTAGCAATGATTCTCCCATTCTTTCTTAATCACATCCCAAATTTCTTATCTACGTGATTGCAATGGTGCTGACCTAACCCTTGGCTTGAAGGGTGGACACCAACTGACTTAATCCAACCAGGCTACCTCATCTTTTTAGCCTGATTCAGGGAGGGGTTTAATCCACCTCCAATCAGCATAAATCCTTCTCTTGGTCACAGGCCTTAGCCAGAGGACAGTAGGACATGGTGACCTAGACAATTCAATCAATCATTATGACACCAGTCTTTCTGGCGAAGGTTAAAACACAGACTTTCTTTACTGGTCCATTCTGGACTAAGTGGTGTGAAATAGAAGCTTTGGAGAGAAAAGCTGGATATGGCAGGAGGGACATGAATCATGTTCTGATAATATCATTTTTGTCTTAGATGGAAGTGCATGTGATGTGAGATGAATTTCTGGATGTGTCTTACACAAATAATAGACTCTCTTTGTAAAAATCCAATTTGAGTTTGGTTTTCTGCTTGCTTGAAACCTAAACTTCCACAGGCGAAATAAGTGCTGTCTGATCTGGACCTGGAAAGGCTAAGAGGTTTGTAACAGGTAGAGTTGGCATTAAATTTTGTTCCAGGAGCCAGCACAGTAGGAATGAAGAATGTCAAAGAAGATCTATGGGCAAACCCAAGTCAGCACGGTGGGAGGTTGTGTTATGCACTGGGTTAAGAAAGAGCAGAGGTGGCGGAGCAAGATGGCGGAGGAGTAGGAGACCTAGATTTCGTCTGGTCTCAGGAATTCAGCTGAAGAGGGATCAAACCATTCTGAACACCTACGAACTCAAGAGATGGAAGAAGAGAGTAGCAATAACTCTCTGAACAGAGAAGCGACCACTTACTGGAAGGTAGGACGTGTGGAGAAGTGAATCCGAGGCGATATTCGGGAGGATAGACGGCGGGGGATGGGGCCTCCGTCCGCCACTTCTGGCAAGTGATAGAACCGCGGAGCACAAAATCGGAACTTTTAGAAGTTGGCTCCACTGAGGGACGTCGCTGCAGTGGCTAAGCAGGGGGTGGAATCCTCGCGGGACAGTGTGGTCTCAGGACCCTCGGGGTCACAGAAAGACCGGGGGTGCCTGAGTCCTGCAGAACTCCCAGGTATCGGAGCGGGGAAGCCGGCTGCAGAGACAGAGCCGAGGCGCGGGCTCTCAGCTCGGGGTGGCCATAAACCGTGATCCGCAGCACAGTTGGGCCACTGCTCTTCCAGCAGGGACCCAACAAGCAGCAGAGCCGGGGAGACTCCCCTTCCTGCCCGGGGAGGAGCGGCGCGGGAGCACACCACAGGGATCTGCTGGATTTGGAGACTCCACATGGGGTCGGGTGCCAGAAATAGAAATGCTCGGTCACAGGCTGGGTGAGCACGGAGTGCGCCCAGAGACCGGGGAGACAGGACTGATTCACTGCTTTTCTCTGGGGGTGCACTGAAGAGTGGGGCCCTGAGTTCTCAGCTCCTTTGGGCAGAGAGTGGGGGGCCACCATTTTCACCCTGGTCCTCTAAAGCTGTATCGAGAGCTTGCAGGGAACTGAAGCTCCTGAGAGCAAACCCGAGCAGCTTGCTTAGCCCAGACCAACAAGGGCGGGGCAATTCCACCTCCGGCAAAGACATTTGGGAACCATGGCAATAGGCCCCTCCCCCAAAAGATCAGCACGGACAGCAAGCAAGCCAAGACCAAGTTTACCAATCAAGGAGAACAGGAGAACTCCAGTGGCTAGGGGAATACTGCACATAGAATTCATGGCTTTTTTACCATGATTCATTAGTTTTTCAAAGTTAATTTTTTTAACTGTTTTTTTTTTAAATTTTTCTTTTTCCCTTTTTCAACCAACATCTTATCAATCCCTTTTTTAAAAAAAACATTTTTTATTTTTCATTTTTGGAGTCATATATTATCCCTTCATAGTAGTTACCCTTATTTTTGGCATATATATATAAGTTCTTCTCTCTTTAAAATTTTGAGATACGGTTTCTTCTAACAGATCAAAATATACCCTAAATCACTGGTGTATGGCTTTGTTCTAGTCTCCTGCCTGATCACAGTCTCTCCCTTTTTTTTTCCTTTTTTTTTTTAATCTTCTTTCTTCTTTCAAACAACTTCTTATATTATCAATTCCGTTTATAAAACCTTTTATAATTTTCATCTTTACAATCATCTTCCAACCCTTCATTATATCAACCCTTATTTTGTACATATATGTCTTTCTTCCTTTAAAATTTTAGGAGGCACTTTCTTCTAACAGACCAAAATACACCCAAAATCTAGTGTGTGGCACACTGATCTATGCACTAGCCTGATAATATATGATCATATTCTGTTTTTTTTTGTTTTGTTCTGTTTTTGTTTGTTTTTATCTTTTTCTTTTTCTCTTTTTTCTTTCTTTCCCTTTCTTTTCCCCTGGTTTCAGGTCTTTTCAAATTTGTATAGAGTAAATTTGCTGGGGACGCTGTTAACCTGTTAGCATTTTGTTCTCTCATTCATCTATTCTCTGGACAAAATGACAAGATGAAAAGAATCACCTCAGCAAAAAGAACAAGAGGTAGTACTGTCTGCCAGGGACCTACTCAATACGGACATTAGTATGATGTTGGACCTCGAGTTCAGAATCATGACTTTAAATATACTAGCTGGGCTTGAAAAAAGCATGGAAGGTATTAGAGAAACCCTTTCTGGAGAAATAAAAGAACTAAAATCTAACCAAGTCAAAATCAAAAAGGCTATTAATGAGGTGCAATCAAAAATGGGGGCACTAACTGCTAGGATAAATGAGGCAGAAGAGAGAATCAGCGATATAGAAGACCAAATGATGGAAAATAAAGAGGCTGAGAAAAAGAGAGAGAAACAACTACAGGATCACGAGGGCAGAATTCGAGAGATAAGCGATAGGATAAGACAAAACAACATTAGAATGATTGGGATCCCAGAAGAAGAAGAAAGAGAGAGAGGGGCAGAAGGTATACTGGAGCAAATTATAGCAGAGAACTTCCCTAATGTGGGAAAGGAAACAGGCATCAAAATCCAGGAGGCACAGAGAACCCCTCTCAAAATCAATAAAAATAGGTCAACACTGCGACATCTAATAGTAAAACTTAGAGTCTCAGAGACAAAGAGACAATCCTGAAAGCAGCTCGGGAGAAGAGATATGTAACCTACAATGGTAGAAACATTAGATTGGCAACAGACCTATCCACAGAGACCTGGCAGGCCAGAAAGGACTGGCATGATATCTTCAGAGCACTAAACGAGAAAAATATGCAGCCAAAAATACTATATCCAGCTAGGCTGTCGTTGAAAATAGAAGGAGAGATAAAAAGCTTCCAGGACAAACAAAAACTAAAGGAATTGGCAAACACAAAACCAGCCCTACAAGAAATATTGAAAGGGGTCCTCTAAGCAAAGAGAGAGCCTAAAAGCAGCATAGATCAGAAAGGAACACAAACAATATACAGTCACAGTCACCTTACAGGCAATACAATGGCACTAAATTCATATCTTTCAATAGTTACCCTGAGTGTAAATGGGCTAAATGCCCCAATCAAAAGACACAGGCTATCAGATTGGATTAAAAAACAAGACCCATCGATATGCTGTCTGCAAGAGACTCATTTTAGACCCAAAGACACTCCCAGATTGAAAGTGAGGGGGTGGAAAACCATTTACCATGCTAATGGACACCAAAAGAAAGCTGGGGTGGCAATTCTTATATCAGAAAAATTAGATTTTAAAACAAAGACTTTAATAAGAGATGAAGAAGGACACTATATCTTACTTAAAGGGTCTATTCAACAAGAAGATCTAACAATTGTAAATATCTATGCCCCTAACATGGGAGCAGCCAATTATATAAGGCAATTAATAACAAAAGCAAAGAAACACATTGACAACAATACAATAATAGTGGGGGACTTTAACAACCCCCTGACTGAAATGGACAGATCATCTAAGCAAAAGATCAACAAGGAAATAAAGACTTTAAATGAAACACTGGACCTAATGGACTTCACAGACATATTCAGAACATTCCATCCCAAAGCAACAGAATACACATTCTTCTCTAGTGCCCATGGAACATTCTCCAGAATTGATCACATCCTAGGTCACAAATCAGGTCTCAACCAATACCAAAAGACTGGAATTATTCCCTGCATATTTTCAGACCACAATGCTTTGAAACTACAAGTCAAACACAAGAGGAATGTCGGAAAGAACTCAAATACAGGGAGGCTGAAGAGCATCCTACTAAAGAATGAATGGGTCAACCAGGAAATTAAAGAAGAATTAAAAAATTCATGGAACCCAATGAAAATGAAAACACAACTGTTCAAAATCTTTGGGATGCAGCAAAGGCAGTCCTGAGAGGAAAGTATATAGCAATACGAGCCTTTCTCAAGAAACAAGAAAGGTCTCAAATACACAACCTAACCCTACACCTAAAGGAGCTAGAGAAAAAACAGCAAAGAAAGCCTCAAGAATTAACAAGATTGATAAACCCCTGGCCAGACTTATCAAAAAGAAAAATGACCCAAATCAACAAACTCATGAATGAAAGGGGAGAGATCACAACCAACACCAAAGAAATACATACAATTATAAGAACATATTATGAACAACTCTATGCCAGCAAATTAGATAACCTGGAAGAAATGGGTGCATTCCTAGAGATGTATCAACTACCAAAACTGAACCAGGAGGAAAAAGAAAACCTGAACAGACCTATAACCACTAAGGAAATTGAAGCAGTCATCAAAAATCTCCCAACAAACAAAAGCCCAGGGCCAGATGGCTTCCCAGGGGAATTCTACCAACATTTAAAGAAGAATTAATACCTATTCTCCTGAAACTGTTCCAAAAAATAGAAATGGAAGGAAAACTTCCAAACTCATTTTATGAGGCCACCATTACTTGATCCCAAAAACCAGACAAAGACCCCATCAAAAAGGAGAATTACAGACCAATATCCTTGATGAACATGGATGCAAAAATTCTCACCAAAATACTAGCCAATAGGATCCAACAGTACATTAAAAGGATTATTCACCATGACCAAGTGGGATTTATCCCTGGGCTGCAAGGTTGGTTCAACATCCGCAAATCAATCCACGTGATATAATACATTAACAAAAGAAAGAACAAGAATCATATGGTCCTCTCAATAAATGCAGAAAAAGTATTTGACAACGTACAGCATCCTTTCTTGATCAAAACTCTTCAGAGTATAGGGATAGAGGGTACATACCTCAAGATCATAAAAGCCATCTATGAAAAACCTACAGCGAATATCATTCTCAATGGGGAAAAGCTGAGAGCTTTTCCCCTAAGGTCAGGAACACGGCAGGGATGTCCACTCTCACCACTGCTATTCAACATAGTATTAGAAGTCCTAGCCACAGCAATCAGACAACAAAAAGAAATCAAAGGCATCCAAATCATCAAAGAAGAAGTCAAACTCTCACTCTTTGCAGATGATTTGATACTGTATGTGGAAAACCCAAAAGACTCCACCCCAAAACTGCTAGAACTCATACAGGAATTCAGTAAAGTAGAAGGATATAAAATCAATGCACAGAAATCAGTGGCATTCCTATACACCAACAAGACAGAAGAGAGACAAATCAAGGAGTCGATCCCATTTACAATTGCACCCAAACCCATAAGATATCTAGGAATAAATTTAACCAAAGAGGCAAAGGATCTGTACTCAGAAAACTATAAAATACTCATGAAAGAAATTGAAGAAGACACAAAGAAATGGAAAAACGTTCCATGCTCATGGATTGGGAGAACAAATATCGTGAAGATGTCAATGCTACCTGGAGCAATCTACACATTCAATGCAATCCCCATCAAAATACCATCCACTTTTTTCAAAGAAATGGAACAAATAATCCTAAAATTTGTATGGAACCAGAAAAGACCCCGAATAGCCAGAGGAAATTTGAAAAAGAAAAGCAAAGCTGGCGGCATCACAATTCCGGACTTCCAGCTCTATTATAAAGCTGTCATCATCAAGACAGTATGGTACTGGCACAAAAACAGACACATAGATCAATGGAACAGAATAGAGAGCCAGAAATGGACCCTCAACTCTATGGTCAACTAATCTTCGACAAAGCAGGAAAGAATGTCCAATGGAATGAAGACAGTCTCTTCCACAAATGGTGTTGGAAAAATTGGACAGCCACATGCAGAAGAATGAAACTGGACCATTTCCTTACACCACACACAAAAATAGACTCAAAATGGTTGAAAGTCCTAAACATGAGACAGGATTCCATCAACATCCTAAAGGAGAACACAGGTAGCAACCTCTTCGACCTCAGCTGCAGCAACTTCTTCCTAGAAACATCGCCAAAGGCACAGGAAGCCAGGGCAAAAATGAACTATTGGGATTTCATCAAGATAAAAAGCTTTTGCACAGCAAAAGAAACAGTCCACAAAACCAAAAGACAACCGACAGAATGGGAGAAAATATTTGCAAATGAACATATCAGACAAAGGGCTAGCATCCAAAATCTATAAAGAACTTATCAAACTCAACACCCAAAGAACAAATGATCCAATCAAGAAATGGGCAGAAGACATGAACAGACATTTCTCCAAAGAAGACATCCAAATGGCCAACAGACACGTGAAAAAGTGCTCAACATCGTTCAGCATCAGGGAAATCCAAATCAAAACCTCAATGAGATACCACCTCACACCAGTCAGAATGGCTAAAATTAACAAGTCAAGAAATGACAGATGTTGGCGGGGATGTGGAGAAAGGGGAAACCTCCTACACTGTTGGTGGGAATGCAAGCTGGTGCAACCACACTGGAAAACAGTATGGAGGTTCCTCAAACAGTTGAAAATAGAGCTACCATACGATCCAACAATTGCACTACCGGGTATTTACCCCAAAGATACAAATGGAGGGATCCGAAGGGGTACATGCACCCCGATGTTTATAGCAGCAATGTCCATAATAGCCAAACTGTGGAAAGAGCCAAGGTGTCCATCGACAGATGAATGGATAAAGATGTGGTATATATATTCAATGGAATATTATGCAGCCATAAAAAGGAATGAGATCTTGCCATTTGCAAGGACGTGGATGGAACTGAAGGGTGTTATGCTGAGTGAAATAAGTCAATCAGAGAAAGACATGTATCCTATGACCTCGCTGATATGAGGAATTTTTAACCTCAGGAAACAAACTGAGGGTTGCTGGAGTGGTGGGGGGTGGGAGGGATGGGGTGCCTGGGTGATAGACATTGGGGAGGGCATGTGCTATGGTGAGTGCTGTGAATTGTGCAAGACTGTTGAATCACAGATCTGTACTTCTGAAACAAATAATGCAACATATGTTAAGAAAAAAAAAAAAGAAGATAGCAGGAGGGGAAGAACGGATGGGAGTAAGTTGGAGGGGAAGACGAACCATGAGAGACGATGGACTCTGAAAAACACACTGAGGGTTCTTAGAGGGGAGGGCGGTGGGGGGATGGGTTAGCCTGGTGATGGGTATTAAAGAGGGCACGTTCTGCGTGGAGCACTGGGTGTTATGCACAAACAATGAATCATGGAACACTACATCAAAAACTAATGATGTAATGTATGGTGATTAACATAACAATAAAAAAATTATTCAAAAAAGAGCAGAGGTTAGCAAAATTTTGGTATTTGTGAATATTTTTGGTTTTGCAGGCCAGATGATTTGTGTCACAAATACTCAGCCCTGCCACTGTAATAAGAGATCAGCCATAGTCAATACATAAACAAATGAGCATGTTCCAATAAAGTTTCATTTATGGACACTAGACTTGAATGTCACATAATTGCCACATACCACAAAATACTCTCCTCATTTTGATTTTCTTAATCATTTAAAGATTTATTTATTTATTTATTTTGAGAGAGTGAGAATGAGAGAGAGAGAGTACATGAGAGCGGGGAGGGTTAGAGGGAGAAGCAGGCCCCTCGCCGAGCAGGGAGCCCGATGTGGGACTCGATCCCGGGACTCCGGGATCATGACCTGAGCCGAAGGCAGTTGCTTAACCAACTGAGCTTCAAAGTACAGAGTCATTCTTAGCTGATGGGCCATGATTGGCTGCTCCCTGAGGTAGAGTGAACATACAAAATTTCTATGTCCGTATTCTTCCATCATACGCTAGCTACCTAGCTCACACTGGATGAATTACCTTTTCTCTCTAAACCTACAATTTCATTGACACAAAAGGGATCATTATAGAACATAACTCATAATTTTGTTCCAAGAATTAAATACTCTAATCCATACAGAAATACTTAGCAAAGTGTCTGATACACAGCATCCAATAAAAACTAGCCATCTTTCTTATGATTGATTATAAAGGTCCTCTGATAATAGGTTATGTACCTTAATAACAGAAAGCCATCAGTGGGAACGCCTGGGTGGCTCAGTCGGGTAGGCATCTGCCTTTGGCTCAGGTCATGATCCCAAGGCCCTGGGATCGAGTCCCACACAGGCCTCCCCACTCAGCGTGGAGCCTGCTTCTCCCTCGGCCCCTCCCCCAGCTCGTGCTCTCCTTATCTCTCTCTCTCTCTCTCTGACAAATAAATAAAATCTTGAAAAAAAAAATCCATCAGTGTTTTCTGAGCAGAAAATTTACACAAAGTTTATACACATAAACTTTGGAAGTTTATAAAGGCATCTGTCAGAAGGACAGATTGGAAAATGAGTACCTAGGCGCCTGGGTGGCTCAGTTGGTTAAGCAACTGCCTTCGGCTCAGGTCATGATCCTGGAGTCCCGGGATCGAGTCCCACATCGGGCTCCCTGCTCAGCGGGGAGTCTGCTTCTCCCTCTGACCCTCCTCCCTCTCATGCTCTCTATCTCATTTTCTCTCTCAAATAAATAAATAAAATCTTTAAAAAAAAATGAGTACCTATTTAAAGTAACCTAGTGTGGATCGTTTCTAATTTAGGGAACTCAGATGTTTATTAGCATCTTACTTTTCATTTCAGTGTAACATTCAGTGTTTTTTTTTTTTAAGTCAGGATTTTTTTTTTTTTTTGAGAGGAGGGGTCCATGCTTCCAGTCCCATGTAATGCATTTCTTTAAAAAAAAATTCTTTCACAGAGACCCAGCTGAACTAATAAAAATTTAAAAACCCATGGTCACTTCTGGTTTGAACTGCATTTGTTGGTTTTGATCATTTATTAATTGACTAATTAGTTCAGCCAAATCTTAGAGACTATGTCTCTTTCTATGAGCCCAGATGGTACCCCATCACACAGATGATGGGGAATAAGACCCCATACTGTACTTGTCAGACACCCCACCGGGTAGCTGATAACCAAAAAACGGTTCAGTAAAGATTTGCATTTAAGGTCTCTTAAGGTCCTCTGATTCTCTCCAGCACACAATAAAGATCCTAACCCCATTTAAGATCATTAGCAAATCCCAGTCTTCATAAATATCACAGGGAGCTAATGAGATGACTTAGAAAGGGTTTGCGGCTCATTGTATAAGAGGGCACCAAGACAGTCTGATTTCTCTGGTCCACACTACAGGGAAACCAATCAGAATTTGCTCTTGTTTGAATGATGCAAACAAAAAACAGTATAATTCGGCTGAATAAATTTGTTAAGGCAAGAGATTGGGATCAATACCAATAGCAATAAACATGCAATAGAAGGTATTTTTCTCTAACTCCTGCCCCAATAAGCAACATGTCTTTATTCAGTATGTATGTCAGGCACTGCACCAGAACTTTAAATGTATCACCTTACAACATCTTTACAATTACCCTATGAAGCAGGTTCCATTTTCCCAGTTTTAGAGGCGAGAAAGGTCAGGCTCAGAGATGATGCTCTCGCCCAAGTTCCTAGAGCTGGTGAGCCTGTCCTCTCAGCCTTCCTTCTGTCTCTCCCTCCAGCGTCTCTCTTTGCTGGCTTTCGGGGTCCCAGCGAACAACGCAGCACCAACATGTGCCTGCAGGGGGTAGTAGGCAGAGAGTTGAAAATGCATCCTTCTGCTCTTTTCCACCTCCATCTCTGGCATGCTATTCTTTAACTTAATCTTGATTGCTTTAATTTTCAAAAAGTACCTCTTCAAGAGGTCTCTCTCCCTCTGTGAGCTGAATACTTTTTTTTTTTTTTGAGGGAGAGAGCAACCTTCCTGGGGGGAGGGGAGGAGGGGGAGGCAGAGGGAGAGGGAGAGAGGGAATCTTAAGCAGGCTCCACACCCAGCAAGGAGCTTTATGCGGGGCCTGGATCTCACGACCCTGAGTGAGATCATGACCTGAGCAGAAATCAAGAGTTGGTCACTTAACCAACTGAGCCACCCAGGTGCCCCGGGAGCTGAATACTTTTATACACATTTTTTAAAATTTTATTTTATTATGTTATGCTAATCACCATACATTACATCATGACATTAGTTTTTGATGTAGTGTTCCATGATTCATTGTTTGCGTATAACACCCAGTGCTCCATGCAGTACGTGCCCTCTTTAATACCCATCACCAGGCTAACCCATCCCCCCCCTCCCCTCTAGAACCCTCAGTTTGTTTCTCAGAGTCCATAGTCTCTCATGGTTCGTCTCCCCCTCCGATTTCCCCTCCTTCATTTTTCCCTTCCTCCTAACTTCTTTAATACACATTTTACATATGAAGAAACTAAGCCTGGGGGAGGTAAAGTAACTTTCTCAAAGTCCAAAACTAGTGGATGGATGAGCCCAATTCTTATCTAGATCTGGGTTCAAAGATCACAATATTTCTAAGATTCCAAGACTTTGAGGAAAGTCATAAAGGTTCCCTTTACACTCCCATTCTTATATAGAAAAGTCCATCTTTCTAGGAAACAACCATATAAAAATAAATACAAATTACAAGTCGTTTCCAAGATCCTTAAAAATGTATGCATATATAAATTATATATACAGTTTAGGTATTTATGCTAATACTAAGCTAATAATTTGAGGCTCAGTTTCTTCATCTGCTAAATGGGGCGAATAATACCAACACCACTAGATTGTCAGAAGAATTAAATAAGAAAATACAAGCAAAGCATCAATGCTCTGATAGCCATTAAAAAGAAGCCCGTCTATCTTTCCATCTGTGTCCATCCGTCCCCCACACATCTACGTCTCCCTCTTGCTATCTACCCATAGCATATGTTTGCTGACAGAATGAAAAGGCAATGGGGTATGGACAGATGGTTTCCTGGCCTAACTCCATTACCAGATCTACTGCTCTAGGCATTTTCTCTGCCAGGTTGTGTGGCTCCCATCGATAAAAGGAAGGGTTTGGCTGGATTACCTCTAAAATGCCCAATATTCTCAGAGTCCATACAAGCCCATCATCATTATAGTACTCCACCACCCGAGCGGACAACTACGTTGAGTTTCCCAGATCAGTAGAGGCTAAAGAACGAAATCATGTACAGTTCTGTCCTAACGATTCAGCTGGCTTGGCTGGCTACGCATTTTGTAGAAAGCTATAACTAGTCTGGGCAGTGGCTGATGTATTTCACAAGATGATTTCATTGTGATTATATAAACAGTAACTTTCAAGTCACTGCGGCTGTGTTGTTTTGGCATGAAAACCTGCTCCGATTAAGCTAGGAGTATCAATCTCTCACTATTTAAGTCTCTAGAAAGATTGAGAAAGAAGAAATCAGGGAAGGCATAACCCTATTAGTATTAAAATAATGTTATTTTTTTAAGGTTTCAAAATACCATTAGAAAAAGAACCTTCATATTTATCAACGATATAACTACTTGGCAAACATCTGATTAAACTCTCAGCAAGAAAAACAGAGTAGAAATATCAGAGCCTTGGAAGTTGGCTAGACCTAGCTTCACATCCCAGCTCTGCTGTAAGTCACTGAACGACCTCAGGTTACTAATCTAATCTTCAGGACCTTGATATCCTCACTTAGAACATGGGCCAAATAATATCTAACTTATAAGATGATTATGAGAATGAATTAAATAAAATATGCAAAACATCTAAGTGTGTCTGTGACTCAGAGTACCTTAAAGTCAACTTACCCTAAACAGAAATCAGGATTTTTTTTCTTCCCCAAGCCTGCGGTTTGCAATCCAGTGTTTCCTGCCTCAGCGGACCCCATCAGTCCCTCAGACGCACCAACCAGAAACCTTGGAGTTCTCCCAGTCACTCTCCTACCGCTGAAAACGTCCCCTTCTCATCTGCTTCGTCACAATGCCATGCCTAACTTGCCTCTTAAATTTCTCAAATGCAGCCCCCTTCAATCCATCTCCACTAACCCTCTTCATGCTCCCACCCTGTCATGTCTCAACTGTGCTATCCCACCTACACTGGCTTCTTCACATCTGCCTCCATCTCCCCCACAACACAGCCAAAAGGATCTTGTTAAAAGCTATCTCCGCAAGTGCCTCCCTTGCCATTCATACTCCTAGGATGAGACCAAATTTCTCACCGTGGCCTTCAAGGCTCTGCCTTAGCTGGCCACTGGCCACTTCTGCAGCTCCATCTTAACTCACCATCCACCTCGTTCTCTGGGTTTCGGTGACACTGGTCTTTCCTGTACACCTTGACGGTTTCTGGTGCTCTCCAGAATCTGCACTGATGCTTGAACACTCCCCTTTCCAGCTCCCACATGCACCTCTATTCTTAGGAGATGTCGTTCCTCACACCTCTGGCCAGGTCTGCCCTCTGCACATGCTTTCAGAACTTCCCAGGCTTTTCCTTTAGAACCTCCGATCACTTGCAGTTAAATGTGTATAATTCTTTGCTTGTAGATGACCCTTCCTCCATTCTGTAAATTCAGTGGATCAGTGGGATCATTTCAGTTCCTACTCTCATTTTCTTGGTAACTGGTACAGAGCCAGGCCCAGAGTAGGTGTTCAATAAGTAGTTTTGAGTAAATGAAGATTCTCTCCCTTTCTTTTCTTCCTCTCCTTGTCTCCTTCCCTCTTAATCTTCCACAAATATTTACTGAATGTTTGCTATATGCCAGTTACTCCATTTGGTCCTTCTTTTTTAAGATTTTATTTATTTATTTATTTATTTATTTATTTATTTATTTATTTATTTATTTATTTGACAGAGAGAGAGAACACAAGCAGGGGGAGTGGGAGAGGGAGAAGCAGGCTCCCTGCAGAGCAGGGAGCCTGATATGGGGCTCGATCCCAGGACCCCAGGATCATAAACTGAGCCGAAGGCAGACGCTTAACCCACTGAGTCACCCAGGCATCCCTCCATTTGGTACTCTTAACATTCCTTCCCAAGCTCTGAACATCTCCAGTAACATGGACCTCATTACT
Source organism: Zalophus californianus (assembly GCF_009762305.2). Classification (NCBI taxonomy): domain Eukaryota; kingdom Metazoa; phylum Chordata; class Mammalia; order Carnivora; family Otariidae; genus Zalophus; species Zalophus californianus. The sequence continues at coordinate 107,319,119 of NC_045599.1, forward strand.
TCCCCAAATCTTCATTTGTAGACAGTTCTGATAGTTTTTTTTAAAAAAGAACTTTATAGGGCGCCTGGGTGGCTCAGTTGGTTAAGCGACTGCCTTCGGCTCAGGTCATGATCCTGGAGTCCCAGGATCGAGTCCCACATCGGGCTCCCTGCTCAGCGGGGAGTCTGCTTCTCCCTCTGCCCCTCCCCCGTCTCATGTGTTCTCTCTCTCTCTCATTCTCTCTCTCAAATAAATCTTTAAAAAAAAAAAAGAACTTTATAAAATTTATCTCTATGCAACTTCTATTCATCTGTACATGTGGCTTATGTTTCACACTCAAAATCGGAATAAAACCATTGGTATTTACAAAACTCTTGTATGTGTTTGTTACCTCGGGCTCCCACCTATATGGTGAGATTCACTCCATTTGCGTGTTTCCTGCATCTTCAATAGGATGTCCAAAGGCAGATAAAAGGTAATCTATTTAAAAATGTGCCTAACTTCATACATATATGTTAAACATCAGTTTACCAAGACAGACAAAAAGGAGAGGCAAATATAACTAAAATTTAGGGACAAATTTAGCACAATCATAGATTCATCATACTCTTGTAATATTTGGTTAGAATATCCATCTTTGCCACTAAATCATGAGTTTCTTGAGGGCAAGTTCATATCTTCATATTATATGTCTTCATCCTAACACTTAGTACAGTATGCCCTCAATACATATTTGTTGAACAAATGCAACAATGATCACTATTACAAGAGTCTTGATTCTAAGTTGAATAATGAAAAATGTTTTATTCTGGACTCTAACTTCTGATGCCATTTGGGAGAATGAGGTAATCAAAAGCCTGAGACAGAACAATGTCTGTAATAGGTTATGCTTTTTAAAGTTATAAAAAGTATACCTAGAGTGATTCCATTTGAGAATGAAAAAAAAAAAAAACATGTACATATATACAGATAAAGGTACAGCATATGCCTAGACATCATCTGGATCCACAAACCCTTAACAGTTGTTTGTAGGAATGTAATTTGACTAAGTGGGGCTCACAAACACATTTACTTTGCATTTCATACAAAACTGTATTGTTTTTGGTTTGTTTGGGTTTTGAGTTGGTTTTACCTTAATTTATAATAAGTGTCTATTACTTTTGTGAAGCGATCAGGTTGATAAAGGGTCTGGATCCCATCGGAAAGGACTAACCACCCAGAGAAATGGAAACATTCAGCCTGGAGAAGGCCAAGGCAGAACACAATAATGGTCTTCAAATTCTTGGCCCACAGAAGGCAGCAGACTGCCCTCTTCAGGGAAGAAGGAGGACCACTGAATGAGCAGAAAGCTCCAGGATGCAGATCTCAGTGAGGAAAAGTTCTTTCCTACCTTTGAGCTGTTCTACAGTAAAATGGGCTGCTTCGAGGTAGCCAGTTTTACATCATAGAAATCGAGATCTCTGCAACAGAGAGTCTGCGAATAGATTTCAGGGGTCAGCGAGCCCCTCACGATAGGTTCTAAAACTGTGTCGGTATTTACATTTTTCAGTGGAGTGGTTCCATAACTGGCTTCAACTTCCTGTAGGATTCAGTGGTCCCCAAATAAAGGAGCACTAACTACTTCTCATTACTGACATCAAGGGGATTCATGCACTCTTGAAATCTTCATCATCCCATCTATACCAACTATTAAAAATCAGAAAAAAAATGCAGTTCTAGAGTTTCTTGGTTCTCCTTCTACACAAATTATGTAAAGTTCAAAACTACTTATTACAGTTTATTGAGAGCAAGGATGATGTCTTATATGGGGCTATATTTCCTCTATATCAAGCACAGCTTCTTGTACAAAGTACATGCTTCGTAAATGTTGAATAAATACAGGAAGCAATCCAGGAGAAGATTTTTATGACAGAATTTTCCCTTTTGACTGCTTGATGTAGTAATTACTTCAGTAAGGCAGGATTCCATATAGGAGTCGGTGTGCAATGATAATGATGAATGGTGATGATAACTAAAATGTTATTAGGCACGTACTATGTGTCAAGCACTTCATTAAGCATTTTATTTGTAATAGCATGAATAATTCTCACAGCAACTATTTAAGGAAAATGAGGCTTAGATGAATTAAATGTCTTATCAAGGTTATATAGCTAGGAAGTGATTCAAATCAAGGCAGATCAACTACAGCATGTGAGCTCTTCACTTCAATAGAAAATTCTACTGAGAGTATAATAGTAATACCTGGGCTTTGGTGTCAATTCTGTCAGAGCTCTGCAAAGAATTTAGGCAAGGTACTTCTTTATCCTTTATTTTTCAAACCTGTTATGTGGAAAACAGTGTACTAAGAAAAATCTGGGAGGCAGCAAGCATGATGATGAAGAGCATGGACTGTGTTTATTCATTATGAGCACATTACACTCTATACACATAATTATAATACTTGGTTTAAAATCCTTGTCTGCCAATGCCAACATTTGGGTCACCTTGGGGTTATCTCTGTTTATTGCCTTGGGTATGTCTACATTTTTCTATTTCCTCACATCTGTATCTAGTAATTTTGGATAGTATCCTAGATATTGCGGATGATAATATATGCTGGTTCTATTATGTTCCTCTGAATAGGTATGTTTGCTGTTGTTGCCATTTGCTTATTTTAGCAGACATTCAACTTGACTTAAACTCCAAATTCTGCCTCTACTGCAGCATCAGCTGAAACCTGTTTGATTTTTTAGCTTTCGCACTTGCCATAGCTCAGGGGTCACCCACCGAGTTGGGCAGAGCTTATTACAAGGCTTCCCCTTATGGTACTCTCCTTTCTAGATTTTCTCTTCCACTTTGCAGCTTCTTAAGTTGCCCCAAATTCTTTTTTTCAATCCCTCATGCCAATAAGATTGCAGGTTTTAGCTCACACAGCAGTAAAAAAAATGTAAGTAAAATCATAAAAACCAGAAATTCCCCCAGTGCCATCCCCTTCTTCCAAGTATCAACTCCTTGCCAATTTCTATCTTCTTTAGATCTCTCTCCATTGTGTTCACATAGTTTATACATACGTACATACATACTACACACACACACACACACACACACACACACACCTATCCTATCATTTGTAGTGATCTGTGGCGGGGTTGGACTGATGGAAGCTACTCCACCAAGAGCACGGACTTTGAGGTCTGGTAGACTTGAGTCATTACCCTGCTGCTCCTTTAGAACAGAGCATTCTGGCCATCATGCTGATAATGGGTTACAAGTGACTCTCAACTCTTAAGGCCACTTATCTCCACCAAATTTAGCCCAATATATTTTCATTTTCTAAGTATGCCACAACATGAAAAAGATTAAAAAACACTGTCTTCAACAAAGCTACTCTTACCTCTTTACAGCCTGACTTTTTTCCATCAGTCAAATAGGGATAATAATGAGATCTACCTTAAAGAGTTATTGTAAGAATTCAATAAGATAGGGCGCCTTGGTGGCTTAGTCGGTTAAGCATCCAACTCTTGGTTTCGGCTCATGTCCCGATCTCACCTTCATGAGATCCAGCCCCACGTCACCCTCCCTTCTCAGTGTGAAATCTGCTGCAGATTGTTTCTCCCTCTCCTTCCCCTCTGCCCCTCCCTGCTCTTGCACTCTCCCTCCCCTCTCAAAATAAATAAATAAATAAAGAAATAAAATCTTTTAAAAAATTAAATAAGATAATGTAGGTAATGGGGGGTAATGTGTGAGACAATGAATATAGAGGCATTCAGAAAAATCTTGGTATGATACTAATATTGTTGACTTTTAAATTATTAATAACTATTAATGCCAATGTAACTATAACCGGTGACTTAAATAATATCAATGATTATTAAATGGTACTATAACTATGATAGGAGTGCCCCACCCCAAATTACATGACACTATTCTTAGCTTCCCCTCCTCTACCTTGTAAGGAAAATGTGCCTACTACTGGGTTCCTGTACTTGGCTCCTAATGAACTGATCAAGATAAAAGCAGTAAGAATGATAGCCAATTTTTCAACACTAGCTAATTTTCTAGTGCTTTGCTATATCAGGTACTGTTCTAAGCACTTTACACGTATAACCTTGTTCATTCCTCAAATTAGTCCCATGATGCTGGTATTATTATCTGTTTTTTACCAAAGAGGAAACTGAGACTCAGATTGGTCAAATATCTTGCCCAAGATTGTATAGCTAGAAAGGGCTGGACCAAGGCTTGAATTCAGGGAATGTGTTACCAAGATCTGCTTTCTCAAGAACCGTAATTAGGGAAGTAAAGAAACAAAACTGGGAAAAGTAAAAAGGTTAAAATAATTTGCCCTAAAAGAAGCAAGGGACTCCCTGATAGAGAAAAATGTATAAGAGAGGAGGGAGAAAGGAAAGTCCAGAATGGGATGAATTTTGGAGTGAGATCTCTGGGGAATCTGGGGCACTCAAATGAGAACCTCGGGGATGAAAAGATTTGGGGAAGATGGATGGAATGTTTCTGTTTAGATACGTTACTATGCAACATGCTTTCTTTTCCTTCTTAGGAGTGTTTCAAGACCCAAGATAAAGATTTAAGTTGCTTTTAAATTCTTTTTGGTTTGGGGGCATGAGATATTTTTGTCTCTGCTAAATGTGGTACCACACTGACAATGTTTGACTCTCAAACACTGCAGCTCCAGCTGGGTGATGATGGTGACACGGACTATAAAACTGATAACGAGAACCATGAGGTATGATGATAAAGGGAGACAATAATAGGACTTCATGTTTAAATCCCAATTCTGACACTTATTAGTTGGGTCCTTAGATAAACTATTTAAACTCTTGATGGGGGGGCAGTTGTCTCATCTGTGAAATGGGAATAGTAATGTCTACTTCACTGGTATCTTGGGAGGATTAAGTGAGATAGTACATGGATATATAATACACCTAATAGAGTACCTAGCATTAGGAGGGAACAAAACTGTTCAGTTTCCTTCCCCTGTCCCTTCTTTCTCCAACTCTCAAATCAAAACATCCCCTACAGGGAACAGCTACTGCCTTACGAGAAAAATCATTGCCAGAGTATCAGCACTTTGGTTAGTGGCCCAATTATGCTAATGCCCGTTAAATTCATGTCTATTTCAATAGACCATACATGATACCAGGACCAATAGAGGAGAGAAAAAGGCCCAGTGATTAATGAAGCTCCAGTAACAGCCAGCCTGATGCCTCATAAACAACCACATGTTTGTTTACTCACCCATAATTTGTTTATTTTTCCTTTTTGAGTCCCAAACTCAGAAAGGGCTGTCAGATGAGAAATTCAATCTGAAGCGATTCCCCAGGCACACTTATCCTGGGGCAGACCCCACTTTATTTCAGGCTGACAGCTGGCACCTGTGGTCTGCAGTGAAATCGTCTCTGATGAAAAGAGACAGGTGGCAGGGCTGCCACCAAATGCCACATTTGATTGATAAAGTGATCTAAGTATCACAGGCACCAAGAATGTCATCAGCAATCAATCATTGCTTCCCCTGTAGAAAGCACCCCACAGGCCAAGGAGGCAACAGAGAATGTAGCCCTTGGGTGTCCATACTGCAGATGTATGTGTGTGTGTCTCTGTGTGAGTGCAGATAGTTCCCATCACCGTGGCTCAAAGAAAGAGCACTCGACCTGGAGTACAGGAAGGCTGTGTTCCAGTCCTGCCTTGGCCATTAACCCTCTGGGGCCAAGGGTAAGTCATTAATCTTGTGAACCTCAGCTTGCAATCTTCTCATCTCCTTTCTATATTCTGAGCAGTTAAATGCCATTTCCTCAGAGAATCCTTCCCTGATCACCCCCACTCCCAGACAAGGTCCAATCCCCTTACAATAGAGTTGAATAATACCTTGCACAGTGTTCGCATTGTACTTGTAATTAGGCAAGTGCTGATTACTTATTAATTCAATGTCCATCTTCCCACTAAACTGTAAACTCCATGAGAGCTGAGACTGCATCTTTCCTGTCAAAGCCAATCTGCCCTGCACATTCATCTTCCCTAAGTCTGCTCATCCCCAAGTATCTCATTTCATGTGCTCCAGACTCCCTAAAGGCCTTTCTCTAAAACTCAACCCTTTTGGGCGCGTGGGTGGCTCAGTTGGTTGGGCGACTGCCTTCGGCTCGGGTCGTGATCCTGGAGTCCCAGGATCGAGTCCCTCATCGGGCTCCCTGCTCAGCAGGGAGTCTGCTTCTCCCTCTGACCCTCTTCCCTCTCGTGTTCTCTCTCTCTCAAATAAATAAATAAAATCTTTAAAAAAAAAAACAAAACTCAACCCTTTCTGGGTTTTTCCTTTCTCCCTCCTCTTCTTTCACAGATCCAGGCTTTCTCCACCATATCCCGTCCCCTGCCCTTTTTAGTGTAAATCAGTTTAACCTTTTGGCTTCCCTGGTTCTGTTTCTCTATTTTCCAAATTACAGTTCTTGAGAAAATAAACCTTGGCAGGAGATTACCTGGATTCAAACCTGGGCCCCAGCACTTCCAAGATGTATGACCTTGGGCAAGGTGTTGCACACACTGGCCCACTCTCTCACCTTCATGGTCAGTTAGTTTGCACTTGCTGTTCCCAGGCCTGCAATGCTCCTCACCTGAATCTTTTCCTGGCTGTCTCAGGTCACACACAACTTCCCAGAAAGCCTGTCCCTGAGCCCACACCGAACACTCGCTGTCCCTTTATCCTTTTCAGTTACTTCTATGGCACTTACTGCTGGGTCATAGGATCTCATCTGTTTCATTGTTTCGCATGTCTCCCCCTGCAACAGTCAAGTTCTGCGAGGACAGTAACCTGCACCTTGTTAACCACAGGAGCCCAGCCCCGAGGACGGTGCCTGGCAAGAACTATATATATTTTGAATAAATGAATTAAGCGACAAAGGAGTCCATAAGTAAATGAATGAATGAACAAAAGTCGCTAGAGTATGGTGCCAGCCAGGGTTCTTACTTGCAAACAACAAACCCCAATTGCAGCTGATCGAAGCACAAAAGGACTTTGATGGGAGGGTGTTAGTTAACTCAAAGACTTCCTGGGAGGATTCAAAATTGGCTATGGGCTGAAGATCGAGTATTTACAGCCCAAATCCAGTCACAGGATGATGTGGTAAGAACATCACTGCTACTCCTGTCCCCCAGAACTAGACAAGGCAGCTTGTGCCACAAGCATGTCTCATGGTTGGGGGCCAGGGCAGCAGTGAACAGTGGTGCTGACACCATTGTTCTGGGAATCTGATCCACACAACAGGAACCCTGCCCCCAAGCAGTCCTGGGGCCCCCGCTTCATCACATCATCAGCTCATGGTCCAGGTCTGCGGCAGGCACAGCCAACAGGCAGACTGGAAGCCAGATGCCCACCCCATTCTAAGGGGGTGGAGAAAGCAAGGAGCCAACAGCTTCAGCTGCTGCAATGGAAGAAAGGTTGTCACTCCGACCTGGAATCATAAAGTGAGTTTTCTAAACATGGGTATAAGGTTCAGACGCTGAACAGTCAAAAATAATGACAAATTTCCACTACAATGCTAAATAAATATTTAGCAAAACAATACAATTACCAAGAGCTCCCCTTTTGCAAAGAGCCTGCCAATTTTTTGAAAAGGGAAGACACAGAAAAAAACCTCCTGCTTAATCCTCTCAAGCTGTACCAAAGTGGAAAAACACATTTGACAACTTTTTCGTGAGTTATTCAGTTTCTCAACTATTTATGGCTGAATAATATTCCACTGAGAATGTGTGTGTATGTGCCCATGTGTGTATCACGTGAACGTGAGTGGGGAGAGGTAGATATCCGTTTGATAGAGTGATGTTATTTCCTTTGAAGATATAACAAGAAGAGGGAACTGCTGGACCATATGACAGTTCTATTTTTAATTTTTGACAAACCTTCATACTGTTTGCCATAGCAGTTAGACCAGTTTACATTCCTACCAACAGCACACCAGGCTTCCCCTTTCTCCACACCTTCACCAGCACTAATTATCTCTTGTCTTTTTGATGACAGCCATTTTAACAGGTGTGAGGTGTTTCTTTCATTTTGATTTTGATTGGCATTTTCCTGATGATTAGTGACATTGCATGTCTTTTCACGTAGCTGTTGGCTACCTGTGGTCTATTCAGGTCCTTTAGTCATTTTTTAATCTGTTTTTCTGCTATTGAGTTATATGAGTTCTTTAATATATTTTGGATATTAACCCCTTATCAGATATATGGCTTACAAATATTTTCTTCCATTCTGTAAGGTGCCTCTTCACTTTGTTGATAGTTTCTTTTATTGTACAGAAGCTTTTTAAGTTGACATAGTTCCATTTGTTTATTTTTGCATTTGTGGCTTGTTTTTGGTGTCATATCTAAAAAATAATTGCCTATTCCAATGTCAAGGAGGTTTTCCCCTATCCTTACTTCTAGGGGTTTTATGGTTTCCAGTCTTACATTGAAGTCTTTATTCCAGTTCTAGTTATTTTTTATGAATGGTGTAAGATAGGGGCCCAATTTTATCCTTTCATATATGAATGTCTAATCTTCTCAACACCATTTATTGAAGAGACTGTCTTTTCTCCATAAAATATTGATGGTTCCTTGTCAAAGATTAGTTGGTCATATACGCATGGGTTTTTTTTCTGGGCTCTTAATTCCGTTCCATTCTGTGTTCACTTTAATGCCAGTACCATACTGTTTTTGATGAATATAGCTTTGCAATATAGTTTGAAATCAGACAGTGTGATGCCTCTAGCTTTCTTTTTATTTCTCAGGATTGCCTTGGCTATGAAGGTGCTTGTGTGGTTCCATACAAATTTTAGGAATGTTTTTTTCTATTTCTGTGAAAAATGCCATTAGAATTTTGATTGAAATGGATCTATAGATAGCATTGGGAATTATAGACATTTAAACAGGATTAATTATTCCAATCTATGAACACAGGATATCTTTCCATTTATTTGTGTCTTTTTCATTTTCTTTCTTCAATGTCTTACAGCTTTCAGTGTATGGATCTTTTACCTCCTTGGTTAAATTTATTCTGGTTTTGTTTATTCGTTTTGTTTTTATTTGTTTTTGATGCTTTTTGATGTAAATGGGATTGTTCCTTTTATTTCTTTTTTTGAATAATTCATTGTTAGTGGGTAAAAATGCAACTGATTTGTGTATGTTGATTCTATCCCTTTACTTTTACTGAATTTCCATCTTTACTAGGATATCCACTACTATGTTGAAAAGGAGTGGTGACAGGCATCCTTGCCTTCTTCCTGAACCTAGAGGAAATGCTTTCAACCTTTCACTTTTGAGTATGATGCTAGCTGTGGGATTGTCGTATGTGGTCTTTATTATGTTGAGGTGCATTTCTTCTGTATACAATTTGTTGAGTTTTTATCATGAAAAGGTAATGAATATTTTCAAATACTTTTTCTGCATCTATTGGGATGGCCATATGGTTTTTGTTTCATCCCATTAATATGGTGTATCATATTTATTGATTTGTGGATGCTGAACCATCCTTGGGGGATAAGTCCCATTTTATGATGGTGTATTATCCTTTTAATTCACTGTTTAATTCAATTTATGAATATTTTGTTGGGAATTTCTGCATCCATATTCACCAGGGATATTGACTCACAGTTTTCTTTTTTTTAAGATTTTATTTATTTGTCAGAGAGAGCACAAGCAGGGGGAGGGGCCGAGGCAGAGGGAGAAGCAGACTCTCCACTGAGCAAGGAACCCAACGTGACACTTGATCCCAGGACCCTGGGATCATGACCTGAGTTGAAGGCAGGTGCTTAACTGACTGAGCCAGCCAGGCATCCCTTGACTCACAGTTTTCTTTTCTTATAGTGTCCTCACCTGGCTTTGGTATCAGGGTAATGCTGGCCTCATAAATGAACTTGGGAGTGTTCTCTCCTCTTCGGTTTTCTGAAAGAGTTTGAGAATGATTAGAATTAATTCTTCTTTAATGTTTGGTAAAATTCACCAGTGATGCCATCTGTTCCTGGGCTATTCTGTTTTGGGAGATTTTTTACTACACATTCAATCTCTTCACTCATTATTGGTCTGGGAAGACTTCCTATTTCTCCATGGCTCAGTCTTATTGGGTTGTATGATTAGGAATTTATCCATTTCTTCTAGTTATCCAGTCTGTTGGTGTATAATTGTTCACGGTGGTCTCTTAAGAGCTTCTGTATTTTTGTGGTATCACTTGTAATGTCTCCCCATTTGTTTATAATTTTATTTATCTGATCTCTATTTCTCTTGCTAAGATTAAACGTTTATCAATTTTGTTTATATTTTCAAAAAACCAACTCTTACTTTCACTGATCTTTTCTATTGTGTTCCTCCTCTCATTTATTTCTAACGTAATATTCGTTATCGCCTTCCTTCTGCTAACTTTGGGCCTAGTTTGTTCTTCTTCTAGTTCCTTAAGGTGTAAAGTAAGGTAGTTTATTTGAGAGCTCTCTTTTTTCTTAATGTAGGCTTCAGGATAGAAATACCTTCTGTCAGCCCTGTTAGGGACTCTGGGGTCTTCTTAGACTCCTTCTATGGATATGTCTTTTCCATACTTCTTGTTCCCTCTTAGGTGGGAATTCTTAAGATCTTTTGCCATCTCTCTATCCTGCAGAGACAGACTAAGTGCTGACAGCCTCTTATTTGCTTTCCCTTAGGACGATGCTGAACACTCAAATGAGTGTGTTTTCACCCAATTCCACTGCATAGGGGGATTTTTCTGTGCATATTGACCAGTAGGTTGCCTGTAGTGGCTGGCACAGCCACCCGTGGGAGCACACAGAGGGAGCTGGCCAAGGGTAGAGAGCTGTAGGGGTGAGGGGTGAGGAGCCTCTCTGCCAACTAAGGTGATCTACAGATAAGGTAGCCCCCGAGGCTCATGGATGGGCTTCCAGATGGAGTCTGCAAACTGGTTAGTAGGCTCTGTGTCCCTCTGATGCACCCCCAGAGCCCTGGCAGCTGTTCTCCCAGCTCCCCCAACCCACACCTCCCAGTTGTACAGCATATCTCAGTATTCTGGATGAGGCAAAACCAAAATGAGCCTGGTTGGCAGCATCTCGCATAGCTGGGGAAGCCAGGCACTCACTAAGTTTTGCCCATGGGAGAGAGTGTGGGCCAAGAAGGTTTTCTCTTGGCAATGAGCTGTGCCACCTCGAGGGAGAAGTGACAGAGGTAAAGTAAAATGGTTTCTCATTCCTCTTCAATGTGTTTAATCTTGGACTGTTTTTGTTCCAACAGTGTACTGGAACTTCTCTAGTGAGCACTCAGACTTCTCTCCAAAGTCATTCTCATCCTTTGGGTGATTGTCCAAATCGGTGCACTATGAGGAGGAAGACAACAGAAAACTCCCTTTCTGCCATTTTGCTGATGTCAGCTCACAATCAGTTTTAAATTATATAGTATCCTCTGGAGATAACCGGATGATGACTTATAGAATAATATTAGTGATTAAAGCTTAATTAAGAACCTATTATGTCACAGGCTTTGGAGAACATGCTTTATAAACATCATACCATTTTAGCCTTCACAAAACCTTCAAGGGAGATACTGATTTTATGTCCATTTTGCAGCTGAGAAAGTTACAACTTAGACTGGTTAACTGCCTAGCCAAGGATGCACTCGTGGAAGTGGCTAAGCTACCAGTTCTGTCTTTAGCCAAAGCCCAGGCACTTGCCCCCTCTGGACTGGATGGTGAAAATGGGATTCATTCATTCACTCATTCACTCATTTAATAATTATTGACTGGACATTCACATTTTGCTGGATTTTGTTCTAGATACGAGGGTGAAAGAAAAACATTCCAATGGTGGAGGCAAACAATAGTAAGTAAACAAGAAATAAAACCACCTTATAGGTTCTAATAGTAAGGACAAAGCAGGAGACTAAAGGCTAAGGGAACAGAGTGGATATGGGAATATGTGGTAAAACAAGTAGGAGCCTGGCAAACATCTTGCACAGAGCATCCGAGACAATGCAAGTGCTATCATCCTTGAGGCACGAGTGAGCCTAAGGTGTGCAAGACACAATTGTAGTCCTGTCTCTAACAGTGGTTTGTCCTCAGGAAACTCACTAACCCCGCCTGGTCTGTTTCCTTATTTGCAAAAAGAGAACATAGAAGTAGGAGGAAGGGACCTGAAAGGTCTTTGGTTGTCCTGACATTCCGTAGTGAACTAGAGAACACAATGGATGACAGGAAAAGGCAAAAACTGAATAATGAATCCAGCCTCACCCGTTGGTCACCTTGAACGTCTCCAACTTCTTGTGTGCGAGGGTTTATAGATAAAACTACTCATTCCAAATATTGTAGGCCCATCTGATAACATGTTTGTTTCATCATTTATTAAATACAAGGAGATAAGCCAAATGCCCCTGACATTTAAATCAAGGAAATTAGAAACATTTTGGATATCAGTGAAATGCCCCACCACTCTGATGAAACATTTTAATCTGACGGAGGTTCTTGTGTGAGATATCTCTTGGACACTTCTACTTTACTGAATTTTTCCAGAAAAATAGCTCCTAGAACCAGCTATTTTGGAGGTGAGTGGGTCAAATCACCTTTGAACTAAAACAAGTCAAAATAATTCATGAAATTCAGTCACATACAGAATATAAAGCTAACCTAAACACATTTCTCATGATTATCCCTAGTGATATAAAATATGCATAGAAGAATACCTTTGGATAACAACAATCTGATAAGTAAAAGCACAGATAATGTCTGGAGTCAAACCTGCTACCCAGTGTGTCCAAGTTCCAGAAAAATCTATTCATTTTTTTAAGAAACTTATATTCTAGAGAAAACCTATAGTCAGGAAGTAATTACTCAATTAAGTGTATGAGTCAAAAGTGTGGAAAATGCTACAATAAAATAGAATAGCATCATGGAAGTCCATGATAGGCTGATGAAGCTATCACATTTTTGATTCAACATGGAAAGGAAGTGAACTGCACAATAACAGACAGTAAGCAGTTGAAAGCAAATCTGAATCCAGGTTTTCCAGTTTTGAAGTTAGATACCATCTTGCCAAATGAAATGCTAAGAATAGCTAACCTATTTCCAGACTTAATATTAACCCGGAATTTACTCAGTGCCAAAATGCTAACAATACTTGTTTATGTTAATTAAGAAAATGTATTATTTAGTGGGATATCAGAAACACCTCCTCGACACAACTGGATAATCTTGCTTATTTCTTTTATAGCTCCTAAGCAATTAAAAAGCTAAAACCCCACAACTTTTATGCCTCAGATAGAAATAATTACATAAATGACATTAAATGAAGATAACTGCAAGGAATTTGGAATATTTCCAGTGCATGTATAACTGAATCGTTTAAGATGGAATATATTCACAGACAAGTGTTTATAATAGAATATAAATAGAAAAAAATAATCTATTAAGGTGTTGAAGCAATTTTGAACAAAACAGTTATCTGAATGGTTCTTACTTCTTTCTAATTTCTTATAACCCCCACACAACTCAGAATATAGATGAATATAATACATTTTATCTACTAAAAAGAACCAAAAAATCCTTTTGATTTTTAAAAGCTTCAAGAAAACTGGGGCGTCCGGGTGGCTCAGTCAGTTAAGCATCTGACTCTCGGTTTTGGCTCAGGTCATGACCCTGCATCAAGCCCGCTTGGGATTCTCTCCCTCTTCCTCTGCCCTTCTCTCTCCCTCTCTCCCTCTCAAAAATAAAATAAAATAAATAAATAAATAAAATCTTTAAAAGCTTCAAGAAAACTAAAAAGAAGGAGAAGAGCTTTACCTTGGTGCTTAGTAATTTTACCTTTCATGTGACTTTTTCTCAAATGCCATATGATTATTCAGTTTAGTAACATATTCCAGCAGCACACACACACACACACACACACACACACACACACACACACACACAAATCCACATGCAACCATTTGCAAATGTTAAGCTATTCTAACCATCATGGAAAATCAGAGTACTTTGACATCATTGTTAAGAAGAAAGGGAGGAACATAAAACAAGTAACCCGACTCATAATTTCAAAACAAAATTACATGAAGCTTAACATAAAATCTGATGTGATGTCAGGGATTATGTTTATTATGCTGGTTTTCATTCAAATGTGACCTTTCACCTCAAAAGCATTCCAAGTAATGAGGGCAAGAGTTTCTTAACCCAAACATTTTCAATAACTCTCAATAGTATCTGATTGCAGAATTTCTGAATTAGAAGGGACTCTTTGGGTCATGTCTTCCTATGTCCTAATTAATGATATTTTGCTAGTGTTATTTTCAGACCATCAGAATACATGTAGAACAAAACTTGTTCATTATGAAAAGCCCATGAGCTAGAGTGAGACCAGACTCCTTCTGGCCATCCATAGATGCCTCCACACCTGCTTCTATCCCACTCTTCGAATATGGGGCACAATGACTCATGGGAAGCGATATTCAAAAGACCATTTACACTGACCACAGCACTCCAACAATATCACAGAACCTAGTGTGTGCTTTGCTAATATTCTCTCCTGCCCTCTCTCTATCATCTGGACATAGGAAATACACTTTAGCTCTACAGTATGCCCAACAGATTAGCAAAGTCCCTTTGCCTCAGCTCCTGAACTTGTTCAACTTATTTCTCTCAGATCTTCACCAACTCCTGCACATTCTGTAAGCACACCCACTGACTCAGAACAACGCGTGATCATGTTGCTGTGCAAAAGTCTCCTCAGGTCGTACAGAGGGACTTTTCCAGGGATCTGGCACTTGCTACGTGTCATGAGAAATATGCAGACAAACAGAGGAATGAAAGAATCTCTTACATCCAAGAACTTTTCATTGGCAAGAAAAGGAGGGGAATGACAAGAGCAGAGGGAAGATGTATGTATCCCACACCTTCAAACAGAGGGAGAGCAAAATGCTATCAGCACAAAGGAAACGGAGCAAGGAGGTCAACATGGAGAACCCTGGAAGTTTTGCATAGAGAGGACCTTTGGGTTTTATTTTCTTTATTTTTTCTTTATTTATTTGAAAGACAGAGAGAGAGAGCACAAGCAGAGGAAGCAGCAGAGGGAGAGGGAGAAGTAGGCTCCCCAGCTGAGCAGGGAGCCTGAAGCGGGGCTCGATCCCAGGACCCTGAGATCACGACCTGAGCCAAAGGCAGATGCTTCATCGACTGAGCCCCGCAGATGTCCCGGGACCTTTGGGCTTTAAAGGGCACGTAGATTTTTCCTAATGGAAAACAGCAAGAATGACATTCAGAAGAGGGAACAAAATAAGTGACCACAAGCATACAGAAATGTGGGAAATGGGGTGGAAATGACACCCAATCAGGCACACAAAAACTGACTGGTTGAATGACCGATTATCAGGGCAAAGGCTCCAGAAGAGCGAGGGAGGGTGAATAAAACCAGGGAAAGGGGTTGAAAGTGAGTGTAGAAGAGCCTTCAAGTCTGTGCTACAAAGTGAAGACCACATCTTGGAAGCAGTGAGAGCCATCTGAAGTTTTGGAGACGGTAAGGATCCAGATTCACATTTAAAAAATAAATTAGGGAAAAAATGGGGGACTGGAGGAGGGAAACTTTCTCAAGAGCTGAGCTACTTAAAAATTGAGACCAAATGTGACGAGTGAGTGAAAGAGATCAGTGGTAGAAGGTTAAAAAAAAAAAAAAAAAAAAGAATCTGGAAGAGAAGATGAGATTAAATTGCAAAGTCTCTATGAAAGGATAAGGGAGAATACAAAATTTTTCTGAATCACTGGGTTCACACAAAAGCATTCACTGAGATAAAAAAATCCCTGCGGTTCCACTGGAAGAGTCTTCTCATTCAAACTGCTGAGCAAGTACATAAGATGCCAGGGACAGAGTGGGGATGATGCAGTGAGGAGAAAAAGCAGGCATGATCCTGGCCTCATATAACATAACCACCTTCTCACGTCCTGCTGAAGACCAATATTTCAAGTATGGAAGTAAATGTATTCATACCAATTAAAACCAGAAACAAATCAACAAAACCTGTAACAAATTAGATTAGAACTGGAATGACTCTGGGGATTAAAATTAGACAAAAGGTTTTACCATTTCCTTTATGAACTTTGGACCATTGGAAATTACTATAATGGGAAAATACTATTTCTAACATTTAAAAATCCAATAAAGAGTACAAAGGAACTAAAGCTACAAAATTCAATAGACCCCCAAACCCACTTTCAAAAGGATTCAGAATATAAAGAGAATTCATGTATATTTTAAAGATGTCCTTTAAGATTCTTGCTATGGGTTGTTACATAAATATGTTTAATTTAATTTACTTGCCCTGAATTTTACTGAAAAATGTGAAAGAGGGAAAATCCAATTTTTTTCTTTGCTTGTTATTGAATGTGAGACCCTGAAGACATTCATATATTCTTTCACATGCACCATCTGGTTTTTTCTCTTTTCTTAAAAAGAATAAAGACAAAGCACATTTTGTTTTCTATATATCAAGATTCAATTGATTGATACATAATGCCATCCAAACTTGATATCCCCCTTTGAAGAAGCAAGTCAATTTCTGTATGTGTAATTCATTTAAAAAGCCATTACCACAAAGAACCTTTCCTACGGCTTCTATATTACATAAAGAGAACCACCTAAGGAATGGGCATCAAAAATAGCTATATTTCTTTTTTTTTTCCAAGCTCCTTCATAACAAAGGTCAGGAAATATTATTGGGAAGAGTGCAAATTATTTACAATTGTCTCCTTATGCCTATTTTACAGATCTGAGATTTCATTCTACAATATTGTAGACCTGACTCCTTTTACTATGAGTATGCCTTTTATTATTTTTTAATTAACATGTATTTGTCCTTATTACAAAAGTTATGTAAGTTCAAAGTAGAAAGATTTAAAAATATTTAAAAGTGATAACGAAATTAAAAGGACTGAGAAAAAAAGAAAGGGTAGCCTCTGACACTCAGAGCTGGCCATGTTATTCTCCTGTTGAGATAAACCACTTTATAGAATAGCAGCCTCAGACACGATTATACTGTGACCATGACAAAATGACACAAAGCAGACACTTCTCAGTTTTGTGTGGGCACAGACTATTACAAGGTCACTGTGCCTCCCACAGAAAATCAAGCACTCCCTCTCTCAGTTCAAGTGGATGACAGCTACTTCTTCACCAATTACAGCTCTATACTCACCCTAGTCTGCTCTCCCTAGAAGATCGATTAAGATCCCCAATCACAGAACTGCCCCCACTTTATGATAGCGCCCCATCTAGCGTGAACCCCTTGCTTCCTTAGAACCTCCCACAAGTCACTCAACCAAAGCCCAAACCCAATCATAGGTCCTTTCTCATGACTAGACACCCATGACTTTCCATAGCTTTGTGTCTTCCCTGGCTGTAACTTGCTCAACTATTAAAATGTTCCCAAAGATCTTTGGCTGGAAGGCATTGATGAGACCTATAGAGTTATCACTGTCATGTTCAGCTGTATCTCCTCTTTCTTTGCACCATGACAGTTAATAGTGAACAACGAGCACGTACTGAATGATGAACTGTGTGCCAGTCACTGTTCTAGTGCTTTCCCTATATTATCCAACAACTGTCACCATAACCCTATGAAGTGCATATGATTATTTCTACTTTAAAGATGACAGAAATGGAAAGATGAAGCAATGATGTTTTAAATCAAGAATTCTCACCCATGGCATATTTGGGGCTGGAAATAAGTTTTGTTCTGGGAAGTGGTCATGTGCATTACAGGATGTTCAGCAGCATCCTTGACCTCCAGTCACTAGATGCCAGGGTCATGCCCCCCTCTCCCTGAGCAATAACAATCAAAAGATGTGCCCCGGAGACAAAATCACCCCCAGTTGAGAAACACTGCTTTAAATGATTGAGATGATACTGTACATCATTTCATTTCGTTTTTTTTATTTGAGATTTTATTGTGTTTTCCCACTGTTAACATATTTTTTTAAATTCCAAAATCATAATTTTTAATGGGTACAGAATGTATATATCCCAATATATTTACAGATTCCCTACCATGAATTATTCCATTTATTTTCTTTCTTTTTTCTTTTTTTGGCTGTTGAAAATAATTCCCTAAGGAATATCTTTACACAGAAATTATCTTCTATTCCTCTAACTTTTCCCCTTAGAATCAATTATTAGGAAAAGGAATGTCTGGACCACAGGGTATCTTTATTTTTCTTTTCATTACTTTCCAAAAAAAAAACAAGAAACCAAAGGCATATCCTTTACTTTCTTTTTATTCACCAATTGGTTCCATTAATATAATTAAACAAGATATATGTTTCTCTTCAAACTCTCTAAACAACCTAATTTTCATTTCTATTCTTTTGCTGAAATATACAGAGCTCAGTCTTTGCCACACTCAGAGAGCACCATCTTTGGAGCCAGAAATCCAGCATCCATACTTAAGCAGCCACAGATACCAAAAATACAGGATGAATGGGATGAAGCAGTTGGAGCATGAGATTGTGAATAACAAACTTGTGAAGAATCTTCCAAGCGAGGTGTACTGGGTTGAAGAGAGTCCCCCCAAATTCATGTCTATGCAGAACTTCAGAATGTGAACTTATTTAGAAAGAGGATCTCTGCAGATGTAATTAAGTTATGATGAGGTCATACTGGATTGGAGGAGGGGGCATAATCCAATGACAAGTGTCCTTATAAGAGGGCAAGGTGGACACATGGGGAAAAGGGCAGTGCAGACACACAGGGAGAAGGCCCTGTGAGAGCAGAGGCAGAGACACTGCCACGATACAAGCTTTGCCAAGCATTGCCAGCAACCAGCAGCCGTTAGGATGTGGGAAGGAAGGGTTCTGCCCTAGAGGCTTGTAGAGGGAGCATGGCAAAGCAGAGAGCTTGCAGACTTCGGGCCTCCAGACTATGAGCAAATCAAATCCATGCTGTTTTTTTGTTTTTGTTTTTGTTTTAAGATTTTATTTATTTATTTGACAGAGAGAGAGAGAAACACAGCTAGAGAGGGAACACAAGCAGGGGAGCGGGAGAGGGAGAAGCAGGCTTCCCACCGAGCAGGGAGCCCAATGTGGGGCTTGGTCCCAGGACCCTGCGATCATGACCTGAGCCGAAGACAGACGCTTAATGACTGAGCCACCCAGACATCCCAATCCATGCTGTTTTAAGCCATCTAGTTTGGGCTACTCTGTTGCAGTAGCTTGAGGAAGCTCATACCCCAGGATAAAGGCTTGGCCTTTACTCTGTCAAGTAAAAGCCACTAAAGGAAATTCAGTAAGAAGTTGTCAAGTGTCCTAAGAAAAGAGGGCTCAGTAATCCACAGGTGAGGGAGGAGGAGAAAGAAGATGTGTCTTTTTAATTTTCTAATAAAGAATGGTTACGTGTGTGTGTGTGTGTGTGTGTGTGTGTGTGTGTGTGTGTGTGTGGTTATTACCTTCACCATCATTTTATAAAGACAAGAGTATCTTTTTTTTTTTTAATTTATTTGACAGAGAGAGAAAGAGAGAGCACAAGTAGGCAGAGCGGCAAGCAGAGGGAGAGGGAAAAACAGGCTTCCCGCGGAGCAGGGAGCCCAATGTGGGTCTCGATCCCAGGACGCTGGGATCATGACCCGAGCCAAAGGTAGACGCTTAATCAACTGAGTCACCCAGGCATCCCAAGGCAAGAGTATTTTAATACTTCGGCTCAATGTAGGTTGGCAATAATCTCAGGATATTATCAAAATTTAAATGCAATGTTTGTAATTTCTGGATGTCCTCATTTTGCCAAGGACTGGTAAAAATTCAGTCAGGGATCAGCACAATTCCCCCTGCAGTTCATTAAACCCTTGCTGATTCTAGCCTACCTGCAAGTGTAACCACCCTGGAAGTCTTCCCTGTAGGGAGGCATCACCATGGACACAGGAAGGAAACATGAGCCACACCCGCATTGTGCAAACCTTCTCTAGAAATCAAATGTACTCTCTTGCATTTCCTCAATATTGTCATGTGCACAACTGATTGAGGTTTATTAAAGAATAAATCATACAAATTTGACATTGAAATAAATTCTGGAGATGCCAATTCCAGCTGTTCCTGGAACCTAAAGACATGCTCAGACCCAGAAAGCAGAAAGACTTAGAGCTGACTACTCAACCAGTCTACAGCAAAGCTAGGACTGTTTGAAACCACATACGTTGGGGCGCCAGGGTGGCTCAGTCCGTTTGGCTCAGGTCATGATCTCAGCGTCCCGGGATTGAGTCCCACACTGGGTTCCTTGCTCAGCAGGGAGTCTGCTTCTCCCTCTCCCACTCCCCCTCCCCACCACTCCTGCTCTCTCTCTCTCCCTCTCTGTCTCAAATAAATAAATAAAATATTAAAAAAAAAATGAAACCATATGCATTAACTTCAAATTTACTGGTCTTTCCTCTGCTAGGCTTTGCTTTGGTTGGTTTTCTCCCAGCTTCACTTTTTGCATTTTACCCCCTCAACTCAAGGCTAAGCTCTTAAAGGTCAAAGACCATTTCTTGGG
Organism: Zalophus californianus; assembly: GCF_009762305.2. Classification (NCBI taxonomy): domain Eukaryota; kingdom Metazoa; phylum Chordata; class Mammalia; order Carnivora; family Otariidae; genus Zalophus; species Zalophus californianus. The sequence continues at coordinate 107,339,578 of NC_045599.1, forward strand.
TATCCTTCCACGGTTTTCTTTCTGGCTGAGCACTCGGTGCGTCTTTTTAACAGGCGTGGAAGAGAATAAATAGGCAGAGGCTTATTTTCAGCTGTGATGAAACTCTGCTGCTGCAGGTAGGAAGTGGCCTCCTTCATCCTTCCAGTAAAGTCCTTAACTGAAGCAGACCCCTACCCTCCACGCTCCCCTCTGTTGGCAGCCTCTCTCTTGTTTTATCTTCCCTTGTGCTTTAGTGATTAGTATTTCCTCCCACATTTGCTGTGGCTAAATATGTTTGGTTGGATTAAAACTGTAAAGTTTTCTGGACTTTTTAAGATTATAATGCTGTCTTTTTATAGCAAAAGGAAGACAATAACAAAAAGGCAAAGGTAAGTGATAGGACGGGCAAGGGGAGAGAATGGAGGTACTTATTTTTTTGTCTCACCAGAGAGCACTTTCTTAATCATCTACTTTGTACTGCTCTTTCCCTGCAGTACAATACATCAGAAAATACCCCAGTCAGGAGCTCTAAGGACCTGTGTTTAAGTTTGAATGAGGTTCTTAATTTTTCTACGACTCAGTCTGTACATTCCCCATGTGGGAATTTCAAATTGAGCCTATTTACCTAGCAGCATGTTTGTCAGGATGAAATACCATAAAAATGTTCTATAAAGGATAGGTGTTACATGAAAAAAATTATCATCTTACTAGTGAAAATGGGTAACTCCTACTGAGAAAAACAAAACAAACAAACAAAAAACCCTAAAATAGAAAGTACAAAACAAATACTAAGTGCTCCTGGTAAAGAAATATTGTTTGCATTAGCCAAGTCTATTTGTCCAATTTCCTTGACTCCTTTTCCTTCTTCTCTGTAACTCTAACTGAAAATGCAACAATATTCTTCAGTTGGCAGGGCCTGTCACATTAACATAGCGATCAAGTGATGGTTTTTCCAAGGGCCTGGTGTGGAAATGTCCGTTCACAAGAAGCCTATTATGTAAAGAGCACAAAATAGATAATTATCAATGTCCACCTTTGCCATATTTTAGTTCTCTTTGCTGAAGTAAGAAATGAGGACTCATGGTTCAGGGTCTAACAACTTTTGATTTTAACCATTAGTTCTGTACAAAAGATGGGGGTTCTACTAATTTACTGTCAAAGCACAGAAAGTTATTCCAGAGATATGTCCCTAAAGCTTTTTGATAATGCAGCCACTCATAAAGTAAATTTGAGATATATTCCTAATACATGTACTTTTTGGTAAATCCACACATTCCATTATATTGACATAGTATTCATTTCAGAAAACGTACAAAAAGTTTAAAGGATGAAGTCAAAATACATAAATACAAAACTTTTAATGTTTGCCTCCAGCATCTGAATAGTCTTGCTGACTTTCATCCAGTGTGAGAACGCCACTTTGGAGACTATAGTTCCATCATATCAAGGAGATAGACTGTGGTGAGCATTATCTGCTTGTGCCCTGTCCTGTCCCAAATAATAACTGTTTCATGCTGTATGGCTATGTTAATAGGGCTCATCTAGAAATCGATCCATTCACCATTGTACACATTTGTTCATTACCCACTGGAGCACTTGGGGCATTGTCTGATGTCCAAATTTTTCAATATGCATTGATTGGGCTGGAGCCTCTGGTGATTTATTGGTCTTCCCAGATGGAACAGTCAACCTCACATGCCCTCTTCTTCTACAACTTACTTTTCTTTGGGGGCTGAAAATATTGCAGTTTTATTGAAAGTACTTACAAGCTTTAGTACCGAAATATCTGTACTAGCAGGAGAGAGGAAATAAGGGTCCCCACAGCCTGGAATTGTAACCTGAAAGGCAGCACTGAAAAACACCCACACATGTCTACACTTTCTCTGAAGCCATCAGAAAACTGTAATTTTGTAAATGGCAAAATTTCTTTGAAGTTTCATTTTTACCTGAATTGTCTGTTTTTTCTTTATTAAGCCATTTTTAATTTTAATACAAAAATAGTGTTTTAAAATCATGAACACCACATAAATGGATGCCTTCCAGGAGACAGTCCATGTTTACCCTGTTGTTGTGGGTATTTGTTCAGGATTCTGCTCGCCCAGCTAGAGCAACTCAAAAGTAAAGTGTGGGACCTCTACTGGCCCCACCATGTTGCTCACTGTCTACCTATGGGACTTTGGCAAGTCACTTAACTTCTCTAAACCTCATCTAAGGGTATTAATTCCCATGAGAAAAACTGGGGACAGTTTATATGTGCCAACACTCTTCCTTCTCAGTTACACCCAAAAGAGCTCATCCTGTAAATTCAGAGCATGAAAACTCAAAGAAGGCCTAGAAAAGGGGAGTGGGAGGTATAGGCTTCCAGTTATGGAATAAGTAAGTCACAGGGATGGAAGGTCGAGCATAGGAATATAGAGTGAATGGTACTGTAATGGGGTTGCATGGTGACAGATGGGCGCTGCACTTGTCATGAGCCTAGCATAATATGTAGAGTTGAATCTGTTCCTGTTGGACACCTGAAACTAATTCAACATTGTGTGTCAACAATACTTCAACTTAAAAAAAAAAAGATTAAAATAAAAAGGTCTATAGATCATCAAAGAACACTTTGAGGATAAGGAAATAGAGGGTCAGAAAGGTTGACCTGCTCAACTCATAGAGCTAATATTTTTAAACACCAGAAATGATTTTGATTCAAGGAGAAAAAACTGCTTCACAAAACAAAAGAATTTTCCCTGAGAGTCCTCAATATATCAGGAACTGAACCTGGCGTCCCAAGTACAAGCCCACCACCCTTTCTGAGGTATATGTCTCTCGTCCTCACACACAGTCGGTGCATAAAGCTTGCTTGTTAAAATAAACTGAATTATTCTAGCTAGGGGATGACTTTTAGAAGCCACTACCGGTAGCATTCTTAGTACTGCCTCTGGTTTTTTACATTTTTAAAAAAGATTTTATTTACTTATTTGAGAGAGAGCGCGAGAGAATGAGAGCGAGCACGAGCAGAGGGGAGGGGAAGGGGGAGAGGGAGAGGGAGAAGCAGACTCCCTGCTCAGCAGGGAGCCTGATGCGGGGCTCCATCCCAGGACCCCGGGATTATGACCTGAGCCGAAGGCAGGTGCTCAACTGACTGAGCCACCCAGGCGCCCTTTAGTACTGCTTCTTTAAGCTTAAAACACTTTCTAAGTATTTTTCGATGGCTTCAGAAAGTTTGTGTGTTGGGGGGGTATTTTTCAGCTCTGCCTCCAATTATAGAGATTTGAATCAAACTCCATCTACCAATATACCCAATGTCTATCATGTCGTTCTCAAAAGAGAACTCCCTGCTCGGGTCACACCCTACTCTATGCATGTTCTGGTCCCAGTGGAGTTGAATGCATAGTGGCTGCACTTCACTCAAGGGCCTGGTTCAAAGGTGGCCATGGCCTCTTCCTCCTCACTTCACACCTCCTCCAATATTTGCCATCTCAGTTAATGGCACCATCATCCACATACTTTTCCCCCACATTATCAGTCATTCATCAAGTCATATCAATTTTTCTTCCCAAATATCTTCCAGGTTGATCTTTTCTCCACTTCTACTATAATTTCCCCAGTTCAGGAAAACATCTCCTCTCTCTAACTATTGCAGTGCAGCCCAACCAGCTGATTATGTCATCCCTGGGGTGGCTACACAGAGCCAAGACAACCAGGACAGACCACTCATTTGCCTCTATCCAAGAATTACCTTATCCAGGGGCACTTGGGTGGCTCAGTCAGTTAAGTGGCTGACTCTTGATTTTGGCTCAGGTCATGATCTCAGGGTCCTGGGATCAAGTCCTGTGTCAGGCTCTGTGCCCAGCAGGGAGTCTGCTTGAGGATTCTCTCCCTCCCCACCTTCCCCTGCTCTTTCTCTTTCTAAAATAAATAAGTATTAAAAAAAAAAAGAAATAACCTCATCCAGGAGTCCAAATTACCACCAGGGCCCTGCAGTTTCTCATCCAATATTATCATTGTGTATGTCAACGCTGTGAAAAACACAGAAAACTCTGCTATTGCCATAAGGTCCTAACTGGTCACCCTGCCAACCGTCTCTCCTCTCCTTTGGTAGGCAGTAAGCCCCTGAAGATGGGAACTCTATATTTCCTGTTTTTCTGTTTCCCCGTGTTTAGCCTAAGACTAACATATAGTTGACACTCATCATATATTTGTTGACGAAATCAATAAATCCGTCAATCAGTCCTTCATAAGAAGTAATGAATGAAAGGGAAAGGAAAGGAGACAATAATGAAAAGAAGAAAGGGAAAGGACAAGAAACCAGTTTTTCATTCTTCCAGGAGTCTCGTCCCTGTTGTTGAATTGAATGTCATGATAAATGCTCTATGTTAGAAGATAAGAGGAATGCTGGTAAACTTCTGAAGAACAAGGCTTTAAATTATAGCTACATTTTCTCATTTTGTCCCTTTTAGTTTGTAATCTCCAAGAGGGCTAATAATATCAGTTTGTGCAGTGAAATAGTTTACTCAACAGAGAGGGATCAATAAATACTAATTGATGATAAGAATTAAGGAGGAGTAAGTAGGTGGAGGATAGAGCTAGAATGGCTAAATAAGCAATCTTTCCCTGGAATGGAAATTTTATACCACTGGTCCTGCCTGTTGCATTATAATTCTTTTTGATAGTGGAAAAACAGAGTCAACTAGTGGAAAAATAGGTGTTCCTGTCCCGGCGCAATCACACACTTAGGGGTGTGACCTTGGGGGAGGCACTTAACTCCTGTGAACCTGCACTTCTTTGTCTATAGGAAGAAAGGACTGAACTTGATGATGCTCATGTCCACTTCTAGCTCTAAAATTCTATTCCATTCTGTCCTATGTTATTTTTAACTCTCTCAATACCTGTCAATCTAGTGTTTTATGCAAACTGGAAAATTAATTCAAAGTGGCTACTGTTTTATCAGAGTTAGCCAAAAATAAACTTTAAAACAGAAACCAGGAAACCACTCTGTGAAAACAATGCGTATCAGCGAGCTGAAAGCTTTCTACAGGAATATTTTTAGCCACGTTCTTCCTCACCTCTTAAAGTATGTGCTTAAGTAGGAAAGAGATAATGAGCAAACATACATACTTATTTACCAAGTTGACCTACGGAGGAGGAGGGAGAAGACAGAACCTGGAAATGGAGGCAACTGTTGACTTACCAGGGATGCTTAGAAGAGTCTGAGAGAGAAAGTGAATCAGAAATGGCAATCCAATGACTACTGGCAGACATTAATTGGATCTGTCCAATAATTAACTTCTCTCCCACCACCTTGCTTAAATCAGAGAAGAAAAAATATATGATGAGGTACGAAGCCAAGTTTGGTGTTCTAGAAGTATGTGGTGCCAATGTCCTGGATGTATTACATCACTTTACCTACTTTTAAACTCTATTCTGGTGATCTTCATTTATCGGTTAGTTTTCAGGATCTCCTTATTACTATTTTCTTTTTCTCTTGTTGAAAGGAGAGGAACATTCATGTCAGAATTTTATCTCATGGGCTGATACAGTTTCCATTCTTTTGAGGCAAGTAGAATATGAAAGAAAATTACCTGAATAAAAAATCAGACCATTTGTAGTATTTGGCCATTTAGCAAATGCCCCAAGGTGTTAGAGATCAAAAAAAGCATAGTATGAGTTAGAGATCAAGAGAAATGGAGCCAAAACATGTAACACAAGCATATGCTATTCTTAACAAAGTAAATGAAACCCTTAATTCCTACTTCAAGGCAATTCTCCTCTGTGACCAGATCCAGTAAAATAAGGCCAAGGGCTCTTTGAAAAAATCTTATCAGTGGTCACATTAGAACAGTCCTAACCCTTTAGAAAAAAGGGTTCCTTCTTTGGGGACAGATGCACCTCACAGCCAACATCTATAGAGGGTGCACACTCTCGGCCATCTTTCTACCCGTGTAGGCTCTCTGTTATAAGAGCAGGATGAGTCCTCTTTGTTGAGCCTGGCACCTCGGTATTCTGGGAGCTGAGTTCCTGGGGACATTCTGTTTACTATCTAGGAAAGTTTACTTTCCAAACAACTAGGCTACAGGTGATATTTCCACCAAAAACTCATTATTTAATTCTCAATTTTGGTTGGTAATGCTATTCTAAGTTCCAATAATGTCTAATAAGAATGGCTAGCATTAAATTGCTTACTTACTATGGGCCAGACCCCATGTTAGATGTTTTACATGCTACAAGTTTCCTTTCACTCCTCACTGCAGTCCTAGGAGGTCGATATATATTACAGTCAACGTCGTTTAACACAGGGGCAACCTATGCGGATCCTCACGAAAGTTCCACCATTTGCCTATAGGGAGTCAAGGTTATCACTCCAGGGTAGTAGTATGTAAAAAACTCTCTACTTGGCCCTGATCAAATGGAGTCAGAGGTGAGAAGGGCAAAAAGAGCACTGGAAATTTAAGAGGGGTGCATGTCTAGGGGTCAGAAGAGAAAGTGAGGGCCAAATGTCAAATTCAAATGCAAGGCGCCTTTTAGGTATAATGACTGATTTTACTTTCATTTTATCACCCTTGGAAATACTCAATATAAATGTCCTCTTAAAGAACAAAGAGAAATATAGGAGAGCAAGAAAGTCATAGTTCAAGCAAAAGCAAATAGAAGGAATTCAAGCAACAAGCCAGCTAAATAATTTTAGGGAAGTTACTTCACTGCCATGCTTACTTTTTATTGGATCTAGAATTCACATAGGACCCCTTGCCTTTTCCGCTCCTGGGAACATTTGCAAGATGCATATCAGATAACAACACCGAAACAATTTCAGAAAAGTCAGAATGACCCAAACTGCAAGCTCTTATTGTTACCATCACTCTAATTTAGTTCAACTCCATTTACCTGAAATTCTATGATAGTAAACTTCAATTAATAATCACAGCAAACTTTTCTCAAACACAATGCATCCTTTGTACCTTAGCCATAAAATTATAGTCCTCCCAGAACTTCAAAAAAACCAGAAATGGGTTGGAAAAAATGAAGATCAATACAGACCCAATGTTCCTACTTAAGCCAAGTTCAATTGGGAACAATTCCCAGACCCCACCTGTCAAAAACAAGATGGGCCATGATGACCAGGACACTGGGGCAATCTCTAGTAAAAACTCAAGATGAAAAACCTCATGTCAAATTGTACTAAAAATCGTAACTTATAATTTTTAGGAACTTTAAAACAAACACTAAATGAATCCACTAAAATATAAGTAGAATAAAGCCAAGAGTTATTTCTGAAAGAAATTATATTACACCCAACTTTTGTTTTATCTTCTGTTATAAATTATAAGATTTTCACTTATCCACAAAACTCCCCCTAACGAAAAACATCCTTTAACAGGGCTTGTGGGAAGTAACAGGATTCTGTTGGGAAACATCAACAAGACTTACTTATTTTCTTTGCTGACGGGGTAGGTCTGTGTGTACATCCTCATATGTTTCACACTTGCTAAGAATTCAGTTTGTCCGATGAACATATGGCCTTTGGAGGTTTGTAAAAAAGAGCTGCTTAACTGAAGATAATAAATTCTGTCAAGTGTTTTTCTCTTACATATATATAAAGATAACAACCACTTAAGCACAAAAGAGAGCTGCCACTTTTTTGCTTTTTAACCACCCTCACCCCCTCCACCCCCCGTCATCTCTGTACCATTTCTGGCACATGGGCAGTCAAGATGTGATTCCAATTTCACTTTCATCAAATAACCTTCCTGAGCCTATTTTTAGAAGTGCCACCCAACATTACCTCACACATATTAAATGTACCCGTATACTGCTTTAAATATATTTTTCTTGCTATAAAGTTTTTGAAATGTTAAAATAATTAGCTTCTGAACTTCTTCGGTTATGAGTACCTCATCTGATAGGCTTGAGAATCTGATTCAGTCTCAGGGATTATTAAGAAGTGAAAAAAAACCTAACCTACAAATTGTTTTCAAATGTAACCCAATTTTCAAAAGCTTAAAATTGAAATGAAATTGATACAATGTTTTATAGATATTTAATTAAATATTGATTAATTTTGATCTCACAGATTCCATCTTGCATTCCATAGGCATCGATTTATGATTTTTTTTTTCTTTCAGGCCCTGTGCCTTTGCTCTGATCCTTCAGGATCTTGTATATAATTAATCTGTCTTTTATTTTATTATCATATATTTAAGCATGGATTATGTTAAATCATACATTCTCAACGGGGGAACAATGCTCCTGTGAGGATGAAAATTGGTTCATGGGGATGGAAAATCTTGCTCTCATTGTGGGCGGAGACAGACACAGGCACACAGCACATAAGTAGACGTACAGTATATCTGTGCGACACATTTTCAGGGGGGAGAATGGCAATTAGGAGAAAAATGTCTGAAAAGCCTCTTTACAAGGGGTGATAATGGCATAAAGACTGAGAAACATTGCTGTGGATTGTTTTCATATGCTTTATATGTATCTGTTTGGTTTTCCTAACAGAGTTGAAGCTATTGGAGAACAAGGATTATATCTTCTACTTCTGAATGTTTACACCAGCTGCTCAAAGTTCCCAACATTTTTTTTTTTTGTTTTTCACCCTCCTGGGAAAACATTGTGGTCTAATTTTATGCAACTCTGAATTATGCAAATTTGAAAGAATGTCATAATAAATACCCAGGGTTCAAAATGTGAAATAATGCCAATTTTTCCAAATTAAAAATTTGCCAAGAATTGCCTGATTTCAAAGCTGGCAAGGCAAGTGAATTGTTAATTGTGTTTACTGCCAGGTGGTAGCATTGTAGGCATGGAGAGTCCCTCCATCTTTTGTAGGGAACAAATTATGTGAAGTCTGTAGAAACACTTCTCTCCAATAAAATGAATTAATATACTAGAATCTGTTGAAGCATACTTATAAAAACCAAATATACAACCAATGTATGTGTATATATAATTATATACATAATACACAAGTATATATATATATATATATATATATATACATTCATACATATACATATATGTACATACAACTATTGTGGAATACATGTGTGTGTGTGTGTATACATACACACATGAAGTGAGTTTGGAGATGTTTGAAAAAATCTGTTTAACTGTCATACATAAAGTCAATCAGCAGGGTAGATTTTGGTCATTATATTTTCATTATCATTTCTCTCTACTGTCTGTGATCAACGAAATGGATATCACTGTGGCTGGGCTGTCACTTGGAATACTGATCTAAATAGATTTTATGATACATCGAGCACTGGAAACAATCGCAGAAGAGCCAAGAGGCATACCTTAACGTCATCTGGAACACCAGGCTGTCAGCACCTGACCTAGTATGTAGCACACAGAAATGAAAATGAATTATTTGTTAACTGGATGTAAGATCTTGGTCATGCTGAAAGACAACCAAATACCCATTGTGATGACAGTATACAACCCCTTTTATTACAGACATACATTTACAACTTCATTAAAATTTGATGGCAAACCTGTGAAGGGCTCCCAGTACATCATGAAAACCACAACTGTAATATAAGGTATAACAATGGGAAAGTAATGAGAAGATCCAAGTTCAGAGTTTTCCTCCATTCACTAAGATTGACACTTTGGGGGAGTTGCTTATGTCCCTGTACCTTGATTTCACCATTAATAAAATGAAGGCACTGGAAAAGTAACACCAAAGAGCCAACATTTTACCTGTAAACTGTATGAGTTTCATGCTCAATAAAAGCTCACCAGCAGTTTCTTAGAGCCCACTCTGGTTTTGAAATTTCAAGCCTATATTCCTGTGCCCAAAAAGGTTAGTATCAAGGAAACTGTTTCAACAGTCTTAATATCTCTGCTTCTGAATTTTGCACAGTGAGCACAGACTGGGCAGGAGGCTTCCACTCATCAGGGCATGACTGCTAAATTCAACCACATTTCCACAGTATTAGGGCCTTTGATCAATTTTAAAAAAACAAACAAACAAACAAACAAAAAACAAGAGAAATCCTACTTCAAATGTAACTCAATGTAACTAGTCTAAGTTTTGCCTAAAGAAAAGAATAACAAAGTGAGGGTTCTAGAGGGGAGGGGGTGGGGGGATGGGTTAGCCTGGTGATGGGTATTAAAGAGGGTACGTTCTGCATGGAGCACCGGGTGTTACACGCAAACAATGAATCATGGAACACTACATCAAAAACTAATGATTTAATGTATGGTGATTAACATAACAATAAAATTTTTTAAATGTAAAAAAAAAAGAAAAGAATGAGAATTTCCTGACTCTCAATGTGCTTGTAATAATCGAAGAAACAAAAAGTAGGCATATAAAACAGTGAAATAACAAGAAAGGACAATAGGTATTCAACATTTTCATTGAATGTGCTCAGGAGCAAAGATGTAATGTGCAGATAACTCGTGCTAAGCATGGTCAGAATAGAAAGAAGTCAATGTTAATGGAATTCCCTAGAGGTTCAGCGAAGGAGGCAGTGCCTTGGAACGATAGCATCCTGGACTGTAAGGGGTCTCAGAAGTAAGTTAAACCATTATCCCTATAGCATTTCAACCCCCTACACCATCCAGCTGCACTACCATCTAGCTGCATTATCCAGATACATGTTGCTACTGATGGAGAAGTCAACAGTCTATTAGACAGTCCATTTCTTTCTCATTCATTCAACCCTCCTTATTACACAGTTGGCCTTATGCTGACCTAAAGCTGTCTTTTCTTTTACTCTTCTGTTCCACATTCCACTCTCTGGAGTCCCACAGATTAAGTAGAATCCTCTTCCAAATGAAATCTCTTAAGTCACTCATAGGAGGGGCTCACCCCAACTTCTTTCTTCACCCGCGTGATCATTCCCAGTTCCTTCTACCAATTCTCTCACATGACTCTGTCTAGTCTATACCCATCCCACCCCCACTCCTCATCCTTTCCCCTATTCAAAAGGCAGCCCCCTTTCCTAAGTCTCTTTGATAGGATGAACCCAAAGTTGAAGACCTCAGGAGTAGGAAAGACTGTCAGGGACCTTGCTAAAAAGAGAAGTTTGGAAAGACATTTACCATAACACCACTGTAGAAAATCTCACAGTACAATAATATGAAAAAAATCCATGACTTAGCATATAGATTCAGATATGAAAGGGTCCTTAAAAGGAAAATTCTTAGAAATTATTTTTCTAAAATCAAGTGTCAAGAACAAAGGGAGGGTGGAAGGAATAAAATCAGGAAAGCAAGGAATTTGGGAAGAAATATTTAAGGAATTGAGGATGTTTGCAATAAAGATGTTAGGAAAAGAAACGCGATGGAAAGAAACTAGGAGAGAAGGACATCATTGGAAAGAGAGACAATGGGGAGAGGCAAGGAGGGAGGAAGGAAAGCATGCCAATCAAGACGAAGATGAACTGGCTATCGCACTGGCTTCCAAAGAAAATTAGTGTGAACAAATAAAGACCACATAATAAGGGAAAAATACAGTCAATACAACAACCCGGCTTCCAAGTAGTGTTTAAAATACAGCCACAAAGGCCACATGACCTGGAACAAAATGACTCCCTATGTGGTTACTGTGCACTGGGCAGGCTGTACTGCTTCATCCTGGCACTGTTTGGAGAAACTTGTTCTGAACACCATTTGGACAGAACCCAAGGTGTTCATGCCCCAATAAGAAGCACAAATCGTTACAAGAAAAATGTAGAAGGCGGTTGCCATGTCGGCGTGTGATTTCTCAGTGTTACTGCCAGCACGAGAAATGCTTTGATGGTGAACCGAAGCTAACGAAGCAGAGCCATAAACGCCTTGGAGCACCTGCTCCTGCCCCTCCCCCATCCCCTGGTTTCCTGCATCCCTCCACAACTCACTCTGAGGAGATGAGGTGAGGGAGCACACCTGGGGTTGCCCGGGGTATGGCGTCTTCCCAGCACTCTCCTCTGGTGACCTCAAGAGCCCTACTATCACATATTAATTGTGAGATTCCAGAGACAAGGGCGGTGTCAGTTCCGTCAAAGCTGAGAACGAGTAAGTGAAGTCCCTGTCCACACTTTCCATCTACCTCTAATCCATTGGCAGGAAAGGCACTGAGAAAGAGGAAGTTTTTATGCACAAAATCCTTGGGCCAGAGATTGAGTGGGCAGTGTGGTGGAAGCCTGTCCAACTCCCCAAATTAGAGAGAAAGCTATGGGCAGTAGCAGAGGAGGCTGTTCTCACAGGAGACTCTGGGAGACACAGGGCACAACAAAGCAGGTGTAGCCCAGGGGACAGAAGTGATGCTGATTGGAGGGGGCCATTCTCTCTATTTCTTTTTTCTCATGCCACATAGCTCTGATCTAATCCCTTGACAAGATACCTCCAGAGTTTCAGGACACACCACTTGGTAACATTTAGTGTTCTCACGGTGGATGCTAGCAGTGGTGGAGGAGAGAGGCACCAACAGATGAATTCACCAGTAGAGGACACCAGCACCAGAGGAGGTGCAAGAAAAGAAGAACATGGCACTACCACATCATGAATGTGGCTGACTGAGAAGCCACTGGAACACTTTCAGAACTCTCCAGAAAAGACTTTCCAGTGGACAGGATGCTGGCCAGTACCACGTATGAACAGGAATCAGCATGTCTGAAATACAAATGCCGTTGTGAACTTACTTGTACCCAGAGGCTACTGAAGTCAAGAAGATGTTTCGATATCATTCTACTTTTCTTTGCTTATGATTTGGTAATATTAGGTAGGCCCTGGTGAAGAATTCCTCTGGGGGAATATATGTGATATACTCATATAAGTAAGATTATTTTCTATAGATAAAAAATAAAATCTGAATGAAGCTGTCAGAAAAGATTTGGAAATTCACATGCAATAAGTAATAGCCAGTCTTTTCATGAGTTCTTTTGCACAGACTCACATAAATTTGTCATCCTAGTGTTGTGCTTCTTCGTGGTCCTTTGTGGATATTTTTTACTATCAGGATTGCCATGATATGTAACCACTAAGCTACTGTCTTGGCTAAAAGTCCCTGCGCTGGGGCATCTAATGACCTTCTTGGGACCAGAGCCCAAGACTGGCTTTCTTCCCTAATTCCACTTGTCTGTCATCTAACTTCTCACTGCTGGATTTCTTACACTGCTTCTTTTCCTGAAATCTGTCACTAGAATCCTGCAACCCTAGTACTGAAAAAGGAGAAAGGACGATTTATGTCTCTTGCATTTTCTCTTAATCACTGATTTTTAAACTTCCCTACTGAGTGGAGGAAACTTCTTATTCTTAATGGCATACTGGGAAGAACCTCAAACTATAAAATGGTAAAAACAGATGTTATGTTAGCCAAGAATATTGGAGAAGGGGCTGAGAAGGTGGTGATAATGGGTCTGGACCACCATCCACAAGGTATTTCCCCTCCTCAGCCGACTATCACCTTCTGTATCTCCCAGAGCGAAAAACTTGAAAACAACTAACTCATAACACTGTACAACTTCCTGTTTTAAAGAACATTTAAGTAGAAAAGAGTTGAATATATTCCATCCAAAAAAAAAAAAAAATGAGTACACGTGACATCATCAACCTGCTGTAAATACGGCTATTGATTACCTTTTTTGCCTAGGCTACTGAAGCTTCACATTGCTATTTAACCCCAACAATACTCATTCTCTAGGAACAAACAGTAAATGGTAAGATTTTTATCTAAAATTCCCTGGAAAAAGAAATCCTAAAATTGGGAAAAATGTTGCCTTCATCTGCTGAGCTGTTGAAGAAACTCAATGCACTCAATGCTGGTAAGAATTTTACTGTTTTTGCCTAAGGTCTACTACAAAAGATTTAAGACAAAGTTCAAGTGCCTCTCACTTTGTTAAGGGCCTGGGGAAACCTGAAGGAAGTGCACACCGATTCTTGGAAGCTGAAGAGCATGAGACGTCTCTAAAAAGAGAGGTGCTTTTTGATGCCCTTGAAAACATTTGCTATTATTCATTCATCCCAGTTGAAAAGACTCTATAATCTCAGCTTTAGTTCTTATAATCTTATTTTTCAAATGCATGCCATCCTCAAAGTGATATTTTGGTGATCTGCAGACAGATTCTTAAGTACCAGATAAAGCTCTTCAATAACATAAGCATTTTCTCCACATAAAGGCATTGGGCAATAGTGGTGAATAAAGGAGAAAACGGTGGTTATTTATAGAGATATTTACAGCACTGTTCCATCAGGACACCACTTATCACCAAGTAATAAAGAAGATCCCCTTGGAAAATGCACACTTTCTATCTTCTGAATATTTACTAAGCAAACCAACTGTTTTTAAGGTTTATTGGAATAAGATAGCTATGGTATAAAGAGCACTTAATGATTCACAGGCTGAAACTAGACTTCCTTTTAGAGACGAGAGAAGAAGATACACTTTGTTCCTTAAAAGAGTTCAGCAGGGGACCTGTTTGGAGCATCTGGAGAATTGCACACAATTGCAGAAAGATTATCACTCACTTTCTCAGAGCCTAACAGTCACCAGATGATTAGCCTCAAGCTAATCAATGATTTAAAAAATGAAATCATGCTTCCTGTGTCCTTCATGAATGAAGAAGCCACTAATGATTTATCAGCAGTAGGACATGTGTTCTATCATAACACATTTGGAAAGTACATTATCTGTCCATTCCTTCCTTCATTTCACAAAGTATTTACTGAGTACCTACTATGGTACAAGATCAACTGCATCTTCTGAAGTTTAAAAACAGAGAGCTGCCACCTGACAAGGCAGACAGACACGCCCACAAGGGTGATTAATCTGGTGAATTTGCCACAGTCTGAGTTCAGACTGGAAGCCCAAAGAAGTTCAGAAATGATGCTGCCTAATTCCTAGATTTATCTGTACTTGCTGATGCCGAGTTACAGAAGCAAAGCTCACAAGAAACTGATGTATAAGCCAGTAAGAAAAATAATTGCAAAGTGGACCAAAGATTTGTAAAGTGTATCCCAACCAAGGTCTTCTTTAGAATTATGTGAAAAAAGCTTCAGAAACCTCTGTCTTTGTGCAAGTTCAGCAAACTCTTAGATACTCAATGAATCAAAAATTACTCCATAAAATTGTTGCTATTAAGAGCAATAACCCTTACACAGTATTTATCACTTATTAATTCAATAAATATTTACTGAGCATGCACTATGTACCAGATATCATACTGAACAGTAGGGATGGGGCACCTGGGTGGCTCAGTTGGTTAGGCGTCTGCCCTCAGCTCGGGTTGCGATCCCGGGGTCCTGGGATTGAGCCCCACATCGGGCTCCTGGGATTGAGCCCCACATCGGGCTCCTGGGATTGAGCCCCACATCGGGCTCCCTGCTTGGTGGAGAATCTGCTTCTCCCTCTCACTCTGCTGCTCCCCCTGCCTGTACTTACCTACCCATTCTGTCAAATAAATAAATAAATAAAATCTAAAACAAACAAACAAACAACAACAAAAAACAAACCAGTAGGGACGGCAGTGAATGAACCAAATGCCTCCATGGGCTTTTGGAGACAAATGGAGTGAAATAAAGAGAAAGCTAGAGTCCATTAGTAAGTGGGGGTTAGCGGCATGCTTTGCAGAGCCAGGTGTAGTCAGAGTGGTTAGCTGTCAGGTAAGCAGGTTGGGTCCCTGCCAAGGTTCTCTCTATGATTCATTTTCTAAACTTTTTTGTTGTCCAATGTCCCTTCTGATTGATGGCTACATGCAACATGCATATCCAAAAAGCTAATACTTACTAAGCATATACCGTGTGTTAGGTAAAATGACTACACTCTGACTGGGGATGTGGTCCTTTCCCTAGCAATTTTTCCATCTGTTTTCTTTAATCCAGTTAATACTGTGGTATATTTGTTTGTGCACCAAGTTAACTAAACCATAGTTATGCTACCTAGAATCCCCATCCCTGCAGCACCAGCTACATGAGACATCTCACCTGGAGAGTTGGAAGCAGCGAGAAACCGACATGGGTCCGTCTGTTCTCACGGACACTGGCTTATCCTGCAGGTTCCAATTTATCCTTGCTTCCCCCATGTCGCATCTATCTTTCCTTCCTGACTCCCTGATTGGCTGACTCAGACTCCAATATAAGATACCAAAGCGACAGCTTCCCATGTAACCAACTCTCCACAATTGTGAAAGTGGAATCTCCTCATATCATCTAAGGCTTCTGCTGCTCTGATTGAATTCTGATTGATATAGTGTTAATTTAAAAATATTTCTCTAAGGGTAGTGCCCTCCTTTCAAAGCTCCTGCAAAGATGGATGAAGGGTAAAACCACTGTGAGGAATCTCTATCCTTTCTTTGTTTTTAGAATTTTTTTAATTAAGACATAACTTACATACCATAAAAGTTCCCTTTTAAACAATTCCATGGTTTTTCATATGTTGTGAAAGTTGTGAAACCATCAGCATATCTAACTCCAGGAAATTTCCATCCCCCGCAAAAAAGTCCCTGTACTCACTGGCAGTCACTCCCCATTTCTCCCTCCCTTCAACCCATAACTACCATCAACCTGCTTTCTGTCTCTATAAATTTGCCTATCCTGGATATTACATATACAGGAAATAATACAGTTTATGGCCTTCTGTGTCTGGTTCCTTTCCTTGAACCTAATGTTTTCAAAATTCATCCATGTTATAGCATGTATCAGTACTTCATTTCTTTTCATTATTGAATAACATTCCATTGAATGGATATAGCATATTTTATTTATCCATCCATCATCAGATGGACATTTGGATTATATCCCATTTTGTCTAATATGAATAATGCTGCTATGAACATTCATGTAAAAGTGCTTATGTGAGCCTATGTCTTCAATTCTCTTGAGTGTATAAATTGAGGAGTGAAATTGCTGAGTCTTATGGTAACTCTACACTTGACACATGGAAGAATTGCCAACCCAAGGGTTCTAGTATGTTCACATCTTCACCAACACTTGCTATTATCTGTCCTGGGTTTCTTTGTTGTTGCTGTTTGTTCATTTGTTTGTTTTTTTTAGAGAGAGCACGTGAGCAGGAGCGAGGGGCAGAGGAGAGGAAGAGAGAGAATCTTAAACAGGTACCACACTCAACCCGGAGCCTGAAGTGGGGCTTGATCTCACCACCCTGAGATCATGACCTGAGCCGAAATCAAGAGTTGGACGCTTAACCGACTGAGCCACCCAGGTGCTCCAGTTATCTGTGTTTTTGATGATAGCTGTCCTAGTGAATGTGAAGGTCATCTAGGAATTCTGTTTATCCTTATACAAGGATTCTAGGTGGGCAGAGTGAAGAGTATCATCTCTATTGCCTTGGGGTGAAGTTTTTGTTGTCTTTTATTTTCTTTTTCACCTTGAAACTTACAGAGGGAATAATAATAATAACGATCAGTAGTATACTTTGTGTCAGCACAATGCTATATTATGAAGAAATTCCTTCACTATATCACAGTTTTCTCCACAACCCTTCAAGAAAGACAGCATAGATATTGCTATTTTCTCAGCATCTCCAATGTATGACATAGAGCCAGGGACACAGTTGGATCTTGGTTGAGTGGCTAACTCTCATTCATTTTATAAAGGAGGAAACTGAGACTCAAAGAAGGAAGGTGTCATACTCAAAGTTGTCCAATCAGTAAGTGACAGTTTCCTAACTTCCATGCGGGTGCTCTTTGCACAAGAAGATTAAACATGGTATGACAGTTAATTAAAACGGAGGGTGGTGTTCAACACATAAGTGAGGCATATTAGGTCAAAAGATAAGCTACTTCATGCAATTTCTTTGAGAGTATGGTTTTATTAACAAAACTATAATTAAAAATGTCACGTCAAAAAACAAGGCCACATTCAACGCTCTCTTCTCTCTCTCTTTTCTCCCCCTCTCTCTCAGCTTGGTAGATCATTAAGTACAAACCTTTACAGTAAAAAATTGTCTATAAAAGTCCTTCACCTATATTCCATATAAACATTTAGGAGGTATTACTCTGTTTGAAAAAATAGTCCACAATACATAATTATACATAATACATAAAAATAAAACATATAAATAAACAAAAAAGATAGGTAAATAAAGTATGGTTTCTTTAACCATTAAAAAAGGGTATAGTAATGATGGTTGTGTAATATAATGAATATACTAAATGTCACTGAATTGTACCCTTTTAAATGGTTAAAATGGTTGGTTAATTTTATGTTACATGAATTTTACCACAATTAAAAAAAAGGTGGTTGAAATTCTTCAAAGAAGCCTATTACACTTCTTAGTGCTAAGTTCTATTCTATCAAGACTGGGCAAGACCATAAGGAGTGACTTACAACATGGTTGCCAAGGAAACAGGCTCCTCATTGGAAGAACATATCCAACAGCGGCAGAAATATATCATGAACGTTTCCCCAAACCCTTTCTCCTTTTCATTTAAGCCAGGTCATGGGAAACAAAGAAAGACATTCTTTCCAAAGGCATTTGCATCTACAGATTTTCACACGTTCTCACACACGTGCATAGTCCCACATGAGCACTCACAGGCATCAGGGTGAGAAATTCACTGGGAGGAATCAGGGTATCGCCTCTCTGATAGCTGGTGACTCAAGGCTAGAATGAAGTCAGCGGCAAAAGTCCTTCTGACACAAAGCTAAAGCTCCAAAGGCCTGCTGATGTCTTTGTGCTGCCAAAGCTCCCAAAGTCCTTTGATTCTAAGAGAACATCCACGGTGACTTGAGAGTTGTTTTCTACTCAAGCCAAGGAGAAACTACATATTTAACCGAAGTTGAATTAAGTAAGAGAAACAAATGCATTGTGCCCAGGATTTATATTTCTCTACAACTTCCTTGTAACCCTGAACATAGGAGGTGTTTTAATAACTATTTTTTAGATTTTATTCTACCATTATTAGTGACTAGAAATTAGCTCATAATTAATTGGCTAGTTCAAAAAAGTTTTGTTTTGTCTTAATTTTTCAAGTATGTAATTCATGCCCATCAGAGCTCATTGTCCCAAGGGTGGGAAGCTGCTGCACCCAAAGGCTCCTGCTTATTAAAGAAGAACGCAGCCTTCTCCCTGAACAATGGGCAGGCCCTAGTTGAACCAATGTGCTTTAACTCAACCAAAAGACAATGTTGTTTAGAGACCTAGGAGGAAGACTTGTGGGAAACACAACAAAACAACAACAAAAAACTCTCCCGTGAAAACAGTGGTAATTAGCTGGTCCAAAAAGATTTCCTCCTTTGGAGTTTGTAGAAGAATGTATGGAAGGAACCAGCCAGTTGTTAATAAAAGGATAAAGGAGAAACTGAAGAAATCACAGGAGAGAAAGAGAAATGAAGAGACTGATGGAGAAACCCAGAGAAGCCCACGGGAAGGAAACACAGAGAAACACAGATTGCAGCATACTTGGGTGGGGCTGGCATGACATCTAGAAAGCCCTTCTCTGTTTCTTGTAACACAGAACACATGCATTCATACAATTAACAAAATTTGATTGTGAGAAGAATCCTAATCTTCATTTTTCATGTTCCAGTAATGCTTAACTAGTTCAACTACAGACATAATCATAGTCCAAAGATTTGGCTGAAAATATTTGGAAGTGTACACAGGGCTCAGGAGAAAAGAGATTGCCTGTAAATAACTCTTTTCTACAAAATGCTATCAAATAGCTTGACACTGACTGGAGCTTTCTCATGCATTGGGTATGGAGAACAAAACAAACCTGGGCACCTATCTGGAGAATTTTTCGGACGCAAATGCTTATAATTAAATAACTGTAACATCCCTAACTTCAAGAAATGAAGGAACGGCAGAGTAATAGTTAATGTTTACTGAGCATTATACTAAATTATCAAATTTAATCTTGATAATAATTCCATGAGGACCATTATCGTCTCCAAATTGCAAATTAGAATACTGAGGGTCAAGAAGTGAAGTCAGCAGCCCAGGTCACAGAACAACTAAGGGGCCAAGCTGGGGATCCTGACCTGGTTTGCATGTCTATAAGGACCATATTTTAATGGTTATACTCATCTGCCAATTATGTACGGTATGACCCTGAGAAGCCAATTAAGCACCCTGTGCTTCCTCACCTATAAAATGAGAGTATTGGCAGAGATAATGACCAAAATTGCTTCTGGCTTGAAAATGGTATTGTTCAAATAAATAACTTTTGAGTTTAGAAAGGGAATATTATTACCAGTACCAACTAACATTCACATAAGCCCTTGTTATGAGCACAGTTTGACAGGTAGTAGGTGTCCAATAAATATCAGCTGAATTAATAAAAAAATATACTAGCCTTATTATTAAATACATTACCTTATTTGATCCTCACACCCCTAAGACAGTTTCTGCTACTAGTTCCTTTTACAAATGCAGGAATTAGGGGCACCTGGGTGGCTCAGTCGTTAAGCGTCTGCCTTCGGCTCAGGTCATGATCCCAGGGTCCTGGGATCGAGCCCCGCATCGGGCTCCCTGCTCGGCGGGAGGCCTGCTTCTCCCTCTCCCACTCCCCCTGCTTGTGTTCCCTCTCTCACTGGGTCTCTCTCTATCAAATAAATAAATAAAATCTTAAAAAAAAAAATGCAGGAATTAATCCCTAGGAAAAAGTGACTTGCTTAAAAGGCACACAGTAAGTGACAGAAGTAGCTTTAAGGCAAGAAGTCTCAAACCAAAACACCAGACCTTGACAGAGAAGATAACTGGAGTCTACAATTTCAAGTTGGTTAAATCTTTAGTTTCGGGTTAATTTTGTATACCAGTCTAGGAACAAAGGGAGAGGCAGGAAAGATTCTGGGAAATCTACACATGGTTGTAAATAAGAAATCTGTTATTTGGGATAAAATCCCACTAAACCATTACCGTCTCATTTCTGTTCCCGGATCCATAAAGCAGGGATAAACTACCAGCTACAAGTATGGAATAAAGTTCACAAGTAAGAAGGTTAAATGTTAAAGTAGATTTGGGAGCCATTTGAGAGTCAGAGTTCAATATAAATGCAAAGGTTTCTTTTTCAATGTTCTAAAAGGTTCATCCTCCAGGCTAGATGCCAAATAAAAGACTCCTGAAGCTTTTAGATATGTGAGGTCAGGCCCATTTTAAAAACTAAATGTGAATTTATTCCCTTACCAGATGGCTTTATACAAAGAGCAATGAACTTAGTTAACTTTCTTACCATATTCAGAAGTGTTCCACACATGATCCAGATCTGCCACTTAGGATGCAATGAACTGTGGCAAATCACTGAGCTTCTCCAGACTCCATTTTCCCAGATCCAAGCTGAGCAGCTAGTCTCCTTCCAGCCCAGAGTTTCAGATTCGATTTCTGAATTTCAATTTCAGAGGTCCCAGAAACCCTAGTAATTTCATTTATATTGTCACTTTTTGATTGGCATATCCACCTAGCCATTTAAAACTAACTCAATTTCTGGGTATCGTTTGTATTTTATACCGACTTTTGAAACAAGGGATATAGCCCCAAATTCTAGCATTTGGTGATAAAATACAGTTCTAAGTAGTTCCTTAAGCCCTTTATTGAAAAGTGAAAACATAATTTAGTTACTATCCATATTTTCAAAGGGTTTAATATACTCTAGTAAAACACTCTATTAAAAATCTTATTTCTACATTTTGAACTGGAATTATTACTAGAACAGGTCCTAACACCTATAAAAAGGCAAAAAAAAAAAATTGTGTGTGGGGTCATTGGTGGAAAAGCAATGGTTATCTTCTTGCTGCTATTATTTTAATCAGTTTTCTCTGTATTGTTTTTTTATGAGGCCTTTATTAATTGATATGAAGAGGAGGCATCTACCTGGTCTCAACTGCAAGAACCTTCTAGAAAATTTAATTACAAGCTTTCAAAGACTGGGGAAAATTTATAGTAGCTTGATTATTCTGATTATTCTGCAACGTGAATAGCCAATGAAAATCTCCAATATCATGGAAGACACCAAAAGAACAAAGCAAATTTACTCTTAGTATAATATGCGTGGGTAACAAGGAAACAGATACCATTTTTTGACCGTTAGGAAAAACCAAACTAAAGTAGTAGAAAGTAAATCATAAATCTTACAAAGAAGATTCGTTGATTCAAGTATGAACAAAAGTTTAACCATGCTGTATTTTGCCTTGTTAGGGTTTTTCTGTTAATCCTAATTTTATAATAGTTAAGAATTCTCTCTATATTCCATGTGAACTGCCTGCAAAAGTGAATTTCCAAAATGTTTAAAATTTTATTCTTAGTATTTATGATAGTTCTCCTGCATTTTCTGTGCACCATTTAATTGCTTATGGAATTATTTTTCAAAGACCTCGCAAAAGTTAAGTTTCAACCTCATTGCCCTACATAAGGCAGATCATAAATTCTAACTAGTCATGATCTGAAAAAAAAAAAAGTCTAAACAGGAAATTATGTGCAGCAAAGAACATTTTTAAATGATCCTTATTTATTTTTCTTGAGGTTTCTAACCTAAAGCATGCTTCTAAAATATCATTCCCAGTGCATGGGAAGAAACACATTCTTTTAGGGTGGAAGTGTTAATTAATGTGCATGACAGAGAGAGAATAAGGAAAAGGTTAGAGCTGATGGTTTCGCTAATAGCATTTCTAAAAATAGAGGATTTTTGAAACAATGCTCTTTCATGTTAGTTAACTTTCTCAAAGCCCTAGGATTAGAGCTAAAATACATTGATTGGTTAAAATAAAATCATCTGTTACACAGATATTATTTACCTGTATTCCCATTTCAACTAATTCAATCATTTATTTCTCATCAAAATTGATTTCTAGGGGCAAGCTGTGATGGTTTTTCTTCCACATAATTTCCCCCAGTGTTTTCCGAGGGTTATCAACAGGAACCGATTTCACTTTGGAGTTATAACCAAAATGGTCTATAAAGTCATTAGCACAGTACGTAAGTCTACGTATCTCTCTTTTTTCAGGGTTGTTTCATGTCACCCTCCCTATGGCAACTTCCCATAGCCACACTTAACTTGCTTCCGGTTTTCTAACACACGGAGACTTTCTATAACCTCATATCCTTATAAGTCTCTCCATCTCTCTGCTCAGAAGTTTCCCCTATTTTCCTCCAGGCAAGCTCTAGCAAGTCCTTCAAAACAGATGAAATATCACCTTGTCTGGTAATATCTTTCCTGGCTCTTCGGATTTGGCAGATCCGAGCACTGATCTGCTCAATAGCCATTCCCAATCTCTTTCTTCCTTGCTGGCCTTCCATTTAAGAAACTAAAAATTAGATACTCAATTTCCCAGTTTCCACTGCAGCTTGATGTAGTCCTGTGACCCAGGTCTAGCCAATGAGATAGAGGGCTAACCGCTTAGCAGCATCTAGGAGTAACCCTGCGTACTAATTAAGAAGTGTGTCAAGAGAACTTCCTCCATGCACCACCCTGGCTGCTTTGTCTTCTTCCAAAGCAACCTTCAAAAGCCTGGTATTCCTGAGCTCCAGGAGCCACTCTGCAACCTTGAGAAGAGACTGCTGAAATGGGGAGGATGGCAGAGGGGGAGAATGGGGAAAATGTATGCTTATGATATCATGTTGGATACTGTACCCACCCTGGCTTGCCTACCAAAAAGGTTGGAATTGTTTAAGCATTATTCTACTTTTGAGAGCACCTAATGGATATTCCTAGCCTGGGAGAAATACTCACCCGTGGCTCCCAAAGCATTCTTATGCTATCTCTCTAAAGACATCTGTTCACATTGGTTCAATATCTTTGCAAATGTATGCCTCCTTTAAAAGACAGTGAAGAGAAAACAAATGCTGGCTAGGCTGTGAAGATAAGGGAGCCCTTGCACACTGCTGGTGGGGACGAAAATCGGTGCAGCCAGTGTGGGAAACATGATGGTGGGTCCTCAAAAAATTAAAACTAGAACTATCCTATTATCCAGCAACACCACTTCTGGGTATACATCCAGAGGAAATGAAAGCAGGATATTGAGGAGATATTTGCGCTCCCATTTTCACTACAGCATTATTCACAGTTGCCAAGATATGGAAACAACCTAAGTGTGCATCACTGGATGAAGGGGTAAAGATATTGTTTTACACACACACACACACACACACACACACACACACACACCCAATGGAGTATTATTCAGCCATGAGAAAGAAGGAAATCTTGCCTTTTGTGACCACATGGATGGGCCTTGGGGGCATTATGCTAAGAGAAATAAGTTAGAGAAAAACAAATACTGTATATCATTTGACACGGAATCTTAAAAAGCTGAACTCCTAGAAATAAAGAGTAGAATAGTGGTAGGGGATGGGAGAAATGGGTATAATGTTTAAGGGTACAAACTTGGAAGCCATAAGTAAGTCCTGGAGTTCCAGTGCACAGCATTATGATTATAGACAACAATACTGTATTATAAACTTTAAAGTTACTAAGAGACTAGACCTTAATTGTTCACACCACAAAAAAGAAATAATAACCAATGGATGTGATAGAGGTGTTAGCTACACTACAGTGGTAATTATATTATAATATATAAATGTATCAAATCAATACATTTTACACCTTAAAATTATGTACTGTTTTATGGTAATTATATCTCAATAGAAATAAATTTAAAAACAAAGGCTGTTGGGGTGCCTGGGTAGTACAGTCAGTTAAGCATCCGACTCTTGGTTTGGGCCCAGATCATGATCTCAGGGTCACTGAATCGAGCCCCGTGTCAGTCTCCATGCTCAGCTGGGAGTCTGCTTCAGGATTCTCATTCTCTCTCTCTCTCTGCCCCTCCCCCTGCTTGTGCTCTCTCTCCCTCCCCCCCCAAAATAAACAAACAAATCTTTTTAAAAAAAGAAAGAAAATTTAAAACAATAAAATAAATAAAAACAAAGACTGTGAACTCCCCATTCTCTAGCATAGGATCAAGCACAGAGAAGAAAATAAAAGTCTATTAAATGAGTAAATGAATGAATAAATGAATAGATTAATAAACATACACAGAGACGTAGCAAAAGTACTAGGTGCTGTTCTCTACCATGTTTACTTCTCTATTAAACTTGTTCATATCTGCTATTAAAGAAAACTGTTCCCCACATTGTAGCTTACATTGGTTCCAAAGCCTTCTGATATTCACCTGGGACATTAGGGACGGTTCACCCACAGGCACATGCTCCAAGGTATTCCTGGCATAATACTTGGAAGTTACCAACTGATAAGCGAGCAGAAGGAAAGAGGACTGATATAGAGTGTCAATGGAAGAGGCTTCAGAGTTGAATATAAGAATTCAAACCAAAAATATCAGGAAGGGCTTCATGTGTTCATGCATCTACCCATTCATTCATCCATCCAGAATTTACTGAGCATCTGCTATGTATTATGTTATGGACTAGATGCCAGCAATTCAGCATGATTCAGATAGACATGATCCTTGCCCTCGTGGACCTTTCAGAGTAGAAGGAATAAGCCATTACAAATATGTCACACCTCCTAGGAGATGCACCATACAGCATCATCAACACTTCACACTAAGGAGGGCATGTGATCTGATGAGCACTGGGTATTATACGCAACTAGTGAATCACTGAACACTACAGCAAAAATTAATGATGTACTCTATGTTGGCTAATTGAACTTAATAAAAAAAAAAAAAACACTTTGCACAAATACACACCTGACTAACAACATGTGGTTTCACTGAAAATTGTTTTTAGGAAAAAACAATGAGCCATACATACACGATGTTGAACTTAGAAGAAACTCTCATAGATTATCCAAGATTCTGATTTTCCAAGTTTAAGTTTTAGAGGGTTTTTGTCCAAACACAAACTTAAGTGACAGCTGGGAGAAGGACCCTGACTATCAGGCTGGCAAACCCCACGGTGACCGCTGGGCCATCTCGGAAAAACCCTGGGACTCAAGGGAGCATGGTTTGCAAATCTCCAATTTATACCAACTCCTTCATTTGCAAAAGGAGGAAAATAAAGTCCAAAGTATAAGATGTTCAACTTAACACCCCTAACTGGTGAGAGCTAGAATTAGAACTCAGATCCTTTGCCTCTCCATTCCAGCACATTCTCTTCTATTCCATGATCAATTGACTTATCCAATACGAAAATCAAGAGAGATCTGATGAAGGACTGAGGATCTGCTGTGGATGTTAAAACATTGGAATTTCTGGAACATATTAATTTTTCACAGGGAAAAAGGAGTAGAACACAGGAAAACCAAATCAGTTTGGGAAAATTGAGGATTTATGGTTGTTTCACCAGACAAACTGAAGTGTAAGAGAATGTGTTAAAGCCAAAGGCCATACAACTCAGACAATGCTGCAGGTCAGTTCTGTCAAGGAAATGGGGTAGTTCAATTAAAATAATATCAACGATATTAATTTTCTGGGTTCTGTAAGGCTTCCTTCTGCCTATTCTCCCTCAGACACCACTTTACACTCATATCCTTGCAATGTGCTCCTGCTTTGTTGTATAAAAGCCAAAAAGAAAGTAATCTCTAAATGGGTCTGCATCCCACAGAGAATTTACTTAGATGACAATCAAATCTGTTTTTCAGGGTTTTTTTTTTTTTTTGGTGCCATTACAAGAAATCATACAGTCATTACACTTCAAATTTGACAGTTCTTTCACAGCATGAAAGGCAGAAATTAGGTCCAAATGTATTTATTAAAATGCAAGGTTTCACTTACCACCAGGACGTTCGTGAGGACTGAAAGATGACAGCAAAGAGTGACGTCTGCCCTAGTGTTATTTCAGGAACCCCTGACCGTGGATCATCACGCTCAAATATTTTAAATTCAAACAGTGAACCCATTAAACAGAACTTTCAACTACTGTCTTTCCTTCCCGTCATTCAAAGAACTCAATTTAATTCACTTAACAATCACATTAAAGAATGAAAGAAAAAATTTTGTTATGAACAGGTCTTGAAATGTATTTGAAGACAAAGGACCCAATCAGGCAACACTTAATTAATTGGATCTCAAAATCTTCCCAGAGTGTTGGCTACCTAAGAACTGAACCCAAAGTGTCAGTCAGTCCTACTTGCGGAGACTACACACTCGTGTGGATGTGGTGTTCTTGCACCTTATTTTTAGGGGTAGGAAGACTGACTATTGTCCTGTGATGCCTCAAAGGCCTGTAGCCCCTGTTTGGCTCCAGTGGCAGCGGTCAGGAGAAAATGAACACGCTTTTTTTTTTTTTTTTAATTGCTTGAGCCCACTTCTCTTCCCAAGCATTGACCTCCCTTTATTGCAAAACTCTTCAGAGCTGCCACTACTGTTCTCTCCAATCCTCCTCCTCCCATTTTCTCTTAAATCCAATCAGGCTTTTGGTTCTTTCCCCCTTGGTTCTTGCCTCCCACATTGGGAAATCCAAAAGTCCGTTCTCAGTCATCATATAACTTAACCCCTTATCAGCATTTGACACTAAATGACATCCTGTCTTACTGGAAGCTCTGAAAGGTTTCTGTGGGAACGTTCTGAAGTTAAGTTCAGCTTTGGACA
Source organism: Zalophus californianus (assembly GCF_009762305.2). Lineage (NCBI taxonomy): Eukaryota > Metazoa > Chordata > Mammalia > Carnivora > Otariidae > Zalophus > Zalophus californianus. Next base: position 107,366,977 of record NC_045599.1, read on the forward strand.
TGTAAAATTTCAGATGGACATTATTAGATATCTAAAGGGAGATGTTAAGTAAACAGTGTGCAGTTCAGGGCTGGGGTGCGGGCTGGAGATCAATTCTGGGGATTAACCAGTCTGGAGATCAGTCAGGGAGTGAACCCCCCAGGTAAGCTGCCAGGCGTGTGTCAGGGAAAAGGGGAATAATCAGAGATCCCAGTAATTAGCAGTTCAGAGAAATACAGAGAGGTAGGGAAAAAGCAGAAAGTATAGAGCCTTGTAGGAATGGTGAGAACTTTGGGAAATCACCTGAGGGTCAGGTGGAAAAATATTTTAATCATCAGAGTTCCAGACGGGATGGGGAAGTCAGACGACCCAAGTAAGGCCACTTTCTGTGTAAAAAAAAAAAAAAAAAAAAAAAACAGAAGAAGAGGGGTGATTATACTTCCTAGGGTCTGTCCCTGGTGGGCTGAGTCAAGGGTAAGGTGCAAGACCTCCAGGAGGTGGAGGACATGGAGACTAAGAGAGGGACAAAGGAACAGGGACGTCTACGCGAGCCCTGGCCTGCAGCCCCTAGGCAGCCATACCAGAGTCACCAGTCTGCAGAACGTTAAGTGTGGTTGGGCTTTTAAGGAAAATACGGAAGAATAAGGCTCTGTTTCTGGGCACAATGCCAGTCTAAGAGGGAGAAGGCCATCAGGACAACAAGTGGGGTTTGACAATCCCAAATTGGGGTGAGTGGGGGTGCCCTTTGCGTTGGCCCACGCTTTAGAAATGGAGTCAGGCCAAAGGCAAAAAGGCGCTCACAAGGTATATAAGTTGTACACACATTATCTCACTTAATATTCACCTATATCTATAATGTTTGAACTACTGTCACATGTTACAAATGAAAACAAATGAATGAAGTCATGTAAGTCACCCTGGTTCATCTGGCGAAGTTACAGTCTACTGGGACTCAGATCCAGGCCTTGGGACTGTAAAGGCCAATCTATGCTTCTCTTCCATTATGCATTTCTCTGACAACCGATATCAATAATCAAGTGCAAAAAAATTAGTCAACCATTCATATAATTCAACTGAATTATGCTGAACATCCAGATAATTAGAAATAGTTCAGTTTTTTTTTTAATCCAAGTATAATTAACCTACAGTGTTCTATTAGTTTCAGGTATATAACATAATGATTCAACAATTCTATACATTACTCAGTGCTCAACCCAGTAAGTGTACTATTAATTCCCGTGAGTCAAGTTTTAACACCATTTATCTCAACATTTGGAAGACTGAATTTTTTTTCATTCTTCTACTCCACATATTAGGGATCCTTCAGAGCAGAGTTTACAATTGGGTGACATCCAGACTATGGATGTGTATTATTTGACCTAAATATTTTCCCTTTTTAGGTAAAATAGATGCCAACATTTAAAAATCACAAGAATTTATACAAATATCTTAAATTCTAAGTCATCTTGAAAAATAAGAAGATGGGGCAATACAAAACTTGCATTCTCAAAGGGCAAGAATTGACTAGTGCCGGGGTGCCTAGTGGTGCAATTGGCTAAGCATCTGACTCTTGGTTTCAGCTCAGGTCGTGATCTCAGTGTCACGAGATGGAGTCTCTTGTCACGCTCGGTGCAGTCTGCTTAAGATTCGCCCTCTCCCTCTGCTTCTCCCACTCGTGCTCTCTCTTTCTCTAAAATAAATAAATAAATCTTAAAAAAAAAAAAAAAGAACTGACTAGTTCTGAATCTCGGGCATTCCTTTAAAAGGGGTATGTGTCCTCCACAGTCCTGTCCACTGCCCATAACACCAACTAATTTATTCTTTCATGCCCTGCAGGGCCCCTATAAGCATCAAAGTTTATAATTCCTGCCTTAGACACAAGACAGATTCCATGACTACTTCATTCCTCCAAAGAGCTCAAAATACAGCTCAAAAAAAAAAGCAATAACCTATGTTCAAAAATATAAGTGAGCCAAGTAATCTTTCAGTCCCCTAAGCAAGTGTACTTTCTGTAGTCAGAATAATACACATCATTCCATAGATTACTTTTATAATTCTTAAGAGAAACTCAAGAAGCAGATATAGGTCTCAATTCTGTTGCCAGTAAAAGCAGGGGAAAACAAACGTAAGGATTTTTCTTGTTAGCTGAAAAAATACAAGTAAGCACAAGTAGATTGTGCCTTAGCACTGGGGTAACTAGTGGGGGTTTTAGTTCCCCAGACTTCTCCAAGATGGGAATTCTGTAGGCACTGACATCCAATGTGAACATCATTTATCTGCCAGACACGGAGCATGTATGCCAAAGTACTTAAGGTCAGCTTGGAGCACTGCCATATTGTTTTCATTTCTGTTTTGAAGGACAAATTGAGAGTGTGACCAGGTAAGAGCAGACAAGCTTATCAAATGCATATTTAAAGCAAAACAAAACTAGAAACTCTTAAAATTATTTTCCTCTTGAATTTGGCAACTCCTTTACTGAATTTATAGTCATCGTGAACAGCAGGATAGAGAAATAAACGGGGAGATAAGTACTATTGTTGCAGACATTAGAGTGGGGGGGGGCTTAATAAACTCACCTCCTCATTTTACAAATGGGAAAAGCTGAGGCCCAAGCAGACAGACATTTACTGCCCATGACCACTCAGCAATTTAAGATGCAGCTCAAAAGGTTTTTTTTCACTTTTAGCCACAACAAACTGAAGAGACACACACACGCTTGGGCTGAATGAGTGGTGACCAGAATGAGACACATATCTGAGAACTAAGGAAAAGCTGAACACTGGGCCTTTAGAATAGTAGGCCCTGGGGTTTGGTTCTATACCCCAACTCCATCTAGGAACATCAGCAGTAGGAGTTTGAAGACTTTTGTTCATTAATATCAATCTCCATATATTGGCCTTTCTCTTTTCCAATATGAGTTTTGATCCTCCATGGGATATTCGTTGTTTTAGGAGATATTTAGCAACCATTTTCTAATGCTCTGGGGATATCCCGATCTTTTGGGGGGAATGCCTATCCTGCATGGTGGGCAGACATAATGCGGCTGATAATCAGGTTGTTCTTCCCTCTCTTGACAGTGGGATGGGCATACAACCTAAGCCTGACCAGTAGAAACTCTCGCTCTACCATTCCCCACCTCTCCAGATTATGAATCTTGAGCTGAGTGGCACAAAGATGGCAAAACATAGGTTGGGGTTCATTCCTATCAACAGTGAAGTGAGCCTTGGTAAGATAATTAGTTTTTGCTCCTATCCCACAGCTACTCCATAGCTTCTCTGTGGACCTTCCTTTTCTGAGCCTCATGTTCCACCTTTCCCTTATACTTTGTGAACAGTTTTATATCCTTCCAACGAATTAGTTGTCTCTTTAAGCTTGGCCATAATGGTTTCCTGTATTCAAAGAAACTACAGCAATAAATTGTAGAGGATATTTGTCTAGCTCCACAGAGCTTCTGCCTATTCATGATGCTTGTTCCCTGGCAACTTTAGCTTGCCCATATCTCCTCATGGTTTTCCAAGCCTCCCTATATAGCCTTGATTAGTAAACCTTAATATAAGTAGAAGAGAGTGTTTCCTTAAATATCCCTTTTGATCTGTGTCAACCATGAATCTGAAATCTGGAGATGGGACCTGAGAATCTGCATTTTAATATGAGTTCCAGTTAATTCTGATGCAGGCAGTATCTAAAATACACTGCTCTATATCATAAACTCATCATTTGCTCCTACTAGGCTGTCTGTCTTGTCTCAGTATTTCTTAATTCATGTCTCTGAGAGAAAAAGTCTGTTTGACCCCAATCTTCTTCCCATGCCTGATTTAACCAGTCTATGGAATAGTTCAGGTGACTACTCTCTATCCAATGGGCTATGAGATGGGGGTAGGAGTGGGACAGGGTCACAAGGTCCACAGGGAGCCATCCCTGATGTCGGATCTGTGGTATGGTTTTACTTACAAGAGGTTATGAGTGGTGGACAACATATTTGATGTTGCAAGATGCCCGAATAAGAAAGCAGGTTCCTGACTACCTTTCCAGTACTTTTTCCTCTGACCACCCTCCATTTACAAGGCCTCTCCAACATAATTCATCTTTTGAAAATAAGATCCAAGATATAATGAAATGTGTTTAAATTAACAATTCTCCTATCTAGGAGGTACAGACTTCTAATGAATAATTGGTAGGCTGATTACTTAAACACCCATATTCTCTTGTTAATCACTTTAATTACCGCCTCCTGGATCTTCTATGCAGCAAAAACACAAAAACCCTACCTCTCAGAGAATGATAATACTTCACAGAGAGCCCCAAACTTCTTTTTAGAAACATTAGGTCTTAGGTTACTAGACCAGATCCCATTTTTAAGGAAACATATGACCCAAAGTACCCAAACTTACAAAGATTATAAATGAGAAAGGAAAACTTATTTTTAAAAATTACTCTACAAAAATATATATAGGCCTACCTTGGGAGTTTACTTAATCCATCTCTACATAGGTGAGTTCATTTACTGGCTTCCTTCTCTATGCAATGTTTATGGGAGCCTCGGACACAAGAACAAGGTCTGATAAGCCCAGAAGGTTAATCCAGTGAGGAGAGTGGAGGTCAGTTAAGACAGACCCAACAGTCTGTGCAAAAGAACAGAAGAGGAGGAGAGCAGAGACGTTAGAAGAATCGATGACAATCTGGTAAGACTGAACGGCAAAGGTGAAACTGGGAATAACGGCTGTGAAGGACCAACATGTTTCGTAAATGGAGAACCACTGATGGCTTATAATCTACTAAATGTTTTAGAAAAATAACTTTGAAGTTGGAGGATGGTTTGAGGAAACAAAAGCTGCGGACAGGGAGAGCATACCAAAAACTGCCCTAAGATCAGAAGAGAGATCTGTAGAAGCTGTGGTGGAGAGGAGGGAACTATTTCAGAGATAATGCAGAACCAAAATGGGCTGTATTTGGTTAGAGACTCATAGTTGCTAATAGCATGAGTTCTGGAATCAGATGGCCCTGAATATAAACTGTAGCTCTGCCACTCACTAGCTATATAATGTCACACAAGTTATCTTGTCTCTCCGAGCTTCCACTTTCTTATCTTTAAAATAAACACAGTGTTGGGCGCCTGAGTGACCCAGTTAGTTGAGAGTCTACCTTCAGCTCAGGTCATGATCCCAGGGTCCTGGGATTGAGTCCCGAGTCGGGCTCCCTGCTCAGTGGGGAGCCTGCTTCTCCCTCTCCTCTTGCTCCTCCCTCTGCTCATGCTCTCTCTCTCTCCCTCTCTGTCAAATAAATAAAATCTTTAAAAAAATAAAATAAAATAAAGAGAGTGTTATCAAGAGGATCAAAGAAGCTAATGGTATAAAGTGCTCAGTGTAAATTAAAGCACATACTAAATGCTCAATATTCACTGACTGCTAACATTATTACTATCATTATAATTACAAAGATTGTAATGAATCACTGATGGAGGGATGGCAGGGAAGAGAATCAGAAAGAACAGCCTAGCTTGGAAGTCTGACAAATGATGATGCCTTTAATTGAAATATGACATTAATTGAAAAAACTAACATTTATTGAGAGTTTACCATATGCCAGGCGGTGTTCTAGGAGGCTGACACACATGATCTCATTTAATACTCATAAGGAACCCAGATATCATTATTCACAGAAGTAAAAACTGAACCATAGGAAAGTAGCTTGAGTGAGACAGCTACTAGGTAAAGGAACACAGAGCCCGAACACCAGCACTCACAGAAGGCCAGAGAAGTTCTGGGATGGGGTAAGGGGCCTTGGTGAGGGGAGAGAGGTATCATTAGTTTAAGACGCTCAGAGACACTAACATGAAGTAAAGCAGTAGTGAGCTTGGATATGCAGGGTGTTCATAAATCATTTTTCTACTCATAAGAAAGATCAAGGAACAGAGAACCTGGGACAGTAAAGCATGAAGAGCTACTGCTAGCAGAAGATTAATCAGAAATGCAGAAGTGTCTCAAAAATTACTTTGCAAAGCAGAGAGAAAATATAACTGGAATAATATAAGTTTGATTTCTGTGCAGCTTCTCAGGAAGCAATCCATGTGTGAAGGAGAAAAGTATGTTTATGATTCCATTCTCCCAACACTTGCGTCCCCAATGTCAACCGTGATATGCAGTCGGAGCCCTGGTGTTGTTCCTTGAGCGGCACTGTCTCAGTGAAATAAAAGGGAAACCAGGAATTTTCCTACTGGGACTGCCCATCAGGAGATTTCAGATGGTGGAGAAAGGAAGAATGTGGCTTCCCTGCCAAGGGCTTCACCAGAGGCTTCTGGGAAATCTGCAGCCAGCATGTTCTCTCTGGTTCTGAATGACAGAGCTAACACAGCAGCTGCTTCTGAGAACATCCTGAATCAGTGAGCCTTCCTCCTGGGTGATTTGGCCCCTGGGCACACTCCCTGACAAAGCACTCACAGAAGGCTGCAAGGAAGTTGGAGTCTCAGCTGCCAGTGCTGGAAGCTTGCCTAATAAATCCCTCCCCACCCTGAACCTGTCTTTACTCTGTAATGCCCATGTATTTTCCTTCCATCCTTAGTGCAGGAACATCCTTCCGTGACCACACCTGGTATCCGGAATGTTTTCCTCTGGAGGAGAAAACATGTGGGTAATCTGCCTGGCCCATGACTTATTCACACTAAGTCTGTGCACATGGAGGTATGCACGCACGTGCACACACACACACACATATGCCTCTGCCATCATGTTTGTGCCAAATGAACCCATCTCTCTGGTTCTCAATGAACCAGGGACAGACACATGACTCAAGATCTATTCAAGCAGATTCTCTCATCTGGGAATCTGGAATCTCTGGATGGTATGTGCTAAGGGCACCATTTTGGGGAGCCCCTTTCAGCTCTAGAAAGAAAGATGCAGGAAGCAGACACACACAGGAGCTACAGATCCTCATCCAGCCCCCTCCAAGGCCTCACTGAACGTCCTGCTTCTAAATTGAATGAAATACCCCTGCATTTTTCCAGTAACTTACCTCTTCTGGGACTAAGTTAGTTAGAATCAGTATCTCTTACTTATAACCTAAAGAGCCTCCACTAAGACATGCAGCAAAGGAATTTTATATCAATGCAAATATTGCTGGAAATTGTACTCTCCAGAAGCTCAAGATAAGGCAGAAGTGAGGACTTTCTCTCTGTAATAAATTTGTAGGAAAAAAAATAATGATGATAAACAGAGGTTTTTGTTGCTGTTGTTGTTTCAAAGTATGCCTACCGTTAATGTTATTGACTCAGGACTATTGGTGTAGCATTTCCGACCCTGTGGGCAGATGGTGAGACCGAAGCACGAGAAAACACCCTCATCTGTCCCAACTTGTCTGCATTCCTGGATCTCCTACATATCCATGTTTGGAATAAGTGGATTTGAAGATTTATAGTATTTTTGAGATGGACAGATCATTGATTATGAAAGGCTAATCATAACTGCACTACTGGGTATTTACCACAAAGATGCAAATGTAGGGATCCGAAGGGGTACGTGCACCCCAATGTTTATAGCAGCAATGTCCACAATAGCGAAACTGTGGAAAGAGCCAAGATGTCCATCAACAGATGAATGGATAAAGAAGAGGTGGTATATATACACAATGGAATATTATGCAGCCATAAAAAGGAATGAGATCTTGCCATTTTCAACGACGTGGATGGAACTGGAGGGTGTTATGCTGAGTGAAATAAGTCAATCAGAGAAAGACATGTATCATATGACCTCACTGAAATGAGGAATTCTTAATCTCAGGAAACAAACTGAGGGTTGCTGGAGTGGTGGGGGGTGGGAGGGATTGGGTGGCTAGGTGATAGACATTGGGGAGGGTATGTGCTACGGTGAGCACTGTGAATTGTGCAAGACTGTTGAATCACAGATCTGTACTTCTGAAACAATAATGCAACATATGTTAAGAAAAAAAAAAGAAGAAGATAGCAGGAGGGGAAGAATGAAGGGGAGTTAGTTGGAGGGGGAGACAAACCATTAGAGATGATGGACTCTGAAAAACAAACTGAGGGTTCTAGAGGGGAGGAGGGTGGGGGGATGGGTTAGCCTGGTGATGGGTATTAAAGAGGGCACATTCTGCGTGGAGCACTGGGTGTTATGCACAAACAATGAATCATGGAACACTACATCAAAAACTAATGATGTAATGTATGGTGATTAACATAACAATAAAAAATTATTAAAAAAAAGAAAGGCTAATCATCACTCTTTCCTTTTTCTGAAAGTAACATAAAAAGTTAAATTCCTCTGGACCTGCCTACAGCACAAATGATACCCATTCAAGTTTCCCGTTCAGAGAATGGGTGTTCATGTCATCAAACACCAGAGCTGGCATTTAATATGCAAGATTACTGGTTGCACAAAATTCAAAGTACAAAAAATAAGCATTTTGTTCATAACATTTGCAAGAGCATCAGAATGTACGCACCTGATTATGACTATTATTTTTACTTTGATCATACCTAGACATAATGCTGTATCTCCTCGCTCAATCACCTGTTATGTTTTCAAGTGGATTCTCTCCACCTACCAAACGCCCTTCACTCCCCACCTCCTACCTCACTTGTCTGGGCTTCCAAACACCTGATTATTTTATGCTTGCTTCTATGTCAACAAATATTATATTGCATTAACATGTGCTTAGCTATACTACATAGGGAACATACTGAGGGCAGGAAATCTGTCTGTATTCTCAACACCTAGCACAATGTCTAGTACATAAGCGATTATTAACTGTTTGCTGTATGGTAAAAAGTGGGCGTATTTTATCCACCCAAATAAACTCTAAGTATCCCAGAAGCATGTCACTTGGGCTCTGTGGAAGTTAATTCGTGTTTATTAACTAAGTACATGCTCTTTCATTCATGACATGCATCTATGCTAAGCACTGGGGTAGGAGAGAAGGATGGAAAAAAAGCACAAGACATTATTTATTCTTACTTTGATGAAGGTTAGAAAGTACTTATATAAAACATGTCATGACTATTTTTCCAGCATTCCTGAGATACACCTGGCAAAGAAAAATTGTATATATTTAAGGTATACACTGTGAAATGATTACTACAACCCATCACCTCACATAGCTGTTCTTGCACATGGGTGTATGGTGAGAACCCTTGAAATCTACACTCTTCACAAATTCCAAGTATATAATACATTACTACTCAGGATAGTCACCATGCCGTACATTAGGTCTCCAGAACTACTCATCTCATAACTGAAGGTCTGTATCCTTTGAAACGTGCCAGAACTATTGTCAGCAGCAAAAGCCTATTTATCGATCACTTCTTATACACCAGGTATGGCCTTAAGTTCTTTACAGGTATTATTTCATTTCATGATCACAAGCTTCTACCACATAGGTGCTCTTACTATTCCCACTTCACAGATTGAGAAGCTGGGGTCCACAACGTTTTGAGTCATTTGCTGCAGATCACCTGGCTAACAAGAGGCAGAAGAGAATTGTGAACTCAGGTCTGCCTATCTCTACAGTTCATACCAACTAGTTGCCAGAGAGAACAATGCCAATTCTAAAGATACTAATTGTATAGAGAAGGGAAAGAGCAATGAGGCCCGATGAAGAAAACTCTTGCTATATCTCAAGAGTCTTTCAACCTGAGAATCCTTACTTAGACATAAGGTATACACACATATTATAAGATTATAACAGTTCTAAGTAATTTTTCTTAAGAAAAAGCCCTTAAGGGTCCAAAACAGTTTCGACAGTAGTTGAAAGCTTGAGGATGAGCCGAATTTACCGCCAAAGGTTATACTGAAAGGCGCCCAGGCATCCCAGCACAGAATGGGGCAGGCCTCGTGTGGGATTTATTGTTCCTGAGAGCAGCAGTCCCAGCACCACTAATCAGATCATACATCAGCAGAGTGATTACTGTTGACTCTTCCAGACCCACAGAAAGACAAACAAGTGGCTTGAAAGTAAACAAAAGCAGAGTCTCTCAAGCTCCCTCATGTCACACAAAAGGGCTATGAATCACCTTAGTAAAGGATTCATCATCTTTAGGTGTCACCTGGGTCATAACAGAGCTTTTTAGTTGTGTGCAGGATGGCTTATATCAGAGATACAGAAAGCCAAGAAGAATAGGGCAATAACAGCATTCAAAAACTACTGGTGAGAGTGAATTCCCATTATGGGCACATTTGCATAAACCATGTGATTGGAGAGAGCACTGAAACAGGAGTCAAAATATCTGGTTTCGACTCCCGATTCTGCCATTAACTACCCTGTAAGATTCTGCTGAAATGCTCTGAGCCCTCATTTCTCCATTTAGCAAATAAGTGGTTGGCTTTTAGCTACTAAAAGACTCTCTATTTCTTTTTTTAAATTAATTTATTTTTTTAGGGATTTTATTGATTGATTGATTGATTGATTGATTGATAGACTGAGAGAGAGCGCACAAGCAGGGGGAGCAGCAGAGGGAGAGGGAGAAGCAGAGTCCTCGCTGAGCAGGGAGTCTGATGTGGGGCTCAATCCCAGGACCCTGGGATCCTGACCTTAGCCGAAGGCAGAAGTTTAACCCAGTAAGCCATCCAGGTGCTCCTCGACTGTCTATTTCTTAATCTCAGAATATTAAATTTTGGAAATACCATGGGTGATCATTTTGCCTCTATGAATAAGAAGTAATCTTTTCTGCTTACCCAGAAGTCAAGTAAAAGTAAAATTCTGAAATAAAAACAGCAGAAGGATAGATCAGGTTGTGACAATACTAACAAACCTATGTCCTTATCCACGAAGGAAATGTACAAGCCGGAGTTTTAAGGACAGAAACAGAAAAAAACATTTCCAAAACTTTCCTGGTGAGAATACAAATGCAGGTTTGCTGGCTGGAGTTCAACTGTGTGGAGTCACAAGGTCAGAGTGACTGGAAGAACCGCATGGGTGCAAACTCAGGCATAATGACACTTGTAAACACTTCTTAATCCCACCGTCTCCTCCCCTATAACTGCATGCACGTGTGCCCATCAGAGACGGGGAGAGAGAGAGAGAGAGAGAGAGAGAGAGAGAGAGAGAGAGAGAGTGAGAGTGTGAGTGTGTGTGTGGGGGGGTGGGTGGGTGTGTGTGCGTGTGTGTTTTTAAAGCATACCCAGCTATCTCTGACGGACAGCTTTTGGCAGTGCTCTGTGACAGACACCCAGAGAGATATGTGTTCCAATATCAAAGTGAATTTTCAAACCGCCTATTAAGTAGCAAAATTCCAAGATTTCTGCACATGCCATGCTCTCCACATCTGTGGGAAACTCTCCCCATTCAATAGTTAAGTCAGAATACCAGCTACTGCTATGACAATTTCAATTTCTAATTTCAAGAATGGCGTCTCTAAGCATTTTTACAGCAATGGTATCACTGGAAACTTCAGAGGTACCAAGCATGTAGGGAGATTTCCACGGGCCACACAACTAAGCACATCTAGGCATGTTCTCATTAAATTCTCACAATCGTCTAGAGGGTTGGTATGTACTTCTTCCCATTTTAAAGGTAAGAAAACTGAACCCCAGAGTCATTCAGTTCTTTGCCCCAGGACACACACGTATTCAGCAGCAGGGCTGGCTTTTGAACTGAGGTGTGGCTAACTTCAGGGGTCTTAAATACCACACATTTGCTGCCATCTTAGAGTTCCTACATTGCTGTTATTTAGTTGCTATACAAATCTGGGAGAGTTACTGCCCAACTCCCCAATTCAGCTTTTCTAGCCAGAGAATGGGTACCAAACAAAATGACAATAAAACCTCTTTGTCTTTCTTACTATAAAGGACAACATAAGATATGCAAATTTAAATTAAACCAAATTATGCAATGCCTCTGAGAGTAGAGGTAAGCCTATTTCTATGTTCATGCCTGGGTTTTCTAATCTATCAATTTGTTAAAATACTGCCTTATTTTACAGAGTTGTGATGAGGATGACATTTTTTTAATGTGAGAATTTGGAAAAACGAAAAGCTATATATAATTTGCTTTCACTATTTTCATCATCATTTGAACATAATAAGATAAAATGTAATGGTTGGAAAAGGAAAAATTCCTTTACTCCTATATTTTATTTAAAAAATACCTTACTTCAGCGTGACTGGGTAGCTCAGTTGGTTAAGCGTCCAACTCTTGGTTTCAGCCCAGGTCATGATCTCGGAGTCATGAGCTCAAGCCCCCCATGGGGCTCTGCACTCAGCACTCAGTCGGCTCGGGATTCTTTCCTGCCCCCTCTCTTCCCCCCTCTGCTCCTCCCCACAATTGCACTAGTGTGCTCTCTCCTGCTCTCTTCCTCTCTTAAATAACTAAATAAATCTTTAAAAAAAATAAAATAAAAAACATCTTCCCTCAAAACTGTGCTTAATATAAGGAACTTTAGAAGCCAGAAAGTGTTTTGTTTTGTTCTGTAAGAAAGAACATTTACATCCAAAGAAATTCTGTGATTACTCAATGTCTCAATCCCCCGTCTCTGAGGGGTAAACTTGGAGGGGACAACAACTGCCAGTAGGTGTCAAAAACAGTTCCAATCAGCATCATTTTGACCCTGACAGTGATACAACTAGCAATGCCTAATTCACAAAGCAGTGAGCATTTGTACCCACTTCAAAGATCGGAAGCATGAAAAATTCCCTGCACAGAAAGAGAAACCACTCTGGTGTACAAAAGGAGCAGTTTACAGTTTCAGAAACATAGTTTTCTGTTTTGTGTATTTAATTAAATACATGCCACATCCATGAGTCCTAACTTTGAAGTTTACACATACTAGGACATTTGATGCTTAGAATGACAAGTGTATAGGTTTTGGCTAAAAGCCAGGTAATTTGTATAGCAGGGGATAAAAGAATTCAATCAGTCTAGCCTCCAGCCCCAAATACTTTTTTCTAAATTTTGCTGATGTAGTGCCTGATGATCATAGCTATTTCCTTTTGAGTATTGAGTGGGTTTAGCTTTGGGGTGTGAAATGCAAAACTTACACACCTTCAACTTAATTACAAAATTGCAAACTCAGTTTTATATGTTAACAGTAACTAGTAAACTCAAACATCAAACTTGCTAGAAGTGCAAACTGAGAACATGTTCTTCGCTTAAAGTATAAAATGAGGCTCAGTTTTGCACTTGCTTCTTAACCTCCTCAAATGTAACAGAGCCCATTTTTATATATCCTCACATGACTATTGTAATTCTACTGGATCTGAAAATAGCACCCACAATGTCATATGGGTTAACAAAATCAGAGTCCTATGCAACATTTTAACGTTAGTTGGCAAGTTTAAGTCATTTCTTACTTCTGTTTACCCTCCTCTAGATGGCGACATCCTTCAGGGAGGCTGAACTCTTCCCTAGCTGCAGGGGGAAATCTTAATTATTCTAAACCAGTCAGGGTACTTTTATGCTCCTAGCAAAGAAACTGCTTTAGGCATGGACCTGTGACCCAATTTTGACCAATAAAATATAAAGCAACATCTGTTTGAGGATTTCTGGAAATATCTTTTCATTTTGAATAAAGAAAAAATACTAGATGCTCGTTTTCGAACTGACCACTGTTTTTGTTTTTTTATGTTTTGTTTTTGCATGTTTTGAACTGCTTTGAACTTGCAGCCCACATAAGAGAACATGCCAACATGCTAAGGATGGTAGAGTGGAAAAATAGAAAAAAACCTGGGTCCATGGTAAATCACTTTACTGCTGGATTAACCAACTTTGGAACCTATCTCCAGACTTGTTATAAAATGAGATAATATTCTTGCAATTTGTCATTTTTGAGTATTTGTTTCAGTTACTTGCATCCAAAAGAAGTTGAACTGCTCCCAACTTCCATACCCACGCTAAAAATTCCACTTCTAAATAAATAAATAAATAAATAGATAAATAAATATTCCACTTCTGCCATAAGCCCACTGCTGAACATACGTGGTTGCAAATTAATTCAGAGTCACCCACATTAATGGCTTCCTCTATATTACAAGAGAGAGGAAAATGTGGGGTAACTGAAGATACGGTGTTTTAGTAATTGTCCCTTGTCTGCTAAACAAAATGTGATTCTTACTTTACTAAGGTCCCAAGAAAGACAAACAGTATTACAAAGAGTTTTGACCTCAACACATAAGTTCTACATAACAACCGTTTTTTTTTTTTTTAAGATTTTATTTATTTGACAGAGAGAGACACAGCGAGAGAGGGAACACAAGCAGGGGGAGTGGGAGAGGGAGAAGCAGGCTTCCCACAGAGCAGGGAGCCCGATGTGGGGCTCGATCCCAGGACCCTGGGATCATGACCTGAGCCAAAGGCAGACACTTAATGACTGAGTCACCCAGGTGCTCCCATAACAACCCTTTTGAACAGTCCTACTGCTTACTATCATAGTCAAGGCTCTGAGAAGTCTTGCAGCAATAAAACCTAGTTAGGTTTATTGGGCTTAATTAGAGGTTTGTTTCCCAACCTTAATCACAGAGCCCTTTTTATCCCCACATGAAACATATTAGCTGATCGAGCAGGATGAATGCTGCTCAAAACATACTTTGAGAAGCATTAACTTAACGCCAAGAATTTTTATACAAGTACATGAGAACAAAAGGTATTGAAGAAACCTCACCATTTAAGCTTGCCTATTTGTAGTAAAAAGTGTTTTTAAGTGAGAGTAACTCACAATTATTGAATGCTTACTCTGGACTGGGCACTGTCAAGAACACTTTAATTCATCAATTAGTGTAGTGTTATACATCAATCAGATAGTGTTATAAACCTCACTTCCCAGATGAAAAAAGTGAGCCACAGGAAAGCCGCAGGCCCTGTTATGCTCTGATTTACATCACTCACACTCTTCACAGTTCCTGAAAAGAACTTTATCTTACACTTAAAACTACTAGCCAAATCCTATTGCTAGACACGGATTCCTCACACTGACTGAAATTGGCCATGAGTAACTTGGCAAACCCCATCAGAAAGCTATGTGGGAATTCAGTGTCAGCTAGCATCTTAAAACCTAGGTTGATGGCTTCAGGATGTGGTAGTGTTGATATGATCTGGGGATGCTTCTAATTAAAGACACAGTTGGATTTAATTTAATCCTGGCACCAACAGCCACAGCCTTCCTCTTAACAACATTTGCATTTGCAGAAATCCTTTGGGATTCTTTAGGCTTTAATTTTTTTTTAAGCCCATAAGACCTTGGCAGATCGTTCACAAATAAAAGATTATTGAAGTTGAGAAGGTTTTCTGAGCATCCCAGCACAACAAAAATTTCTTGAAGACAGTGAAAGTATTCCAAAATGCTAAGTGTATGGTGGTCATAAAAATTAAAATTTGTCTTAGTTTCCTGTTACCTGTTTTTATTAAAATCATTCCAACTAGTAAATCCTTTACCTAGTATTTTCACATAATTGTTATGTAGACATACATCTTCTTACTTAAGTACAGTGAAGTTCATACGAAGGTAGAATATCTGTGTCCTTAAAATGTCTTAAAAAATTTTTAATGGCCTCTTGTCATTTGACAAGCAATCAAGTGACAAAATGTCATTTTAATATCCCAAAGTAAGCCCCCATACCCAAACACTGTGGAGAGGGGTATCCGCCCAAGTACTCATCACAAACAGAAGACATGAAGAAAGACAGCTAAATTGTACGTGAAAAAATGTACAACTTATAACTCTTAATAAAATGTAAATTTTCGTCTAAGGTCAAAAGGTTTGCCTTAAGGGTATTACTTTTCAAATTCTAAAGGTTTCTTTCACACGAAGTGTGGTTATGAAGGCACTCCTGAGGGAAGGTACATTTTACATAAATATAACACAACCACCTCCATTCATGTGGTGCTTTTCAATGTGTTCTGCATTTTTTTATTTTTAAAAAAGTGTGATACTGTTCCTAAAATGGGAAGATATACAGATGTTCTTATACTGATGTCATTCCAAATGGGGGGAGAGAGAGAGAGAGAGAGAGAGAGATGAAGTGTTTTTATCCATGTCAGCCTCAAAACATCTTTGGAAATCAAGCTGGAGGCTAGGGAAGGATTAGAGATGATAAGACCTCCTTCGCAGATGATGTTTTCAATTTTTATTCACTCATCAATCCTTGGAACGCTGCAATGATGTGCATTCCTTATTAGTCACATCTTTCCAACCCTATGGGGCCACCCAAAGTGTCATCAATTTGTAACAGGCAGCAGTGGGTGTTAGGAGATTCTGCCCACTCCTCAGAAGGCTGTGACAGAACTGTGACAGGGACGTCAGACATCCCTGCCTCTGGCCCGGGAAATTGCCATCATGGCTTTGAAGGGAAGGTAAAAAAGCCATTAGCGACTTAAAAAAAAAAAAAAAAGTCAAGCCATCTTGACTCAATTCTAAATTCTGGTTAAAAATAATACATTGGTTTCTGAGAATATAGAAACATCTTTAAATTGCCACAGGTTGGTGGAAGGCAGATGGAGATCTAGAGAAATAGCACAAGTTTTGCAAGAGTCCTTAAGAGCAAATGTACCAGGTTGTTAAGTTTGATAGAAATTTCCCAAGTAAAATGCTCTGCAAAGTGCTCATTTCTAGCATTCTTATTTATATTATTTTGGTTTTTTAAAAGATCTGTTGGGTTATAATTGACATAAACTAAACCACATATATTCCAAGGGTACAGTTTGGTGATTTTTGACATACGTTCATGCCTATGGAACTACTTCCACAATGAGGATGATGAACACATTCATCAGATCCAATAATTTCCTTGTTTCCCTCTGTCATCTCCCTTTCCTACCCCTCTCCAGTCATCGGCTTCCAAACCAGGTAACCACTGACATGAATTATACATTGCTATGGGTTAGCCTGCATTTTTCGGTATTTCCTACAAAGGGAATCCCACAGTATGTACTCATTTATTTGTCTGGCTTCTTCCAGTCACCATAATCATTTTGATTTCCATCCATGGTATTGCATGCACCAATGGTTTGTTCTATTGCCTGGAAGTTCTCCACTGTATGGATGTATCACATTTGTTTATCCATGCATCTCTTGCTGGGCATTTCTGTTGTTTGCAGGTTTGGGCTACTACAAATAGAGCTCCAGTGACTATTCATGTATCATTGTTTTGTGTGGACACACGCTTTCTTTGCTCTTGGGTAAATACCTAGCAGTACAATGGCTGGGCCATATGCTAAGTGAATACATGTTTAACTTCTTAGGAAACTGTTGAACTCTTTTCCAAAGCACCAGTACCATTTTGCATTCCCACCGGTTATGAAGGAGACTTCATGTTCTTAACCATGCTTTTTCAGAAGAGCAAAAATGATTTTTTCTTTTATACTTTTTTACTTTTTTGTGTCATATTAAAAATCTTTGACAAACCCAAAGTCACTAAGCTTCTTCTCCTATTTCAAGAAGTTTCTAGAAATCCAATAGTTTTTGTTGTTGCTATTATTTTTTTTAAGATTTTATTTATTTATTTATTTGACAGAGAGAGAGATGGCGAAAGCAGGAACACAAGCAGAGGGAGTGGGAGAGGGAGAAGCAGGCTTCCTGCGGAGCAAGGAGCCCGATGCGGGGCTCGATCCCAGGACCCTGGGATCATGACCCGAGCCGAAGGCAGACGCTTAACGACTGAGCCACCCAGGCACCCCATTATTTTTAATATATATTTGTACTCACACTGTGGTAAATTGTAAAAAATGTTCCTTCTTTTTCCTTCATATCATCATGAAAACATGTTCCCTACAATTGAGTTAGGCCAGAGGGTGATGCTCATTTTTTATAAGATGAGGAGGGCTCCTCTTCCCTTATTTTGAAAACCTAAGGCAGAATAAGAAGAAAAAAAAAGTGCAACATTGTATAAAACATATATGGTCACAAAAATTGCTGTTGAATTCCAAGAAACCTCCTGCTGATATGAGCAATGGTGTAAATGTTCAAAGAAGTCTATGGTATAGTGAACTGTTTCCTTGTAATGTGTTCGGATGATATAAAAATTGATCCTGGCTGAAAAGAACAACTTTAAAGATTAAAAATAGATGCCACATTAAATTTCTGAGATGGTATTTAAAACTGAAGACTAAATAATTTAAAACTTTGGATGAGTTGCTTCCTCTCTTTCTTTTAGAAGTACTTTTTCCCTTGGTGAGTCATAAAATTAAAACTGCAAAGTGGTGTGCTTTTTTAACTTTTTAAGAGGTATGCTCTTATGGAAATATAAATATTATGTGTATATTCTTTTGGTAATGACTTTTCCAAGAGAAATGGTGGTACATGATTTAAAACAAGGAAAGAACAGGGGCACCTGGGTGACTCAGTCAGTTAAGCATAGGACTCTTGATTTCGGCTCAGATCATGATTTCAGGGTCATGACACGGAGGGCTCCATCAGGGCCCTTGCTGGGTGAGGGGCCTGCTTAAGATTCTCTCTCTCCCTCTCCCTCTCCCTCTGCCCCCTCCTACCTCATGCAAGCACGTGCGCACTCGGTCTCTCTCTCTAAAAAAAGAGGAAAGAATAGTATTTCAATTAAACTCAATGAAAATGTTACTGGTTTCCTACTATGGTCATACCCAAGTGACATGTAAAACACCAATGGTGGCCATGAGGAGATAGAAAGCTGAATGATGAATGAACTCTGCCCTTAAAAATACTAACTTCTTACCGGCATCCTATTAGTTGGAAAGATATTTAACCTCATGTAAACGACTGCATCTAATACAAAGATCAGGATATGGAGAAATGATCTGTACCTGGAGGCAACAAATATTTTACATCGAGAGGTGTTAGGAAGTTAGGATTAGTAGGGCATGGCTAGTTTAAGGATTACCTCAAAAGTAACTAGGAGAAGCTTGGACATGAAGTACTAGAAAAAGAAAAGGGGACCAAATAAAGAGTTCTTTTATTAGATGAAAGGTGTCAGTGACAACTAAGCATGATGCAGTCCATGAGCCATTGTGCTAGAGCCCGGATCAACAAGGAAGGACGAACGCAGTAACAGCTGTCCTTAGAAGATTAGCCAGACAGTAGTAGAAAAAAATGGCTCAAAAAAGGAAGGAATAAAGCAAAGGAATATTTGCAGAAACTTGAGTATGAAATGAAGAGAAACCAGGCTAGGGAGGACCAGTAGAAATAGGAAAAAACAAAGAGGTAACTCAGAGCTATTTTAAGGGTGCACTCTGTTCTTTACTGATTATAGGAGCCATGATTATAGGAGCCACGTTTTCCTTACTTATCTTTGTATCTCCAGCAGTTAGCACTATGAAGTAAAGAATAAATGAATATTATCTGTACCTTAAAAGCACTACTCTTCAATCCACCATTACAGACACAGAGTTCAACACTCCCCTTTCAATAAATGACAGAATAGGTAGAAATCAGTAATGCTATTCAAGACATGAACAAAAACACTATCCACCAACCCGATCTAATTAATATTTATAGAATATTCCACCCAACAATAGAATTCACTTTCTTCTCAAGTGCGCACAAAACACATACCAAGATAGACTATATATGGGCCATTTAGAAGTCTCGATAAGTTTAAAGAGATTCAAGTCACACAAAGTATATTTTCTGACTAAGAATTCAATTAATAACAGAAAGGTAACTGAAAGTTCCACAAATATTTGGAAACAAAATTATATACTTCTAAATAACTCTTGGTTTAAAAAAAAAAAGAAATATAAAAAGTAGTTTTAACTGGATGAAAAGAAAAACCCATGTGTCAAAAATCTGTGAGATGCAGCTATAACAATACTGAGGGGGAAGTCTATAGCACAAAACAACTACATTAGAAAACAAAAGTCTCAAATCAGTGACCACAACCTCCATCATTATAAAGTGCAAAAGAAGAGCAAATAATACCCAAAGCAACCAGAAGAAAGAAAATAGTAAGAAAATAAATTTTAAGAGGGCAAAAATTAAGAAAGCAGGAAGCAGACAATGGAGCAACCACTTTGGAAAAAATGTCGATCAATTCCTTAAAAAGTTGAACACAGACTTATCATATGACCCTGCAATTGTAATCCCAGGTATACACCCAAGAGAAATGAAAACATGTCCACACAAAAGCTTGTATATAATTGTTCATAAGAGCATTATTCATAATAGGCACAAGTGGAAACAAACCAAATGTCAATCAACTCATAAATGGATAAATGAAACATGGTATTTCCACATGATGAAATATTATTCGGTCATGACAAGGAAAGAAGTACTGATACCTGTTAAAACATACATGAGCCTTGAGAATATCACACTAAGTAAAAAGCTAGTTGTAAAAGATTACATATTGTATCATTCCATTTATACAAAATGTCCAGGCAAATCTATAGAGACATGAAAGAGATTAGTGGTTGCCAGGGGCTTAGAGGGGAGAGGGAAATGGGGAGTGATGGCTAATGGGTCCAGGGTGTCTTTTTGGGGTAATGAAAACTTTCTACAAGTGATTGTGGCAATGGTCGTACAACTATGAATTACTATACACGGCTGAACTCTACACTTTTTAAACGAGTGAAATGTACATGGTATGTGAATTAAATCTTAATCTGCTATATTAAAAAATACATAAACATGCTTAGCAGGAAGTGTTTGGTTTTTTATTCCCCTCACGGGGACCTATATTATTAGGTGTTTTCAATCATCTCCCAGTGACACATTTTGCAAAAGAACCACTACTGGGAAATGTCTAAAGAGTGTGGCTCAGAAACTAGTGAGCCCTAGCAGGAAATCACTAGCCCCTATCCATTCTGATTTGACAATCTGTAAAAACATGGCCATGTCATAGGAATGAGGATAAATAAGAGTACCTCACACCTGTATCGTGCTTCCAACATAGAACATGGACCAAATAATCCAAAAGGTCTCTGCCAGCTCTAACATTTTATGAGTTCCTGATGCCATTTAATCTCATGACAACCCCAAAGAGAAAGCAGGTTTATATTATCATATGATTGTTGTCATTTAACAATTGATAAACCTGGAGCTCAAACACTTGGATGCATACTTGGTAAATATAACGACATCATCGATACTGCAAGTTGATTTGCAGACAATCTTATGGTTAACGCTAATTTACAGGCGAGAACGAAGATCAAGATATATAAATAATGTTTCAAAGATATATGGAAATAAAGACAGAAATGAAGATTGACTTTGTTAATGATCTAGAATGTTTTCTTAGGAATTGATTTTTAAAAAGTACAACATCACTCTTGTACAGATGATTTTTTTTCACTAGCATTAGAAACTAAAACATGAATTCAACCTTCTCCGTGTGAGCATGTCTTCATTTACAAGCCCCTGCCTTACAGGGAGAGTCCCCAAACATCAGCCCCATCGGCCCACCACTCTTTCATTTTTCCCTGATAATTCCATCATATCACAAAATAAGGTAGCCTTAACTCATCTTGCATTGTCTCGGCTTGTCTCTCTTTTTCTTTCCTTTGTTACTATAAATTCATAATACCTTAGGCTTAACCTGCCTTTATAGGTTCTCAAAGGCCTCTCTCCAAAAGAATATAAAGTCCATTGTAGAGTCTGGCAGGACGCAGTGCTTTATAAAACTCCAGTATACAGGAGAGAAAATACATCCCTTTCAAGTGTAAAGATTTTTTTCCCCTCTACAAAAGATACTCAGAGAAAAAAAGCTCCTTTAAAAATGCTTGCCCTGTCACTTCATTAATATTTAAGTTTCTCATATGCTGGTGGCTACTTACTGGGTATCTGAACATGTTTCTACTGTAAGGGGCAATTTTCCCCCAGCTTTGTCATGGGCCTCTCAAACAGTAGATCAATATTCATTCAATACTCAGTTTATAGTCCTTGAAGACATCTAATTGCCTTTGATTCTTCCTTCCAAAATATTTTGTTTTATTGTGACCTTCCTTTGAACTCCACTTGCTAAAGAATGGGTCTATGTTCCTTCTCCCACCTTCTTCCCTCCTGCCTCTTATGATTGCAGGTTCTTGGTGCTGACGGAGCACTGGCCAGCATGGACGGGAAATGAGCTGATGCTCGGTTGCTACCCATTTGGTTCCTCTGTTGCAAATGAGAAAATGGCACCCATCCCCAGGGTAGCCACAGCCCTGCAGGTGCCCAGCCTCGTGAGCAGAGTGAGAGCAGGACTCAATATCTATCACCCCCTCAAGCAGGTGTCCCAGGGTAGAACATGTGTACAACCTTCACAAAGGCCTTGGGAGTGATCACCACCCACATCTGTCTTCCATTTAGCCATCCTTCCCAAGCCTCCTATAGCATCTGGCTTCATTCAACCACTACCTAGACCCCAACTGCATCTACAACCTAACCTAGGCTGAAATCCCATACAGATTATCCCCTGTCCTTTGGGTACCTCTCTCTGCAGCTCTGGGGACAAGGGAGAGGTTCAGTAGGTAAGAAAGGATCACACATTTTGTCATTCAAGTCTTACTTTTGTTATCTATGTGACTTGAAGTCATTTCCTCAGCCTCTCTGAGCCTAGGGTTCCTTATCTGTAAAACTGGGAGAGGAACCCCCATAGTGATGCTGCAAAGAATAAGTGGGAAGTTGTATGTAAAGAGTTTAGCACCATGCCTAGAGCAGAAAAGGCTCTCAAAAATGGCAGTTGCTGTAAGTCTCATGCATGTTATTTTTAAGAACACTTATTGATGGATAAACTGCCAAAAATCAGCAAGGTATTTCCTCTACTGAATTTGTTGCCATAATAAGGCATTTTGCCTCACTAGCATGGCATTTTGCAAAGCTAAAATTCTTGAAGCCCAAAGCACAACTGTGAATGAATATTTAGAAGTCTCCAACTCAATTGATCTGTTAACTCTGAATTCAGGCTTCTTTCCAAAGAAATCTGAATTCGTAACATAGGAAGCTCAGAAAGAATTTTCACAGAAAGAGGATCACCTTGATCCTCTAACACACAAATCCTTAGATAGGGATTTTCTTTTTAACTCTTTGGAGGCAACATTTATTGAGCAACTATATGTGCCAGGCATCATTCTGGCAGCTCATATATACTGCATCTCATTTAAATTTCCCTACAACCTTGAGTATTAGGCATCATTATCCAAATTTTAGAGGTAATGAAACTGGGACTCAGAGGAGTCTGCCTTGCCCAAGGTCACACAGCTAATAAGTCTCATTAGAATTCAGCTTTTATGACTCTTAAGGAACTTCTTACCATCACGCTGCTCCAATTTTCATTTCCCTGAGATCCTGATTACACAGGCAATATTGGGTGCTAAGGGAGAAGTCCCAGAGGAAGAGCAGGTAGGCATTAACATTCCTGAGTGGAGAAGCAAGACTGCTAATGGAAATCTTGGCTAAACTAAAGCATGTTGGAATGGTGGTAACTGACTTGGACATCTACCAAGTGAGGCTTAGAATTCTCCTGGGGAGGGAAGGCCCAGCCAAGGATGGCTGAAACCAGAGGAGATGTCCTAGAGTCATGTCACCTTTGCTCAGGCATGGAAAGGAGTATCCAGGACACTGTTCCCTCGACCGGGGTAGAGATCTACCCAGAGATTGGCTTCTGGGAAGGGGATATCTACTAAGTTTTGAAAAAAATGCCCAAGCTTTTTTCACAACCAGTTTCATTTTCTGCCCCTAAAGCTTGGATATGGACTTGTTGCTCTAATAATAAGAACATTTCAAATAACAACAAATGCCGGATCTCATCATTTTCCTGGACTGCATTAAAACCTAAAGATTGCCCACACCAGACCAGCCATGTTTTCAATGTTAATGGCCATCCACTAACAGATCAGGAAAAGTATTTCATAGCTATGGCGGTTAATTCTCTTGGAACAACATCTGGCATTACATGGTACTTAGTGAAGTACTTAATAAAAAATTTAGAACAAACTACTCAATAGTTGGCAAAAGAAATGTACACGATGTACATTACCATTTTCTTACAAACACAGAGCAACCTTTAGTGTTCTTCCAATATTCTGGGAAAGAATTCTATTCAAAGTCACTTGTATGTTGGCTGTCTATTTTAACAGCAATGATTTGGGACTTTAAAAATTATGTTGCAAGCATTAAAAATATGATTAAATGTGGAGCAGGATTTTCAAGATGTCAACAGGCTATAGTTTTTTGAGTGTGTGTGTGTGTGTGTGTGTGTGTGTGTGTGTGTGTGTGTATGTATATGAATTT
This sequence comes from Zalophus californianus, assembly GCF_009762305.2. Taxonomy (NCBI): domain Eukaryota; kingdom Metazoa; phylum Chordata; class Mammalia; order Carnivora; family Otariidae; genus Zalophus; species Zalophus californianus. Next base: position 107,391,071 of record NC_045599.1, read on the forward strand.
GAAGAGAAGACAATACTTACTGTGAGGTATTATGTCCTAGGCATCATGCTGAAGATTTCACATAAATTATCTCATTTAATCATCACAACCATCCTGATGGTAGACATTCTCATACTCCTTGTATGGAAGCTAACACGATAGGCACCCACTCCCCCAGGACACAGTGACTTACTAACTTCCCCTTCTCCTTCCCCAGCCTCATCTTTCTTAAGTCACCGCATCATCACATAAATGACGTTAGGGGTGCTAGAAAGGGCAGATGGCCCTCGCCCTTCTTCAAGGGCTGTCATGAGTCTGTTCCACGCCCGGCTGCTTCACCCTTTCTCTCTCCTAACACAACTGTCCTGCTCTCATTATTTCTTGCCTTGGCAACTGCCATTTTCTCCTGAGGAGACTTTCTACCTCTGGCACTTCCTCTCTCCACTTCCTCCTCCATGCTACCCTCAGAGCTTGAACATCACAAACCTAATGATGTACTTCTTCTGTCGTGGGGGGCTCCCACTCATGGGCAGAATTATGCCCCAAGTCTTCTCAGCTTCACCTCCAGCCCTTCACTGCCAGCCGTCCCTCAGAAACCCATGCCCTAGCCTGCCGTTCTTCAACACGTTCACCTCCAGGTGAAATTTCCATCACAGTCTATCTCCCCACCGAATGCCCAACGCCCTGCTTTCCTCTCAGTCTCCCGCTCAACAGCACCACTCCCGGCTCACAGCAAATGCTCAAAACAGCAATTTCTCTTCTTCATACCTTCTTTCTTGTGTTCCCACAGCATTTTGTTTGTGACCCGACACATCCTTCAATCACAGTTGTTCACTTACCTGCCTCCCCAGGCAGACAGAGATCCCCAGCCAGGCACTTCCCACCATCTCACTGCCTGGCATAAGGTCTAGCATATCACAGTCCCTAGCAAAGGTTTTCTGAATAAATAATGACTTTGGCAGACAGGTAGTACATCCTAAAGATGCAAACCTAGGCCCTGGGTTTCCTGACCACATTCTGGAGGCATGTGAGCCGTGTGATTTCAGCAATAGTCTTTGACAATGGACATCTCATCTGTACAGGGGACATTCATTCCATTAAAAGATTTTTGTACCAAACTGTTATCATTCTATTAACTAGGGCTCCAAATATCAAGGGGGATTGTCACCTTGACTGGCATGAACAGCTCCTCATACAATACAGCAGGAGTCTACAAGTGTCTGGGTTGGGTCCCCTCTCTGACTCTAGACATCTTCCTTCCAAGTGCCTCTGCACAAATTACAAAGCTAAATCCACAGTACAGTGTACTCCATCCCCACCTTTACATCCTCCTGAGAATATTTATCTTTTCCTCTGACCCTGCAAAGATTTTCATCCCGAGTAATTTATTTTGAAAGCAACAATTGTGAAAATGGACTCTATTCATTCTGTTGATAGTGATAAGCTAAAATAATAATCGGGTGCAGCAACCTCTGGATTGAACCAGTGGAGATGGAACGAGGGTCACCTACAAAAAAGGCATCATCTTGAGAGCATTTCAACAGGATGCTTTCACATGTCTACTCTGAAACCACTTTTGGTGGTTTCTTCATTTGGTTTTTGACATGGGAGCAGGACACCTGTGTGGTAGGTTTCTCAATATTAAGAATTCAGGGCAGGTGGAGAAGTAGTCTGATGAAGTGTGATTTAGGGTAAATAATGATTTTTAAGGTAGCCTTTACAAGGATGGGGCAGATGATGTAATCATCAGAATATTAAAATCCTGGATGTGTCTCCTATTCTGCCCATCACTGGACATTTTGGGGCTCCGTCTGGCAAACAAAGTCAAAAAAGACAAAAAGGGACAGGAAAGGCATGTTTACTAAATAACGGATCATTTTAAAGTGTCTGGGGAGGGATAAGGCAAAAGCAAATGCGGTAAATAAGACCTGGGGAGTTAATTATGATTCAGCAATGACGGTCAAGAATAAATTAGGGGACAATTCACTGACGCTGTGACCCTAATGATCGTAATACATACCTTGTATTAACAAACACTTCAAGTACTTACATATGCCAGGCCTATTCTAAGCATCTTATAGATATTAACTCACTTACTTTTCATTACAACCACGAGTTAGGTGGTGTTATCATGACCCCCATTTTGCGGGTGAGAAGATTGAGACACTGAATGGTTAGGTAAATTCCCAAGGTCACACAGCAGCAAGCTGAAGAGCTAAGGTCCAAACCCAGGCCGTCTGGCTTCATGGTCCATGCTCCAGCCACTATATACACTACGCCTGAATTCGTATGTTGGGCCCAGTTTTGTGTTACGTAGTTTATAGGCACTATGATATTTAATCACTGAACAAGATGGTTCTAGGTCTCCTCTTTATAGATGAGAACACTAACAATAGGAGAGGTAAAGAAACTTGCAAAAGGAATGCAGCTTATCAATGGCAGAGCTGGGTGCTCAGACCAGGGCTGACTCCAAAGTCCAGGCTCTAAACAACCGCATTGTGCTGTAACCTTAAGACAAGACAGTCAGGATCCACATCTCTCAAACAGGTATGATAACAGTGTTCCTAAGTCACAGCATCATTACCATGACTGAAAATATTATAATCATTTTACAAATTTCAGAGCTCTACCCAAATGTAAGGAAAGAATAGAGGAATAAAGGGAAAGGAAGCAGCAGGTGACTAAGTTGGACTACATCCATTCCTTCATGTGACAACTATTTTTGAACCCCTCCAAAGTATCAGGATGTAGTCTGGGTGCTAGGCACACAAGGGCACCCAGAAACAATCAGTAGGGTCTCTGCCTTCCAGGAGGGCTCCTTCTGGCCGACAAAGACAAGATAGAAATGGATATGAAAGTCAGGTTTATGAACTAGCAGATCCCTTAAAAGTGTATGATGAAATAATTAATTACAATGTAGAGGGATAATCTAAAGTGCTGACATCCGCAGTCTCCTTCGACTTTAAGACTTAAAACTCAGTTTTTACCCTCATCACAAGAGATAATCTTTTATCTTTCCTTAAGTCCCTGACACCACCAGCCTAGGATTACCAGACATTTTTTACCCATTTTAGCCAATTCTAGTTTCTATAATAATTACTCTTCACTTGGGACACCTGGGTGGCTCAGTTGGTTAAGTGTCTGCCTTCGGCTCAGGTCATGATCCCAGGGTCCTGGGATCGAGCCCCGCATTGGGCTCCTTTCTCTGCGGGGAGCCTGCTTCTCTCTCATTCTCTCCCTCTGCCCCGTTCATGCTCTCTCTCATTCACTCTCTCTCTCTCAAATAAATAAATAAAATCTTTTAAAAAATAATACTCTTCACTCTCCTTGTTGTTTCTGGAGAAGGGCCCCTCCTTTATGCCAAAGTTGCCCCTCTACCTGCACCCTTCATGCTCTTCCCCCCACCTGCTTCTCCTGTACCCGTCTCCCCTCACACCAACCTGTAAATTCCTTCTTTTTCATTATATGAACATCATTCCCTTCCCCTTCGACTAACCTCAGCCTCCTCACATATAAATCTCCAGCCACCTCAGTTAATAATCCACACCAATGTTAAGTTATTTTAGGTTTTTTTTTCTTTTATGCATAAACCTCTCCCACAAGCAGTCCATTTTGCTCTATTTCCTTAGACACAGTCCCCACTTCCTGCCATTTGCTTCCAACATCATCACTGCACTGACACCTCACATAAAGTCCTATAAGATGGTCTTCCTCATTGCTCATATCTCCAACTTCGCTTGTAAATTTTACACAGACCTTTTGGAACATGTCCCACTTCTGGCTTTCCCGAGGATTGCATTAGGATGGAGGAGAGGTGCTGGAGTCAGAGAGACTGGGGGTCCAAGACTAGCTGGACCAGCTCCCTAGCTGTCTGATCCTGGACAAATTTTTAATGTTTCTTTTTTTTATTAACATATAATGTATTATTTATTTCAGGGGTACAGGTCTGGGATTCATCAGTCTTACACAATACGCAGTGCTGACCACAACACATCCCGTCCCCAATGCCCATCACCCAGCCACCCCATCCCTCCCACCCCCACCACTCCAGCAACCCTCAGTTTGTTTCCTGAGATAAAGAGTCTCTTATGGTTTGTCTCCCTCTCTGGTTTCATCTTGTTTCATTTTTTCCTCTCTTCCCCTATGATCCTCTGCCTTGTTTCTCAAATTTCACATGTCAGTGAGATCATACGATACTTGTCTTTCTCTGATTGACTTATTTCGCTTAGCATAATACCCTCTAGTTCTATTCACGTCATTGCAAATGGCAAGATTTCATTTTTTGATGGCTGCATAATATTCCATTGTGTGTGTGTGTGTGTGTGTGTATGTGTGTGTGTGTGTGTGTGTGTGTGTGTGTATACACTACATCTTTATCCATTCATCTGTTGATGGACATCTTGGCTCTTTCCACAGTTTGGCTATTGTGGACATTGCTGCTATAAACATTGGGGTGCACGTGCCCCTTCAGATCCCTACATTTGTATCTTTGGGGTAAATACCCAGTAGTGCAATTGCTGGATCGTATGGTAGCTCTATTTTCAACTGTTTGAGGAACCTCCATACTGTTTTCCAGAGTGGCTGCACCAGCCTGCATTCCCACCAACAGTGTAGGAGGGTTCCCCTTTCTCCACATCCCCGCCAACATCTGTCGTTTCCTGAGTTGTTAATTTTAGCCATTCTGACTAGTGTGAGGTGGTATGTCATTGAAATCTTTAATGTTTCTAAACCCTGTTTGCTTCATCTCAAAAACTGGGACTAAACCCTATCCTGTCACTGAAGCATTCTGAGAATCCAATGACCCACTGCGTGTCAAGTATGGCACATAATGAGATCTCCGCGTCAGCCGCGACCATTATTACCATCACTAACGTATGGTGACAATGACAATGACGACAGCTCCAGCAGCTGCTGCTCCTAATGTGCATCCACCTTCAAGTCACAGCCCCCTTCTCCTAAATTCGCTCTTCTTCTATCCCATCCTAAAAGTAGGCATCTTCCATTATAAAGCCCTCGGCCACCCATTCTCAGGGAATCCATATAGACACCTACCATAACCTCAATACAACATCACAAAAAAAAAAAAAAAAAAAAAAAAAAAAACAAAACCTGTTTTGGGGACATCTTCAGTTGGCTACATTGACATCACCACGATTTCACCATAACCGTTGGCATACTCGCCACCAATCTCTGAGAAACACCACATCTCCCTTGAAGCCTCTCACACTTGAAAGTTGGGAATCCAGTGAGATCATTTTCCTCGGCATTTCCCTATCACCAATTACTACACTCTAGGTGATTTATCTCTGCTTTATTTTTCTGATTCATCTTTCCCTTTGACTATGGTTCAAGCCATTACCATGTAATGATTAACCGCAATGACCTTCAAGACTTTCTCTCACCCTGTTCTCTTTTTCTGAGTGTAACATCCACCATCAATGCCAATTTAATGCTACTGTCATCACCTGTGCTCTGTTTAAGACCTTAAAAGCTTCTTTTTGAGGGGTGCCTAGGTGGCTCAGTCAGTTAAGCATCTGCCTTCAGCCCAGGTCATGATCCCAGGGTCCAGGGATCGAGCCCCACATCAGGCTCTCTGCTCAGTGGGGAGTCTGCTTCTCCCTCTTCTCTGCCCACCTGTCTCTCTCTCTCTCTCTCTCTCTCTGTCAAATAAATAAAATCTTTTTCTTTTCAAAAAAAAGCTTCTTTTTGAGTTAAAGTTGGACTCCTTACTCTGACATTCAGGTCCTCAACCAATTCATCCGATCTTCCCATCCAACACTGGCTTTAGAAATGGCCAATGGGTGCTCCACTTCCGTCTCGGTCTTCTCTTTGTGTGCCACATAAACCACGCCCATTTCAGTCCTCACTGCTGCACTTTTCTTATTCTTCTCATCCAGATTCCTGTGTCCTTTTGAACAATCAGATTCAAACTTCCTTCAAAGTTCTACATAAATCCTATTCTTGTGTGTGTGTGAGGAAATGGAGGGGAACAGGAGAGACCAACTTTCCTGACTAACTTTGGGTCTGACAGGCCTGAGTTAGAGTCCTCATTCTGCCTCTGACAAGCCATGTGATCTGAAACAAGTTGCCTCACTTCTCTAAAGCTCAGTTTCTTCGTTTATAAAACAGATACTGCACAGAGCACTTCTGAAAGTGTGGCCCCGGACCCATTAGGCTGGGGGTCCGGGGGATGGGCACAGTATCCCTGGATCCTATCAAGGAGTCTGCAGTGACAAAACTACTGTATAATAACACTAAGATGTTGTCTGCCTTTGTCATTGTGTTGACATTTGCCCTGAAGGTGCAAAAGCACTGGAAGGTAAAACTGCTGGCACTTCAGCCCCAATCTAGGCAGTGACACCAAACTATCACAGTAATCACTGTATTCTCACCACTCAGTGCTGACTGAGAGAGGAGGAAAGCTTTGTTTCCCAGATGAATGCCTTAAATGAAGCAGAAAATAGGATTAATAATAGTAAATCTGGACCCTTGGATGCTCATCTTTTTGATATTCTCTGTGACAAAATGGGTGGTACAGAAAGCACTTCCTCTGCCCACTGAAGCGTGGTTTAAAAAACGTCTCAAGGAGAATCGTCCAGGCAACTGTCTGAGGTGTGAGGTAAACCAGCAGTCTTTTCCACAGATTCTCATTTTCACTTGAAATAGCGACTGGCATATACTATGGCTATTGGGACTTCGATATGTGGTAGAAATTTTCTTGAAAATGAAAGAAGCAAGCCTGTCACTTCAAGAAAAACAAATGACAACATTCATTACCAATTTTGAAAAACCTGCATTTGACACCATAATGGCTTGAGAGCTTCATAAAACATAAAGACTTCTCTGACGAGACTGGTGGTGAGACTAACACATGTGACATTTAAAAAATATATAATGGGGCGCCTGGGTGGCTCAGATGGTTAAGCGTCTGCCTTCGGCTCAGGTCATGATCCCAGGGTCCTGGGATCGAGTCCCGCATCGGGCTCCCTGCTCCTTGGGAGCCTGCTTCTCCCTCTGCTTCTCTCTCTCTCCCTCTCTCTCTCTCCTCCTCTGTCTCTCATGAATAAATAAATAAAATCTTTAAAAAATAATAAAAATAAAAAAATAAAAAATATATAATGAAATGTGTCAACAATTGGATATCTGCATAATTCAGTGAGTCAGTATTTTCCAAGTGACAAGTGTATGATGTTACAACATCATGCATGGGTAACATCAAGGTGATCAATGGATTTTAAATTAATAGAATAAAAAAGTTAATATTAACTCAGATTCCACATTATGACCAACTTTCTAGAAGCCTCAACTTGTTGAGTTTTAGTTTAGTATCAAAGGACACTATCCTCAATTATCTAAAAACAATATTAAGGCACTCCTTCCTTTTCCATTGTTTATTTGTATGAGGTCAGATTTTCTTCATTCCCTTCAACCACAACAATACATCACAACAGATCGAACGAAGAAGCAAATGTGAGAAACCAGATGTCTTCTATTAAGCCAGACATTAACGAGACATGCAAAAATGTGTATCAATGCAGTTCTTACATTTTAAAATTTTGTAAATGATAGTATTTTCATAAAATATATGTTATTTAATATATGATGGGTTATTATTTTAAATTCATTAATCATTGTTAAATTTTTAGTTTTAAATCTTAATCGAATAAACATCAGTGTATATAACCCACATAAACAAAAGCTCTTTCGGAGTCTCAGTGATTTTTAAAAGTCTCAAGGGGTCCCGGAACCACGAATTTTGAAAACTGCTGTCACAGAGTTGTTTTGAAGGATAAATGTGCTTGCTTATGGAAAGTGCCCAGCATCAACTCTGCTGGCTGGTAGGCATTCAATAACACTAGGTTTTTCACAAACATTTAAGCATAATTTAAACCAGAACATATGTTCATATGTCTTTGTAGATTATCCAGTGAGATGAAAGTAACTTGTTCAGGAGAAGAGGTCCTGGAATCCCACCATTTAGCTGGGTGTTTATAGGTGTCTCATTAACATTTGATGTAGTTAAATCTGTATACAAATTCCATTCTAAAAAACATCATTTGTCAAGATTGCCACAGTTAATTTCAAATGCCGCTGTGTTTGAAACATTTTCATTTGACTTTAAAGATAATATTTCCAATCACTCCAATAACCCAGCCCTGGAAATCACTTTTCCATTTTATCAATCCAAGCCAAACCCAGTCTCTTACCGGAATTACCTCGACCATCTCCTAAACAACCCACCTGCCTTCACCCTCGCTGCCCTTCAGCATCCCCAACATAGCAGCAATGGCCATCCCATTAAAAGATAACTGAGATCATGCCTCTACTTTGCACACAATTTTCCTACGGCTTTGTACCACAGCCATGAGGGAGGAGCGCCTCCTGCACAGCACACCCAACCAGCTCCCAGCACAGCCAGGGTCCATCCCTGCCATGAAGGCTACATCTTGCTCTCATCACCTTTCTGAACTCACCTCCTACTGTTCTCCCTCCTGATCGGGTCCCTCCGCTCTGGCCTCCCCGGTCTTCCTGCTCTTCTCCTGACACACCAGACCTCTTGCACTCACTATCCTCATTTCTGAAAAAGGTTCCTCCAGGGAGCCCTCGCTTTCTTCAGGGAAACTCTCCCTGGACACCAACCTAAAATTCCCATTAGCCAGCAGCCCCCATTCCCACACACCCACATGCCACCTGACCACCTCCATCCCCCATTCCCTCTGCACAAGTGTTGTCTTTGGCAGTTACCTCTGGCTCACTCATTCAATTATTTGTTTGGTGTCTTCTCCCCCAGTGAAGTACAATTTCATTGAGGGTAGGATTGTTGTCTCTTTTTTCTCTTAAGTGCCTGACACACAGTAGTTGCTCAATCTCTATTTGTTGAAGAGGTAACTTGAATGAATAAACAAATGACAACTATTAAGAGCTTACCGATTCTGATCCCTTCTCGAGAATGTAAGGGAAGAAGGCATTTTTATGAACACGATCACTGGGATACCTTGACAGGGGATCTTGACCCTCATCTCCAACTCCCCCAAGGAGGGTGCATTTCAGTATCCATGGAAAATGCAATCGTTTCAAGAAGATGGGCAATTTTGTTGGAGGAGAGTAGGAATTTTTTTGTTCTGTGAATGGGGACTAACAACACCTCAGGGAGAAAAGGGTAATTGACTTAGGCCATCCCAGCAGGGAAAGCAAAATCACTTGAGCAAATAAAAACTGTGATTGGTCAAAATGCAGCATCTTTGAGTTAAACTTAAAGGTAAGAAAATAATACATTGTTTTCTCCTTGGGTTGGATCCCTCATTTTACCCTGAGAACCTTTGCAATGCGGCTGAAGATCTTGAAGAAAACCCACCAGGAAGTCATTTCAAAATCAACACACACCATGGAGGAAGCAAATTTAATTCAATTTCAAGAACACACTTAAAAAAAATTAAAGCCTAATGAGAACCTGCTGCCTCAAACTGCAGCCAGGTGGGAGCCAGGCTGCAAGGAGTGACCGTGACAACAGCTCTGCATCTGGAAGGAGCCTCCGTGCCCCGGGGTGGGGGGGGGGGTGTCACTCAGGCTCAATATTGTTAAAATTTGTCCAGCTGCTGGCTTCAGCTGCCAACTCCCACCCCCCTCTCCTTCCGTCAAGCCAGAGTACACCAAATGTCCACTCCAAAATACACTCAGATCTCTCCATGGTTCTTTAGAAACTTCCCCGTTCAACAGAGCTCAGTGAAGCTCGTTGCTTCCCTGGTAACATTTCCTAAAATGGTACCAAAGGGAGCCTCCCCTCTGGATTTTCTCTCTCCACAGGTGTGGAAAGCAGTATTAATTAGGGTTCCAGACAAAAATCTCTAGGCTTCTTAACAAATTGCAGACAGTAAGAAGGTAGTATTACATGGAGCACACCTTGGGGATCTGTGGGGTGTAAATCTTGCCACCACTTACTAGGTTGATGGACTAGTTATTTAACTTCTCTGCCATATTTCCACTGCCCCTCAAAATAGAGATCATATGTGTCTCTATCTTATAGAATTGCTGGAAGAATTAACTGAAATAAGGCAGGAAGTGGGATGTGAGCAACAAAGGCTGTGTTCAAATGTTAATAAAGTGAAAATCTGCCTAGGTCAAAATACCATTGGCACTCTAGAAATCACACACAGTTCTCAGCAAGATGCCCAACTCTACAGGTGCCAAGTCGCTTAAGACATGTCTCTCTGGACCAATGCTCACTGAGAGGAATCACTAGCAGCATCAGCCATGTTACATTTTTTATTTTATTTTATTTCTTGCTGTCTCCTTTTCTTGGGAGGAGAGGGGAAGAACAGCAGGTACATACAATTAAAGGCATATACCGCGGGACCCTTCTGTAACGTGCACAGCTTAGTGGCTGGTGTAAAGCCAACTCTCCATAGGTCAGCCATTGTTATTAACTATTGTTTCTGATTATTTAACACTTAACATAAGGCTGGGGGAGGGGTTACCATAGAAGAATGAATGGCATCTGTGCAACTCAGGAAGCAACTCTTCTAGGGGGAAAATAATGAGGGAGAGACATCCGGAAGAGAGGAGGAAACTATGTAGTCCATCAGGGAACTTAAAGAGGATACCCCCACCTGCTGGTAAAATCTTCTAGCTCTCAGATCTTCTTCCCATGGAATTTAAAATAAGCCGGAAAGACCCAGGCACAGAGAGGCGGGCTGTGGTTCTACATGGTCCACAGGTCCCACAGGAACAGGAAGTGGAGCCCTGAGCGACCCCCCACGCCCCCACTCCCCAAGGGGTTGAAAGTTAAATAAGAGGAAGATATTATGCAGGAACAACACATTTAAACACTGTTTCTTCAAGGGGGTCTTCTTTGACTCCTAAACTAAGCTCTTTCCTCTGGTATATGTTCCTGTGCTGGCAGGCGCCACTCCGGTCATAGTACTTACCAGACTCGTTTCAATGACAAGTAATGTTTATTGGAAGTCTTTCCCACTACATCGTAAGTTCAGTAAGAGCAAGGGCTAGGTTTGGCACATTAAAGGTATGTGAGAAACATTTGCTGGATAAATGATAAATGATCGCTCTATGTGTGTGTATGCATATCCTGAAAAATGTATATTTTAGTTATCCCATATGTGCAGATTCTCTGCTCTTTTCCTCAACTTAAGTTTTCAAATTAAATGATTTCTAGAGTCAGAACACATTATTTATTTTCCAAGAGTAAACTACAACTTGGAGTTTATAAGTTTACAACTTGAATTATATTTTAGGGCTTTAGCTGCTTTGTCTGTGCCAGTCATCAAGTTGTTTTTGTTTCAGACTTTCCACTTCAAAAGCTATATTCCCTGGATTTTATTTTACTCTTTAAAAATACCTAATGCAGAAATCTTGAAACCTTAAGTGCATCTCTTCAGAGGTCTAAGTAGGCTCTCAAATACAGGGCATTCCAAAATACCAAAATAGGTATTCCCAAATACAGGGGAAAAATTGATGCCCATGAAGTATTGCATTTCATCAAGAATACTTTGCAAGGTACCTAGGGAAGTGAGATTTCTTTTTTTTTTTTAATTTTTAAAGATTTTATTTATTTATTTGAGAGAGAGAGAATGAGAGATAGAGAGCATGAGAGGGAAGAGGGTCAGAGGGAGAAGCAGACTCCCCGCCGAGCAAGGAGCCTGATGCGGGACTCGATCCCGGGACTCCAGGATCATGACCTGAGCCGAAGGCAGTCGCTTAAACAACTGAGCCACCCAGCCTCCCAGGAAGTGAGATTTCAACAGCTTGCAAAAGAAAATGAATCTTTCAAAGACAGACCTCAAATTCAGTATCTTAATTGTTTGCAAATTTTCTGATTATTTCCATCTTTCTCGTTTCAGTACAGATCTCATACTTCGGCTCTGGTCGTCCAATGGCTAGTCATTATCACTACAAGAGAGTGCTTAGGGAAAGTAACCTTAAGACTTCAATGAACATTTAGATTGACAACAGACCTATCCACAGAGACCTGGCAGGCCAGAAAGGACTGGCATGATATGTTCAGAGCAATAAATGAGAAAAATATGCAGCCAAGAATACTACGTCCCACTAGGCTGTCATTGAAAATAGAAGGAGAGATAAAAAGCTTCCAGGACAAACAAAAACTAAAGGAATTTGCAAACACAAAACCAGCCCTACAGGAAATATTGAAAGGGGTCCTCTAAACAAAGAGAGAGCCTAAAAGCAACATAGACCAGAAAGGAACACAGACAATATACAGTAACAGTCACCTTACAGGCAATACAATGGCACTAAATTCATATCTTTCAATAGTTACCCTGAATATAAATGGGCTAAATGCCACAATCAAAAGACACAGGCTATCAGATCGAATAAAAAAACAAGACCCATCAATATGCTGTCTGCAAGAGACTCATTTTAGACCCAAAGACACTCCCAGATTGAAAGTGAGGGGGTGCAAAACAATTTACCATGCTAATGGACATCAAAAGAAAGCTGGGGTGGCAATCCTTATATTAGACAAATTAGATTTTAAACCAAAGACTGTAATAAGAGATGAGGAAGGACACTATATCCTACTTAAAGGGTCTATCCAACAAGAAGATCTAACAATTGTAAATATCTATGCCCCTAACATGGGAGCAGCCAATTACATAAGGCAATTAATAACAAAAGCAAAGAAACACATTGACAACAATACAATAATAGTGGGGGACTTTAACACCCCCCTCACTGAAATGGACAGATCATCTAAGCAAAAGATCAACAAGGAAATAAAGACTTTAAATGACACACTGGACCAAATGGACTTCACAGACATATTCAGAACATTCCATCCCAAAGCAATGGAATACACATTCTTCTCTAGTGCCCATGGAACATTCTCCAGAATACATTGCATCGTAGGTCACAAATCAGGTCTCAACCAGTACCAAAAGACTGGGATCATTCCCTGCATATTTCCGGACCACAATGCTTTGAAACTAGAACTCAATCACAAGGGGAAAGTCGGAAAGAACCAAAATACATGGAGGCTAAAGAGCATCCACTAAAGAATGAATGGGTCAACCAGGAAATTAAAGAAGAGTTGAAAAAATTCATGGAAACCAATGAAAATGAAAACACAACTCTTCAAAATCTTGGGGATACAGCAAAGGCAGTCCTGAGAGGAAAGTATATAGCAATACAAGCCTTTCTCAAGAAACAAAAAAGGTCTCAAACACACAACGTAACTCTACACCTAAAGGAGCTGGAAAAAGAACAGCAAATAAAGCCTAAAGCCAGCAGGAGAAGAGAAATAATAAAGATCAGAGCAGAAATCAATCAAATAGAAACCAAAAGAACAGTAGAACAGATCAATGAAACAAGGAGCTGGTTCTTTGAAAGAATTGACAAGATTGACAAACCCCTGGCCAGATTATCAAAAAGAAAAGAGAAATGACCCAAATCAACAAAATCATGACTGAAAGAGGAGAGACCACAACCAACACCAAAGAAATACAAACAATTATAAGAACATATTATGAGCAACTCTATGCCAGCAAATTAGATGATCTGGAAGAAATGGATACATTCCTAGAGATGTATCAACTACCAAAACTGAACCAGAAAGAAATAGAAAACCTGAACAGACCTATAACCACTAATGAAATTGAAGCAGTCATCAAAAACCTCCCAACAAAAAAAAGCCCAGGGCCAGATGGCGTCCCAGGGGAATTCTACCAAACATTTAAAGAAGAATTAATACCTATTCTTCTGAAACTGTTCCAAAAAATAGAAATGGAAGGAAAACTTCCAAATTCGTTTTAGGAGGCCACCATTAGCTTGATCCCCAAACCAGACAAAGACCCCATCAAAAAGAAGAATTACAGACCATTATCCTTGATGAATACAGATGCAACAATTATCACCAAAATACTAGCCAATAGGATCCAACAGTACATTAAAAGGATTATTCACCATGACCAAGTGGGATTTTTCCCGGGGCTGCAGGGTTGGTTCAACATCCACAAATCATCAATGTGATACATTAATAAAAGAAAGAACAAGAACCATATGGTCCTCTCAATAGATGCAGAGAAAGCATTTGACAAAGTACAGCATCCTTTCTTGATCAAAACCCTTCAGAATATAGGGATAGAGGGTACAAACCTCAATATCATAAAAGCCATCTATGAAAAACCCACAGCAAATACCATTCTCAGTGGGGAAAGACTGAGAGCTTTCCCACTAAGGTCAGGAACACGGCAGGGATGTCCACAATCACCACTGCTATTCAACATAGTATTAGAAGTCCTAGCCAAAGCAATCAGACAACAAAAAAGAAATAAAAGGCATCCAAATTGGCAAAGAAGTCAAACTCTCACTGTTTGCAGATGATATGATACTTTACGTGGAAAACCCAAAAGACTCCACCCCAAAACTGCTAGAACTCATACAGGAATTCAGTACAGTGGCAGGATATAAAATCAATGCACAGAAATCAGTGGCATTCCTATATACCAACAACAAGACAGAAGAAAGAGAAAATGAGTCAATCCCATTTACAATTGCACCCAAAACCATAAGATACCTAGGAATAAATCTAACCAAAGAGACAAAGAATCTGTACTCAGAAAACTATAAAATACTCCTGAAAAAAATTGAGGAAGACACAAAGAAATGGAAAAACGTTCCATGCTCATGGATTGGAAGAACAAATATCGTGAAGATGTCAATGCTACCTGGAGCAATCTACACATTCAATGCAAGCCCCATCAAAATACCATCCACTTTTTTCAAAGAAATGGAACAAATAATCCTAAAATTTGTGTGGAACCAGAAAAGACCCCGAATAGCCAGAGGAATGTGGAAAAAGAAAAGCAAAGCTGGCGGCATCACAATTCCAGACTTCCAGCTCTATTACAAAGCTGTCATCATCAAGACAGTATGGTACTGGCACAAAAACAGACACATCGATCAATGGAACAGAATCGAGAGCCCAGAAATGGACCCTCAACTCTATGGTCAACTAATCTTCGACAAAGCAGGAAAGAATGTCCAAAGGAAAAAAAGACAGTCTCTTCAACAAATGGTGTTGGGAAAATTGGACAGCCACATGCAGAAGAATGAAACTGGACCATTTCCTTACACCACACACAAAAATAGACTCAAAATGGTTGAAAGACCTAAATGTGAGACAGGAGTCCATCAACATCCTAAAGGAGAACACAGGCAGCAACCTCTTTGACCTCAGCTGCAGCAACTTCTTCCTAGAAACATCGCCAGAGGCAAGGGAAGCAAGGACAAAAATGAACTATTGGGACCTCATCAAGATAAAAAGCTTTTGCACAGCAAAAGAAACAGTCCACAAAACCAAAAGACAACCGACAGAATGGGAGAAAATATTTGCAAATGACATATCAGATAAAGGGCTAGCATCCAAAATCTATAAAGACTTCTTAAACTCAACACCCAAAGAACAAATGATCCAATCAAGAAATGGGCAGAAGACATGAACAGACATTTTTCCAAAGAAGACATCCAAACGGCCAACAGACACATGAAAAAGTGTTCAGCATCGCTTGGCATCAGAGAAATCCAAATCAAAACCTCAATGAGATATCACCTCACACCAGTCAGAATGGCTAAAATTAACAAGTCAGGAAACGACAGATGTTGGCAGGGATGAGGAGAAGGGGAACCCCTCTACACTGTTGGTGGGAATGCATGCTGGTGCGACCACTCTGGAACACAGTATGGAGGTTCCTCAAAAAGTTGAAAATAGAGCTACCATACGATCCAGCAATAGCACTACTGGGTATTTATTCCAAAGATATAAATGTAGGGATCCGAAGGGGTACGTGCACCCCGATGTTTATAGCAGCAATGTCCACAATAGCCAAACTGTGGAAAGAGCCAAGATGTCCATCCACAGATGAATGGATAAAGAAGAAGTGGTATATATATATATATATATATATATATACACACACACACAATGGAATATTATGCAGCCATCAAAAGGAATGAGATCTTGCCATTTGCAATGACGTGGATAGAACTGGAGGGTGTTATGCTGAGCAAGATAAGTCAATCAGAGAAAGACATGTATCATACGACCTCACTGATATGAGGAATTCTTAATCTCAGAAACAAACTGAGGGTTGCTGGAGTGGTGGGGGGGTGGGAGGGATGGGGTGGCTGGGTGATGGACATTGGGGAGGGTATGTGCTATGGTGAGCGCTGTGAAGTGTGCAAGACTGTTGAATCACAGATCTGTACCTCTGAAGCAAATAATACATTATATGTTTAAAAAAAAAGAAGAAGAAGAAGAAGAAGATAGGAGGGGAAGAATGAAGGGCGGGAAATCGGAGGGGGAGATGAACCATGAGAGACTATGGGCTCTGAAAAACAAACTGAGGGTTCTAGAGGGGAGGAGGGTGGGAGGATGGGTTAGCCTGGTGATGGGTATTAAAGAGGGCACGTTCTGGGTGCCTGGGTGTCTCAGTTGGTTAAGCGACTGCCTTCGGCTCAGGTCATGATCCAGGAGTCCATGGATTGAGTCCCGCATCGGGCTCCCTGCTCGGCAGAGAGTCTGCTTCTCCCTCTGACCCTCTCCCCTCTCATGTGCTCTCTCTCTCTCTCTCTCATTCTCTCTGTCTCAAATAAATAAATAAATAAATAAAATCTTTAAAGAGGGCACATTCTGCATGGAGCACTGGGTGTTATGCACAAACAATGAGTCATGGAACACTACATCAAAACCTAATGATGTAATGTATGGTGATTAACATAACATAATAAAGAAAAAATATGATATTTTAAAAAAGAAACAAAAACTAATGATGTAATGTATGGTGATTAACATAATAAAAAAATGTTAAAAAAAAAGACTTCAATGAACCTGAATTGAGGTTTGACTCAATTGACTCAGTTGAGATTTCTCAACTGAAAATCATGATGAAACCAAGATGCAACTTCTCTAAAATGATGAAATGTTACATTGTCAGTGAAAATCAGGAAATAACCATTTGAGTTCCCAGGGTAACCTTCTCAAATAACTTCTATTAGAAGCACTTAGAAGAAAATTGGTCCCAAAATTTACATTGTGTGACAAGGCTCCTTAGAAAAACGTCACATCTTTGTTTTCCTACTGATCGGTCTGGTCTTCCTCACATACCTCTACACACATAATACTACATAATATGTAATACTAAAAGACCTTTAGGTAAATATTCAGCACTTCAAGTAAACTGTTCTGTTCCTTTCTACTCATGTTCCTTTCCAAAGGGCATTATATATATGGAGAGAAGGGATGTACCTGGAGTGATCTCTCAATGGCCAGAGATGAGAATTTTGAAATTTTCAGAGAAATTTCTGGATTCTCAGAGCCCTGTGAATAGATGGCTTGACCAACTCCTTGTTCTGCAATGTGAATATCACCTGGACTTTTTGGGTTAGAGGCAAATGTGTACACCCACCACAAGAATCCATGTTTCCCACTTTTGGGCCCATTTTTAAGGTCATCACCATGGTAGACTCTGCAGCCACACAGGGTCCCATGGCTCTATCTGGGTTCCCCGAATACTAGGCTTAGGCCTGCCTCCTACCACCAATTCTAAGGTACATCCATACAATGGGATACTACTCAGCAATAAAAGGTACCAACTACTGATCCAACAGCAGGGATGAACCTCAAAAGCATATGCAAGTGAAAAAAACACAAAACACTCTAGACTAGGTAATTCCATGTGCATGAAACTCTAGAAAATGCAAAACTCTAGTGGGAGAAAAGCAGATCAGTGATTGCAATGGCCAACGATTAAGGGGAGGGGATTGACTTCAAAGGGGAATGAGAAGACTTTGTGAGGAAATGGAAATATTCTGTAACTTGATTGTGGAAATTGTGGACTGTATATACTTTTCAAAACTCACCGACTTGTACACATAAAGTTGGTGACCATTAATGAATGTAAAATATTCCTCATTAAGGCCTGATCTGAAAATAATAAAAATTAAACTCAGAAAGTGGATCACTCCTTATTTAACTAATACTGGGAATTAAAGCCCTCCATTTCCATAAGAAAAAAAATGTATGACCTGATGGTCAGAACATTTTGAATTCTCAAAGCTAGTAGGTTATTCTCAAAAGCAATGCTTCTCAACTTTTCATGTGCATAGGAATCACCTATGCAATTAGGACTAGGGCCTGAGATTCTGCATTTCTAAAAAGTTACCAGGGGATACTGATGGTGCTGGTCCACAAGCAGACACCCTGAACAAGGCTCTGAAAGCCCCACAGCTTCTCCCGCTACCAGAAACTGCTTACCAGGCATTCTGTTTGTTCCTAGCACAGCGTATACTAATTTTGCTAGCATATCTTAAATTTTGCTTGCCATTTTTTTTAAATTAACATATAATGTATTATTTGTTTCAGGAGTACAAGTCTGATTTATCGGTCTTATATAATACCCAGTGTTCATTACATCACATGCCCTCCCCAATGCCAATCACCCAATTACTCCATCCCCCTACCCCCATCCCCTCCAGCAACCCTCAGTCTGTTTCCTAAGATTAAGAGTCTCTTATGGTTTGTCTCCCTCTCTGGCTTTGTCTTGTTTCATTTTTTCCTCTCTTCCCCTATGATCCTCTACCTTGTGTCTTAAATTCCACATATCAGTGAGATCATGTGATAATTGTCTTTCTCTGATTGACTCATTTCGCCTAGCATAATACCCTCTAGTTCCATCCATGTCATTTTGCTTGCCATCTTAATTAGATGACAATTAAATATTATATGAAACAGTGTGAAAAAGAGCTGATTTGCCAAAAACTGCATGTTCTGGAAAGACTCAGTAAAGGTGAGTTTATAAAACTAGTACTCTTGAATCAAGTGTGGACAACTGTGCATGATTATATAAATTTAGAAGTGTAACTGATATCAAATAAAGTGCAGATATTTAAACAATTTGATGAGTTTGGCATGTGCAGATATGCATGAAACCATCACACAAACCTAATGAACCAATTCGTATCATACACCAGTGTTTCCTTGTATCCCCTGGTGATCTCCTCCTGCCCCCACCTCCTAGGACCCTCCCCATCTCTTCCATTTCCCAGCAAAATCCAGTGGGTTGCTTTCAGTCACTATAGATCACATTTTCTAGTGTTGTTATGTTCTTTTTTAAATAAATGGAATCATAAAATATTCTTTTTTTTTTTCAGCTGGCTTCTTTCACATAATTATGTTGAGATTCACGTGTGTTTTCCAGTATACTGTTTCGTTCCTTTTCTCGCCGATTTGTATTCCACCTCATGGGATATACCACACTTTATCTCTTCACCTGCTGATAGACCCTGAGTTGTTTCCCATTTTTTTCTGTAACAAATAAGCTGCCATGAACATTTCTGTACAACCATTTCCATTAACATATGTTTTGATTCCCTCTGAGTAAACACTGAGGAGTTGCATAGCTGAGTCATAGAATGGATACATGTTTAACTTCCAAAACTGCCAAACTGTTTTTCAAAGTGGTTGCACCATTTTACATCTTACTGACAGTGTATGAAAATTCTGTTGGTACATGTCCTTGACGAGAATTGGGACAGTCGTTCTTTTTTAAATTTTTGCCATTCTAATACATGTGTAGAGGTATCTCATGGCTTTAATTTGCATTTCTCTAAGGACTAAACTAATAATCTTTCATATCCTTATTTGCCTCCCTTATATGTTTTTTGGTGAAGTATCTGTTCAAATCTTTTGCCCATTTTCTTAACTGTTTTGTTTTCTTATTATTAAGTTTCTTTTCATATATTCTGGATATAGGTCTTTTATCACATATGCAATTTACAAATAGTTTCTCCCATGCCAGTTTGTCTTTACACTCTCTTAACAGTGTCTTTCAAACAGGAGAAGTTCTTAATTTTGAGAAAGTCTATTTTTTTCTTCCTTTTTTGGGTTTTCTTCCTTTTGGGCTTTTTATTTAAAGTGGGAGAATAAATCTCATTCCTGTTACTCCATCCTGGCTGGTATTGGAAGTCTTTGTAAATGTCTTAATTTTTTGCTGCACTTTAAGACACTAAAGCTTAACATCACAGATGATTCATTATGGATATGGTGTGTGCAAGAACAAAAAGCCCCTGTGCCCTGATAAACAGACATATCCTCAAAGAAAAGGCCTTGGTTGTGTATCTACACTTGATCTTGGCCAAAAGGCCGAGAAGGGATTTTGGTTGTGTATCTAAAGAATAGTAAGTATACATACGTTTATAGGCTTTAAGTTAAATTAAAATATTTAATGTATTAATATAGCACATTTGATTATTTACTTCACCAACTGTTGTTGATTATGCCAGATGAAAGATTTTAAACATATATCAAGATATTTTGCAAAGATTGTATCTAATTCCTATACAAAAGCCTAGCACAGTGACTAGATCAGTAGTTCACAGCTGTGTTTGCACATTAGCATACCCTGGAGAACCTTAACAAGACGTTTCAATACCTAAGCCCTACCTCAAACCATTTGAATTAAAATCTCTGATGGCTAGCCCTTGCATTTGTGCTTTTTTAAAGGTCCCCAGGTGATTTGGACACACTTCAAGAGTTGAGATTTATAGACCTAGATCTTAGTAGGTGCTCAGTGAATGAGAGTTATTCATACTGATATCATTTACACTGGAAAGTAGATTGTTATGTAGAGAAATTACTTGTTATTGGGCAAGAGTATTGGTGGGCTCTAATCCACCATCTGCAATCAATAAGTAGTATGGTATCAGCCAAATCACTTGATATTCTTGGGTCTGAATGTGTCCAATAGCAAAATGATAATAATAATTTTTCTGCTTACAGCTCAAGATGGTTAGGAGAAATAAGAAAAAAAATGTCAGAGCTGAGACTCCTAATTATACCTCTTTTTTTATAGATGAGAAAATTGAGGCCAGAGAGGTTAATGGCAATCATGGCTAGTTAAAAACAGGATTAGAACCACAAACCAAGTGCTATGGGTTGAACTACGTGCCCCAAAAGAAGATACGTTGAAGTCCTAACCCTCACTACTTCAAAATGTGCCCTTGTTCGACAAAGTGTTGCAGATGTAATGAGTTAAGATGAAGTTTATGGAGTACAGTGAGCCCCTGATACAATATAGCTAGTGTCCTTAAAAGAGGGCCATGTGAAGACAAGAACACAAAGAGAATGCCATGTGACAATAAAGGATTGGAGGGTGCATCTACAAGCCAAGAATGCTGGCAAACCACCAGGAGCTAGGAAGAAACAAGAAAGGATCCTCCCCTAGAGCCTCCAGAGACAGCAGAGCCCTGCCGGTACTGTGAGTTTGGACCTCCAGACTCCAAAACTGTGAATAAATTATTGTGTTTTAAACCACCCAATTTGTGCTATTTTGTTATGGCATCCCTAGGAAACTAATATGCCAGGTTGCTGCCTAAGAGTCTTTCCATTACACAGTTGGCTTTTCTCACACTATATGTGCTTTGTAAATTATAAAACTTTGAAAATTTATGTTATTATTTATATTGTTCTTCAATTTGCTTAAGAGTACAAGTTTTGTTTCCTCTAATTGGTTGTAAGCTTTTCTCTTTTTTTTTTAAGATTTTATGTATTTGAGAGAAAGAGGCAGAGACAGTGACAGAGATAGCATGAGTGGGAGGAGAGGGAGAAGCAGGCTGAGCAGGGAGTCCAACTTGGGGTTCAATCCCAGGACCCTGGGAACATGACCTGAGCCGAAGGCAGATGCTTAAATGACTGAGCCACCCAGATGCCCCTGGTTGTGAGCTTCTTAAGAGTAAGAAGCCCACACCACACAGCATAGTCCTTGAATGAATTAGTTGAAAACGTAGTATGTATCCAGATACTATGGCTTGAAATAGGATACAAATAAAGCTCATAAAAAAACGTCAAAGTCACCAAAGACCTTATGGAAGTTAAGAAACTGATTGTTAATGAGACCCAGTCTCCATATGGCATGTTATTTAGGCGAAACATATGGCTATACATTTTGGGAGATTAAATTTCAGTGTAATATACAAATATATTACAACATAAAAAACATATTGTGATACATTAGCTGAAAATATCTCAACTGCTGCTCTATCACTATATAAATGTAAAAGTTTTTATTCCATTAATGTTGAACTCTAGTGTGGGTTCAAAATTAATCACGTATCATCTTCTCCAGCAAAGCAAATTTTTGGAAAGATAACTTAGTTTGGGTTTCCCCAGAAATCGACCTTGAGATAAAGGATCCCAGGGCAAGTAGTTTACTTGGGAAGTGAGGGGAGCAATATAGGAAAGGGAAGGTAGCTAAGAAAGGGTTCATTAGCCAGCAAATACACTATCATCATGGGCTTACTCCTCCTGGGAAACTGTGGAATCCAGCACTCATCTTAGGGTTGAGGGACCTAGGGTGTGTATACTAACACTCCCACCAGTCATTAATTTAGAGTTGCTGAAGGAGCATGGGTGTTAATTCTCTGAAACTTCTCGCTTCAAGTGTGGGTATGGCAGTCCCAGAAGGAGCAAGGCAGACCCTCAAGCCAAAATACAGATAGTGGCAGTCAGTGGGGGTCCAGAGTGTTTTACACTGGTTAGCCTGAAGAGATGCTACAGGGAAAAGAAAGGGGTGGGCAGAACAGCACAGACATTCAGAGCAGGATCTTTGAGAATCAGAAACCCTTGGTTCAAGTCCTAGTGCCAACCGTGACCAATAGTTGACCTTGGGTAAGGAACCAAACTTTTCTAAAGTTTCTTTATTCTCTCTACATAAAATAATGACAGACAACAGTAATACTGGCCTCTGAGTACTCACAAGTATTTAATGACTCAATGTAAGTAAAGTTCTGTTACCATGCCCGGCACAATCAATGCTTGATGAATACCAGCCACCATTATAATAATTTCTATTATTACTATATTTAAAATCATGAATTTTGAATGAAGCATGATATTCACATTCAGAGATAAGGGTACATCAATATGGGAAGGTCCTCACTAGAGCATCTTTACTCTGGGTTTCGATTCGAATATTACCAAATGTACTACACAGAAGTTTTCACCATATAGGAATTATGTATTGTTTTGTTCTTAACAGCTAAAACATTCTTTCTAAAAACTTGAATATGTTTAATCTACCTGTAATCAAAACAGCTTAAATAAAACATAAGAGCTGTACCCCAAGGCGTTCCGCAGAGATTAAAACTAATTTTTTTTTTTTTTACCTAAGAAAGAATCGCTTCTTAGGGGAAATCTGTAAAAATCTTAACTCTCTATATAGAAACATACCAAAAGGGTAATAAAAATGGAATGAAATAATAAAATAAAATCTGGATAAAATTATAATTTTGAGCTGTGGTTCTCAATCTAGGGTGATTCTTTTCCTACCTCCCCAGAGGACATTTGGCCATGTCTGGTGACACATTTTACTGTCAGAAGTGGTGTGGGGGAGTATGCCACCAGCATCTAGTGACTGAAGGCCAGAGATGCTGCCAAACATCCTACAATACAAGCAGCCCCCCACTACGGAGGCTGTTAAATTGAGGAATCCTAATTTATAGTTTATATTATACTGCCATAAATCACTGGAGCCTGTAAACAATAAACACTCCTGATATGCAAGTGTTTTTTTAAATCATAAAATATACTATACTTTTTTAAACGTTAAAAAAGGGGGGCTTCCTATGACAAGAAGCACACATCAAGAAGCTTGAATCCTGAGTAGCTTTCCCTACAATAAATTTGTTGTTTCCACCTGCCAGATGAAAGCAATTTCAACAAGCCATCAACAAAGCCAGGTAATTAAAATGTTGGTATAGACATGACCTTGGTTAATTCACCCTGACTTGTAATAGCTAAAATGATGACAGAAAGGAACCCAGAAATTCTAAGGTCAAAGCTATGGCACATGGGGCTAAAATTTTCCATTTTCAAATTATTTTAAGTGAAATGATGGTTTATTGCAACAACATATATTGCCTTTTTGTTTTCATTTAGTAAACCCTCTGGGAACTTTTAACACAACAAGTACAAGCTAAACCTGATTACTTGGTTTATAGAACACAGAGAACATTATCAAAGAGCTAATGACAATGTCTATTCACTTAGAACTCTGAGCAACGTGCCGACTTTTAATCAAGTTTTAAAGGTACAAGAACAAAATAACTATTGGAAGGTAAAGAGGCCTGTCGACAATTGTTCAAATAACATCAGAACTGAGATTAGAACGTGTAAGCAGAGAAGCAAACACATTTTCAGCAAGGCAATTTTTTTTTCTAACCGACAAATTCCACCAAACTCAACAAGAAACTGATTCAAATCCATTTTTTCTACTAAAATTGCTTTGTTACAGCACAGTTGTAGCAAGACTAAAGAGCTCAAAACACATTTTCTTCTCTAAACAAGCTAAATAAGATGAGATCCAAGCATGTAAGCACACTGAGTTTTCAATTTACTAAATATATGATAATGCATGCTAATAATAAACTCTTAAATAACAGTACTAAAACTGTTTTCATTTCCCTGATGTTTCTATCCATTACACTATAACCGGAATTCTTCCAATCTTAAGGTTTGGATATTTAGCATACCAAAACCCAAAATGAAATCAACTGACTCAAGTCAGAGAGGAATTACTAAAAGCATCTGTCAATTCATATAAAACATAAATACTTGTGAGAAGAAATCTGTCATTGTGAAATCAAGACTCAGACCCTATGAAATGGGACTTTTCCTCTATCACCCAGACAACTCTGCCTCAAGCACTTAAAAATGCACTGAGGTGTGATTTAGCATCTGGGATAGAAGACATCAGCACATTAAGGGCTATGAACAACAATGAAAAGAAGTGTGCAGAAAGTTTATTATCCTACCACAGTGAAGGGATGAATTATAATTTTTCTAAATTCCTCTCTCCTTCACTTTTCTTCTTCCCCAGAGACAACATTCATGCATTTGACCAGGACAGCTTTTGGTGAACTATATTTTAACAGGAAAAATTCACATCCAAATTTGGTCCATTCTCCTTTGTCTTTGACATCTATCTTTACCTGGGGGAGGGGAAAATGCTTCTTTAAAAAAAATCTTTTTGACGATAGAGTAATCGTGATAAAAGTTCTGCTAATACCTCCAAGAAGCCCCCATCACAAATATATAGGCGAAAAACATGAAGTGTATGAGTTCACAAGTCTTCAACTTGTCAAAAAGACCTATCTACACCAAACAAAAACATTAAATTAATATTAAGGCAACCATCAGCACAGATTCAAGCCCATTAACAATCTCCAAAGGGTTGGACGACCCGAAACAGTCTGCATTCATTCAAGGATCTGAATGCCAAGTTATAGCGCATGTTTGGGGAAAACATATTACCAGGAAAAAGCAGCCTGAGAAATAATGGGATTATTTGTAGGTGGAAGCAGACATGGTTCTTTAAACATCAAACTATGAAAATATTTTTTCACTCAACTCTGAAGAGTCTAGACAGAGCATGAATGATGCTATGAACGTGCTCTGCTGCAAGTCATGTCATTATCCAGGACAGGGGCTCTTTCATTTAGTCCTCTGAGCTCCCCTCATGATCCCAGCTCTGGGGGAGCAGCTGAGGTTGCCCAAATGAAAATGACAACTCAAAGAGCACCCAAGATTCTCAGACAATTGAGAGTCAATACAGGCAGATCAGTAAGAACACATGAGCATGGTCACGATGGATGATGGGCATGTGAAGGGGTAGTGTTGATGGAGCTAGGATACAAACCCAAGAAGTCTGCCTCCAGACACCATCCAGTTCAACACTATGTGACCCTATTTCCCATAAATTCATGCTGAGGAAGGAAGAAGTGGCTCTCCAAAGGAAAATCAAAATGGTGGTACTAGAAGGAGGGCTAGATTCTAGGCAGGCAAAACCAGCAGAGGTCCATGTAGCCAGAATGATTTATTCATGTAGAATACATAGGGAAGAACCTTCTAGGCAAAGGGATAACACTTTATAATAAACAATAGCATTGGGGCCACTTTTCACTGACACGCAGGTAGGCTGCCAGCGCCAGAACCTCAAAACTAGCAGAAGTCACCACTCACCCTTAGCATTGGTCATTAACATTGTATTCCTCCACTGGCTGAGGTTTCTGTCACATGAAAGACCAAAAGCACGGCTGGACCCTCTAATAATGAATTGCTCAAAGCAGCCAGGAAAAAAAAAGAAAAAGAAAAAGAAAAAAAAAAATACCAGCTCACAGTTGAAACCTACCTTTGCTTTATCCCCACAACAAACTCCTTCCTCTTTCATCCAAGAACACAATCAACTCCCCAGGTACTTCTGTGTTCCTCTGGAAAGCTGAAAGATACAGTCTTTTCATAAGTTCAGATCATTCAGCTGATGTGGATCTTTATTACAGATCAATCCCAAAGAACACACTGTGTTTTGCCATATTCATGTCAGATTTGTAAGTCAAAGCCGTAAGTTGATATGTGTGACTAACACAGGCAACAAAAGACGGGATGGAAAATGAATTTCTCAGAAAGAGAAAGATACCAGCTGCTTGAAACTGTAATTAGTAAAGCTTCTAATTAACTGGCACTCTAAAAATAGAAGAAATCAGATACAACATATCTTCCTTTTTTTTTTAAAGATTTTATTTATTTATTTATTTGAGAGAGAGAGAGAGAGAGAGAGAGAGAGCACATGAGAAGGGGGAGGGTCAGAGGGAGAAGCAGACTCCCCGCTGAGCAGGGAGCCCGATGCGGGACTCTATCCCGGGACTCCAGGATCATGACCTGAGCCGAAGGCAGTCGCCCAACCAACTGAGCCACCCAGGCACCCCTAGATACAATATATATCTTCTGACAATAATAAAAATCATAGCTCATTTATTAATGTAACAAGGCCTCCACACCCCATTGATTACCCGTGATTTTATCAGAATCTGCTTTCAAGCAAAACAAAAAAATACAGATAAATATTTCCAGTTCTACTTCCATCTCTTCCAACAGATCGAGACTTCCTTGAAGGCAGGAATTGTGTCTCATGCATCTTTGTATCCCCTAGAATGTGGTGACATCCACGCAAAGGGAAGGAGAAGGGCAAGGTCAAGGGCAAAGTTAAGAGAAAAGGCAAGAACAGCAAGGGAAAGATAGACCCAGCACATGTTATCTCTGCGCCTGCCACACCACCCACTATGGCTTCTCCGTAATCACTCAGCAAACGTTTGTGGAGCTGCTCCCCAGTGGACTTGAGTCCCATGACTGATCGGCAGTACAGTCTCCTTTGATATTTCTTAGTTGGCCTGCAATGTCATTTTTGATCATTTTATCAATTCACCATCCTTTCATCAGCCAAAGCAGAACAGGACTACTCTCATCCTCTTATTTTGGCAAAGGTTGCTGCATGACTGAATTGTTTCTTTTCTTTTTTTTTTTCTTGAGGTCATTGCAAAAAAATTTTTTTTTCCTTGTTTCTTCTTCCCTGCAGGGTCTTAAGTCAAGGCAGGTTTCAGCAATATCACCAGCCCAGTAAGGGCTCTTGGATAAAAGAGCTGTCTGCCCAAGGTCCTCAGTTTATCAGAGCCTTCAGACATGAAAGAGTAAACCAACTCCTAGTCAGCAAAGTTGCACTACAGAAAAAAGCAAATAAAACCATCAAATGGATTACATACAAGCCTTGAATCCAAAATTAAAGAATATGGGGAAACAAGGTACTTAATCAATTAGAGTGAGCCCAATAGTCTTTTTACAGCCAGAAACCAGCCAATTAAACAAACAGCAAATAACAAGCATTCAATTCCTGATATTTATATAGCAAATGATACGGTCATTCATTCTAATGTCCCAGTTTAAAGTTTCTGGCTGAATTGTTCAAATGTATTGAATCAGAATCATTAATTTTTTTTTAACTCTGTCAACTCATTCAAGGTCATTTTCTTCCACTGAATCAGAGATTAGCTTTGCACCTTCACTGAATCTGTACTTCGGCCAGTTATAGTACTTAAAAGGGAGATGTGGCACTTGGGGTATCTATTAATATATCTAAACTAGTCTGTGCTGGAGGACATAGTGGACAGAATGATACAAACAAAATCCACGTCCACTTTCATGCAAAAACACACCATGCTCTATCCCTCA
Source organism: Zalophus californianus (assembly GCF_009762305.2). Classification (NCBI taxonomy): domain Eukaryota; kingdom Metazoa; phylum Chordata; class Mammalia; order Carnivora; family Otariidae; genus Zalophus; species Zalophus californianus. The sequence continues at coordinate 107,419,137 of NC_045599.1, forward strand.
TGCTGTGTAATCCAAATAGCTACTCAAATAAGAATTACACAGTTAATGCCATTATGTTCTCCTGATTAATCAACAACTTTCTAGAAACTTAGGAGAGAGAGCAAAGTTTTAAGTGCAACCATTACCTGTAAAGAAACCACAGGCACGTGTGATGAAAATGTATTTTTGAAATTCTTTCTTTGGATTGTATCTCAATACAATCAATAGATAAGATCTCTCACATAAGGCATCTCACTCCATCAGGTGTTTCCTAGATATAAACTGGGCACTTTCAGTATTAAAAATTAGCCTTTTCTATTCAGTAATATTTTAGTTAGTGGGCTTAAACAGTTGTAGGTTATGCCCTGATGGTAGATATGAGGACGGGTAGGGGGGAACAGACATGAGCTTCTCAAAATCCGTGTCACTTCCCAGGAGCAGCTTTCATACTGGAAAGATCTGATTTCCAATACCACATTAATTAAATTAAATGCACGAAACTTGAGGACATGATCTGGTGACCATCTTTTACATCACTGGGTGATCTGGTCTTTTTCATCCATTATAAAAATATTACTTGCAGTAATATGTTTGCCATTAGGAATTTAATAGGGGAGATCTTATGGCAAAAATGAACTTGTTCATGATTAAAAATACTGAAAATGGTGCTATGTTAGCCATGCACTAATTAATTCTTTCACACACTCATTCATTCATTCTTCAATTATGTATTGAATACATTTGATGACCAGATCTTACATAAAAAAAGTTAAGGAGGCATGGCCTTTTCACTCCTTATTTCTTTCCTCTGTTTCTTGCTTTGAAAAGCATTTATTAAGCATCTTCTATGGCAAAACACTGCAGTAAATGCTACCGTGGAGATCATGGTAAGACATACATCCCTTACTCTCACTGATTTCTCAAACAGCTGGGGAAAATGCTACATAAACAGCTTTTATATTAGAAGGGATGAGCAAGCATTAGAGAAAGGTGCTGTCAAAGCAAAGATCTGTAAGGCAGTGGAGGAAGAGATTTATGCGTCTGAGAATGGAACACTGAACTTGACCAGAAAAAGATGAGAGGGCTTTCAGTAGCTAAGAACATTCCATGCAAAGGACTACATTTGCAAGGGCGTGGAAGTGTGAGGTTGCATGTGTTCAGGGAGCGATTTTGTTGAGCAATGTCCTAACCCATGCTTTTTCTACCCAGACTTCCTTTATGCTCTGGCACCATCCCCTTTTTCAGGCCCTGAGATGTGATACTGGCAGCGACCAAGGGGTGTATGGAAACAGAGAACAGAGATGCCGAATTCTTGGTTTTCAGCACTAAAGCCACCGTCCAGGTGACACACAGGTACTGTATGACTCATTCAGTCTCTGCAGAACTGTCCTCTGACCCTTCATAGCACTCACTCCACCTCAGAGTATTTCTTTGCTTATTGACCATCTCCCCCCACACTATCTAGAACACAAGCTCCATGAGACTGGTGTACTTGTCTTCCCTGTAGCTTCATTCCTTCCATTCATTTGCTCCTTTAATCAACTAAAATTAATTGAGCTGCAACTACATGAATGATACTGTACTAGGAACTGGAAGTAAAAAGATGAGTGAGACAGCATCCCTGCTTTTAAAGGCTGTATAATTCATAAAGGGGGGTGTTTGATTATCTATTCTTCTATTACAATCTACTCCAAAACTTAATGGCTTGATACAAATTATTATTACTATATTTCATGATTCTGCTAGTCAAGAATTCGGATGGAGGATAGCAGGAATAAGCTCATTCCTGCTCCATCAAGTCTGGGATCTGAGCTAAAATGGTTTATGCCAGGGTCAGGAACAAGGGAGGACTGACTGTGCAGCTTCTCTGACCATATGGCCTTTCCATTGACATAGCTTGAGTTTCCTTACAGCAAGGATGCCTCAGGGTACTTGGATCTCTAATGCTGGCCCAGGGCTCCTGGAGGTCAAAGTAGAACCTGCCAATGCTTTTAAAGGTGAGGCCAGAACTACCCTAGCATCACTTCCATCACACTTGTCAATGAAATTACAGGTAAGTCCAAGTTGGAGGAAAGGGGAGAGACACCCATCCCTCAATAGGAAGAGTGTCAAAGAATTGACAGCATCTTTTAAACCATTACAGTGAACCAAGCCTATTCCTGAATTACTGGGCCATGAGGCAAAATACAAAGCATCAACCAGGCAGCGTGCTGTCATCAAACGTAAGACCTCGTTGTCTGACAAACATGATTCTGAGTCCTGATTCCACTGTGTATTAGGTATGTGACGTTGGGTAAACTACTTAACCACTCTGAATGTTGTTTCCTCGTCTGTCAAAAAGGGATAATAATTACACCCAGCTTCATAGATCTTTCCTAAGAATTAAATGAGATTTCATTCACACACACGCACGTTTGCAGACACATGCATACACACCCACAGAGGCACACACCTGGCCCAGACACTGGGACATGGGAAACACTCAAGAAAAGTTAGTTGCTGTTCTCATTAACAATGGTTCAAATAAAGTAAATATTTCATGGCTCCATAATTTTATACTTCATATTTTCAAACATGTGCTTTTGAAGCAATCACATCTACAAAGATGACTGAAAACAATGGACATTCTTTTTGAACAAAAAATCAAACTTAGTTACCAGCAGCTCAAGAAGGAGAGGTTGAATGTTAAACAGAAAGGAAAACAAACAAACAAACAAAAAAACCAGAAGAGGTAAGAAAATAATTGTTAGTCCACATAATGGGGTCCTAGAAGAAATAAAATGGAGTAGCATTATAAGCAAAATGTTATTTCCCATATCTCTTTACTCTGTATTGTGTAGAGATTCTGAGCCAATTTTCTCAGAGATTAAAAAAAATGGCACAATGAGATGGCAGTTGTGGGTTTGTGACCAAAGTGAGTATAAACTCTTAGAACCAGAGAGAAATCTCTTTGGTGAATCAAACGACTTTTAAAAATCACCTTCAAGTTTTACAGGGAATCAGAACACAACAACATGGATAGAAGTCCTTCACTAACCACAAGTGATGACAATGGGTGAAACACAGAGAAGTAGCTAGAAAAGGCTCCACCCAATTTCTAAGTGTATCTGTTAGCACAACAAACACATAAGGGACTCAAAGGGTGTTCAAGTGTATGCCCTTCATTTCAGAATTTTACTCACACTTAAAAATCTATATCATCAAAAATCTAAAGACAACCACTACAAAGTGGCTGATTTCAGATTTTTAGACTAAATGGTGTATCTGGGCAAGCAGATCAATGATCTAGTATACACTCTAATTGTGCTTGAAATTATAATAAAATTAACATCACCAAATTCTTATCTTTATGAAAAATACTCTGATCTCCTCAAGTCACTAAAAGTTATCATCAATAAAATTCTCAAGAGAGGTTGCAAAGTTCTAGTTATTACCTCCTGCTAGAGATGACGCTCAGAACGCTTGTTATATGCACAGGCATTATCTTCCACGGGAGGCCACAAAGCTAATTGCTTTGCCAACCAGAACACTTGTTCCATTCTTCTCAGGTTTACATATGAAATAAAAATAAATAAATAAATAAATAAGCTAACCTATACAGACCAAAGCATGTGGACAAGAGGCCAAGAAAAGTGAGGAATCCAAAGAAATGGATAAATTCCTAGAAACATATAACCTCCCAAAACTGAATCAGGAAGAAATAGAAAATTTGAACAGACCAATTACCAGCAATGAAATCGAATCAGTAATAAAATAACTCACAACAAACAAAAGTCTAGGATGAGATGGCTTCACAGGTGAATTCTACCAAACATTGAACGAAGAGTTAATACCTATTTTTCTCAAACTATTCGAAAAAATAGAAAAGGAGGGAAAGCTTCCAAATTCACTCTATGACACCAGCATTGCTCTGATACCAAAACCAGATAAAGACACTACAAAAAAAGAGAACTACAGGCTATCATCTCTGATGAACATAGATGCAAAATCCTCAACAAAATATTGGCAAACTGGGGTGGCTGGTTTCAGTCAGTTAAGTGTCTGAATTTGATTTCAACCCAAGTCTCATGATCTCTGGGTCATGGGATGGAACCCTGTGTTGGGCTCCATGCTCAGCCCAGAGTCTGCTTGAGATTCTCTTTCTCCTTCTCCCTCTGTCCCTCTCCCCAGCTTGAATTCTCACTCTCTCTCAAATAAATAAATAAATAAATAAATAAATAAATAAATAAATAAAAATATTAGCAAACCAAATCCAACAATACATTTAAAAAATCATTTACCATGATCAAGTTTAATTTATTCCCAGGATGCAAGGGTGGTTCAATATTCGCAAATCAATCAATTGTGATACATCACATCAACAAAAGAAAAGATTAAAACCCATATGATCATTTCAGTAGATGCAGAAAAAGCATTTGATGAAGTACAACACCCATTCATGATAGCAATCAGCAAAGTAGGTTTAGAGGGAATGTATCACAACATAATAAATTTCAGATATTAAAAACCCACAGCTAATATCAAACTTGATGGGGAAAAACTGAGAACTTTTCCCCTAAGGTCAGAAATAAGACAAAGATGTCCATTCTCACCATTTTTATTCAACTTAGTACTGGAAGTCCTTGCCACAGCAATCAGACAGCAACAAAAAAATAAAAGACATCCATATTAGTAACAAAGAAGTAAAATTTTCACTATTTGCAAATGATGTGATACTACATATATAAAATACTAAAAACTCCACGAAAAACCTGCTAGAATTGATAAATGAATTCAGTAAGGTTGCAAGATACAATAATCAATGTACAGAAATCTTTTGCATTTCTACACACCAATAATGAAGTCAGAGAAAGAGAAATCAAGAAAACAATCACATTTCCAACTACAACAAAAATAATAGGATACCTAGGAATAAATCTAACCAAAGAGGTGAAAAGACTTATGCTCTGAAAACTATAAAACACTGATGAAAAAAATTAAAGACCACACAAACAAATGGAATGATATCCATGCTCATGGATTGGAAGAATAAATATTGTTACAATGTCCATACTACCAAAAGCAATCTACAGATTTAATGTAATTCCTATCAAAATACCAATAGCACTTTTCACAGAACTAGAACAAATAATCCTAAAATATGTATGGAGCCACAAAAGATCCCAAATAGCCAAAGCAATCTTGAAAAAGAAAGATAAAACTGGAGACATCACAATCTCAGATTTCAAGATATACTACAAAGCTGTAGTCATCTAAACAGTATGATACTGGCACAAAAATAGACACATAGATCAATGCAACAGAACGGAAAGCCCAGAAATAAACCCATGATTATATGGTCAATTAATCTTCAAGAAAGGAGGAAAGACTATGCAATAGGAAAAAGTCTTTTCAACAAATGGTGTTGGGAAAACTGGACAGCTACATGCAAAGAATGAAACTGGACCACTTTCTCGATACACATGATACACAAAATAATACACATGATAGACATGATACACAAAAATAAACTCAAGATGGATTAAGGACCTAACTGTGAGACCTAAAACCATAAAAATCCTAGAAAGGAGCACAGACAGTAATTTCTCTGACAATGGCCATACCAACATTTTTCTAGATAGGTTTCCTGAGACAAGGGAAACAAAAGCAAAAATAAACTATTGGGACTACATCAAAATAAAAAGTTTCTGCACAGAAAAAAAAAAGAAACTCAAAGACAACCTACTGAATGGAGAAGATATTTGCAAATGACAAATCAGATAAAGGGTTAGTATCCAAAATATACAAAGAACATACAACTCAACACACAGAAAACCAAATAATCCCATTTAAAAATAGGCAGAAGACATAAATAGACACTTCTCCAAAGAAGACATATAGATGGACAACAAACACATGAAAAGATGCTCAACATCACTCATCACCAGGGAAATACAAATCAAAACTATAGTGAGATATCACCTCACACCTGTCAGAATGGCTAAAATGAAAAAACAGAAACAAGTGTTAGCAAGGATGTGAAGAAAAAGGAACCTTGTGCACTGCTGGTGAGGATGCAAACTGGTGCAGCCACTGTGGAGAACAGTATGGAAGTTCCTCAAAAGTTAAAAATAGAACTACCCTATGCTCCAGCACTACTAGGTATTTACCCAAAGGATACAAAAATACTAATTCAAAGGGATACATGCACCCAGATGTTTACAGCAGCACTATCAACAATAGCCAAACTATGGAGAGAGCCCAAATGTCCATCGACTGATGAATGGAGAAAGAAGATGTGGTGTATATGTACAGTGGAATATTACTAAGCCATCAAAAAGAATGAAGTCTTGGTGAAGCCACTGTGGAAAGCAGTAGGGAGTTTCCTCAAAACATTAAAAACACAATTACCATATGATCCAGTAATTCCACTATTGGATATTTACCCAAAGAATACGAAAACACTAATTTGAAATGATACATGCACCCCTATGTTTAATGCAGCATTATTTACAATAGCCAAATTATAGAAGCAGCCCAAGTATCCAACGACAGATGCATGGATAAAGAAGTGGTGTGTATATATGCAATGGGATAATACTCAGCCATAAAAATGAATGAAATCTTGCCATTTGCAACAACATGGATAGAGCTAAAGAGTATAATGCTGAGTAAAATAAGTCAGAGAAAGACAAATACCATATGATTTCACTTAGATGTGTAATTTAAGAAGCAAAACAAATGAACAAAGAAAAAGAGAGAGAAACCAAAAAACAGACTCTTAACTATAGAGAGCAAACTGATGGTTACCAGACGGGAGGTGCGGAGGGGTAGGAGGATGGGTGAAATGGGTAGAGGGGATTAAGAATACACTTATGTTGAGCACTGAATACTGTACAGAATTGTTGAAATCACTATATTGTACACCTGAAACTAATATATAATGTATGTAAGCTATACTGGAATGAAAATAAGATAAAATATCACAAAGAAGAAGAAAGAAGAAAGAGGAGGAGGAGGAGGAGGAGGAGGAGAAAAAAAAGAAAAAAAGAAAAGTGAGGACTCCAGATAGGAGAACATCAAAGATAAGAAAGAGATAGCAATGCCCTGAAGAGTCAGCATAATTCCTATAGGAGTCTTCCCTGGTCCTCTATGAACCCTGGGTTTGCACAAAAAATGGGTTTCCTGATAAGGTATGAGCTCTGCCAGGGACTCTGGGCCTCCACTGCTTGGGAGTGTATGAAACACAAAAAGCTATTTGATGTCTTCCTAGAAGTCTCTCATCTCATCACTACAATGATTACATCCATGAAATATTTCTGAACTCTGCTTTTCAGTGGGAAGTTAAGTGGGGTGGAAAGGTTACATATTTATGGAGAAAGGGGTTATAATATTGTTATAGCCTCATTTGGGCAAATAAAATGGAAGGAAAGGTAATGTGTAAATCTAGGCTATCAACAATAGCCAAAACTATTGTTATAGCCTCATTTGGGCAAAATGAAATGGAAGGAAAGGTAATGTGTAAAACCAGGTATGGGCCTTACAACTTGACCCTTTAATTTTTCTTCAAAATCCATTGAGAAGAAGGCACATATCCCACACCTTTCTGCTATAATCATCAAACTGTTCAGTCACCAAGACACTGTGGAAGGCAGCAGGGATGTGCAGTTTGTGGATTAAAATTTGGTAACAGCTGTAAGACTGAAAAATGATCATGCCAAGTGTACATTTCAAAGTACATTTTAAAGATAAGATGATGGAAACATTCTGTGTCTGAAATAACTAATGTCACCCAGCCATCAAGTATCATGGATTGGATGACCCAGCTTTAACCATTCCTAAAATACACGATACAAAAACTCCTTATGATGCTGTTTTCAACTGGGCAGGTGAACTTAGGTAAGTCACTGCCCTTTACCTCCTTATGTTCTGTTAACAATGTGAGGATGGCAGCACCAAGCTTCCCCAATTAAGTTTTGGTAAGAAGCAATTAAGAAGTGGGGCGCCTGGGTGGCTCAGTCGTTAAGCATCTGCCTTCGGCTCAGGTCATGATCCCAGGGTCCTGGGATCGAGCCCCACATCGGGCTCCTTGCTCGGCGGGAAGCCTGCTTCTCCCTCTGCCACTCTCCCTGCTTGTGTTCCTTCTCTCACTGTGTCTCTCTCTGTCAAATAAATAAATAAAATCTTTAAAAAAAAAAAAAAAACAAGAAGTGACTAGATGACAGTGCTATGAGGTTATTGCTTTTTTTCATTTACACCTACTGTATCATCTACTCTTTCCCTGCATCATTGTAAGAAGACTTCTATTAACGAATTATGCCTCTTTCCAGGATACCTGAGTCACAACTTTCTTCTAATATGTTATAAACAGCCTTGTTTATGAAAATAAAACTACACACTAAGTCTTAGCAACACTCTCTGGCAATTAACGAACTTGCTTAAGATCAGCTTTTATGCACTAAGTGTAGGAAGAACCTAATTAAGGAAAATGGAGAATTTACAATGAAGAAGGGAAATATAGGATAACACAATTTTTGTTTAAACACATACAAGATTTTAGAAATCCAGAAAAGTGAGAAGCTGCCATAGCCAACTGAAGGGGCAGGGCTATGTGCAAAGAAGGAATGTAAAGTCAAGGGAAATACAAACTCAAGATCAACACATAAGGCCTTCATGAGCTGACTCTGGTTTTTGATTCATAATATTGCCACTTATTCAAAATTGCAGAGGAAATTAATGTTAAGTTTCAAAATATCAGTCCTACTAGAAGGTACCTATACCACTCCAAGAATAATTGGTTGTGTTTGTTCCAAGTGTGGCACTCCATAAATCAAGGACTTTTGGACACAACAGAAACTCACTTCACGTTAGCTTGAGCCAATACATGTATGTGGGAGGAGAGATGAGGGTGCAAGATTTATTAGAAGGATATATAGGTGTCCAGGAGAACTAAGTCAAGGGAAGCAATGTTTTTGTGTTTTGTGAGAGACTGGGACAAAGGACTAGGAAGCCACCGAGAGTCAAAGGTACAGGCGAACCTTAGGGCCACATCACGTCCTAGCCGTAGCACCTCTGGTCAGTGCCCACCTTCTAAATTCCCAGATCTACATTTATAGGCAAGAAAATCAGACTGTCTTGCCAGAAGTCATCTCTTCTGTTCGATTTTGGTCTTGCCCTGGGTAGAAGGAAAGAGTCACATAGTTCAACTAACTCATATCACTTGTCTTAGCTTGGACTGTCAGGAAAAAAAATACTATAGACTGGGGGGCTTAAACAACAGTAATATATTTTTCACAGTTCTGCGGCATGGAAGTCTGAGATCAGGGTGGAAACATCGTTGCGTTCTGGCAAGAGCTTTCTTCCTGCCTTGCAGGCACTGTGTGCTCACATGGCCTTTCTTCAGTGTAGGTGTAGGGATCTCACTCTCTTCCTCTAAAGCCACTCATCCCATCACGAGGTCCCCACCCTCATGAACTCATCGAACTCCAATTACTTTTAAAAGGGCCCACCTCCAAATATCAGGGCATTGGGGATTAGGGCTTCAACACTGGCGATTAGGGCTTCAGCACTGGGGGTTAGGGCTTTATGATTTGGGGTGTGGGGGGACTCACAACCATTTATTCCATAAGACTTATGCATATAAATTTGAGACTTCAAATGCACACACTTGAGAGAGAGAAAGATGACAATTTTAAAATGGAAGATTCTGTCTGCTGACGGACTCAATGGGCATATACCCCCAGTGTATGCATGATTTGGAAAACACAAATCTGCTGTTACCTCAGTGTGAGCACCTTGCTGTGTAAGTGCTAGTCTAGTATTTAAAGACATGAATTTTTCCTAAAACATATCCTTAGGGCAGTGCCAAGTATTTTATCTAATCAGAGAAATAGCCACCTGGTGCAAAACTGAAGGAAAAATTGGCTGTGCCCAACTCATTGAGGGGTTATTTGTTTTTCAAGGTCAATTCTGAGTGTTAAGTGTTTTTACCTTATGTGTAGACTTTCTAACATAATCCTCACAGAAGACATGCTATCTTTGTACAAACATCTCTCTTTAACCAGACCTGTTCTCAAGGATATAAGTTGATTATTTGAAAATTGGAACAAGTGATAAAGACACAGCTTTCAAGGTGACTACAAAGAATATGGACTCTGGGAAACTGGAAGATTTTACAGGGAGTTTATAAATTTGGCATCAGTTTGGAGGAAAGATTCATATAACAATTGATCAGACATCATTACAATCAAAGTGTTAGCAGAAGTAGAAGATGATAAATGATGCCCTGATATTCATAATTACTCATTTTTACAGAAGAACAGGCAAGTGGTTTGGAGATTTCTATTTTGTTTTTGTTTTACTTTCATAGTTACCAAAAAGCTGAATTAATGACAAATATAATTAGACACTTTTACCCATTAATTAGAAGACTTTTTGTGATGCTGTGCTAATTTTATTAAAATTCTACATGTCAGTTAGTTTCCATGATTATACACTTGCTTATCTGAACTGATATTACCCAGCACCACTAGATAGCAAAAAGCATCCTTCGAAAACAAGCAACTTTGTCTTAGTTGGCCATATTTTGGTTAGTAAGAAAAAAAACAAACTCAAACTAGTTTAAACAAAAATAAGTAATTCTCTGGCTCATATGGTAAACTGGTCAAAATGGAGGTACAGCCAGATCCAAAGGTTCAAAAGTTATCTTTGGGCATTTTTCTCTCTTCACCCGTCTCTCTTCTCTTCTTTCCTCTATTTTGGCTTCATTTTTAAGCTGACTCTTTCAAAGAGACAGAAGACATTTCTCCCAGCAGCCCAGGCTCATGATGATAAAAGTCAGGGAGGCCCTTCCAAAAGCATTTCACTTACCCCAAAAGGATTCCTGACGGTCTCAGTGGGACCATGCCCCACTCCACTGCCAGAAAAACCATTGTGTCTAGAAGGATGTGCCACCTGATTGGCCAGATCTGAGTGAAGGAAGTAGGACAGAAGTCATGTCACCACCTCTGGGCTTCCTTTCTTCCCCCGACCTTGGTGGAAAATAGGGGTAGTCACATACTAAACCACATGGACTAAACATGACTATTATAAAATGACAAAGGGATAGTTCTCCCACAGGATTTATGGAATGAAAAAAAGAACTGTGTTTGCTATAAGCTTCAAGATAAACTTTCAGAAGGGACACGTTGTGAAAAAATATTTGCAATACGCCTGACTGACAAATGGTTGACATCCCTAATAAACAGCTTCTAAAATAAAAAAGAACAAGGCCATCAACATAGAAAAATGAAGAGATATGAATATAGAATTCAAAAAAATAAAGTGCAAATGGCTTTTAAACATTTGAAAAGATGTTCAATCTTGCTCATAAGAGATGTGAATTACAACTACACTGAAATGCTGTTTCTCACCTATCAAATTGGAAAAAATCCATAAGTTTGAAAAGAGTATTGGCAAAGTAATGAGGAAACAGACACTGGTATGTACACACACACACACACACACACACACACACACACACACACACGTATATATGCAATATATGTACATACACACACACGTGTGTGTATTTACATACATCTACTAGGGCAAGGAGCAAAAAGAATGGAGGGGACAAAAATGGGTGTTTTCTAGATTTGACTTTTGAATCACATGAATGTTTTACAGTTTTTTAAATTATAAAACATAATCTTGAAATAGAAAGTTATTTTGATTCTAAAGTTTCATGGAAAGGCAAAACAGCCAGAATATCTAACACAATACTGAAGAAGAACAAAGTTGGAAGACTGACAACACCCAATTTCAAGACTTACTACTAAGCTATCATAATCAAGACAGCACAGTATTGACACACAGATCAATGGAACATAATAGAAAGCCCAGAAATAGACACACACAAATATAGCCAACTGATATTTGACAAAAGAGCAAAGGACAAAGATAATCTTTTCAACAAAAGATGCTAGAACTGGACGTGCATATACAAAAATCTGAATCTACACTCAGCCCTCCTGCCTTTTACAAAAAGTTAACTCAAAATGGATCACAGACCTAAACATAAAATGCAGTACCATAAAACTTTTGGACGAAACGAGAGAAATTCAATGTGATCTTAGGTTTGGCAATGAGTTTTTAGATACAACACCAAAATCATAATCCATGAAGGAGAAGACTGATACCTTAGACTTTATTACAGTTAAAATTTCTACTCTGTGAAAGACATTGTTTAAAAAAAAAAAATCAAAAGACAGTCCACAAGCTTGGAGAAAATATTTGCCAAACTATCTATGTGATAAACAAAAGGTGGCAAATGTTGAAGAGCTGAAGCACAGGGGATTTTTACGGTGGTGAAACTATTTTGTAGGACACTGTGATGGTGGATAGATGCCATCTATTTATCAAAACCCACAGAACTTTATAGCATAGAGAGTGAACCTTAATGTACGTAAATTTCCAAAAATCATTTAGGAAGTTGGGGGATCCCAGGAAACAATACGTTCTGTGACAAGAGAATCTAATTGTATTACAAATATATGAAACCTCACTAAAGGGAACTGGGGGGAAAGGTGTTGTCTATAAGACTAAGCATCAAAGGAACTGCACATAAAGGACTATACTCTAGTTGATAAAGTTGTCTCCCAAGAGACTGTGGGTTAATTCTGATACAACTACACATGTATATGGAACAGAACAATTAGGTAAGTGGATGGTGGATGTTAGGAGGCAAGTTGCTCACTGTTAGAGTGAGATAAGCAAGGGGTGAGGACTAGAATCAACCATGTGAAAACAGAATTGGAGAGACCAGTATAAACTCATGTTCAGATTAATATAGGTGCAGATGGTTACATGAAGAAATATTCAGTTACATGTATATATACAGCACATATATATATATATATATATATTTGCTCCGTTAGCTAAGGGATCTAGAAGAAACACTACCAGAATAGCAAAGAGCACACCTAGCACCCAGACTGTGGTTTTTAATACCACTCTCCAATAAAAGGAACCAGAACTCTTTGGAGAAATGGCTGAACCCAGAATTGGGACAGGAAATACATGAGCCTAAAGAATCGTGTAGTAAGGAAGTGCTAAAAAAAAAAAAATAAAAACTTGATGGAGGTGCGTCAAAGGGACATAGGAGCCAACAGAAATAACTCCCAATAGCCAAAGCTAAAAAAATTTGAGCAAGAAATATATAAAATAATAGTATTGGATTGTAATCCTAAGTATAAAATAAATATTCATGAATCTATATAGATATAAAAAAATTAACTGAAAAATTAGTAAATGGGGGAGAAGAGACAAATATGTTAAAATATTTATTTACTAATTTTAAAATAACAATGACTCCATCATGTTAACATAACTAGCGTATTTTTACGAAAAATAACTATTTTTCAAAAACAAAAACAATTGAGAAGATTGGATTGTTTTACATTCTTGCAAGTCTCCTTAATATCTCTGGCTCTGTAGAAAATAACTTGATTCTCCCACCTGTTTCTGCATCCAATCTGTTGTGATACCCCCTGTCAAACAGATTCTGGAAAACTCCACCGTCCACTTGTGAGGGAATGAGAATTTAAAAGGCAACTTACATCTTCGTATTATTGTAAAAACAGTCTAGATCCCATATGTCCCTTGAAAGTGTCTCAGAGACACCCTGCCATGTGTCCCCAGACCACACTTTGAGAACTGCTGCTCTAGAACTATCAGTTTACAAGATATACAGAGGAACATATTAAATGACACCACAGAGAAAGTGTCAGCAAAGTACAGAATATGGGCACCTATAGGACAAAACAATTACGGATAAAATGATGCAACACTCAGGACTTGCTTCAAAATAATCCAATGCAATGGAGGACAGAAAGGGAGGGGGAGCCAAGGTTGGGTCATGAGGTCACAAATCTCACTGCACTATTTTCCCTAATTTTCCATGTTTCAATTTTTTTCATAATAAAAAAAGAAAGAAACAAGATGTTGTCTCCAGATATGCCCACTGGAACTTGGTGCTCAGGGGGCCAGATGCTTTCTTGAAGTCTCCAAATGCAATTCGACATGAGAGCTGAGGCAGTTCAACAGCCCACAAAACAGCCACTAACTCAGAAATAACAATTCAAGGAGACATAAGAGAGCTTTTGCCAATTTCTGCATACAGAAAGCAGGCTGAATTATGTTCAATGAGCTTTTCTTCAGATTGTGTTTATGACAATAGGCACTCTAAGCATTTCTGCTCTGGGCTACAGTCCAGGAGGTGGGACCTGTGTGGGGCCGTATGAATGTAGGTGCATGGAGAAAAGTAGGCTACGGATGCCATGACGGGGTCCCTCCTTGTGTAAATTCTGGGAAGCACTGGATTATCAGAACATTTTGTGATGCCCCTGCCAAATCAAAAATTATAGATTTAAAAATTTTATATGATGAAAACTACCACAATCTTTTACTCAAGTGACAGACTTGAAAACGGTATTAAAACATGTGTAACAAATGGTTAATGTTCAGCCTATAGAAGGTATTTATCATGGTCCACATTAAGTGCTGTGGACTGAACTGTGTCTCCCCAAAATTCATATATTGAAGGCCTAATACACAATGTGACTGTATTTGGAGATAGGGCCTATAAGGAGGTAATGAAAGTTACATGAGGTCGTAAAGGTGGGGTCCTGATCCAGTAGACTAAGTGTCCTTATAAGAAGAGACACCAAAGAGCTCCCTCTCTGTGTGCACTCAAGAAAGGCTAAGTGACAGTGTGCAATCCAGGAAGAGGGCTCTCACCAGAAATCAAACCCTCCTGTGCCTCAGTCTGGGCTTCCCGCCTCCAGAACTGTGAGAGGTATATTCCTGTGGTTTGAACCACAGGAAATATAGGATTCTGTATGGCCGTCTGAGCAAGCTAATACACTAAGAAATACTCTGCAGCAATTAAAATACGTTCATGACATATCACTAAAGCAAAAAAACACCTCACAGACAATATGCTAAGTATGATCCCATATATGTAAAGAGCCAACAGAAACTAAACAATAAAAACACTATATATGTGTGCATATGTATCTTACATGGGTCTGGATGATTCTGTGAGCAATGAGTACACTTTCCCGCAAACTCCTTTTTGCGCCATCACCCACTTCAGGTACTCCATTGCTATCAAAGTAAAGATATCACTACAGACCTGCAGATAGAAAAAGACATCGAATTCCTGACATGACAGTTTTTTTTAAAGTTGAGATCCATGTGTGCAATACTTGCAAAACCATTTTTTGTTGGTTTTCGATCCCAGAAAACGTGGGTGGGCAGGACACCTCTCCCTGGGTAGAAGAACAAGGAAGGAAAACAAGAGTACGACAAACCAGTCACACCTCCGAGGGCCCTGTACTCTGCTCTCTCCCCCAAGGTTAACTTCAAGGGTATGGGAGAAATCGAACCCTCTGATAAGTAGAGGGTTTGAGAACAGAAATGCCTGCTTCCTGCTTTTCCTCTGTATTGGGGTGAGCACTTCCAAAGGAGGTTCTCACTTGATCAAGGAAAGAGGGATCTTGAACAGGGATGACTGTATGGGGAGGGGGTGTGTGAGAGGGAAATGCAGCCCCACCTAGTTCCCCATATCTTGAAGAACTGTTCCTCATCAGCACAGAAGAAAGAAAGTCTATATACCTGAAGGGCTCTTGTATAGACCAGCAGATAGTGACATAAACAGTACAGCCAAGGACCAAATGGGACTGCCAGCACCTTACTGCATGCCCAGGGAGCCAGGAACCAGGGAGGATGATCCATGCATGCCCTAGAAAATTCTATGGTGAACATACCCCTTGGAGTCCAGCTGTTTTTTCACTCTAGAAACCATGACTCTCCTTCAATTCCTAGCATTTAGACATAGGGAACTTGAACTATCAGCACTTAAACTTGGAAGAAGAGTTTTGCTAGGATTGACTATAATCATGTTTTCTGTCATTAAATAAAATGGGAGATGTGTGTGTGTGTGTGTGTGTGTGTAAACACTGCTAAACAACTAGAAACGATAGTTCTTTGGGGGTCAGAGTAGGATTTGGAGAACACATGAAAGAAAAGAATCTCACTTTTCACCCCATTTGTACTTCTATAAATTGTTCCTGTTTTTCATATTGAGCCCGGTTACTTTTGTGGTAAAGGTTTTTGGCTTGTAAGAAATAACGATGAGGGCGCCTGGGTGGCTCAGTCGGTTAAGCGACTGCCTTCAGCTCAGGTCATGATCCTGGAGTCCCGGGATCGAGTCCCACATCGGGCTCCCTGCTTAGTGGGGAGTCTGCTTCTCCCTCTGACCCTCCCCCCTCTCATTCTCTCTCTCTCTGTCATTCTCTCTCTCTCAAAAAATAAAATTTAAAAAAAAGAAAAAAGAAAGAACGATGAAAGCCAAAGGTTCCCCCAAACACTTCTAGGGATGACCGGTGGGGCATCTGCCATCGTGCATTTACCGTGGGACACTATGGCTTCATTGTAAACATGGTGTCAGGGAAGAGTAACAGGGAGGCTCGGATGACTTGTCATGTCACAAAGAATAAAAGGTGTAACTGCGACAAAACATTAAAGAATTGTCAAAAGTAGCTGGCAAGAGCTATAGAGGGTGTAAAGCATGTCACAGCACTGCCTTTTCTGCCACCCTCCAAAGACAACTTTTTCATGAAAACAGAAAACATACTAATAAGTATGGCTGCAGAGTACCACTGAAGTCTACAAAGACACTCTCCTAAATTCAAGTTCCACCTCTATCCCCTCCAAAAATTCGTCCTATTTCAACCACCATATGCTTTTTATCCTTTTTATATTTATCAATACATGTAGACAACTACGTTTCTAAAAATTCCATAGAGCTGGGGCGATTTCATTACCCTGAATTCAACGTTTGCCTATGGCACAGCCCTCAGAAACATGCATCTCAAATCGGCAAATGTTTATTGGGCACCTGTGAGATCCAGTCTTGGTGCCAGAGGTGCAGAGATGAATAAGACCCAGCTCCTGTCATGGGGTATTTACAGTCTTAGAGGAAAGACAGATAGGTAAACAGCTAATAATGATATAAGGCAAGATAAAGGGCCACTAATAATTACAAGAAAGTGGCTGGGGGGGAGTACATGGGATTGAGCATTTAATTCTACATGGGTGTTCGGGCTGGCCATCAGAGACCAGTGAGGATGGAGCAGGTAGAGAAGGGGCAAGGGCAGTCAAGACTAAGGGAACAGCATGAACAAAAGTGAGGAAGCATGAAAGGAAGGCTGAGGTCCTTCCACGTCCCAGTGCCAGATCTCTAAGAAAAAGCATTCCACTAGACTATCCACTGAGACTATTAATCATGTACATTCCATATTCACTTTCCTCCTATAGCCAGAGGCCAAGTAGGCAGAACTAGGCTAAAATGATTAGAAAGAGAAAGCAAAGGAGAAATGTGCTCAGCAAATGTGGGTTCCTTGAAAGGGAAAGGTACTCATACATCATGCAGGGGCAACGTGGGAGGCTCTTACACAAGGCTTTGTGAAACTGAATGTGGTTTCCCTAGTTCACCTGAAAAGTGCTACAACAGAGCATGTAACAAGACTGGAGCTTGCAAAGTGAGCAGGTAGACATTTTCCTGTTTGCTTAAAAATTCTTCAAATTGGGCTCCAGCTGAACATAAATCATAATTTCAAGTAGCCAGCTGTGATGCATTTAGACCAATTCTTTTGATGTCTTCATCTGTTGTGAGCCATCATAGCTTGTGGAGTAGCAGCGCCCTCTATTGGAAAGGAGGTCTCTTGAATGCCCATGACTACTAGGAAAACCTTCCCAATTTGCAAATAAAAGGGGTAGCTGCTCTCTATGATTCGTCCAACGATTCACCAGTGACGAGATTTTCTTATCCACTGTATCTGGTATTATAAATACAAAGTCCGTTTTTTTCTACAGAAGTAAGTATTGCACAATGGTTATTTCTTTATATTAACTATTAAATTTTAGTTCATTACCTTCTGACTTTCTTTTTTTCTTTTTTTAATTTTATTTTATTATGTTATGTTAATCACCATACAGTACCTCATTAGTTTTTGATGTAGTGTTCCATGATTCACCGTTTGCATATAACACCCAGTGCTCCATGCCTTCTACTTTCTTAAAAACTAATATACATGATCATTGACAATACTCCATGAGATGAAGGTAGGATTCCTCAAAGTACATAAAAGAGAAAACTAGGTGCTGTAAAGCATAAAAAATTGTCTTACTGAAATTTTCAAAGCTCATCAAAATAATGTCTTTTAAAACTCTACAGTTCCATATACACAAAAAAATTAATTTGCTACTTTGTTTCATTCACCTGTTCAACAACATTTTTCACAAGTCTATTTTGTCATCGACACAAAATTTACAAAATAAATAGGGCATTGTCATGGATCTCACACAAGGGGAAAAGAATAAGCCAGCCAACCCTTACAAAACAATGTGACAGGTACTGCAGTAGAGATATGCACAGTAGAAAAGTACAGCTCCTAACTCAGTCCTCAAGATAGGTGTTCATATACAGAAAGGTGGTAATGCTTGTGTTATATCCTTAAGACTAGCTAGGGAAAAAAAAAAAAAAAAAAGACTAGCTAGGAATCAACCACGCAGAAGACCAGAGAAAACAGTTTCCCAGAAATACCTAAGAGGGGGTACGAAGGCATAGAGACATAAAAGAGACTAGGGTCTTAAGGGACCACTGGGTTCATAAATATTACAGAGGTCCAGGCTGCTACCATACAGGCAATGCTGAGAGGTAAGGCTGGGAGTGGCGGGTGACCCTGAATCACAGGAACTGAAAGGATATTACAGGTCATCTAGCTTTAGATTCCATAACACTTCCAGTAACCTAACACCGACCCCCCCCGTATGGCTACACTGGCTCTCATTTTGCACCCTGTGGTCTCTCAGTATAAGAGTAATCCCCCTCTCATTTGTGGAACTAAAATCAATTCAACTCTTTTTGGGATGAAACATGAAGTACTGAAGAATTGACTAAATACTATGTTTTCACCAATAAATATAATCAGCACTAAGCTCAGGTTGAGTGAGAATATCCAGGGTTAAGATGGTCCCTTTGTAGCATCTGTGAGCCATAATAAATAACCAAGTCTCTGAATTTATCCTGACTCTAAAGAAGACACTTCCAACAGCAGGGCCCTTCATGGCTTTTGTAAACGCCAGAAGACTTCTGAGTGCAAGTGAAAAGGAACAGCTCTCTTTAATCCCCAAGATCATTGCCTAAAGCTCCCTGTGTACCTCCCTGGAGAACCTCCATTCTCCTCATCAGGCGGAGCACTGCTGATATCCATTCTCCCTACAGACTGTGGAAGCAATTACTAAGTGCAGTTGTGATTCTACTGATAGGATAGTTTGAGGTACAAGGAAACAAAATCAACCATGTTAATTTCAGCTGAGCAAGTTGGGGGGGGTGTGGAGCTGTGGTACTTGCCAAACAGAGAAATTGGAGCTCCTTGGAGAAAGCAATTTAATTTGCAACTCTAATTGCAAGCTGAAATTAAAAATAATGGAAGGCACAAAGCAATTGCATACAAAAGTCCAGGAAATGTCAGTGAAAAAAAAGAAAGCATCCTTCAAAAGGCAACTGCACCTCTCAACCTGCTTTCTCCTATAAATCTGACAATAGTTTCTACATTTGCCACTATTTAATCGGCAAGAGGTTAAAGCAGGCAATGCAATTAAACCTGGGAGTGAAACAGAGGCAGAACTCCCTCTTTCATATTGTGTACATGGTACAAGATGAAATGAACTAGGAGGGGGAAGTAAGGGGAAAAGAAGAGGTACAGACATCCAGAAGAAGCAGTCAATAGGAACAAAAACCAAAGCCACGAGAGCAAGTGAAGGCATGAGAGTCTTTACAAGAGCACAAGAGGCAGTTCATCTCAGGGGCTTAAGAGCTAAAGACCCAGGCTTGCGAATCAGACCTGAAGTCAAATACTAGCTCTACCCTTTCGAGCTGACTGACCTGAGGCCAATTATTTAAGCACCAAAAAGTTCAATTTCCCCACATGCACAATGGTACAGGCTTATTAAAAACACCAAATCAGATACAATGAACATATGGCCTTCAAAGGGTGTCTCACACATAACAAGCATTCAGTGAGTTTAAGCTTGAAGAAAGAATGCCTGGCATACATCAAATAAGCAATAATTGTTTGCTGGGTCAAGGCATAAAGAAGAAGAAAAATTGAATTCTTTTGTGTTTGAAAAACAGAGCGGCCAATAACACCATGGGTTGTTGGTAATTACAGAGTGAAGTTATGACATGGCCCTAAAGGAGGTCACAGAATTCCCCACCTTCATAAGAGTTACCATTACAATGGACCCATCTTATTTTACTTATTTTTTTTAAGTAAGCCCCACGCCCAGCATGGAGCCCAACATGGGGCTCAAACTCATGACCCTGAGATCAAGACCTGAGTTGAGATCAAGAGTCAGATGCTTAACTGACTGAGCCACCCAGGGAACCCCACAGAATAGCCCCATTTTAATTTTATACCACTAATGCCTGAATTTATTGATGAATTATACAGTATCTTTCTTTTTTTTTAAGATTTTATTTATTTATGAGAGATAGAGAGAATGAGAGGGAAGAGGGTCAGAGGGAGAAGCAGACTCCCTGCTGAGCAAGGAGTCCGATGCGGGACTCGATCCCAAGACTCCAGGATCATGACCTGAGCTGAAGACAGTCGCTTAACCAACTGAGCCACCCAGGCACCCCAGTATTTCTTTCTTAATCATAAGTTTTTTAGAGTGGGAGAAGTCTTTAAAAACTGAAAAATCAGTGCAGTTTTATAGTATATCAATAATACCTCAATAAAGTTATTTAAAAAAAAAAAAAAAAAACAGGACATGACAGACTTGGGGCCAGAGAAGCTATAATGATTTTGATCAAAGTCCTATTATCAGAATAGCTGGGGACACTGGTTAAGTTCATTGACTCTAGTTATAGACTGAATTGGGTCCACACCCCCCCCAATTCATCCATTGAAGCCCTAATCCCCATTGTGATTGTATTTGGAAATCGGGCCCTTAAGAAGGGAATTCAGATTAAATGAGGTCATAACTGTGGACACCAGCCCTTATGGGAAGAGAAAGATTGCACACACACAGAGAAGGCCACATGAGGACATAGTGAGAAGGTGGTCATGTGCAAATCAAGGACAGAGGCCACGGAAGAAATGCACCCTTACACCTTGATCCTGATTCCTCCAGCAATGTAAGAAAATAAATCTCTGTTGTTTCAGTGACCCACTCTACGGTATTGTGTGTTAAGGCAGCCTTGGCAAGCTAATACACTACAATGCCCCCAGACAAAAGTGGGTCTAAATCCAGTCTCAACCACTTGCTAATGGAGTGACTCGGGGCAAAGTATGAAGCCACTTTGGGCCTCCATCCCCTCATTGATGAATAAGAGATGATGTCACTGTCTACTACACATCATTATTTTGGCTATTAAGGGAGAGGATGCATTTAAAGATCTTAGCACGATGCCAGGCTTGTAGGAAGCCCCTGATAAGTATTAATTTTAATGATGATTTTCATGATTCTGAATCACTAACACAACTTAAGATTCCATTTCAGGGCTTTTCTCACTCAAGCATCTAATACTTTTGTATGAAATTTTACCCCTAGGGTTATGTGTCACCCACAGTTTTTTCCTAAACCAATAATTTTTTTTTAAAGGAAGATGATGATAAATGACAAGGTAGAGAAATTGCTACTCTGGCTTCTAAATCTTCCATTCAGTTTCCTCCAAAGTGGACTCCTGAACAGGTTATGAGTCAGCTTACCAAAACCAGGCGTCTTTAATTCACCTGTTAGCAGCTCCTTTGAGGCCCGAGAAGGTGTATATTCTCCCTGCTTTCTTCTTATTTATTATTCCCTGGAAATACCTATGGCCATCACTCTCTGAAAAGGACTTCAATGTGTCTGGGGGAAAATCCCTAGTAAAGGCTTTGGGATGAGAAAAGTCTGGTGCAATTTAGGAGTATCAAACATCAGGTACTTACAAAACAGTATTAGGGAGAATAATACCTATAGCAGGTTTCAGGAAAAAAAAAAAAAAGCTCTTCTAAAAGTTCATGCATTTTCAAAAACTCAACCTCCTTGAACATGGAGCAACGGGGTGGGGGGGCGGTGTTTGCTAGGCTACAGGCTCAAAGGTCCATGAATGCCAAAGGAATCCATTGCATTACCTAGATATTTATTGCCAGTGCTAAGGGAAGGATAGTTCACCCACCCCCAGGACCAGGGGATTTTCATCTCCTTTGAACAGTTCAGAGACTTCCTTCACCCCTAAATTACTTTGAAAGAGGAGAATGAGAAATGACTTGATCATTCCCTTCAAGTGGCACTTCAAAAATAGTGGCCAGGTCTTCTAGCTTTCCATTGTGGACAGAACTAAAAAACATAAAAAAATAAATAAATAAAACAGTTCACATCAACTCCCTTCCTGGTAGGGAGAGTTCTTTTACACCAGGAGAGGCTGGGGTGGGGAAAGGAGGGGTTGTTCATCAGACTCATTTAGTTGAGAGATGACATCGAAACATTTTCTATATGCATCTACCATGGACTTTTTTTTTAAAGATTTTACGTATTTTAGAGGGGGAGAAGAGCAGAAAGGGGAAGGAGAGGAAGAGAGAGAGTCTCGAGCAGACTCAGCACTTAGCACAGAGCCCATGGGGGGCTCAATCTCACAACCCTGAAATCATGACCTGAGCTGAAACCAAGAGTCAGATGCTCAACTGACTGAGCCACCCAGATGCCCCATCCATGGACATTTTCTTGTAGAAAACTCAAAAGTATCTTCTTTACACAGATATTGCTTTGGTTTATTTCAGAAACATACATGTCAAGGAGTTCAGTTCACATTCAATTTCTCATTTCATCTCTATAGCCAATGGGGTAGAATGTGAAGGGTAACAGAAAGAATGGGTGTTGAGTCAAACCACTCTGGGTCTAAATTTCAGATTTACCTCCACCTGCTAACCTCCCTCTACTCATCTAAATGAGGATAAGAACACACCCCTTGCAAAATTACTGTACGTAAGATGCCCGACAAGTAATGGAATCCAACATATAGGAAGCTAGACCTTGCTATTACTGTTGTTTGCATGACCACAGTGCCTAGAAATAGGCACAGAGAAACGAAGGAAGCTTCATGAGGTTGCAACATCAATAAAGTGATGAATCCAGATATGGCAGAGGCTGCTAAGTGTCTATTACTGCTTAACCAGTCTCTCCCTCTCAGTAACATGTTACTAAGATTATTCAGAGAGGCAATCTGCCCAACTAAAAGATCATCTCATATTATCCAGCCTCTCTTTTAGCTACAGAGAGCCAGTGAAATGCAAACACGAGATTTTAGACACAGGAAATCTCCTTAAGAGAACAGATAGTTGGCACAGTACCTGTCTGGACCGTAGACATGATGGCTGAAGGTTTAAAGCAGGCACAATAGAACAGGAGGTTGCTCGGAGAATGAACGTCATGTACCGGGAATAGTGAAGTTCCCAGATACAGGACTCTGGGTCACTGATGACCTTGAAGATGCCACACAGCCTTGGTGTGCCCACATTTGAATGCATTTTTTTATTTAGATTCAATTAGCCAAGGTACGGTACATCATTAGTTTTAGATATAATGTTCATTTGAACGCATTTTATGTGAAAGAATAATCTCTTAGTGTTTAAAATAATGTTATTTCTGTCTTCTGTTATTAGCAGCTAAATACAATTCCTAAATGATATATATTAGGTCTTTCTGACTCGAAAGCCAGGGAAAGCATGTAAGGTAACCTGCTAACCCTGCATCTTGGAAATCAACTGCAGGCAAACGGGGATGGTTAGTTACCTAAGAAGCATGTTTCCTCCCCGAAGAGCATATCAAAACATATTTTGAAATCTCCTCTTACACTTTTTCTCACTGAACAGGAAAATAAATTTCTTGGTTGAGTCCAAATCAACAGATACTATCTGAGCACCTGTATGCAAAATAGTACAGGGGAAACAGACAAGGCCCAGGTCCTGCACTGAGGCTCCTACAGTCTGATTATGATCATTCATTCATTCATGGGTCCCTGTGGTCTAGTTGTATTCATTCATTCGTTCATTCATTCAGCCAGTGAGCATAGATATTTAAGAAGGCCTTCTAAATACCAGGCATGGCAAGAGCAAGACATAAACGTCATTCTCTCTCTCATGGAGTCCGCATTGTGGTTGAAGGAGAGAGATAATAAATAAGTGAATAAATGAACAACAGAACTTCACTTAGGGGTCTTCAGATAAAGTTCCTGACATGGAGCAGAAAGGGAGATCTATCTGAACAGGTGATATGTAGACTGAGAGCTGCATGCCAAGAAAGACCCAGTCATTCAAACGGAGTACAGCAAATGTAAAGACGTGAGCCAGAGGGAAATCTGGCTGATTAGGATCAGAAAGAAAGCCCAAGGAGGGAGGAATGTATGGAGCAAGGCTGGGAATAGTAAGAGAGAAGTCAGAGAGATAGAAGGGTTGGATTCTGTCAGATCTTATAGACCATGACAGCAGATTTAGATTTTATTGTAAGTGCAATAAGAAAAATAGGAAGTCATTGGAAGATTCTAAAGCAGAGAAGATTTATGTTAATAAAAGATCACTCCAACTGCTGGATGGAAAATGAATAATGAGGGCTGAAAGAGTAGTCCCAGGGAGTCCATCCAGTTGGCAGCCCAATGCCATAATCCAGTGAAGAAACAAAGATGGTGGGCATGGTGGAGCAGCACCCAACCCAGAGAGCGACAGGCAGGTCTGGGGTACATTTTAGAGCTAGAGTCACTTGACTGGCTAATGCATGGCATTTTACACGAGCAGCAAGATTCACCTTTTCGGTGGAGCTTCCCTTATCCCTTTTTTTTTTTTTTTTTGAAGTACAGTTGACACATAACACTACATTAGTTTCAGGTGTACAATATACTGATTCAACTTCTCTGTACGTGATGCTGTCTCACAACAAGTGTAGCTACCATCTGTCACCCTACAATGTTATTACAGTATCACCGACTACATTCCCTATGCTGTACCTCTCAGCTCTGTGACTTTTTCATTCCATAACTGGAAGCCTGTACCTCCCACTCTCCTTCCCCCATTCTGCCCATCTCCCTGCCCCCCTCCCCTCTGGTAATCACCAGTTTGTTCTCTGTATTTATAGATCTATTCACTGGAGCTTCCCTCAACATTTACTGTTATTTTAAAAAATCAAGTATCTGAGCAATAATTTACTTGCTTTCCTTGATCCAGTAAGACACCCCCCAAAAATCAATGTACAAAATAATATCCACTGTATGAACAGCCAACACCTTGCACCTCTCTGACATGTTTCTAGCAACTTCAACATTCTTCTGCTTTTTCTATCATTTCACCTTAAAATCCTAGCACCCTATGTTAATGAAGAATCAGGAGCACACCATCTAATCCAAAGACCCCTTAGACCAAGCAACTGTTTCACAGTCAAATATTAATTCTGAATAAATTAGAAAACACCACCAGGTTAGTGTAGCACAGTGTACCATTTACCCACTGAGCACATGTTCTCGCCTTGCCTCTATTTTTAGGTCTGGAACAACTAGTTCACAGGAGCAAAGAGATGAAATCACTGTTTAGGAAACTCTCCTTGCTGCTTAGCTGCTAATGCATTTTACAAGTTCCCTAAGACTAGAGGAGCTTGGCTTTTCTTTCTCTGCGCCTTCTTAGCTTCCTGCCCCTTCTGTCTCTTTTCCTTCTTCACAGAAGTTCATTAAGCATCATGAGTGGCTGGGAATGGAATCATAGGGATCATAGGATGTCATGGTGCAACTGGATACAAACTCTGACATAGGCTCTCATTGATGAAATACTCATGTGGGAAAGAAAGAAAGAGAGAGAGAGAGAGAAGAGGGAGGGAAGGAGGGAGGGAGGGAGGAAGGGGGAAAGAAAGAAGGAAAAAGAGTTCAGCACTATGCCTAGTACATTATCAGTGCTAAAGAAATGAAGGCAGAAATTATCTTTTTTTTTTTTTTTTCCAAAAACTGTCTTTAACCCTGTAATGGCCATGGGCCACGGGCCTGGAGCTGTGCTACCACCTTTCCTACATGTGATTGGTTTTTAATCTACACAGCAAATCTAGAGTAGGTACAGTTCTCTAACTTACACAGATAAGGAAACTGAGGCTCAATGACACCAGGCAATTTGTTGACCGCAACCTATATTAGTAAGTAGCAGCCCTGCAACTCAAAGCAAGATCCTAACAACTCCAAAGCCTATGCACTTTCGCTCTCTCAGGCTCCCCTCCACTCAACATAACAGAGAGATGAACGTGGGCCTGAAGATGTGGGTGCAAGTCTTAACAGCTCACCACTTAAGAGACTGTGGATTAAATAACCCAATTTCCCAGGGCCTCAGCTTCAGTGTCCTTATGGGGCTTAGGGAAAGAGAGTAATGCATGTGAAGGTATTTTATAAACTATAAATTTTATGACAAATCATTATAAATCTTAAAAACAAAAGTCAAACAAGCAAAGATGGTGCATATAAAATAAACTGAACTTATTTTCCCTACAAGCAACTTGCCTCTTAAGAATAAGTATTTTCCCATGGGGCTCCTGGGTGGCTCAGTCATTAAGCGTCTGCCTTCTGCTCAGGTCATGATCCCAGGACCCTGGGATCGAGCCCCGCATCAGGCTCCCTGCTCCACAGGAAGCCTGCTTCTCCCTCTCCCACTCCCCCTGCTTGTGTTCCCTCTCTCTCTCTGTGTCTCTGTCAAATAAATAAAATCTTTAAAAAAAAAATAATTAAGTATTTTTCCAAGTAAAAATTTTACTAATGGGAGATTTGATACTGATTAAATCCACTGGTATTGGAAAGCTTTCAACCTATCATAATAAAGATAATAACAATAATGTCACATTTATTGAGTGCTTGGCCTTTGCAAGATTCTAAGTGTTAGCTCATTAATTCTCCAAAATCTCTGTTTCTCTAGTTCCCATTTTACAGAGAAGCAAACAGGGACACAGACTTGAAGTAACTGGTCAAGTGAAACGTTAGGTTGTGAATCCAGACAGCCTCGCTCCCCTGGCCACATTTAGTTACAATGCAGGACTATAGTGCACACTGAAAATCCAGTGCACTAAATCTTCAAAAAATCCGAGTGGGTTTTTTTGTTTGTTTCGTTTTTTTTTTTTTCTTTTCTTTTCTTTTTTACAGAAGTTATCAATTCTTGAACAGGAGACACCACACCAGTGTCTCTGGTGACTGTTAAAATACTTCCAGGCAAGTTTAGCGAGAATGGAAATATTCAAGATTAATACTTCGACGGCCTATCACCGGCTTCCCTTGGCAGCTTAAACCATTCCTAATAGGACTTTTCATCAGTCCCGGTGACTCTCGACAGGCTAATGATTTCCTCCCCCCGGAGAGTTTCAGTCTGTTCCACCTGTCCTGGTGTGGTAATCTGGGATTAGGAAAGGAAGATCAACTATGAATTCTCAGCTGAGGAGTTCCGAACTCCCAGGTGGAAAGGGTCAGATACAGGCAAACTGGTAATAATGATGCCCTAAGGAACGAGGACCAGGTACTGCTTTCTCTAGTGGACAAGGCCAGTGTTTCCAGCCACTGCTCACGTTTGTTAATTTAGAGCAAAAGAGTGAATGTGCAGCTCGCTACCAGAAAAGATCCTGCCTCTCCGCTGGGCACCTTACTTTCGTCCAGAACCCTGTGCTAACATCCATTGTATCCCAAGGGAGCCACATCATATGCCATTTAGCTCGTGGGTTGATTCCCTAACTTTGGAGAAAGAGGAGACAGATGGCCAAGCGCTTGCCCATGACTGCTACTCAAAGTTATTTAGCAGGACGACAACGAGAGACAGGAAGCAGGGGGCAATCTCTCCTCTGTAAGTTTTCAAAGGACAGTGTGTTTTTGGATGCGATCAAGCAAGTTTGATATTTAGATCAATTAATATTTAGTAAACATCTACTATGTGCCAGTCCCTGAGCTAGAGGCTTTCCTATGTATTATTTTATGCAATGCCCAGAAGAACCAATAAAAATATCAATGTGCATTCAAGTTACAGAAACTGAATACTAAAACATAATGGATCAAATCATGCAGTTGAGCAGAAACACTTTAGAATTCTGCATCCATCTCTCACTCAGTGCTAGGGATTATCCAGACAACTGCCTATAGATTTTTTTCTTTGTTCCATTATTTAATCTAGTTTAGTATTTCTCAAACCTCAGTGTGCAAAATAATCATTGTCCAGGGTTATAGACACCATATCTTATTTACTGTGCTTCATGGTCAATTTCAGGACATTTCAAGGTTATTTTCAGGGCCTCTGCATAAACTCCAGCAGGTTGAAACCTGTGAGGGCATGGTAAGGGGGGCTGAAGCCCAGCCTGTTTCCTACTGATTCAGGTGGGAGCAAGAGGTACTTTTTTTGCAATTCAGGTGTTCAGGGGCCACTTTAGAAGTTGACTTTATAAATTTAAATAGTTAGATCTAAGTCCACTGCTCCTTTATTTTTATTTTTATTTTATATTTTTAGGTTTTATTTTATTTTATTTTACTATCTCACTGCTCCTTTATTTTTATACCTCTCCCCCCTCACTGGAATGTGAGCTTCAAGGCCCAGGGGCCCTATTTAATCATTTCTGCATTTCTAGCATCTTATTCAGGGTCTGGAACATAATAGATTCTTCCTAAAGAATGGTTAATATATGAGACACTTAAATAAAATTAACTTAATTATTATTTCCTTAAATAATCATTGAGGGAAAATAATTTAAACTTAGCCAGCATCCAATGATAGAACTAATATGTATTATATGTCAGGCATGTGGTAATCATCATACAGTCCTCACAAAAACCCTATAATATAGGCATTATCATTACTATTTTAGCCCCATTTCTAGCTGAAGAACAAAAATATATTTAAATATGTTTATTTTACATATTTAACAATATTAATATATTTAACAGTATTAAAATTATAGTAAGATCTTGCCTTTTTTCCTGAAATATTTAATAAATACTGTTCCTTGTCATTACATAGCCTTTTGAATTATAACTTTTTTATTATTCTACAAAATAAATATCCTATCACATCGGAGTTGTATTCTAATGCATTAAAGCATTCTCCTATGGCTGGACATTTCGACTCTATCTAATTGTCACTGTTAAAAATAACTTTCAATGACTATTTTAGTGTATAAGCCTCTGCCTTAATCCCTGATTATTAACTTAGAACAGAGTCTTCGGTGTGGGGGGTGGGGGGTGAAAAGAACTGGGTCTTTGAAATGAGTTTCTAGAGACTCAGGACACAGCTTTGTTTTCTTAAAATTTACCTTGTATGTTTTTTCTGCTTAAAAGTGATAGATTTAGTTTCAGCTTTGTGCCGGGTCATATACTCAATTGCTCTATTGCTTTTCCTGGCTTTTGCTTTAGACGGATATTTCCATTACTATCACCACCACTACCGTGAAAAGCTAAGATTTACGGAGTCCTCACGTGGGGCTGGGCTCAGCAATTTGCATGCACTATCCTATTTAAGTTTTACAAGCCTCTGGGGCCAGTGTGGATGTTAATCCCATTTTGTCCACGACGTACAAATGTTAAGAATAAAGCTAGGAACTGAAGCTTTGGTCTGTTTGTTGTCAAAGCTGTGATCTTGACCACTCAACCTTTTAACAGAGGAAATTCACAAGTAGTGGTCACTTGAAGTATAACTACTAAGGCAGCTATAATTATAACCCTTTTATCTTTATGGAAGTTTATAGAACACAAAGCACATCCACATGAAATTATTTTAACTGATGACCAAAATCACCTCTCAATGTTGAGGACTAGACCTTTCTTTCCATTCTGGCCTATCTGTGATAGGCTGAAGAGCCAAATGCAGAGAAAACTAAAGCAAAGTTGTATTTCCCAGAGATTCTAGGCCAAAACTGTTACCCGGAGGGAACTGGCAAA
Organism: Zalophus californianus; assembly: GCF_009762305.2. NCBI lineage: Eukaryota > Metazoa > Chordata > Mammalia > Carnivora > Otariidae > Zalophus > Zalophus californianus. Next base: position 107,449,108 of record NC_045599.1, read on the forward strand.
AGATTAGGACTTTGATTACAGCTTGACCTTTCAAAGAGCAGTGCTGGGAGATGCAGGAAGGAGCCATGCCCCTGACTAGGACCCAGAAACTGCAAAAACAACAACCCATGATGCTCATTCCCACAGCCGAAATGCTTGGCCATTCTGGCCTTGTTCAAAATGACAACCAAGTCCAGGCCATTGCAGATCGAAGTGAAGTCAATGCAGGCTACAGTTGTAAAACTATGATTCCACATTGTAAAATACAGTTCAGGTAAGGGAAAGGCTGATGTTGTCTTGATCAGTTGTAATTATACTCCTGACAGCGACATTCCTGAGCAAAATGCTCAAGTCACAAGAGCATCCTTTGCACATCTGTTTCTGCCCTTTTGAAACTCTTTTCCCCATTTCCCGCGGAGACTGCAATCTCTGTGCTTTCCATGGACAGAAGCCAGCTCCACAGATGTTTCTCTCCACAGACCCTCAAGAAGTACCGTGTGGCAGATAAAAATGGGGACTCTCAATCAGGATTCCTGGGTTCAAATCCCAGCTCTGCCCCCAATGAGCTGTGTGCCTTTAAGGAAATAATTAGGTCTCTATGCCTCAGCATCCTCATCTTAAAATGAGGATTATAATAGTACAGATGTTGTAGGATTGTGGTGATTAAGCAATTTAATACATGGGAATGCACATAATAAGTGCCATGCAAGTGTTTCGTTGTTTATTATTCCCTCCTGTCAAGAATTCCTTCTCACATGACTCATCCCTACTCCTACGGCTGTCAGTTGAGAGAGTGGTTAATGGAATTAAATCCTTCTCAACTCATAATAGCCAAATGCTTTGGCATATCACCCCTGAGTTGTTTTTATATGCAGAGAAAACTCGCAAATATTGAAAAGCCGAAATACAATGAAATTAATCTCTCGAGATAAAATTTCAGGTGTGTATACATATAAATGAAGATACATGTGATAGACAGAAAGGTATTTTAAGGTTTCTCAAAGCACATTTGGGATTTTAGAACATTCAAGTGACAAGGAACTTTGAAAAATATACAGTCCATTCTTCCCTTTTACATGTGGAAAAGCTGGGGGCACCTTGCTGGCTCAGTCGATAGAGCATGCAACTCTTGATCTCTGGATCATGAGTTCAAGCCCCACTTTGGGCGTGGAGCTCACTTTAAACAAATAAACAAAATGTACAATACATGTGGAAAAGCTGAACTCCAGAGAGACGGAGTTACTGACCCCCAAAGACCTAGTGTGTTGTGATTATAATCCAGCTTCACGACGCTCAGTCCGATTCTCTTTTCACTACGTCATGTTATTCTTTCCCATGTCTCTAACAATTCACAGAACATTCTTGAAAAACTGTAAATATGGAAGCTGCAAAAGGAAAATCCACTATCTCCAAAAAAATATGCTTGAAGTGGTGTAAAGATAGCACTGATCCTGCTACCCTCCTCCTCAAAATCTTCATTTCCAGAGCAAGGAATGAAAATTAACATTCCTAAACTACACCTCTCCCTCTGCCTTCCTATGACTGTTCCCGTCTCATCCCTCTCCCCTGCGGGACGTCCAGCGTAATTTGAACTCTGTCTATCCCTTCCATCTTCCCTGCTCGCACCCATTGCCACAACCTGCATCTTGCTTCTTCCTTTCCTCTTGGAACACCCTCCTCCCAACTCTGAATCCTGCCTACGGAAATCTTGTTAACACTTTGAGATAACCTCAGCTCCGACCCCAACCTCAATAAAATAATTATCTTGCTCTTGTATATGTAAATAAAATGTACTTGCTCTCTAGTTAAGAGAATTTTCTCATAATCCCATATGTTGCTGTGTACATATCTTATTTCCACCACGATACAGAAAGCTTGCTCAGGGTTTAATCATAACCTAGTTCATTTTTGTATCCTTCCCAGCAATCAACATGTTCTCTTTATAAAAGTGCCCACTGAACTGAATAAAGAAAAATATATTCTGCATGCCTGATTCTTCAGAAAATCTACAGGGAAACTTTCTTTATAGTGTCTCTATTCTAAAACATCTTTAACTTATGATCTGAATGTCAGTCGTAGGCTATTTTTTCAAGTACACGCAGCTCCTACTATAAAATAATATTAATGCTCATTCTTCTGAGGTGCTTCTGCAGCCAAGAAAGTGAGAAGTCCAAAAAAGTAGACCCACTACCAGCCATTTCAACCAGACATGGCATTAGCTTATTTGTTTGCTTGTTTGCTTATTTATTTATTATGTATTAAGATATGCTCAGGCTTCATATGGGAAGAACAAAAAAGTTTTCCTGTTCTGACCTTGAGCTAATAATTTCCCTTGGCCCTACACAAAGTCTTCTGGCCTTTAAATAATTCTCATATCTGGGAAAGAAAAGAGTTCATTAGCCAAAAAGCCAAATGATAGGAATACATAATTTACATGAATGAGAAAACAAATAATAAGCAAACAAATTAAGAAAATTACCATCTTCACAAGGAAGAAAGAAATCATAATTAAATGAAACTTAAAGTGTAATTTTAAGCCTATAAAATTAACAAAAACATTTCTAGTGATTAAACCTACTGTTGACACAGATAGGAGAATAATCATCTCCTATATACACTGTTAGCAGCAGAGTAAAACTGGCAGAATCCTTCCAAAATCAGAACAGCAGGCAGCAAGTACTATAAAAATGTTCTAACCTTCAGATCCAATAAATCTATTTTTGTGAGTATGTACTCTAAAAATAATTGAATGGAAGGAAAAATAGTATATGTACAGCAGTATTTATTGCAGCATTACGAAAAATAAAATGAAACCAGGAGGCAATCTAAATATGCAACAATAAGGCAATGATTTAGTAAATTGCAATAGATCAACATGATGAAATTTTATGCTGTTAAATTATCGTAACTATAAGGGAATGTAGAAAATGTTTATGAGGTACAGTTAAATGAGAAATGCAAACTACAAAATGCTACATACCCTACGATAGCAACAACGTAAAATATACATATCTAATGGAAATTTGGAGAGCAATACATAAAAACGGAAGCAGGTACACAATAGCTGTGTTCAGGCATCACATGACTGAGGGACTTACTCTTTACATGTATAAATCCTCAAAACCTCTTAAAAATCAGTAATTTTTATTATCCAACCTACTTTTACATCAACCATTTGCTCAGCCAACCCACATAATCTCTCAGTGTTTTTCCATTGTCAACTTATTAGCTAAGCTAATATGCTTACTGAGAGACCTGTATATGAATTACTCATCCCATGAAAGGCAAGTTCAAGTAAGTCATGGCCCTGCCTTGTCCCTATAAGCTCTTACATAATCTGTAAGCTCTTACGTTTTCAACATTTTGCTCAAAACTCATCTCTAGGAAACTTTCCTTAGTGATTTCTCACAGAATCATTTACCCTTATCTTCGTGATAATGATTTCCACTAATTAATACATCATTTTCTAAGCATCCAGCAATTGTTAGATGATGTGTGTTTTTACCTTTTTAAACAAATTTCAGATTCTCAAAAGAAAAGATCAGTCCTCTTCCTTTATTTTTCCCCCCTTTCACTATTTCCAATTAAGCCCAGTACAAAGGTTTTTACACAGGGAATGCTCAATAAATTTACTCAATGAATGGAACTCCAAATCTTCCACCTCAAAATATCTAGTTAGTTTGCTTATAAAAACAACCATCAATATATGTTTTCCAATGTGCTAAGTCTGTCTACATTTGGCTTGTCTCGTTGCCTCTCAGTCTTTACTTACTGTCAATTTTTATTAATTACTGACATGTCTGTGATAACCTGGAGGAATGGTTCAAATGACTTTGTTTTTACTACGCGTCAGTTTTATGGCTTCATACATTGCCCAACTAATATTCTAGATAGATCCTTTGGATTCTAACTCATGTTGAGAACAGCAAATATGTCTCAACTTCATGAATTTGGATTATAATTTTCTCTATGAACTGCATGACAGATATGTAACCAACAGGCAAAAATTAGTGAAGAACAAAAATGACAAAGACCATTGTCGATTTAAAGAATAAGAAAACAGAGAAGCTTGAAATTTACTGTCTGGTCAGAATATGATTTGAGTTGGTGGACAATAACACAGATATGTTTAAAATTTCAAAATAAGTGAGAGAAGTTACAGCAGGTATACTAATAGAAAATTAAGATTAAATGAAGCAAATAATAACACTAGTCTCTAAGAATTGTGTTAGAGTCATTAAATTGGGTAGTAAAAGGTTCACTTGATATCTGGAAGGATTATTTGTAAATTCATGAGCCATAAGAAATAATCATTGATTATTTTGTTTCCTCTCTAGGAAATGTCCACTGATTAAGAATGTTTCATTATTTTATTTTCTTATAACTAAAATTTACATGCAAAACCATTTGATTTTAACTTTCATGGCTATTCTAAAATAGTAGTAGCTTTTACCATCTTAGTAAATAGAATCAACAGGGTTTAGTTTGTGGTTGATGATTTAAGATCTTGAAGAGATACAGGGCATTATTTTGCATGGTAAGTAGATACCAAGTTTAAAGTATTGGCATCAAGGTCTTCACTGATCCTTCCAAAATTGAGTTTGGTATGCTCCTTCTATGTTCCATGCATATGTAGTGACTGCCCTTACCACCTCATATTCATTCATTCATTCAACTATCAAAACAGTGCTTACTGAGTGCCATTTATGGACCGGGCAGTATGATGAGGTTACTGCAATGAATGACAGCCTCCATCCCTTCTCGCATGAAGCTTAGAGTCTAGAATAAGAAATAGAAATTTAGCAACAATCACGAAAATAATTATGATATTGCTGATACGTGCTATGAAAAGAAAACACAGGGAGTGATGAGAATATATAGCAAGAGGTGAACATCTAGTCTTGGAGAACAAGGAAGGGAATCTTGGAGAAGTAACAGTTTAAGGCGAATACTGAAGGATGAGCAGAGTCTGGCCAGACAAATGGGAGAGGGAAGGACACTCCTGGAAGCAGAATGGGCAAAGAGGAAAGCTCCGAAGTGGAGAGGACCTTGGCACGGATGAGGGGCTGGTGGAAACAAGAGCAGTGTGGCTGGCATATCTAACATGAAGAGACTAGAGCAAGATGAAGCTGGAAACTACAGAGGGGACAGAAGCCTTGGGGCCCAAGAGGCCAGATGAAAAATGTGTGATGTTACCCTAAGAACTAATAACTAGTACCTAATAACTAGCCGGGTAAATGCCTGTCCCTCCACATTTGACAGCGAATGCTCTTATTTCATAATCCCATAGTCCCAACATCTCAGGGAGCACCTGACACACAGTGGGTGTTCAAGGTTTGCTGGATGACTGAAAGAATGAATGAATTATCCTTTGTCTCTCATCAAAGAATTACGAGATTCTGAGTTCCTGAGGACTGATCTAATGGGGACAGGAGAGGGAAGATTCCAGCCACTACCATTTCACTACCTATCCTTTTCCAATGGCATTTAAAAATACATTCATTGCAACTGATATCCAAAGCAATGTGCTAAGAGGTTACCAGACAAGTGAACTGCTCCATAATCAAAGCAAAAGTCTGGCCGGGGCAGGATCCCAACAAAGTCTCCCTGGAAAACTATCAAATCACAAGCAAATGTTCTGAGGTTACAGAGTCAACCAACAGGCCTTCGGAAAAATCCCAAAGAGGACGCCAGCTCAACAACACAGAAAATGTCTAGAGGAAAACTGCTGTCCTCCAACAGTAACCCCGGAGTGTGATGAGAAGTGATGAAACTGAAGGCTTTGATTAGGACCTGCTCGCAGGGTGTTCTTCTGACCTGGGGATGTTTTGTTTTTATCCTCCAGCTAGCCCTTTGCTCTCAGTTGAATTCAGGAATGCACAGGCCTTTTCTTTTCAAGCATGCCAACAAAAGTCTCTTGCAGTTTCAAACGTATTGTCCTCTCCCTGGTAGTCCACTTGATAGTTTGCCTTTCTTTCTTGGCTTTTTGAAGACAAGCTTTGATCATCTCACTCGCCTGCTCTACCTTCAGTGGCTCACCATGGCCTGAAGAATAAAATAAAAACTTCGAAGCCTGCCATATAACATCCTGTACCTCCTACCTGCCAAACATGTTTCTCTAACCCTTTCTTACTTGCCTTCCACATACTCACTGTGATCGAGCCATTGTTTTGCTTATTAGATGCAATGACAAAGACAACCAGTCTCAAGCATCCCAATGTCCTTCCTTTGTTTTTCCCTTTCATTTTTTATAATCCCACCAGCAGTTACCTCTACAACTAAAATCACAGGATTTTACCAAAGACACAGGAGTCATGGGAGTCTAAAACAAACTTTCCAGTTCTCCCATTTGAAAACATGACTTTCTTATACAAAGTATAGTAGTGATGATGTCTGGTTTGTTCCCAGGATGGCTGCACAACTAAAGCCACAGTAATGGTACTCCTTGGGGATGATTATTTAATTTAAGCAATTGAAGATGTCCTGGGAGAACCAGTTAAATATGCAGATTTCTGAATGTGCTTCCAAATGCTATGTTGACGTAATCTGGTGGATCCTAAGAATCCACCTTATAATTAGCATCATACCTGGTTCCGATTTCAATGGTCCAAAGGTGATACTTTGGGAAATACTTCAGTGTTTCTACAGCATTCAAGTGGACTTCCTATGCTTCAAACAGACTGCTCTTCTAATTAATTATATTTCTCTACTGACATGCTAAAGGCAGAATTCAGCAGAATACCTGGTTTCTGGTGATGGAAATTTTTTAAGAAAATTAAGAACTGAAAATAACTTTAGAGTATAAATATATGGTGGCTTATTTGGTTTTTCATGGTCTGAGGATGTTCGTCCCCAGCTTACTGCCTTCAATAAGAAATTACATGGTGAGGTCAGACTGACATTGGAGCAGCTTTCTGAACAATAGACCATGGATTAGCACTTCTTTCTTGGCCCAATTTATTCTGTAAGGAACATCTCTCTTCGTAAGAATCCAGGTTTATTCCACAAATACCTTTCAAGTGTCTGCCAATTTCCAGGCATGGAACCGGGTGCTAGTTTTAAAATCCTGACATCATTTCTGGTTCTGTGAAATAGACATCGTATGCCATACCTTCACAGATGATTATATCTAGCATTTGCTAAATGACAAACAGAAAAGAGCATTTTTGGAAAACACAGTGATTTATTGTTAGTTCCTTGGGACCTGCAATCTAGCACTGAATGGAATTTATCAGGAAAAAGCAGACTTTAAAGGGAAATTACTCAGAGAAAAACCTCTTTGCCCCACAAAAACACATGATTGATATTGTTAAGGCTAATTTTTTTATCCATGCTTTACTGAAAAAGTTTTCATATATTTAATTTTCATGGAGCTATTGTTTTCCCATTCCCAAGATTTTTTATGGATTTTATCAACATTTAATTCTTCATTTTATCTTTACTGAAGTTAGGAAGGTTAACTGTAATTGTATGAAAGTAAACTAACATAACTGATTCAACCAATCAAAGGAAGATACCTATGCTATTGGGGGAGAGAGAGGTAGAGAGAGAAAGAGAGAGACAGGCATCTGTAACCCTTTAAAAATGCTCTCAAAAATTGGCTTGCCATTTGGGAGAAGAGGAAAAACAACACTGAAATAACATATACAACCTTCTAAAAGCAAGATATTTTGCAAAGTTTCTGTTTTATTTTTAAAGAGCAAGACAAAAGCCCAAATTATTAAAAGGTATGTTGCTTCTGCATAGAAATAAGAGCATAAGGAAAGAGCATCTGACAAGAAAAAAAAATTAAGTACAGGAACACATGGTTTAGTTAGTTTGAAGCATTGACATTAAAATTTATAATGGCTTATTTTATTGGAGATTGTACAATCTTAAATTAATATCCCCATTATCTTTAGTGAAAATAAAAATATCAAAGCATCTGCATTCTTTGTTAATTACATCTAATGAAAGTAATAAGCCTGGATAAATTAACTGTTACGGCAATAAATGACCAACCTTTAAGCCAACAGGAAGGAAAGAGAGAAGAGAATGTTAGCACTGAAAAGGGAGGTTTATTTCATTGTACGCTTTCATTTTACACAAGAGACAACTGAGGCCCAAAGACAGCTATTCACTTGCCAGGATCACACATTCCAGAAAGTCTTCCATCAAATGACTATTGCAGAGTTATGTTTTCATTTATAAAGTCTTTGGGAAAGAAAGATAATGCTTTCATGAAGTAATCATAAATAATCTGTTGCCATGTTTATGCATACTTGATGTTCATTCGGGGCCCAAGATGTTCACTCATTTCTTTTACCACAATGTGTATTCTCCACAAGATGCTCGTCTTTCCTGAAGATGCTGGGCCCTTTTCTCCACCTTCCTCCTTCCTCTCTATCTTTACTTTTCTTCTCCCTGCCTCTATTCCACTGTTCCCTCCCACTCCTCATTATTTCTGTCCGTCAGTTGAGAATGCACAATCATACACTCAGGCATAGGGAATGGAAGCAAGTCCGCAAGATTGTCCACCTACTCCAGGAAGCAGTGATACGAAGACCCTTGTAGAAAAAGGGTGGTGACGTTAACCTCAAAGTTTAGCCGACAATACATTAGTTTCCTTATCAATCTACTACATACATCATCTCTTGGTTCTTCTCAATAATTTTAAACACACCACCAGAATAAGTTCTTTTCTTGCCCTTTACAGTTAACAGTGTACTACAGACTGAATGTTCACGTCCCCCCGCAATTCCTATGTTGAAACCTAATGCCCTGGTGTGATCGTATTAGGAGGTGGGTCCTTCAGAAGGTAATTTGGTCATGAGGGTAGAGCCCTCATGAACGGATTTAGTGCCCTTACTAAAGGGACTCCAGAGAGCTCCCCTGTTCCTTCCCCCAAGTGAAGACGCAGGGAGAAGACAGCCATCTACGAACCAGGAAGCAGGCTCTCACCTGACACCAACTCTGCGGGCACCGTGATCTTGAACTCCCCAGCCTCCAGAATTGAGAAATCAATGTTTGTTGTTAATAAGCTACCCATCTGTGATACTTTGATATTGCAGCCTGAACAGACTAAAACACAATGATATGGACAAACATTCTTCTACATATTCTCTGTCTTACTTCCTAGTATAACCACTCTAATCAAAATGTATCACATCATCCCTGGCACCAGTCTGTGAGTTTCCTGAGATTGGCAGAGAAATACCTCAGCTCTTAGCACTGCGCCTGGCTGGCTCTCAGAGACTTGCAGGTAACTGGCCAATTATCAGCTCTACACTTATGAGTCCACAACTGGATAGCCAAGTTCTCTTAAAATACACCTAAGATACCTGAGTGGCAACAGCTAATGCAGTAAAAATGTGTAATTAACCTAGTGATAAAGTAAAGAAGCCTACAGGTGGAGAGTTTCAGGGTTGGTGAAGGCAGCTCTATGACAGCAAGGACCCAGATCTGGCCCTCAGTAACTATGTGACTTGAGCACATCCATTATTTTTCATACCCCCAGTTTCTTAAGGAAACAACTATGGCACTGGACAGCACTCAGTAAATTTTTCTATCATTATCATTATTGTCTCAAACATCACTATTTTGTGAAAGATTTTACCTGCTCAAGAGTCCCACTACAATCAAAATGATAACCCATGAGCTAGATAATCTTGATGCTTCTTTCACTTTCAAGTAAATGGCTCTGTGTTTTATCTAGTTCTCATAGATGAGACAGATTGCCCAGGGTCCAATCTCCACTGGACTTTCCTGAGCAGGAAGAAAATATGGGATAGAAAAGTTATTCGGTAGCTACTGCACGAAGAGAACACATTTTTCATGACAGCAGAGTGTCGGTGCTTCCGTCTGCCTCACATGAGCCTTCCCCACTCTACCTACCAACAGGGGTGAGTGCAAAGGTTTAATGAAAACAAAATGCAACCAGATTGATTTATTATCCAGCAACTGTTTACGCTACACACGCACCTTTTAAAATAGCACTCTGGTGGGTGTTGCTATTTGGTGGCCAGAAAGAAGAACTGGAATAAATGGAAAATTTTTAAATGCCAAAAACAAGGCCGAAAAAAAAAAAAAAAAGAAAAACCACAATGTGGCAAGATATCAACTGTAAGTTCTCACTGTGAGTAAAAAGAATGAAGCCCAGGGGAGTATGTGGCCTAACTGTAAACAAGTCTGGGAGATGAAATTATAAAAGCAGAACAGAACCCTCAGAACTCCTAGAGGGGTCTTCAAGTGCCAGTAACAGGTTCATTCACCCAAATCTGAATTTTTATTCAACCAAATTTTTATGACATAGCAATTTCAATTAAATACATCCAAAGAGGCAACATATTACTAACACAAGGTGCTATTTCTGTCTCTCATAATAAATCCATCTTTCTTTCCTAATTATCTATCTTTGGCCCAATGAGACCCTACCTACCCAACCCCTAGATAAGCCTAAGAGGTAAAAAAAGAAAACTATCCTCTCTCAATAAAAGGGATCTTTTTGGAGTAGCATCTTGTATCCCAAAGATTCTGAAACAACATTTTCCACTATAAACAAACAAACATACAGTTAACTACCAGTTTCCCATAAGAACACACCAAATGCTTTATATTATAAAGCAAGGAAAACTTTCTTTTGAACAAAATTACTTGAAATGACCAAGAAATATTTTATGGGCTGCACTTAAAAGAATAATCTAAGAAAACTTGGAATGCTTCATGGGATTTATGGACTTATCTTAAGCAATGGATCATAGTTCTACCATAAAAAACACAATTCACTGACAGTTTGGCATTTGGCTTTGTTTTAATTTCTGTACACACAACCTACTGGCTGGACCAACGCCAAAGTATATTAACCACAAGCTGCAGCATTAGAGTAATTATAACACAAATGAATCCAAATTTGTTTTCTAGAAGATTCACATAAGAACATAGTAGAGATGGTCTCTGCCTTCGAGGAGCTTACTCTCTTATTGTAGAACCAAAATCCAACTAAAGGAAAGAATGATCCCAAACACAGTTTCTTGTATGCTAATATATACAGTTCGTGGTTCACCTTCACAAGGATTTAAATGTACAAGATAGAATAAATTAAGAGCTAAACCACTGAACTAATGGGAAAGGAATGGGAATCCAGTCAGGGAAGGCTGCACTTCATGCCATTAAGCATCTAAATCTCGGAAAAGAGAAACATCTCTGGAGACATTTCTTTCCTGCACTTAGCCTAAGAAAATCAAGCAGACATTTTTGTTTGTATATATAATGCATCTATCTATATACTGTGCACGTTATTATTTATCCATTCACTTGCTCATTCGCTGCCACAGTCTCAATGCTGACATAGTATGTTCCCTAGAGATCATTCTAGCCCTGACTATTCAGAACCTTAACTTATAAGCCCTTCTGTGCTAATTACGCTATGTTCTAAATTACAGTAGATTGTTTAAATGAACTAATCACATGACTTACAAGTGAAATTAACACAGTAGCAAAATGTTTTCTAAAAGCAGCAGTGACCTTAAAACCACAGGATTCCTATTCTTTCATTGCTGTCTTCTCGGATTTAAGACATTTATATCAAGTAATTATAAGCATCACTCCCCAATAATCAAACTGTTCGTGAAAATAGCTAACATTTATCTTACTAGACCCACATATCACAATATATACATATATATATTACGTATACATTCAAATTCATCAGAATTTCTTATAAATGAAGATGAAAAATCATACTCTTACCTTCCCTGTCTCAATATAGCAATAAACAGGAAAGTAGGAAAAATAATATTTTCTGACACTTAATTCAACAAATCTACACATAAAATCACTCTGGAAAAGAGTTCCATTTCTAATGAAAATATAAACTGCAGAACACAGAGTTTATTTATTTTTTTTAAGATTTTATTTATTTATTCATGAGAGATGGAGAGAGAGAGGGAGAGAGGGAGATAGAGAGAGAGAGAGAGAGAGAGAGAAGCAGAGGGAGAAGCAGGCCCCCAAGGAGCAGGGAGCCCGATGCGGGACTCGATCCCAGGACCCTGGGATCATGACCTGAGCCAAAGGCAGACGCTCAACCATCTGAGCCACCCAGGCGCACCAGAACACAAGAGTTTTAAAAAAAATCACATAAATGTCTTCAAAGTCTGTGATTCCAAGGATTGTGTTTGTCACTTGGGATGTAATCAAGACACCACTGAAAGACTTGACTTATTTAAATGCTGTTGAGTAGCTACGCCAGCCTCCTCCCCGTTTCAGCTATCACAGCCTTTGGTCAAGCCCTCACTGCGTGCTGGCACAAACCATGACATCAGCCCTGATACAGCCTGCTTCCATTTGCTCCCCAGCCCAGCTTGTTTCCCACTTGGCAGCATGTGCTGGAGAACACCCCACTTCAGGTTTGCCTTCCAAAACAACAAAATCCATTCTCCCGTAAAAGGTTCCACTGCTCCAAGCAACTATGTTGCTTACAACATAGCTTGCACTCCACGGATGTTGTCGGAGGCTCTTCCATACTTGGCCCCACACCCAGCAGTGTGCTCATTCTCATTAGCACCCTCCTCTCCACCCATGCTCCCATCTTACATGACTCACTCCCCTACTTAACATCTGTGATTTTCACAGAGCATTTCCTCTACACTAGAGGTTCTCAACCAGAGCTTATTCTGTCCTTCAAGAGACTATTTCACAAGGACTAGAGACATTTTGGGGTGTCACAAATGAGGGTTTTGGTGCTCTTGGCATCTGATGAGTAGAGGTCAGGTTTGCTGCAATATATTCTACAACGCATAGCACAGCCACCCATGGAAAAGAATTACCCAGCCCAAAATATCGACCACTAAAATATCACCTAGCGCAAAGTAGTACCCGGATTGAGAAGACCTCCCCTACCAGAAACATTGTCCCTCCATCCAGCCAACTCCTCCATTTCTCAAGGTCCAACTCAGAATTCCCCTTGTCCTTGAAACAGCCCCTGGTTTTCCAGGCTGCCAGACACTCCCTTTCTCCGGACCCCGTTTGCTTTAAACTATGTTTCAACCTACATATATGACAGCTAGCTATTTAAGTGTCTGTATCCTCCCCATCTGTGGACTCCAATCTGCCAAGTCTTCTTCTTTCCACCCCTTGATTTGCCTATTGCGGATACTGCATAAACATTAAATGAGTATGTATATCCTTTTTCATAATATTCTATTTTCCCCTCTAGACCTGCACTGTCCAAATACAGTACTTACATTTAAATCTTAAATGTAACAAAAATGAAAATTCTGTTCTTCAGTTCCACTAGCCACATCGCAATAGCTCAATAGACACATGTGGCTAACGCACTGGACAGTGTAGAAGGTTTGACTGGGCAGCACAGCATCTAGACCATTAACTTCAGGAGACTGAGGGGCTATATCTATGTTCATAGACATGCCTGGTACACAGCTGGTACACCATAAATATTTACATGAGTGAATGAAGGTACAGGGATCCTGAGTGTGCTAATTTCCATGAAGAGCAAAAGCACAGCCAAGATAGAAACTTTCTGAAAATCCCAGTTTGCTAGTGGTCAGCACAGAGGGCTCTCAGCCATGAGGGGCCACATATGGTCTGGGTGAGTAATGAATAAACTCCAGGGCATCAGGTAAAACAGCAGGGTAATAGGTCAGGAAATTAACATTCCAGAAGCCAAATGATAGTTGACCAAACTGAGTCTCTCCTGAATGGCTTCCTGAACAGCTGAGCCCTGAGCACCAGGAATCACAGCTAGAAAAGGCACACAGATGATACAATTATAATGCAGAACACAAATCCCAAGGGGAAACATCAAAACCTAGAGAGACAAGGGCGACATAGGGACTAGAACAGGGAAGCCTCAGAGCATCCTGACTGGCTAAGGACACCAGATTTTAGAGACAGAGCTGGGTCCCTGTTCCTCCTCTGTCACTTTCTAAGAGGGCAATTTGGGCAATTCAGTTGACTCCTTTGAATTTCACTTTCCTTATCTATAAAACGTGAGTCACAGTATTATTTATCTTCCTCACTGTTTTATTGAAGGGATTATGAGATAATGTATGATGCATTCAACACAAAGGCTGATACACAACAGGCAATGAATAAATATTGCTATTTTTTGTAATTATCAAAAGTAATCTCTAAAGATAGGAGAAACCTAGAGGTCAAGTCCAACTCCAACTCCAACCCCATCTTCTAGCGTCACTATCTGAGCTCTTTATCCTCCTTAGAATATTCTTGCCAAGGGTTATTCAGCCTTTAATTGACATCCTTTAATGACCATGCACTTACTGCTTCTTGAGGCAGCTCCTTCTATTTCAGATGACTGGAATACAAAATCACCACGTTTCTCCATGGGGCACTACTAGCCTGTGGATGTCACAATCTTTATATGGCATTGGGCTGTCCCATGCATAATAGCCCTCTAGATACCAGTAGCCTACACACACACACACACACACACACACACACACACACACACACACACACACAATCACTGTAGAAACAACAACAACAAATGTCCTTATATATTTCCCATGTTCCCTATAAAGGTAGTACCATCACCTGCTAAAAACTATTTCCAAAGCTAAAATCTACCTCCCGGATTTAAGCTTGAAAGAAATGTAAATAGGAAGAGTCAAAGATGACTGATATTTTAGTCATGCCATGAACTATACGGTAAAGACTTTGCCTGCTAGCTCTCAGATCCATTTCCTGTCCTTCCCCTGCTCTGCATCTCAAGGAATTACATCTCATGGGCTCTTTGGCCAACTGCCTTGTGGTTAGGTTCATCCATTGAGAGGTACTGGAGTGTGAGAAAAGGAGAGAAGTCAGAGTATTTATTTTTCTCTTACTCTGTGTTGTGTAGTGTCTCTTCTCTGGAAGGCACCTGTCCTATCTGGATCCAAGAGCCCTCTCTCCATAGTCCAAACTCCTACAAGGGTAGCCTTGCCCATGTTCCTGCTCCTATGGACTCTAGCCTCAGGGTTTGATAATACTCCTTCCTCTTGTCTCTTCAAGCTTCCTACTAATCCCTGGATGGCCTCATGCCCCTGATTGCTCTTTCAACTTTTCTGTCACCCATGTAATGAATTTTATGCCCCATTAAATCCCTTCTGTTGAAATACACTGAGCAATTTGTTTTCCTGATTGGACACTGACATACATGAAGTTAGGGATGATGTTTCTTACTGTTTCCATCTTGGATCAATGACTGAAAAGAGAGAAAAAGGGATTATTTCCAGATTTTTTTTTTCATGGCTTGTAGGGCACTAATGTAGTGACTCTTAAGGAAATACGTATTTTATGATGTTTTATTTCCTAGGGATATAAATTTAGGAGAACCTGTCAAAGTTGAAGCTACTTTTCTGTCCATGGACATGCTTTTCCTTTATGGAAAAATATAGCATTTCCCCCAAAGGAGACTGATTCCTCAGACAGGAAATAGCTATGAGTAGTAGATTGAGGCTTGACTTCAGAGAGACAGCATTTTGGCTTATTTCTTTCACCCACTTTCACTGTAACTCTGGAAATACTGGAGAAAGGAAAAGGAGACTGATTCCAAAATGTGACCAAAGTTCATCTCAATTAGTTGCTAAAAAATGCTCCAACTTCTGACTGGAATACCTTCAATACAAGATGAACGGCCCCAATTTAAAGTGGAGATGCTGCCAAAATATACACAAATGAAAATAAACGAATAAAAATACACACAAATTATCTAAATTACAGATAGATAAGCATATGTATTTAGCCAGGAGAGCAAGGGAAGTTTTGTCTTTATGATTTTGATTATTTTCCAACACATTTTTTCATTACCACTTTCTATGTGTACTCACTTGGCCAATTATAACGAGTGTCTTCAGAATCCTCTAGTTCTTAGCAACAGAAACTCACCCAAACTAATTTAATGCTACAGAAAATCAGTAGAAGTAAATCTAATCTAGAAGCAAACTCATGAATTCCAAGAACAGAAAATTCAGTCAAGCCAATCGAGGAAGAATTAAGCCAAGAACTAGAAAACCTTCAAGAACCAAGGAAATATTCTTCCTATGTCATTCTCTCTCAATCTGGGATTTATCTGGTCTCATCTGTGTGCCAGTGGACTCCCTGGCTTCTCTTTACATATGGGTGAAATGGCTGGCCACCCCACAATAGTATCCTTAGCATCTATGTTAGCCTGCCCTTGGTTCAGGTGGCCTGCTGGGACTAATAGAATCTCTAAATCCCCAATTCTGGGCAAATTACTTTCATCTAACTCAGCATGGGTCAGTTGTCTACTCTTGACCCCACCAGCTGTTTCTGGGGAAACACAGTCCTATAGTACAAGCAGAACTGCTGGACTAGCCCTGTTGACAAAGTAATTCTAAGACACAAGGTTGAGGGAAGAAGAGAGTAATGGGCTAGGGAGCTACACTTGAAGTAGATCAACTTCAAATGGGCATTATTATAATTATTCTAATTTTTCAGACAAGAAACAGGCACAGAGGGGTTAAATCACCTGTTGAATAACTCACAGTTGATTAATGTCAGAGGCACTACTTGAATCCAAGTCTCCAGAATTCTTTCTCCTCGATTCTAAGTTAACATCTATATAATGGAATCTGTGGCAGGCAGAATATGGAAACTTGTAGCCTACTACTACTAGTACTTACTATAATACTGGGTATTTTTTTAATTTTAATAAAATTATAAATTTAGCAACTTTTCTTATTATAAAAGAACCGAGCAAGTGTTCTAAAAACATGACCTATCTTATTTGTCCACCACCATCAGCTCAGCCATCTGCCTCTCTAAAGTCAGCAGCTGCTATCAGATGTTTAGTAGGACTCAGAATCTAGGGAAATCCCTGGAGAGAACTTGAAACAAATTCAGTGCAAATGCCAGAGAGCTTCAGAGCCCTATATACAGCATGGTGATTTCAGATCTTTAGAGCTCAGCAGAGTAGGGTGAGGCAAGTTCATCTTTATCCATTTTGAGAATGCTAAGTCTCCCTGAGCACTCAATGTCCAGGAGGGACTAAATGGACATAATACATCTTCCCTACTCTCATGGTTTGGAGTGTGGAGGGAGATCAGATTTGTAAAGTGGCTTCCTATTATTGTAGTAAAAGGAGTTTAACAGTCCTAAGCCCCTTATCCACAAGGCAAGAAACCTCTCCCCAGCCACCCCCCACCAAATACAGGTTAGGTACAATTAAAAATATTCTCACAACTAAATTTGAGTCCCAGTGAGTCAAGAGAGAAAAATACCTTGCCTTCTTGGAAGGCCAAGCAAAACAAGAGCAGAGGGCCAGGTAAACATGCCCCCCTAGAATAGAGGAGTATACCTCAATGCAAAATAATACAGGTTCTAGAGAGATTCGAGTGCAAATATCAAAAGATTTCCTGGAACTTAAAAACAAAACAAAATTTTGAACTATGAAATTCAGTAAAAGAATTAAAAATGGAAAATTAAGTTGACTACTGAGATAGTAATTAGTGGCCCAGGAGATACCTCAAGGCACAAAACAAAACAAAAGAATAAAATGTGAAAATCACAAAGGAAAATACCAAGAAACTAAGATTACAGATGCAACATAATAAAAATGGGGGAAAAAAAAGAACAGATGACAGAAAGGTTATAAGAGTGGTTAATGCCTAGGAACCAATACTAGGGAAAACAAAACAGAGACAAAAACAAAAATACTTCCCTGAACTGGGCGAAGATCTGAACCTGAAATTGAAAGTGCTTGTGAGTTCCAGGCAGCACTGATGAAACACACACACGCGCACACACAGTCCCAGGCTTATTCTGGTAAAATGTATGAAGTTTTAAGATTTAAAAAAATATTATAAACTGTCAGGCAAAAAAAAAATGTGTTCACTTAAAGACAAAACAAAACTCAGACAGGCATCAGACTTTTCATCTGCATTACTGGAAGCCACAGCATCAACAGACTACATTCATAAAAGGTCTGCAACTCAAGGACTTTCTACCCGCCAAGGTATAATTCACCAATCAAAGGGGAAGAAAGAACATCTAGGACTTGCAGTAAACTGAGAAAGTATATCATACGCATACCTAATCTGGAATACCTGAAAAAAAATACTCTAAACAAACAACAAAGGAGCCCAAGCTGAGTTTTAAAAAAAATATAGAAGGGAAGATGAACTAAAGAGGATGCAGCACTGAGCACTGAAATGTAATGCAAAGGCTCTCAGGCCACGTGTAATATGAGTGCTAAGCAGGGACTTAGGAAACACAACAGGCACCCATTTCTTCAACTATTCCAGAAAAAAAATTAAAAGAAGTAGGAGGTAGAAATAAGGAGAAGATAAAAGCATCTGGAAAGAGTTATGTTGCAGGTATGGAAGGCAGAAGAAGACAGGGAAATAAAAGTTATTGCCCTTTGTGGAAAGCAACAGGGAGGTAGAAAGGGAGCAATGGTATGGTTATAATGAAGAAAAGAATGCATTTTGTTTGGGATTGTATTTTGCTACCATAGAAAAGCAGTCATCTATATTTGAAATAGCAGAAAGGGCATCAGTAATTATTCCTGGGATAAAAGCAGAACCTCCATGTCAATAAGACAATTCTTTAGACTTCAGTTTTAATCCTTTTAGTATAAAATGTATATCAGATATGTGAACTGTGGACTGCTTATTAAATGTTTTTAAAAGGTACACTGACAGATGTCTGGCCAGAGAAAGAGGCCTTTGTCCCTTGAACAGTGATGAGGTACAGACTACCATGATGACTTGGCCACCAAATGAATATAAGAAGTACCTTAATTATTGTAGGTAAAATAACAACATCTAAAAATCACTCAGGAATTACCTAGAAAACAAAGAAGAAGACAAACTAATGTTTACATACATGCATGAATTTCCACCCCAGGTTTCCTCTACAGATCATTTAATAGGCATCTGGAACGAACATAGGTATCACACGTGTCTCATCACAATGGTTTATGAACCACGGTGAAACTGTTTTGCCCTAGAAATCCCCAAGGCAAGGTTGCAGGATGCAGGAAAAGAGCATAGACAAAATCATCTCATTTCCTTAGCTTTAAATGTACTCCTCTGAAAGCAGCCCTCACACAGCTGTTTTTGGCATTCCCATGTCTATCGCCTCCCACAGACAGAGGCTGAGATCCTTGATGAAAACAGTGCGAACATGGCACGTGTCTGTCATTAGAAAAGAAAATTTGTCTAAGGAAGGCAATTTAGTCATGTGTATTCTGATTATGGAAGAGTCTCTAGTGTAAGCTGGTAAAATGAGTTAAAATACACACCATACAATTACTATTACTACTTAAAAAGACTGATATTAAGGTTTTTGCAGTTTCTTCCAGAGAAAGAGTGTGATACATGGTATTGGTTGGAGGTAAATCTACTGTACTGAAGTTGGAAAAAGGATTAAGTTAAAGAGTCAATCAAATATTTTTAGAGGTATCATTAAGGAAAATGTATAACCACATGGTCCTGATATGTTTGGAAATACTTTGTGTCACTTAGTTCAAAATAAAATATCTGAAATCAGTGAACATTAGTCAGTTATAACAGGTGGCTGTCAGCAAGTTACCTGAAGACACTGGCATAATAAAAATGAAGAGACTCCATAGTTTTGACATCTTATGACAACAAAAGAAAAAGAACCATGTATGGAAGTATGGGAGGATCATGGGCAGAGAAAAATGTTTTAGAACATCCAGAGAAGGGTTTAAGTCAAAGTAGGTGCCTTGAGATTGTCACCTAGAGAATGTGTTGCCTTCAGTGCCTGCCCGTTTTCCCACCAGCTTAGTAACAACTGGGTTAATAAACCATGAGTTTGTGAACTCATACTGTCTCTCAAGGCCCACTTCTCAGCATCACTGTACAAAGGAAATCAGTAATATCATTCATAGGATAGCTTTCATGGGGTGCTAATTATTGTGGCAACTCAATGCCTAGAAAAATACATCTTGCTACTTGCCTCTCTCAATAAGGTAGAATGGAAAGACAACTTGAATTTCATCAGATTTTCCAGGAGTCTTAAATATTTTTAAGCCCAATGCCCTCACTGGACAGATGAAGAAACACTGGCTCTAAGAAATTAGCTTATTTGTCTAAGGTCACAGGTAGTTTGCACCAAAATTTTCACCTGGTTCTTAAATCCCAAACCAGTGTACTTTGCACTCTTAGATATTTATCATCAAAAGATCTTTAACTCTCACATTGAGGTCTTTCATCCATTTTGAGTTTATCTTTGTGTATGGTGTTAGAGAATGGTCCCGTTTCATTCTTCTGTATATAGCTGTCCAATTTTCCCAGCACCATTTATTGAAGAGACTGCCTTTTTTCCACTGCATATTTTTTCCTGCTTTGTCGAAGATTATCTGACCATAGAGTTGAGGGTCCATATCCAGGCTCTCTACTCTGTTCCATTGGTCTATATGTCTGTTTTTGTGCCAGTACCATGCTGTCTTGGTGATCACAGCTTTGTAATATAGCTTGAAATCGGGCAACGTGATGCCCCCAGCTTTGTTTTTCTTTTTCAACATTTCCTTGGTGATTTGGGGTCTTTTCTGATTCCTTACAAATTTTATGATTGTTTGTTCCAGCACTTGGAAAAATGTCACTGGAATTTAGATCAGGATGGCGTTGAAGGTATAGATCGCTCTGGGCAGCACAGACATTTTAACAATGTTTATTCTTCCAATCCATGAGCATGGAACGTTTTTCCATCTTTTTGTGTCTTCTTCAATTTCTTTCATGAGTGTTCTGTAGTTCCTAGAGTATAGATCCTTTACCTCTTTGGTTAGGTTTATTCTGAAGTATCTTATGGTTTTTGGTGCTACTATAAATGGAATTGTTTCTCTAATTTCTCTTTCTACAGTTGCATTGTTAGTGTACAAGAAAGCAACTGATTTCTGTGCATTGATTTTGTATCCTGCCATATTACTGAATTGCTGTATGAGTTCTAGTAATTTGGGGGTGGAGTCTTTTGGGTTTTCCCAAAAATAAAGTATCATATTATCTGCAAAAAGAGAGAGTTTGACTTCTTTGCCAATTTGAATACCTTTATTTCTTTTTGTTGTCTGATTGCTGTTGCTAGGACTTCTAGTACTATGTTGAACAATAGTGGCGAGAGTGGGCATCCTTGACGTGCTCCTGATCTTAAGGGAAAGGCTCTCAGCTTTCCCCCACTGAGGATGATATTCGCTGTGGGTTTTTCATAGATGGGTTTTATGAACTTGAGGAATGTTCCCTCTATCCCTATACTCTGAAGAGTTTTAATCAGGAAAGGATGCTGTATTTTGTCAAATGCTTTTTCTGCATCAACTGAGAGGACCCTATGGTTCTTCTCTCTCCTCTTATTAATGTATTTTGTCACACTGATTGATTTGCGAATGTTGAACCATGCTTGCATCCCAGGGATAACAGGAATCCATCAAAATCCGAGAGGAGAACATAGGCAGTAACCTCTCTGACAGAGGCCACAGCAACTTCTTTCAAGATACATCTACAAAGGCTAGTGAAACAAAAGCAAAAATAAACTTCTGGGACTTCATCAAGATAGAAACCTTCTGCACAGCAAAGGAAACAGTCAACAAAACAAAGAGGTAACCCACAGAATGGGAGAAGATATTTGCAAACGACACTACAGACAAAGGGCTGGTATCCATGATCTATAAAGAACTTCTCAAACTCAACACCCAAAAAACAAATAATCAAGTCAAAAAATGGGCAGAAGACATGAAACACACTTCTCTGAAGAAGACATACAAATGGCTAACAGACACATGAAAAAATGTTCATCATCATTAGCCATCATGGAAATTCAAATCAAAACCACATTGAGATACCACCTTACACCAGTTAGAATGGCAAAAATTGACAAGGCAAGAAACAACAAATGTTGGAGAGGTTGTGGAGAAAGAGGAACCCTCTTACACTGTTGGTGGGAATGCAAGGTGGTACAGTCACTTTGGAAAACAGTGTGGAGATTCCTCAAAAAATTAAAAATAGAGCTACCCTATGACCCAGCAATTGCACTACTGGGTATTTACCCCAAAGACACAGATGTCGTGAAAAGAAGGGCCATATGCACCCCAATGTTCACAGCAGCAGTGTCCGCAATAGCCAAACTGTAGAAAGAGCCGAGATGCCCTTCAACAGATGAATGGATAAAGAAGATGTGGTCCATATATACAATGGAATATTACTCAGCCATCAGAAAGGATGAATACCCAACTTTTACATCAACATGGATGGGACTGGAGGAGATTATGCTAAGTGAAATAAGTCAAGCAGAGAAAGTCAATTATCATATGGTTTCACTTATCTGTGGAACATAAGGGATAGTATGGAGGACATTAGGAGAAGGAAGGGAAAAATGAGGGGGGGGGGAAATCGGAAGGAGAGATGAACCTTGAGAGACTATGGACTCTGAGAAACAAACTGAGGGTTTTAGAGGGGAGGGGGATGGGGGGATGGGTTAGTCCAGTGACGGGTATTAAGGAGGGCATGTACTGCATGGAGCACTGGCTGTTGAATGAAAACAATGAATCATGAATCACTGCAATGAAAAATGGTGATGTATTGTATGGTGACTAACATAAGATAAAATACAATAAAAAATAAAATAAAATAATATAAAAAAAGATCTTTAACTCAATGGAAGTATATAGCTCTCTGTACTTCTGACCACTTATATAAAAATTTACTAAAATCCAATAAAAATTATATTGGCCTTTTTTTAAGATGATAGACACAAATCAGTCTTGAATAATATGATTATGTATTTCAAATATGTATAAGGAAATAATTTTCATTATCCTAACAAAGATTGTTATGTAGGTTAAAACTCCTTTTGAATTATTTTATAACATAGGAGAACACCTAGGTTCCTAACTTCATTAAAGTTCTTATAGTTTTTACATTAAAGAATCATGAAATAAGGCTAATATTCCCTCCTTTCCTTTTATCTAGAAAAGATTATGAATATTCATCAGTTTGTTTTGTTTGTTCATTTGTTGTTGGTTTCTTTTTAGATTCCACATATAAGTGAAATCACAAAGAATTTTTTTCCATCTGAGTTATTTCACTTAGCATAATACCACCAAGGTCCATCCATGTTGTTGTAAACAGCAAGATAGATGGAACTTGGTGGTATTATGCTAAGTGAAATGAAAAAGTAATACGCCTTTACATGTATGTATACGTATATATCACATCTTTATCCATTCATCCATCAATTAACATTTAGCTTCTTTTCATATGTTGGCTATTGTAAACAATGCTGCTATGAACACAGAAGTGCATATATCTTTTTGAATTAGTGTTTTCATATTCTTTGGATAAATTCTCAGCAGTGGAATAGCAATTTTTAAAATTATTTCATAATTTACACTAATTTACATTCCCACCAACAGTGTACAAGGGTTCTCTTTTCTCCACATCCTCGCCAATATTTGTTGTCTCTTTGAGAATAACCACTCTTTTTTTTTAATTAACATATAATGTATTATTTGTTTCAGGGGTACAGGTCTGTGAGTCATCAGTCTTATATAATACCCAGTGCTCATTTTAACACCTACTCTCCCCAATGTCCATCACCCAGTTACCCCATCCCCCAACACCTTCCCCTCCAGCAACCCTCAGTTTGTTTCCTACAATTAAGAGTCTTTTATGAGCTTTGCACAGTGACAGTATCATAGCCAATGAGGTTTATCTGAGGCGCGATTATTGCTAAGAGTCTCATGGTTTGTCTTCTAACATGTGTGAAGTGATATCTCATTGTGGTTTTGATCTGCATCTTCCTGATAGTCAGTGATGTTGAACATCATTTCCTGTGCCTATTGAACTATGTCTTCTTTGGAAAAATGTCTACTCAGGTCTTCTACCTATTTAATTGGATTGTTTCTGTTGTTGTTGAGTTGTAGGATTTCTTTATATATTTTGGATATTAACCCCTTATCGAATATATGATTTACACAAACCTCCCATTCAGTAGGACTGCCTTTTCGTGTTGTTGATGGTTTCCTTCACTATGCAGAGGCTTTTTAGTTTGACGTAGTCCCTTATTCATTTTTGTTTCCCTTGCCTTTGAAGATCCAAAAATATATAACTAAGATTGATGTCAAGAAGCTTACTGTCTATGTTTTCTTCTAGGAGTGTTATGATTTCAGGTCTTACATGCCAGTTTTTTTAATTGTTTTGGGTTAGTTTTGTAAATGGTATAAGAAAGTGGTCTAGTTTTATTCTTTTACATGTAGCTGTCCAGTTTTCCCAACACCATTTGTTGAAGAGACTGTTCCTTCCCCAATGTATACTGGCTCTTTTGTCATATGTTTGGGTTCATTTCTGGACACTCAATTCTGTTCCATTGATTTGTGTCTGTTTTAATCTAATACCACACTGTTTTGATTACTAGATCTCTGTAGTTTTTTTTTGAAATTAGAAAGTGTGATGCCTCCAGTTTTGTTCTTTCTCAAGATCACTTTGGCTATCCAGAGTCTTTTGTGGTTCCATACAATTATTAGAATTATTTTTTCTAGTTCCGTAAAAAATACTTTTGGGATTTTAATAGGGATTTCAATGAATCTGTAGATTGCTTTGAATAGTATGAACATTTTAACAATGTTAATTCTTCTAACCCATGAGAATGGAATATCATTCAATTTATTTGTGTCTTCTTTACCAGTGTCTGTAGTTTTCAATGTACAGATCTTTCACCTCATTCACTAAATTTATTCCTAGGTATTCTTGTTGATGCAATTGTAAGTTGGATTGTTTTCTTAATTTCTCTGATAGTTCATTATTAGTGTACAGAATACAAGAGAGTTGTGTAAACTGATTTTGTATCCTGAAACTATACTGAAAAAAATGCTTTTGCTGCATCCCATGGATTTTTGACTTTTGTATTTCCAATTTCATGTCTTTCTTGTATCCAGGGGTTTTATTATTTAAATTCAATTAGCCAACATTAAAGTAGTTTCAGATGTAGAGTTCAGTAATTCATCAGTTGCATATAAAACCCAGTGCTCATCATATCACATGCCCTCCTTAATGCCTGTCACCCAGGGGTTTTTTGGGTTTTTTTTTTTAATTTCTCTTTTGATTTCTTCATTGACCCATTGATTGTTTGGTAGCATGTTGTTTAATCTCTACATATTTTTAATTTTTCCAGTTTTATTCCCATAATTGATTTCTAGTTTCATATCACTGTAATTGGAAAAGGTGCTAGATATAATTTCAATATTCTTAAATTTACTGAGACTTGTTTTATGGCCTAACATATGATCTATCCTAGAGAATGTTCATGTGCACTGGAGAAGAATGTGTATTTTCTGCTGCTTTTGGATGAAATGTTCTGTATATATCTATTAAGTCCATTTGGTCTACTGTGCAATTTAAGACCAATGTTTCCTTATTGATTTTCCATCTGGATGATTTATCCATTGATGTAAGTGGGGTATTAAGTTCCCCTACTACTACTATATTGCTCTCAATTTCTTCCTTTAGGTCTATTAATATTTGCTTTATATATTTAGGTGCTTCTATTTTGGGGGCATAAATATATACAATTGATATATTCTCTTATTACATGCTTTTGTTATATTCCCTTTATCATTATGTAATGTTCTTCTTTGTCTTTTATTAGAGTCTTTGCTTTAAAGTCTACTTTGTCTAACATAAGCATAGGTACACCAGCTTTCTTTTTGCTTCTTATTTGCATTGAGTATCTTTTTCCATCCCTTTACTTTCACTCTTAGTGTGTCCTCAGTTCTGAAGTGAGTCTCTTAAAAACAACATGTAAATGAGTCTCATTTTTTAATCCACTCACTCTGTCTTTTGATTAGAGAATTTAGTCCATTTACATTTAATTATTAATAGATAGGTACTTACTGTCATTTTCTTGATTGTTTTCTGCCTGTTTTTAATAGTTCCTCTCTGTTCCTTTATTCTTCTCTTGCTCTCTTCCCTTGTGGCTTGATGATTTTCTTAGTGTTATGTTCACATTATCCTATAGATTTTGCTTTGTGGTTATCATGAGAATCACATATAACATCATATATACATATAAATCTATTTTAAATTGATAATGACTTAAGTTTGAGCACATTCTAAAACTCTACATTTTTATTCCCCCTGAACATGCTGTGCTTTTATGTCATATTTTACAACTTTTTATTTTGTGTATCCCTTAATTATTATGTTATCATTAACCTTACTACTTTTGTTTTAACCTTCATATTAGCTTTATAAGTAATATATTACCTTTACTTTATATTTGCATTTACAGTGAGAATTTTACTTTCACATATTTTCTTGTAACTAGTTAGTGCCATTTCTTTTCAGCTTAATGAAGTCACTTTAACATTCACTTTAACATTTCTCGAAGCCTGGTTCAGTGGTGATGAACTCCTTCAGTTTTTTTTGTCTGGAAAACTTCTTATCTCTTCTTCAATTCTGAATTATAACCTTGCTGAGTATAGTATTATTTCTTGGAGGATTTTTCCTTTCAGCACTTTCAACATATCATACTCCTCCCTTCTGGCCTGCACAGTTTCTGCTGAAAAATCACCTGATAGCCCTTGTATATAACAAGTTGTTTTTCTCCTTTTGCTTTTAATATTCTTGGTTTTACTTTTAACATTTTAAGTATAATATGTCTTGGTATGGATCTCTTTGGGTTAATCTTATTTAGAACTCTCTCTGCTTCCTGAATCTGGATGTCTGTTTTCTTCCCCAGGTTAGAAAGTTTCCAGCCATTACTTCTTCAAAGAAATTTTCTACATCTTCCTCTCTATTCTTCTTCTTCTGGCACCCTGATAATACAAATGTTATTCTGCTTGATATTGTCCTACAGGTCCCTTAAGCTATCTTCACTTTTTAAAACAATTTTTGGCCACTCTGATGGGGTGATTTCCACTGCCCTCTCTTCTAGGTTGCTAATCCATTCTTGAACTTCAAATACCATTTAGTACTTTCTCATATTTTCTATATCTGTTGAAGTTCTCCCTGTGTTCATCCTTTCTTCTCCCAAGTTCAGTGAGCATCTTTATGACCATTACTTTGAACTCTTCATCAGGTAGATTACTTATCTCCATATCATCAGGTTCTTTTCTGAGCTCTTGTCTTATTCTTCATTTAGAACATATTCCTGTCTCCTCATTTTGCTTGACTCTCTGTGTTTGTTTCTATGTATTAGGCAAAACAGCTATTTCTCCCAGTCTTGAAGGACTAGACTTGTGTAGAGATGAACCTTATCTTTCAACATTGCCCTGGTCTGGTTGTTTCTCAAACCTTTGTGATTGTCATTTTAAATAGCCTGATTTGTTCTTGACAGGTCCCAGTTGTTGAGGGTATGCTAAGGTGAATCAGTGTTCCAAAGAGAAGGCTCTCAGACACGGCTTAGTTCCAGGCTAACTGTAAGCTAGATCTGCAGGCAGCAGCTTTTAAGGTATGTAAATATGTAGAGCCCTGTGAGTCCACAATCATAAACCCTGCTGGCCTTAGACCAGGAAGTCTGAAGGTATCTCCTGAGTAACAGTTGCAAAACTCATGGCTTTAGATGTGAACTTCTTTCTTGGAAGTATCAATAGCTAATGGAAAGGCCAAGGGAGGGTGCTAATGTGGTGTGTCCCTGCCCATGTTTCCCGGGGGCACCTCTGAAGCCTCTGGGATATGTGGCAAACCTGAATCCTGACCCTCAGGCTAACGCTCCAGGACAAGAAAATAATGAAGAAATGAAGAATGCGGGTATGTTTTAGCCCACTATTTGTGCAGGGCCTGGAAGTGGTAGCCTGCCAAGGACTACTTCTTCAATTGTTTCAAACCCATGGGCCCCAGAAATACAATTACCCCTGGCCACCAGAGGTGGTACTCAAGGAGTGTGCATATCCACTAGCTGTGGTGGGGCAGACTGTGGCTATGGCATGCAGGGTAGGGGGCTCCCACCAGAGCTAGCAGGCTAGAGGGTGGGGTGTGAAAATGGCCTCAATAGTGCCAGCACTAACTAGGCAAAAGAAGAATGCAAAAATGACACCCACTAGCACCCCTATGCCTGCAAAACTCCCAACAGGTTTCTGACTTTCAGGCAGACACTTTAACAAATAAGTCTCTTTCTCATATGGTCTAGGTGCTTTTCAAATTGTTGCTTTTGTGTTAGGTCATGGGTCTATGCAGAAGGTCTTTAAGAGTAGATTTTTCCATTCCCTATAGTCCTATGGTTCTCCCAGAAGTATCATTTTTTTTCAAGGTCAGAGGCTTTGGGGGCTCATCTCTCCAATGCAGTTCCCAAGGACTGGGGTACCTGGTATGGGGCACAAACCCCTCATTCCTCAGGGGGAAGCTTCATATTATGAGATCCCTCCCAAATGTGGGTCACTACAGCTGGTGTGGGGATTCTTGCAAGACAATGTATATGCTTTTCCTACCTGTCTCAATGTGGCCCTTTTATCCTTTGTTGTAGATGTGCTGTTCACCTGGCCTTCAGGTCATTTTCAGAAGGAACTGTTCCATATATAGCTGTGGGTCTGTTGTGTTCATGGGAGGAGGTGGGTTCAGGATCCTTCTATACCTCCATCTTGAACCCTTCTGTTTTACTTCTGGTACTCCAATTACTTGTACGTTAGACATTGACATTGTATTCTACAATTCTTATCCTTCCTTTACTTATTATACATTCTTTTATTTCCTCTCTGTGCTTTAGTTGGACAGGTTCTATTGAGCTGTCTACCAGATTATTGCTCCTGTATTCTACTGTAAAATACATTTACTGAGTAATTAACTTACGATATCATATTGTTTGGTTCTACAATTTCCATTTGACTCTTTTTATAGATGGTCCCTCTGTGGTGAAAGTATCCATGTTTTTATCCATTGCTACTCAGTTTCTCTAGCTTCTTGAACATATTAATCACAGCCACTTTTAAAACTTTGTCTTATAACACCAATTTCCAGATCACCTGTGAATATATTCTATTGATGGATTTTTTGTCTTGATACTTTTTGTCAGTTAGAGTTAAAGGAATGTCAGGCAATGTGTTAAAAATTGTAGAGGTTCCAGAACACATTATTTTCCTCTGGAGAAAATTTACCCTTTATTCTGCTAGGCAGAAAGAGTCCGAGTTGGTGACCTTTATCCAACCAAAGAATAATCTGAGGCTGGGCTGTTGTTTTACTAAGGCTCAATCAACCTCTGAAGTCTGCTCCCCCTAGGGTGCAGTCTTGTATGCTTCCAACTGAATAGTAAGTATGATCACCAGGATCATTATCTCAACAGTTCTTAAACACTAATCTTTGATGTTTCAATGATACTTACCAGAAGTTTTGTTTTGTTTTGTTTTTAAAAGTTCTTGACTTTGTTTTTTGTTTTGTTTCTTGCCCCCAACTCCACTCATTTTCAGAATTCAGCAAAGGTAATGAGGAAAAAGCAGGCTATGTTTTGAGTCACCATTTTTTTCCTCTTTTATTCCACTCCATGAGACCACCAAAAGTCCTGTAAGTTTCCTTTTCCATTATTAGCAGCCCTCTGTCTGGGCAGAGGCCCCATCCTCTACTTCCTACCCATGGCCAGAAGTAGGGTATCTGCTCAGACAAAAAGTAGATATCAATCATCAGCTTAGCTTTTCATGGTGTTACCATCTCTGCAATTTTGGCCATTCTAGTTCTCATTAACTCAAAAATTCTCTGATGCATTTAAGCATAACTTTTCAAACAGTTATCCATATTTTCTGGTTGTTCTCAGCAAGAGCATTATTCTACCACAAGCCACTCCATCCTATCCAGAACCCTAATCATATTTTTGTTCATTGTAAAATAAATTCCACTTATCCCTTCAAAAGTTTTCATGGAAGACAGACAGACAGGAAAGTATTATATTAGTACCTGAGAAGAGCTTTGTGCAGTGCAAAGGAATTTAAAATGCTACTTAGAATACTGCAAAATCACTGTATTGCAGCCTAAGCATAACACTGCAATGAGTATGCATGTCACCAGCTTTTATATAAAAGACACAGAAGAACAAGCAATATACCTATTATTTCAAGCAGCAAATCTTGATGCATAGACCTGAAGGAAGAGGTGTCTTATACCAATTCTCTAATATAACAAGGAAGTGACACAGTGATATTCCATGTTGCTCATGTTTTTAGGGTCTGGATTTGCTTTTTTTTTTTTTTCTTTAGATCTATAGATTTAGAAGAAAACAGCAATATATTTTACTAAAACATGTAAAAATCATTTTGATATGACTGTCATTATATTATGAAATTCTTTAAAAACATATCATTTTGAAGTGCTTATCCTTACATCTTATTACTTAACCTTGCAATGATGGATCTCATCAGTCTGCAAACTAGTATCTAAATTAAAGCCCAAAAATTATTGCAATCCTCTGAAAGTTTCACTACACCATATTCACTCATGAAAGCAACCAATGAAGAGTAAGAATATAAAGTTATCTCTTTCTTTCTTAACAACATGACATTTGGGACGACTTTCCAACTTTTCCAAAAAACACAGTCTTTATGATGTAATTAAAGAGCTCCCATATTTTTTTTTTAAGACTTTATTTATTCATTTGACAGAGAGAAAGAGCACAAGCAAGGGGAGTGGCAGGCAGAGGGAGAGGGTGAGGGAGAAGCAGGCTTCCCACAGAGCAGAGAGCTGGATGCAGAGCTGGATCCCAAGACCCTGGGATCATGACCTAAGCGGAAGGCAGATGCTTACCCAACTGAGCCACCCAGGCACCCAAGAGTTTCCATCTTGCTAATAATTAAGACCTATGATGATACCCTCTAAATCTCGAAAATGCCAACTTAATCCTAAAAACAAAGTAGTAAAGCTTTGTTTTTAGAATTTGGATTTTATGGGTTTGATTCAAATTACTGAGGCAGTCATAAGGGAACACCATACCATACGTGTTGTTTTTATAAATATAATTAAGGCTCTTCGATCCTTTTTGCTTCCTGAATTTATGCAAAATCCAAAACACATGGTACTCTGGCAGGAAAAAGAGGAAATACTAAGAAAATTAATAGTATAAACTGAGATACAGAACCGTATAATAATCAAAGGCTCTACCCTCTAGGCCTGGTTCCATCAATTATTAATTTTGTGACCTACAACAAATCATTTAACTTCATGTCTCTATGACTTCTTATCTATAAAATGAGGCTAAAAACTCCTAACATACTTTATGGGAATCATAACTGTTGGGAGAACCCAATGAGAAGATGTTTTTTAAAGTATTATACTTAAAAAATGAGAGAGCACCATGCAAATGCAAGAATCAGTATTTGTATAACTCTAAGAGGTATTTTTATCCTATTTCAGAAAACAAACTATCTTCAGGCACTTGAAAACCTCGTCAACTTTCATTTGCATAAAATTATTATTCTAATTACAAATTATTTTCATGTATTCATTAAAGCAGGTTCATCAGGGCATCTATTAAGCAATTCTTTATTAGCTTAATTCAAATTATGTATATGAAAGTAATAAAGCTGCCTTTCTCTTTCAATAATAATTTCAAAGAGTCTCCATTAATCCAACTAACTGAAGTATTACTCTAAATTTTATGCTTTCTGATTGTGAGAGAGAAAAGCCTAAATTTGTAAAATAGGTTCAGTGCAAACTCCAACAGTTACTGACACTCTTTTTGGTGACAATATCTAAATATTATAGACATGCTTTATGTTGTATTCTGCTATTTCCATTTCCCCCTTGAGAAACAGAACCTATATTAAAAAAAGAAAGTTAAGGGGCACTTGGGGGGCTCAGTTGGTTAAGCGTCTGCCTTCGGCTCAAGTCATGATCTCAGGGTCCTAGGATTGAGTCCTGTGTTGGGCTCCCTGCTCACAGGGAACCTGCTTCTCCCTCTCCTCCCTGCTCATGCTCTATCTCTCTCTCTCTCTCTCTCTCAAATAAATAAAATCTCTAAAAAATAAATAAATAATAAATAAAAAAAGAAAGTTAAGATCAAGAGATTACCATATAACATTAAGTAACACAAACAGACTAGAACTAACAAATCCCTGGTCTCCAGCTCATTTTACAGTCTTGATAATCCCTCATTGCCCACCTGAATGATGGATATGAGCAGAATCAGGGAAAAAGGTATTTATCTCCTTGAATTTAAATATGGAAAATAAAAGCAGCATGTTTTTATGGTCTGACATCTCTTGTTTCTCTCCTTCCACACTCTCCTTTCCCCAGATGCAACAGCATTCCTCAAGCATTTTAGGTATCTTGACTCTTCTGTGTCTTTGCTGTTCTCTTGGCCTGGACTATCCAGTGTCCACCAAAATCCACCTTTATCATCAAACTGTGAAGCCATGCCTTGTCATTATTCCACAGGATGTTCTGCCTTGTAATGGTGAATTGTTCACTTACCTGCCTGTTCAGCTAAAGTATCAACTGTGGAAGGCAAAGACAATGCCATATTCATCTTTCATGTACCCACAGCACCCTGGTGCTTGGTATATGCTTAGAAGGCAAGGATGTGAAAGAAAAAAACAGATGAATGAATGAATGAATGAATGGCCACTATGGAAGGCCAAGCGATAGACATAGTATTTTAAAGTTATACAGACTGATACCTATAAGCCAGCATACTCTTGGCAAGAGAGCAAATTCAAATTATAAAAAATCTACTTAACTTATAAATCTATCCTGATGTAGAAATAATATTATCTAATCTTATCAGGTGTGAAAATCTTGGATATTATCACATAAAACTTGATTCAGTTGTTCACATAAAACTACTCCATATGAAACATTAAAAAAGATTTATGTTCCATCAAAAATCTGTCATTTTTCATGTGTCTCTAGGTCATTTTTTACTTTTAAAAGTCTTTCATATCTGGACCCAGGGGAAAAGGGACCAGCAATAAAACAATAGTAGAATATTTAAACAAATTATTAAAGAGCCATATTATTTTGATGTAACATAAAATTACTAAAAATGATGCTTTTGAAAAATCTTCCCAAGAGATGTATTAAATGAATAAAACAGAATATTTCTTACTTGTCAAGTAAATAGTTTTACCTATATTTCTTCATGTACATAGGTAAAAGGCTGGAAGGATACATAATATAATGTTAAAAGTAGTTATCTCTGATCAGTGAGATTGTAGATGAATTTTTTTAAATTTACTTCAAAATATTTTCCTGGAATTTCTAGATGTTCTAAAAAAGAACCTTTTGTTATTATAATCAGAAAAAAATACCTATACATTATATTCATTTTAACGGAGGAAAACCTTCAAAGTTTTAGGCAGAAGGACAGAATGGGGCATGATTATCCCTGAAGGAGAATCCAGTGTCCCCTTACCTTACAATGTGAACCTAAGTAAGCCACTTAATGCTTGCAAACTCAGCTTCTTCATTTTTAAAAGGAGGTGCAGGGGTAGATGAGCATTAAAGTATCATGTAGTCATAAAACCCCAGAACCCTCAGCAAAAAGCAGATTACTTTCAAGGGCCTCAGAAATCAGTTCCATCCTTTACAACAGGCAGGATATAAACATGAACCAAGTAAATAAGGAAACCAAAGTAGCAACTACAAGAATCACAGAAATCCCCCAAAAGACCCAACACTATTGCATTATGATACTGCCACCCAAATTCCTTACACTCACAGAATGGCCCACCGTCTCTCGAGCTGATTCCCTTGAAGGTTAATTAATTGTATGCTGTCTGGGGTATTCTCAAGATGCTAAGGAGTCATTTGGGGAGGGAACATAAAATTTATACTAAACAATAATATGCAATTTATAGTCTGGATGTGACACATACTGTATTGGCTTACTTTTATTTCACAGTTAATCTCCCAGCTCACAAAAGTTTTATCGGATTGGAGGCATGTGCAGTACTCCCTTTATAAAATTTTATAGTCCCTTGCTATTTTCAACGGTTTGTTTTATAGGCACAATTTGCTGCCTTAATCTCACCCAATTGTCATGTTCTAAATCATGGTGAATAAAAATGTCTTAAGAGGAGAGCTATGCTGAGGGTAGTACTTAATTACACTTAGTGCCTGATTTAAATATTATCTAGGCATAGCCAAATGCCGGGCACAGAGTAACCCAGCAGAGCAAATCTGCATGAACCGACACAAGTCATTATTGGGCTTTTAATAGCAGAGCTCACTTGCACTCAGATCACACTCTGGCAGCATTCTGATGAAGATGAGTCCCCCTGTCTTCCATCAGCATCTGCGCAAATGAAGGCAGCTAATGAAGTAGCTCCAATCGCTAATGTTCTCAAAGTGGGAAAGCACGGGTTTCATCTTTAAGCCCATCATTGAACAAGGTAATTTCTGGTATATCTCTTTGAGGAGCTTCCCTAATTCTCATTCAGCCAAATGCTACTGATGATGAATATTAGTGTGGGAAAGGAGAGGCTCACCTGGGGAAAGGCCATTCATTCCTAGGAGTAAGTTATGCTTTAGCAAAACTCAAGACCGCTTAAAACATGCATTGCTTATTTATTATGCACTTTCTGTAGGTGTGTGAAGGAGAAAATGAAAAAAAGAGAATTGAAGCTGTTCTACGGCATCTACAGTGTTAGCATGGCCCCCTGACCTGGCCCTGGACCACATCACCCCATGGTCCCTTTAATGAAATACTCCTTCCTTATTCCTTCTTAACGGTGCCTCAAACTGCCTTTGCCTGACCAGATACCCCAGCTAATTTCTCTACCACAGTGATTGTTTCAGAAAGGGCCTTGTGACCCAAAGCAAACCAATCCAAAGCCTCCTCAAGACTTCCCTGCAGGAGAGATGGTCTCTGGCCGCTTAGGTGGCTGAGCTGGGAGTATGGGAGTCTGGGGCTGTCGGCTTGGGAATGATGCCCAACAGAGAGATGGATCTTACAGTAATGTGTAAGTGTCTGGGTCTAGCCATGCCTAATAAAACATCATCCAGGTTTTCGGGAGTCAAGCTGATAATCCTCATTTTGTCTTAAGCTAAGGAGACTTCCGTTTCTGACACTTGTGACAGAATGAATCCAGACTAAAAAAGAGACATTTTTGCAAATGGAACAATGCATTTCGTTCCGAAAAGCTGCACTATTCGCACTCCTTTTTCTTTATTGAACATTTCCTAATAGAACATTTCTAGAGAAAGAGAGAAAATACGATCACATATTCCAAACAGATGTTGTCATCAATGACAAATATTGCTTTGCTTTCACATTCCCCAAGGTAACATTAGCTAACTCCCAAAGGGCCAGTCCAACACAAATATGGAAAAGTATACGGGAAGCACTAAATACATGGAAACTAGCAGCAATCATAGCAATATCTGGAACACTCAGATTATTTATACTGAGAAAGGCTTAATTTACAGCTCTACCGATCTTCTGGTGGAACTTATCTTGCTATTTATATAGATAAACATACTAAAGACTATGGGATATCTTTAAAGAGACTGGTGAAGACCTTGGTCTGAGTTTTCGCATGCCTTTATGCACATTTTACCCCATACGTACACATGCATAATTAATAAAAGTGTATTGGTTTATGAGTTTTAAAACTTAAATTCATGGTATCATAGTATATTCTTTTAAGACTTCCTTTTTTTTTGGCCTGAATTGGTGTTTTTAAAAAATTTGTCCATGTACACAGATATATATATTTCATTTCAAGATTTCTTTAGCATTTTATTGTGTGAATAAATCACTATTTACCAGTTTCTCTATAATGGTCTATTAGGTGGTTTCCTCAATCATGCATTACCACAAACAGTAGTCTGATGAATACACCAGTATTATACACATCTCTTATACAAACTGTGTGAGAATTTCTCTGAGGCATATAGCCAGAAATGGATTTAAGGGCCATGGGATATATACAATTTCAAACTCACTATGTCATAATAAACTGGTCTCCAAAGTGGACAGACCCATTTATATTCCCACCAGCAATTTGAATATCTTGGCTGTTGAAAAAAACAGAATCCTCTATTACTCAATAAAAAATAAATGCATGTGAAGAATCTCACAGCAGTGAAAGAGCTAGGAACACCTGACTTAAAAGTACTATGTGTAACCTGACCCATTTCACCCTGCCTTTTTATTAATAGCTGATACTTGTGGCTGTATCTTTATCATTTTCAAACCACTTTTAACGTAGAACTTTTTGTAGATACTGGAGGTAAGGGATCAGAAAAAAAGATGACAAACCTGAATAAAAAAAGGGCTCTGGCACCTGATTTTGTAACCAGGACCCACACTGCCCCACAAAACCACCACCACATCACGCTCCCAGCCCAGCTCACCACAACCACCTTCTAACTTGGTGTCTCCCAGCTGCAGCCGGTGGTCCTACCCCAGCTGGATCGTGACTCTCCCATGCTTCCCACACCTTACAAACTAGCCCCTCATTCCAAATCCTGTCAGCGCTGCTGCTACTGCCTGCCCATCACATTTACCTTTCTAGCATCACTTCTTGCCTCGACCCTGACACTCTCCATGCTCCAACATTATTCAACAGCTATTAGTTCTGCTCTCTTTTCTACCCCAGGTCTTCAGGCTTGCCTGGAAATCTCTCCCTGTCCACTTCCAACTGCCACCCCCCCCCTTTTCCACGAGCTCCAGGTTAACTTCTATTCCTTTTGGAGGTAACAGCTTAGATATGACTCCCTCCAGGAAACCTACTGCAACCTCTCAAAATCTGGAGGGTGTCAAAGGCACAAGGAGCGCTCTACTTCAGTAAGCAGGGCACCTGGGCCCCACACAGCACGTTGCCTCATCTGTATTTATGTCTCCCCGCTGGACTGGGAGCCCCTCCAGAGCAGGACCTGAGCCTGGATTCCTCACTACAGTGTCTCATACTCATGACTGGCAAATATCCCTGTGATCAGAAGTATGTAATAGCATATAGCCTGGAGCCATAGAGAGGACATGAAGAGGAGGCGAGGCCAAAAGATGATGCTAACTTGATTCTCTCTCTTTTGTGCTCTACTTTTCTTGTTTCTTCTGTTTGTCCCATATATATATATATATATATATATATATATATATATATATATATATATATATATATACACACACATATATGGCTGCAGATTATTCCTGTAGCTTTGTTACTACCACACATTGTATTCCAAACAACCGATGCTCTTCATTTCCACACAGGGGACAGAATGTTTTAGCCCAGCTTTCCTGGTATTTGAGGTCTGGAGAGGGAGATGTTTGACATTGTTGCAATATTATTTTCAGCATGAATTAATTCTAGACTGAACAAGTGTGTTATTGTTATTAATCTGGGACAATTAGTCTGCCTTATTCTTTCTGGGTTGCTTAGTTTCATCATGTTCTATTAGTTCCCACTGTGACAAATGCAGAATACCTTAAGTGACTATGCTTTTAGAGCCTATGAAAAAAGTCCTTCCTAGAGCCTAAGTTTTAAGAATATAGGAGTTCTGTACCAAGTTCAGTCACCAAGCAGCTAGATTTTCTGTCCTCAAGAGCAACCCCAAAGGTCACTGGAATTAGGACTATGACTCTAGTACCACTTAACAGCCAAATATGAATTCATATAAACTGCCCTTCAACGTATTTATATTTTAAGTCCATATCACTTTAAAATTTTTAAATTTCTTTAAATTCTGTTGAAATTTCTTTCACTTGTCCTTCTTTGCCTCTTCAAGCTTTAATAGGATGGGGAGTGGTACTTTTAATTTTCCACCAAGGGCACTTCCACTGACAGAGTTCCCTTCCATACATACCTGCACTTCCACATACTATTTTCATACACTGTATCATTTCATCTTCAGGACGCCTCACAATAACAGGTACTCATCTACAAATTTTTAGATGACAGACCTGAGGCTCAGAGAGGTCACAAGATCTCCCCCTTTCCACCCCCCTTCTTTCTCCCCTCCCTCCATCTCTTCCTTTCTATCTACTCCTTCTAGCTCTGGGATGAATCTTCTGATTTTAGATAATTCTTACTTGCAGGAGCTGCCCTATACATTGTTTTTCAAAAAAAAAAAAAAAAATGAGGCTTCAGGTCTTATTTTATCCCTTAGAACACTCAGGGGCAATATCCTCTTCTGTAGCTGAGCTCTTGCCCTATAACAGATCCATACTCACTAACCTGAGCAGTTGCTAAAACTACTACTGATAATGAACTAGTCTCTGCTTGTTCAACTTACCTTCTCTCCAAATGAACTTTAGCAGTTTTTCAATTTTTTTATGGCAACCAAACTCTTTGTAAAATAAAATCCAAATGCACGTTAAGAAAAAAAAGGGGAGCACCTGAGTGGCTCAGTTGGTTGAGCAACGAACGGACTCTTGATTTCGGCTTAGGTCATGATCTCACGGTCCTGACATGAGCCCTATGTGGGGGTTCCATGCTTGGCGTGGACACTGGTTGGGATTCTCCCTCTCCCTTTCCCTCTA
The DNA here is from genome assembly GCF_009762305.2 of Zalophus californianus. Lineage (NCBI taxonomy): Eukaryota > Metazoa > Chordata > Mammalia > Carnivora > Otariidae > Zalophus > Zalophus californianus. The sequence goes on from NC_045599.1 coordinate 107,487,454, forward strand.
CCCCTCCCCCCAAACCCTCCCCCAAACCCCAGCCTGCTCCACTCATGCACTCTCTCTCTCTCTTAAAAAAAAAAAATGGTATGGCTCTGACTGAAACAAATGCGAAGAATCTGGAGTTATTCTCTTTGACCCCTCTTTCTCCATCTACTTAGCCCTTCCTCTCCATGGGAACTCCATTTCAAGTAACTCATAAGGAATCCCTGGGCTTCATGGTATGCAGCTATAAGCCACTAACAACAACTATTTATACTCTTTTTCTTTTTTTTCTTTTGAGAGAGAGAACTCATGTGAGCAGGGGGTGAGGAGAGGCAGAGGGAGAGGGAGAAAGAGAATCTTAAGCAGCCTCCATGCCCAGCCCCACATGGGGCTCAATCTCATGACCCTGAGATCATGACCTGAGCTGAAATCAGGAGTTGGATGCTTAACCAACTGAGCCACCAAAGCGCCCCTAACTACTATTACTCTTTTAGTCTTTCTTTATCTAGGCAGATGTGCTAGACTGACTCTAATGATCAAGTAGTCTAAGGAATACACACATTTAGAATAATTAATTGAAAGTATCTATTAGATTATCATTCAGTTTATAAAATATCTGGACATAGACAAACAAAATCACACCAAAGAACCACTATTTCCATGTCCTTTCATTTGAGGGTTTGTCAGGCTTTATGATGGATTGAAATTACCAAAGAACCTGAGATAAGACCCATATGAGTCCATGGCCTATTTATCAGGGAGGTCTCCAACAAAATTGGAGGAAAGAAATATTTCTCTCTTGAAAGTTTCCTAAAACTTAAGAAACTGATCAACAATGATTCTTCACCTTCAGGAAACCTGGTTTCTCAAAGCCTCCGATTCCTCATCTCTAACACAATCTAGATAGATGATGTATAGTCCCATTTCTAAAACTAACAGTCTATTATTTCATTGAATTGAAAGTTAGACTTTATCCCTCAAGGAAACTGAATACATAATAAAAGCTAAAGTCATTCCATGATTTTATTTTAAATATACAGGTAGTTAGATAAGCCAGAAGCATGTGAACCTTAATAGTCAAACCATAGCACTGAGCTAAAGAATGGCCAAGTCAGTTGGGTGATAATTCTGGGTACTTTAGAAAGTCTGTGAGACATTTTGATCAGTCAAACTGACTATTTCATAGAGTGTTATCTTGCTCAGAGTCACTTGGGGTCTTTTATTCTCTTCCAATGAGGGGTCAGAATAAATATTCCAAAGTGCCTTGTGAACACAGAAAGTTTGAGAATCACTGCTATAAATCGGTGTTAATGATTTACTATTAGTTCATACTGTACTCTGCATTTCTAAAAATCATGTTTTTCCCTCTGCACCTACTGGAGCTGCATCTCAGCCCCTATCACTGTGGAATGCTACCTCATCTGAGGTGGTACAGCTCTCATCAATTCAAATGACACTGCACCTCATTTTCCAACAAGTAGCAAGACAAGTAATTTTCAACAATCATTGTAAAGGCACCAGATGGAAATCCATGGGATAAATAAGTACATTTATAGTGCAGGGGGGATTTCCAAATTTCTTTTCAAACAGAGCCAATTAAGATACAGGAACTCTGACAGAAGTTCCACTCCAGAGGAAGAAAAATAATGCACTATCCATGTCACTATTTTAATTGGCTCCACAAAGAGCATTTTCTAACCATTTGAAATCAAACCCTGCCAGAACACATAAAATTTACTCAGTTATGCAGACAACATAATATGACTCTGAATGCCACAAAGCTTCCCAAGTGTCTTTTCAAAAAGTGACAGTGTCAAGTTGTTTAGGGGAAGAACTCAGTGTCATGCCATGAGATAATCCTCCATGCGGTAATGGAGAAACAGGGAGAAACAGGGAATCCAGAATTTGTCTATACTGTTGCTTTACAGATAGAAAAAAACTGGACATAATGACCCAAATCTATGAAGAGATTATCTACATTTTATTTCAGTGTCTTAATTCCCACAAGTTTAAGGAAGCCTTTTTTTCAGTGAATTAACCTATGTCCTCTAAGAATGTTTAAAAACTACCCAAAAGTACATGAATAGAAAATTCACAAAAGGGAAAACATGAGTGTCCACTAAATATGAGAAAGGACTCAGACTTACCCTTAATCAGAAAAGTGCAAATTAAAATAATAATACAATATCCCTTCTTACCCACTGTAAAGGCAAATATGGAAAATCAAATCATACCAGGCGTTGGCAAGGATGTGAGAGGACAAGCACTGATTTGGAGAGTGTGAATTAGAACAGCTATATCAAAAGTCAATCTGGTCGTCTTTAGATAAATTAAGTCTGAATATGTACTATGGGTCAGAAGTCTCACATTTAAATATCTGGCCCATAGAATCTCTCACACTGGTTTCTAAGAGGCTTATAAGGGGATATGTAAAAGGATATTCAACAAAGACAGCATTTCTTTGGCAAGAGTGGTTTGGAGACAAGCTAGAGGTCTATCAGTAAGAAAGTGGATAATTTAAGCTGTGAAAAACTTATTATGGAATATAATTCAGAAACAACACACTAGGTTTACAACAATAACTTGGACAGATCACAAAAACATTGTTGATTTAAAAAAAGAGAGAGCAAAAACAAGATAAATAATAGCACATGATTTTTATGTGAATTAAAACCCTACACCCTCCAAACTAGTACTATGTACTTCATCAGAATATGTGCAAATGTAGGGACGCATAGAAGGCATTTTAGAGTGAGTATCTTTAGGGGGAGTGAAATAAGCCTGGAGTTTGGAGCTAAAAAGGAAATAATATACTGAAACAAGAGATAGGAGTTACTGGGCCCAATAATGGAAATTTGCTAAGGTGCTGAGGTGTGTTACAAGTTCACATTTCTACAACCAAGATTCAAAGGAAGGGAATAAAAAACACAATGAAAAATTTCTTTTATCCCACTGATTGCTTCACTTAAATATAATCCCACCTACTTACAAAATACTATATTTTAAAAAAACAACAAAATACTATATTCAACAATAAAAGATTCACAGCATCAAATGTTCACTGAGTAACTTCTACACATAGGACACCCCTAGAAAGGAACCAACAAACCAGCCAAGCAGGTAATCATCAGTTGTGAACTTACTCTGTACGAGATACCAGACTGGACACTGTTAAATGTAAAAAGGATTAAAATATGGACCCACTGCTCAAGTTTTGTCACTTTGGTATTATTGGGAAGGAATAAAATCTTAGAAATATATATGGAAATTATAAAATGGCAAAAGTAAATATACAATACAGTAGAGATTCAGGGAGTTTATTCAAACTAAGCTTGCAATACAACTTCTCCCAACAAAGTTCAAGAGCTCATTTTAAGAGCTCTTCTTTGGAACTAACTTCAGAGTCTCTGCCACTTTATTTTGGAAATCCCCAATGGTGGCAAAGTTTATATATGAAAGATATGGTTCATGTTTTAGTAACTATTGCCAAGTCATAAAGTAACAACTTCTATTAGTGCAATTCTTTAGAGTTTACAGAGTATTCTCATAAACTCTCTTTTGGCAATGCATTTTGCAATCAGAGAAAAAAATAATGATCAAGTAGGGATACTTGTGAGAGACTTGGTAATAAAATAGTGAAAATGATTTTTTAATATGCCATGAAATGGCTCTATAGGCAAGGGCAAAGGCAAAACTGTTCCAAATGCATTTTAAACAATGGCTGTAATAGCCCAAAAATAAATTTAAAGCCTTATAAGCTCCCAGGGTAACAAGATTAGACACTTAGGCTCTGGCATTTGTGTTAATTTCATATTTGAAACCGAGTGTTCACACAACTGCTAGCCCTAATAACACTGCTGTGTAGAGCAAAAGTGGCAGAGTTAGAAGGTCTAGGTTTTATTCTCTCCTCTTCCAATTACAGTCGGTTCTTCTATAACGCTTGTTTTGAAAAGGCAGGTGTTGTAATATAATTGATATATTCAAAAACAATTTGAGTATAACCCAAGTTTGGTATTTGCATATGCACAATTATGTCCACCAAAACACTACACTAGGTGAACACAGAAACTCCATCCAGGTGAACCCAGCTATGCAAGAAGACACAAAAGAGACACATCTCAAATATCTAACAGCAACCAGTTCACTGTGTGTATTATCCTACAGTTTCACTCTTCTTTCACACTCATGAACTTGCCTATATGAAAAAAACACTCTTTCAACATTCTATTTATGCAAAGTATCCAGATTCAAAAACACCATGAAGTACATGCAAAAGGAGAATTTTAAATCTTGAGTAAAAACTTTAAATAAGAATTTGAAAGCAAGAGAAAATGTTTATCCCCTGAGCAATGGGCATAAAGAAATCAAGACTGCAGACCATCAGAGACAAAGTTAGAAAAAAAAAGATCGATGGCGAGAACAATTCAACTGTTGTAAATTCAATTCAATAACAGCCTAAAGAAATAGAAGAATTGAAGAGATTATTGAGCATATAGAATGAATTACAGCAAAGAAAGAAAGAAAAAAACAAACAAACCCTTTTCATGATCAAAGAGAAATCACCATCTATTCAAGAAGACCTTAAACAGAAATTGCCAAATTCTACATAAATGGCCCCTTTTGCTAGTAGTGGGGTTCAGTGGTTTCAAATATCTCTGCAAATTTCCAAAATCTTCAGCTTTTGGGTGAAGCCACAGGTAAAAATGAGAGAGCTATAAAAGAATTTGTAGCAATGCTACCAAAACTAATTAAGGAAGAAAGCTATAAATTGGATCAAATTTTCAATCTGATGAAACAAATATCAATTATAAATGTATGCCTCTAAGGACCTGTTCTCAAAAGCAGAAAAACATGCTCCAGAATTTAAGGCTACAAAAGACAGCAAATTTATATTACCCTCCTTCTACCACTTCACAATAACTCATAAGGAGGAACCCATCCTTTGTCCACCTCCAAAAGCAAACTCTAGGTTTTTTCAAGGTTAAGTGCCATATTTACTGAAGTATTTATGGACACGGTTGTGCTACCATTTTTATTAGGTTCTTTTATGTGTCACCAACAAAGTTTGTTTGTGGTGTCCCTAACCCCATCTTTCCCTTAAGCCCTGTGGTTTTCATTGCTTGACTTTGCATAGTGTGGTGATTTTTGAGAAACATGTAGTTCATGTTATTGCATAAATGCCTGTACTATGTGACCCTGGTAGGATATAGCTGTTAATTTGATCTACTTAATAAATTTGCCCTTCAGAAAACTGTCCCTCCCCCAATATCAAGCATGAAACTTGATTTCTCCACAGAGGAGAAATAGCCACATGACCCTATCCAGCCAATCAGAGTACCTTGAACCCTGGGCCATCCTCATATTTAAACGTATGGTCCAAATAGAGCCACATTGATTCCTCCTAAAGAACTATGTTTCCTGGAGCTATCAGAAAAGAATTGTCCTCTTTACTTCTGGGTCTCTAACAGTAAGAAAAATAAAAACATCTCACTGCCTAGTAGCCATCTTTGTAACCAGGGATGAAGAATAAATCCAACAGAGTTTTAATAGCATCACATAAACTTCCAGATCTAATCTAGAAGCTAGTTTATATGCATAGATTTTTTTCAGCAATATGAGCCAATATATACCTGAGAGTTTTAGCTATTTTAAATAGAGTTTCCATTACTGGAAAAGCGAAAGTTCATTGATTAAGATACCCTTCTCAGAGAAGCTTTTTGTGATGCCACAGATTTGATGGTCCCCTATTATCTATTCCACAAAACACTACTTCTCCTGTGGAAGAGTCATGGCACAGGTAATACTGGATTCCCCAGAGCACCATAAATTCCTTTTCTCTCTGCTTACCACTGTTTCCCAAGACCTTGCTCAACCAACATTAGCACCTCATGGAGGTACTGTGAATATCTGTTTAATGAATGAAGATCAAATGAGTGAACATCCTTGACCACTCCGAGCCTGTTTGCTCATCTCTAAAATAAAGAAGCAGGTGATCATTGCCTGCCTTTTTTTTTTAAATGGGGATCTAATAATCTAATGTACGTGAAAGTGCTGTGCTAGCTATAAAGCAATAATTATTATTCATTCAGCATATACTTTAGTGCAATATAAAGAGGAACATAATGAAGTTGATAAAAGCATGAGTGCAGGAGTCAGAGTGGGTCGGAATATTAGCACTGTATCTTATTAACTGCCTAATCTGGGACAAGTTATGTATCTTCTCTGAGCCTCTGTCTCAGGTTTTTGTGAGCATTAAAAAGGTTAATACATGCAAAGCACCTAATTATATTTTAGATAGGCTATGTGCTCTATGAGATACACTGATAAATCAAAAAGGGGCTCTGTCTCCAAGAAGCTTACAGTTTAGTAAGAAGATAAATCATGTATATAAACAACTTTAACATAAGACAGAGCGGGTACTCTAAAAGAGATATGAAGTGCTATCAGACATCATGGAGAATCATGAAAAATCAATCACCCTAGTTCTTTATTTTTTAATTTATTATTGAAGTAAAATTGGCATGCCTATATGAGTTTCAGGTGTATGACATAGGGATTCAACAATTTTATACATTATACAATGTGCACTAGGATAAGTATACTTACCATCTGTTACCGTGCAATGTTATTACAATATTATGGACTATGTTCCCTATGCTGTACTTTTTATCCTGACTTATTTATTTAAAACTGGAAGTTTATACCTTTTAATTCCTATCACCTATTTCACCTATTCTCCCCCAACTATTCCACCCATCCCCACTCCCCTCTGGCAACCACCAGTTTGTTCACTTTATTTATGAGTTTGTTTCTCTTTTTCTGTTGCTGCTGTTCATTTGCTTGTTTGTTTTAGATTCCACATACAAGTGAAATGACATGGTGTTTGTCTGTTTTCCTTACTTCACTTAGCAAAATACCCTCTGGTCCATCCACATTGTCACAAGTGGCAAGCTCTCATTCTTTTTCAGGGCTCAGTAATATTCCACTGTATATATATCTACCACATCTTCTTTATCCATTCCTCTATCATTGGAAATCTGGGTTGCTTCCATATTTTGATTATTGTAAATAATATTACAATAAACATCGTAGTACATTTATTTTTTTGAATTAGTGTTTTCATTTCCATTGGGTAATAATCAGTCACTCTAGTTCTTTAAAAGTAAACATTTTTCTCTATCTAAAGTCACTAAAGTATCCCCACACTAAGTAATACCTTCATTTTCAAGCATATCTTAAGAAACTCTTAACAATCAGGAGCACCTGGGCGACTCAGCTGGTTAAGCACCCAACTCTTGGTTTCAGCTCAGGTCATGATATCAGGGTCATGAGATTGAGCCCCATGTCAGGCTGTACACTCAGTGTGGAATTTGCCTGAGATTCTTTACCTCTCCCTCTGCCCCCTTCCACTTGTGTGCGTGTACTCTCTGTCTCTCTCTCTCTCCCCCTCTGCAAAATAAAGAAATAAAGTCTTAAAAAAAAAAACTCTTGCAATGATATTAAGCTTCAATCATTGACTCTATTTGCATTGTCTTAGTAAATCCAAAAGAACTTAGATGCAAACTAGAAAAAAAAATTACACACAAACTTTCAACTACAGACATGTGCGTGGCTTCCATATGGTCAAGAAAGTAACAGGAGAACTGCTACCATCAAAAGATTCATAAGCTGGTAGGGGACCTTGGCAGGCTGAAATGATAGCGCCAAAAATGTCCTTTATCTAATCCCTGAAACCTGTGAATATTACCTCACAGGGCAAAAGGGATTTTGCAGATGTGATCAAGTTAAGGATCTAGAGATGGGGAGATTATCATGGATCATCTGGGTGGGTCTGATATAATCACAAGGCCCTTATAAGATAAACATAGGAGTCAAATGAGAAGGCCATGTGGCAATGGAAGCAAAGATTACAGTGATGTGTCCTAAATGGAGGAAGAGAACATAAGCCAAGGAATACAGGTGCCCACTAGATTCACAAGTAATCAAATTTCCCCCCCTGAGTATCTGGAAGAAACCAGCCCTCCTGACACCTTAACTTTAGCTCAGGGAAAATGAATTTGGACTTCTGACCTCTGAAACTGTAAGAGAGTCCATTTGTGTTGTTTAACCCTCTAAGTTTATGGTGATTCCTTAGGATAGCCACAGGAAAAGACAACAGAGACAGAGAAAAAAATGGCCCCTGTTTGATTTCTGCTCTTATTTTTAATGAGAATGTTATAAAGCACCCTGATGACCCCTAATTGAGAGAGTTCATTTACAGATGGGTAGCAATTGTGTGAGAATTGTGAGAAGAGCTTTCTATCACAGCAATCCTCTAAAAAAGCTAAAAGGCTACCTTCCAAAAGCAAAAAAATATCTTGGAAGTGACCCAGGATTTTGAGCAAAGTGAAAAACCGACATCCTGGAGTTTGAAGAAAAGTTACTCATTGTCTCCATCCTTACATGTTAACTTTATGGCAAAATGCATTCAAAACAGAAGTTGAAAACTTGAGAGTTAAAGCATAATTATAGAGGAGTCCAATTTTTATCAAACATTCTAGAAATCCATCATCCATGTGCATGTTGTAATCTTTAAAGCTGACTCTGGAGTGAGGAGACAGGATCACACTCATTCTATTTTTGTACCACCATCACCTCTCCACCCACATCCCATGCTTTGGTCACATGATCACCTTTCCTGCTGCCCGCCTTTGCACATGCTGTTCCTGGCTTGTAGTATCCCTCTTCCATTTACTAACCCCAAGACCTAGAAAAAGGCATTAAATCTTACATCTTCTTCAAGACGCAATCCAAATGTTGTCTTCAGTAGGTTTTCTTTGACTAGCCCTAGACAAGCTCCCTGCTTTTTAGTACCATGTGCCATCTTGGGACAGAGTATCATTAGCAGTTATGCCACTGTTATAATCACTTGTTTATGCATCTGTTACCCCCACTACCTGGAGGTCTCTCCTGGGCAATGACTATGCCCTATGCACCTTTGAATCCTAAATGCTTACTACTGTGCCTGGAACATAATACATATTAAAAACATTTGTGAAAGAAATCAATGCATAAATGTGGCAACTTCAGAAAACCAGTGTCAATAACTTGTTACCTATCTCAGTTATCTACCGAATCTTGAAGACTTGACTCCAAAAAACATCTGTTTCTAAAAATCAAATGTACACGTGAAAAAAAGTTGCTACAGTGGAGGGTCTACAAGACAATATGGGGGGGAAAGCATGGATGCCGGACTTAGATAGACCTACACTCTAACCCACTTCTGCCACAGCCTACATGATCTGGCTCTTCTTACATCCTTTTGACTTCATCTCATACTCCTGCTCCTACACTTACATCCTTTTGACTACATCTCCTCCCTCATTTACTTGTCTCCAGCCAAATTGCTGTCCCTCCTGGAAACCTACCGGGTTTTCATGAAGATACAATGAGACATTATATACAAAAGCACTTGGAAATATCAAAGTGTTACACAGACATTTACTATCCTGACTGCTAGTCCAAATAGCTAGTCTTTACAATATGGAGTCACCAACACTTAGGTTGTAGTCTGTTCCCCCGGAAGCAGCACTTTCCTCTCCCATGGCAGTGAATCGCTCCTCTCTCCCTCTCTATTCATTGGTCCAAACAAACAGGAGGTGCTCCCTCTTTCCAGGCAGAAGCGAGAGCCAGAAAGCGCAGGTCCTGAAATATTGGGGACCCTGCAGTACCCGAGGCCAGCTCTACCTCCCATGGCTTCCCTATGTACACCTATATAGTCCTGGTTTTGGATTTGGTTTCTATCTCTTGGAAAAAAGAGATTCCTGACTCATGCATGTCCTTAAACACAAAATAAAGAGGAGCAAATTTCTCAAATTATTTCTTCATAAAAATCAAATGAACAGCTATTTCAAGCTATTTTTTAAGGAGCATAATACAAATATTTACCAGGCATTGTGCTTATCAACATTATACTGCATTACAGATGAATTTTGAGCAAGATGAACACCTCCATATGAGAGTAGCAACAAGGCAAAGCATGGTAGGGATCCAGGAAATCTGAATGTTAACTAACTGGATGCCTTTGGACAGGGACTTTGACCCTCTGGCCCTAATTTCTTCATCCACAAGTTGCCACGATCCACCTATGTGCTAAACCACCAGCAAACATATTGTGTGGTTCGGAACACAACAGCACTCCCCTGATTTTCTATGTCAAAAATTTAAATGTCTTTTACTAAAGAAAAACCAAAGAACTTCTCCATGGGATTTAAATGAAAGTTCAAATATCCAGAATACTTAAGAGATCATTTGGCAGTTCTTTAAAGCAAAGCCAGAGCCATCATTCAGGATATGATTAATGAACCGAAAATAGGAGATTACCAGGAAAGTTACCTTTTTATGAACTTATCTAGCTTGCTGGATAAAAACTGATAAAGAGAACTAACTTCATCCCCTGATGAGGTGCAACTAATTCTATCATCAATCACAGGCACATCACTCAATACGGCAACAAGTACTCACTGAGCAACAATTATATGCAGGACATTGTGACAGGTGCTGAGGGGAATGCAGGAAGGGATAAAAAAGATTTATCATCTCACCTCCCTGCTTAAAACCTTCCAACAGCATTGCACTTGGACCAAAATCCAAATACATTACATGACCTTTAAGGCCTGACTTTGAAGACTCCCACCTTCCCAGCATCTTCTGCCACTCTCCCTCAACCTCCTTCCTCTGAAGTCCTATTTCAGATCCTGGTGCAGCCAAGCATTTTCTTGCTTCAGGAACTTTGAATATACTCCTACTTGATATTCCATCTGCCTGGAATGTTTTACTCCCACTCACTCCATGGCTGGCTGGCTCCTTCCCGTTCTTGAGGTGGGACTCAAATGCAACTTTCTCCGAATCACACCCTCTCTCCTCCCACCCCACTGTCACCACTTAGGCCCATGTTCCTTCTCTTCCCAGGGCTTCTCCCAAGTGCTAGTTGTATTTGCTTGTAACCTTTAGCTCTGCCTGGGTCTGGGGAAGGGACAGGGTATGGTGGCCTGTCTTATTCACTTCTCTATCTTCAGTCCCCAGCACAATGCCAAGTACACAGAAGTCATGCTATGAAGAATTACTGAATGAATGCATGAATGAATGAGAAAAGGAGATTTGTGTAACTACAACAGCTGTAACACGGGATACTACACATTACGTGTTTACATGGTAGGATAAAAAGGAGAAGCAAGTGTTACAGACAAAAACATGAAAGAGAAAAGTGCAGAGCATGGTCTTCTGTCAGGTATATGAGAAGACACGATTGCTGAGACCACATCATGTAGGGTCTTGAGGGCTAATCAAGGGAATTTGTATTTATTCCATGAGCAATGGTGATTTGTTTAAAGTTTCTAATAAGGAGAGTAAATTGCTATCTCTGTGTTTTAGAAGAATCAGTCTGATGGCACCTGGATGGCTCAGCTGGTTGAGCATCCAACTCTTGGTTTCAACTCAGGTCAGGTCACGATCTCATGGGTCATGGGATTGAGCCCCACATTGGGATCCATGCTCAGCCTGGAGTCTGTTTGAAAGATTCTCTCCCTCTGCCCCTCCCCCTGCTCATTATCTCTCTCTGTCTCTAAGTAAAAAAAAAAAAAAAAAAAAATGAAACTTTAAAAAAAGAAGAAGAAGAATCTGTCTGCTATCAGTACAAACGTATAAAGGATGGAGATCAGAAGAGAGTCACACCAATTGGCCAGGCCAAAGTATCACAAAAAAGGAAGAGTCAAAGGAAAAAGTGAGAATGCACAAAAGACCTTCTGCAGTTGGTTTGAGAATTGAAAGCAAGAGAATAAGGAGAAGCAGATTCTTCCAGGGCTGCACTTAGGCTGAAAACTGGAGAATCTGGGTGTGAAGAGTGAAGGTTTCGGGTTAGAGGCAGGAGATCATGGGTTCAACACTGGCTGCCATTTAAAGCCATATAGAAGAACCATGTCACCCGCAGCTATGTTCTCCTTCTGCTATACAAGTCTCTCTTCTAAATTTCCCCTTTTTTTTTCTTTCTACAATTGAATATGCCTCTAGTTTTCTGGTTCTTTATTAAAGTAATTAAAAATGCAGGAAATACAGATGCGCTTAAAAGAGAAAGTGAATCCCCTTCCAGGCACCTCATACACCACCTCCTCCACAATAGCCTCTGTTCACAGCTTGGAATCCATCCCAGTAGACTTTTTGTGCATGTATTAATTCATTAAAAAAAACAACAACAACAACATATTACATGCAGTTCTATAAGCTGCTCTATATCTCTCTTTTTTTAACTTTATGTATTGTGAACACTCCTCCTGGTTAATATATACAGATCCTGCTCGTCTTTTTAAAAGGACAGTATGGTATTTCACTGTGGTGTGGTCTTTAATGTATTTAGTCAGTCTCTTACTGCTGGATATTTATAATATTCTCATTTGTAATTATTATTTTTTAAAGATTTTTTCATCTATTTATATGAGAGAGAGAGAGAGCAAGCACAAGTGGGAGCAGAAGAGAGGGAGAAGCAGGCTCTCAGCAGGGAGCCCAATTCAGGGCTCGATCCCAGGACCCTGGGTCCATGACCCAAGCCAAAGGCAGATGCTTAACTGAGTGAGCCACCCAGGCACCCCCATTTGTTATTATTATAAGCAATACCTCAGTGAACACCCTTGAATACATGTCTTCCTGCAGCTATTTGTCTTATTTCTGCAAGCACATGGCAGAAGTCGTAAACGGGTCCATCTTTCTGGAAGGCCCTATAGGAGAGTCAGCAGACCTAAGAAGGGCTTCAGGGACACAGCCTCGGGCCCAGCAACTCAAGCCTTCCTTTACGAAAGGACACCATGCAAATCAAGAGGAATTTCCGGAGTGATTCACTTCAAGGTCAAACAGGTCTTTCTGTACAAAAGGTACAGCAATCATCACCCCAGCCCTTTAGGAGATAAACAGTTTTCTGTAAAATAAAGGCAGAACTTGAAAGGAGGGCCTCTCACAGTTTTTCTCTTCCTTTTTTCTTTTTCTTTTTTGGTTTTCTAATTTAGGCCCAACACCATGACTAACACAGTCTGACGCTCCCGAACACTCCCAGTTATCTGCTCCTGGGTGCTCTCAGCGTTTGGTTCACACCTCAATTTAGAACTTTTTCCACCACAGCATGACAACTGACTTACTGACCTGCTTGTCAGGCCAGATTCTGAGCTCCCCAGCAGGGAACTCCCCTCATCCAAGACTGTATCTCACTGTCTAATGCAGAGTAGACTCTCCACCAGATCCACGGTAGGAATGAATGCCTGGACAAATGTGTAAGCGAGCGGATGCATGAGAGGACACACAGTAAAACTATCTCCAGTATTATTAGAAAGTTTTTTGGGAAAGAGAGCTGCTGCTGTTGTTTTAACGCTCTGCCACTATCAAATTCTCACTGCATCTCATAAAATTCAAGGAATTGGAGGTCTGTGTAAAGAGGCAATTGCTATGCCTTCCATGGGCTGCCGCATTGAGGGTCTGCCTCAGCCGCTCTGGTGAAAATCAGAGCAGGGCATCCCGTGCAAAGTGCCTCCAGCAGGCCCTCACCTACTTCCACGCAACTGCTGATGGTTAGGTACCGAAGCATCCACTAAATCACACACGTCTGTGATCAAATACAATCTTTAGCATTCACACGTGCACAGGGACCACACAGGACAAATGAGAAGAAGGTCAGGAGAGTGAGCAGGGTGGGTGAATACTGAAGCCATGCCCTAAGAGGTACTTGAAGAAGCTGGGCCTGGAGAATGGAGAGGGAGCTGGGTGTGTATAGTCACTCCCCACGTACCCCACAGAGGCTACTCTGAGGGAAAGAAACCAGACCCACTAAGAACACAGACTCTTTAGAATCAGATGGATGTGAGCTGAATCCCAGCTTTGACATTTATTATGCTTTGACCTCGGACAGTCATTTAATCTCCCCTTGGCCTCAATCGTGCTCATCTGGGCATAATGGGCATAATAAATAAATGGGCAAAATAAATAAATAAAGGAATGAGCATAATGATAATTACCTTAGAGTTCTTGGGAATGGGATAATATCTATAAAACTCTTAACACAAGGCTTCAATCTCTATCTTTTAATAAACATGAATGCAACCAGTAGGTTGGACAAGATTCAAAGGATATAATCAAAAAAGCAAATGATTTTAGACTGTCCCTGCCCCTAAAATCTGCTCTGTGGTTTAGCTGAAGTGCTACCCTGGGTAAAAATATAAGCAGTCCAGTAACATTTTCTGACCATTCTTAAAAAGCTTTATCACTCTAACTCAATACTAGTCTTAACTGAGAAATTAGCAACTATGGTGTAGCAGACAAACACACACTTCATTCTTCTTTCAAGGGTAGGGCCTCTCTCCCTTCCCCCACCAGCCATCGCCTGCTCCGGACGGGGCATCTGCCTTTGAGAATGGGTCGTGTGTCTCCCCTCTGGCTTACCTACTTCCCTTCCAGTAGCTGCCGCATATGACCTGTTTAAAGTCCACGTGAGAGGAACTGGGAGAGTTAAGAGGGATAAAAACTCTTCCATGGATCGTACTGTCCTTTGATGGCTTCCTGTTTCCTGCACCTCTCTCCCCCACGGGCACAGTCATGGGTTCTCCCTGCTAGGTGCCTCTCCTGGGCCTCCTCTGGCTGGCTCAGCATTCGTCTCACAGCTTCTGCCCCTGGGGAAACATCCCACCTCTTCCAGGAGGGGTCCTCCCACCCTGGTGTCCTGCCCTCTTGGTCAGGAATCCTTTTAAATGACCCCTGGCCAATGGGCATACCGTAGGATCTGTAGGTGACTCCAGGATTTTGTACCCCTTTGACCCCATAAGAATAGAGTGCAGTCACACCCAGGAGCAGCCCCTCCTCCACAGGCTGCTTTTTTCACAGGTGTGGGTCTGGCTCCAGACAACCATATCCCTCAACTTCTGCCCCAGGTGATACCAATGATGACCTTCCTGTTGGATTTGAGGTGAGAGGGAGACATTCTCTACCACTCCCACTTGGTGGTAGGCAGAGATGAGAATCTCAGCACATTTTGAAGGAAACCCTCACAAAACCATCTTTTTATTGTTTTTTAAATTAACACTTCTTGTGAGTAGGGGGTTTAATGGTCACCCAACTGATTTTTGGTTATCCACTTTGGAATCCTGCATATGGCCCCAGTTGCATCCTGGTGACTCCGAATTGTTGAATTTCATGTCCTGCTACATTAATGACCATGAATGTTCTCCTGTGTAGAAAATTAGATAGCCTAAAGGGCTCCAGATTCAGTCTTTCTTCAAGTTTTTTGAATTCCTTCTACTCCTTTTTTTTTTTTAAGGAACACTTATTTGCATTTACTTTTATGGAAAAGCTTAGAGGAAAAAAATGGCCTATGATCTGATCCATCAATTCCAGTTGACAGTTAGATGATAATTCTATGCACTTATTATTTTCTCTCCCTAGAAAGATCCCTTCACCCTCACTCCTAGATCTTAGCATGTTCAGTGATGTTTCCAGCTCAACTATCACAGTGGTCTTGCCTTATAGTGTCAATTATTTTGCAACAAATATTCACTTCCATGCACTGTCCCCATGAATGGAGTATAATTCTCCACCCCACTAGCACTAGGCTTGGTCCTATGACTTGCTTTGGCAGTGGGATCTTAGCAGGCAATGATGCAAACAAAGGCCTTCAATGGACTTGCACAGTTTGACTTGGCTCTTTTGTACTCTAGTGGTCTAGCACAAGAAGAGCCTCCCAGAGTAGCTGTTGTGCTTTTGGCCTGGGACTCACAGTGGACAAATATAGAGTGGACCTGAGCTCAACCTGCAACCCACAAACCCAGATGACTGACCCACAGTTTTCCAGCCATGCCCAGTTGACTAGCAGAATTGAGCAACAGGATAAACGCTTGCGGTGAGGCATCACACAGGGTGTTTTATTTGCTTTGTTTTATTTTATGGAGCATTTAAAGGACAATAGCTGATGGCTATGCTATCTAAAATGGTCCTTTCCCCTATTAATCTTTAATTTTTTTATTCTTCTTAGCTCTTAGGACTCTCTGGAATGCTTTTCTCTGTTTTCTTATTACTCTCTGTTTCTTCAGTAGACCTAGCTTTCCGCAAGTTGGGATCTTGCCATTGTTGTAGAGAACGTTACATTGCCTGGAACAGTAACTTTTCAACAAACATTTGTTGAATAAATGACTGGATGACTGATTAGGCAATTTTAAAAAGCAAAAAGTACTAAGTGGAAAATTTTTAAGTTCCTCTTCTTGTGGTCTCTCTCCCCAGAGGTAACCTTTCTAGCCTAATTCTTATGTACCCTCCCACAAGAAGAGCCAAGTCTATGCCCATGTGTGGCACCAAGGAGAGAGGGTTGATGACTGAGAGAGAGAAAGAGAGCGAGGGGAGATGTGTATTGTTTCTGTAAGGTTTGAGGGTGGTTTTTACACTAACGGGATAGTATTGTTAAATAACAAAAATCCAACTGAGTGAATTTCAAAGGTCTAATTGGCTTTATTAATTGATTCACGAATCGGGCAGCAGGCCTGTCTATCAAGTGGAGGAGAGATTTAAAGGGCCAGAGAAAAGGAAAGGCTTTTAAAGGTAGAGAGGGTGTGGGGAAAAAAAAGAAATTAGCAAAGAATCCATTGTTTTTTAGTCAAGGTCACCCTCCTAGGGGAACAGAAGGGGCATATCAGTAAATTTCCTAGTGCTGACCAGGAAATTCCCAGGTTGACTTGTTAAAGGTTACATTTCTGGGAGGCTGAAACTGCAGTCGGGGTAGGCATTAATTGGTTTACTGACTTGAGGCCTTAAAGTGACACCATGTGGGAACCACGGTTTTCTTTTTAACACTATTCATTGGGCCCTTCATATTGTTGTTTTAACTTGAAATATATCTTGAAGATCTTCCAGTATCTGCACCACTGTTCATTCATATCAATGGCACAGTGACGGCCCACTCTATGATAGCCCACTGACTAAATTCAGCCACTTTCCCTTTGATGGGTCTTTTTTTTTCCCCCAGTTCTGTTTGGTTCTGCTCTTACAAATGATGCTTCTGAGAATAACCTTGTATATTTCTCCTGAATGGAGATGTAGCCCATCACATCACTGACATTCTGAAATTCTGACCTGGAGAGAGGAACACCTCTAGTTGGGAATACCTAACTTTTATTCCCTACCCAACAAGATTTTACAAAGCTTAACTCTTGATAGCTCGGATAACAAAACTCTATTCATTGTTTCTCATTTCTTGACTATAACATTATTTTTAGAATTTGCATATAAGTCTTTTCATCAGTTGGCAGCCCCTCCTCCCTCTCACTCTCTAAGAAGCCAACCTCCCTCGTTGAGAATTACCATTTTGAAACATCAGCTTCCATGGTAATTCCTTCAGCCCTGAGATTAGAAAGTTCAGTACTATCGTGTCTTCAAAGAGCAAGATGATCACAAACTGGGGCCAGTTACAATGATTTTAATTCCAATAACAAGAGAGTTTAATTGTAGAATTAAATGACCACAAAGCAAAACTAAGGGAAAAGAACAAGAATCAATTCTGCCACTCTGAAACAAATGGGAGGCAGGAGATTTCTGCTCTCGGCACATCTGCCTTTCAGCACCAGTTACGCCAAGCCCAGCGTGCCAATTCAGCTGACCCTACAGGGTCTGCAGGAGGGCAGGGCAAGGAGAAACCACAAATCAGCAACATCCCTCCACCTTTGCTTTGCTCCTGACAATATGAATCTCATTCACCAACTCAGGCAGGGTACTCCTGATGCCTAAGGAAATACACGTTGCTGCTACAAAGTTGGAAACAGAAGAAATAAAGAAGTAGGTATTGGAAGGACTGCTGTAATACACAGGCAGGTTTCAAGAAAGTGATAAAGGTGAAGACCAACCTTTAGAGCGAAAGATAAAATGAGTCCTTGGCACATGGTAAGTGCTACATAGGTGATACCTGTTACTATGCTTACTACTACTATTATTATTAAAATAAGCAAAGGTGCACTGCAAACTGTAAAGTGCCATAGCTGATAATGTTATTATTATCAGCAGAGAGCAATTTTAGGAAAATCAAACATAATACTGCTGTTTTTTTAGTGGGTTAGCAGAGAGGTCAGAAAAATCACCAAAATTTTTATGGGAAGGGACAGTAAGCATCATTTCATTCAAATATCTTTTTTGTTTTTGTTTTTTTCAGATGGGGAACCTATAGTCCAGATGTGACTTGCACATCCCCACTGGCTGGGAAGTGCGTGAGCTAGATGGTATTCTTTCAGTTGTCAGGCCTTGGATTTATTTTGTCCCTCCTCAACAAGCCTGGGTGTGCCCAGAAAAGGGAAAGGGACAGTCAGGAGGAAGATGAATAGTATAATTATACAGTGACACTTTGGCATAGGCTTCAGAACCAAACACAAGAGACGTCCCGTCCCAGCCCAGCCATTTAGTGACTGTTTGGACTTGCTTAAGTAATTTCACTTTCCTGAGACTCAGGTGTCTCATCTGTAGAGTGGGGAGATTAATATGCGTCCCACAGAATGACATAGTTAGGAAAGGTACTTAGCACCACGTGTGGTACATAATAAGGGCTCAATAACCAGCAGGCATGAAGATCGGGATGCTGGTGGTGGTGGTGGTAGTGGTGGTGGTGATGATGGACAGGCTGATGGAGAGGGTGCTGAAGAGCATGATGGGAACTGCTCATGGGTCAGTTCCCAGAAGGTGCTTTGCCTTAAAGCAGATTGATGAAATTTATGTACAGAGACATGACAGGAGTTACCTCACAGAAGTTTCCTTGGGTCCTGGCAGCAGAGCCAATGGCTTAGAAGCTGTGTGACCCAATGAATTTGATAACAGATGAGGAATAACTTGAGGGCAACTAAGATCTGGAGGCAACAAAGAGCTGGGAGCTGAAACCACATGACCTCTCCACTGGGTTCAGAAGGTAAGAAAGGCAAGAGTGTGTATTAAAATACAGCACTTTTCTAAGTAATAACACATTTAGTCATTCACTTTCTAATGGTGATCTCACCATAATTATTCTTGTCAGTGAAATACACACACTGCTGACTTATGATTCAAAGAATATGACACCCTTGTCCACATGCATTCCTGTACACAAAGCCTTACCACCAATACTGTGGATTTCCAGAAAGTCCTACATAATTAATAAACACAAGCATCATTATTTTGCATCATGATAACCTGTGATGAATGTGTTACATTCTGAAAGGAAGAAGAGAAAAGTAAAATAAATAAGCACCAGAGAGGAAAAGAGGCAACTGACAGGACAGAGAGGTGATATGAATCTCTTATAACACAGTCATGTTCTGTATTACACATAACTAAAATATTAATTTCAGCCCCTTGGCTATGATACTGAAAATATTTTCCCCTCCAAGGTTAATGTCTAAATAGTACAATGCAAATTCAGTTCAAGAAAGTTTTGGACAAGTTGGGGACTTTATCACATCTTGAAAAGTTTCTCAACCACAGCCCCATGACCAAATACCACAGTAAAGTGACTGCCAACTTCCCTGAAGACAATGAAAGCATAAAACAGAAGGCTATTAGCCTTCCAGAATTGATCATATCCATAAGGAGAGAGAAAAAGAGCCACAATCACTCCAGACCACATGAAATGAGAAACTGCACCTGCAAATTATCTTTTTGCAAATTTCACTCCTGTAACGATAAAATTCTCCATGACTTGGATCAACTTGAATACAGAGACTGTCCTTCCCCTGGCAACAGTGTAAGGAAATAGTAAAGTCAGAGGTAAGCACACATCTGGAGAGGTGACTAGCAATGAGGAAAGTCATTTTATCATGGATGTTTTATCCCGTCTCTACGCATAACTCAGAACGAAACTAACCATTATGGGGAACTTCAATTCAGTGTGTTCACTTAGAAGACTAAAACAGCTGAGTTCGGAGCAGACGCACAACACCAGCCCAGAGCTGGATGGGCTCTGGAGATCAGGCAAATCTACATGGAGAGTTTAAGAACATGGAAAGAACTCAGGTCCTGAAGAAGACCCCCGCAACATCCTGTACAACTTGGGGCATGTTCCTTACCGCTGTTGGTGTCCCTCGGAGTAAGCAAAACATGAGACAGGAGACAGCAGTGTTTGTGTTTTGCCCTCAGAGACACTTGATTTCCATCACCTGGCTCTGCCATTTAGTAACTATTTGTGACTAATTGAGTCACCCGAGCGCTCTGAGGTTGTCTTTCCATTTCCAAGTTCAGTATTACCAGCCCCATTGACAGTTATAAAGATTAAATGGGATAATATATACAAAACCTTCAGCATGGATCTGGCACATAGGAAGATGGGTAAAATATTGTTTAATTTGCAGGGCTATTACAAGAATTAAATAAGTTGTAATATATGACAATCATTTAGTGCAGCGCCTACCCTATAGGAGATACTCAATAAATACTAGCTCATTGTTACTACAGACATAATAAGCCCTTGACATGCCCTCTAGCTCTAAGCCTTCCGTGATTATATAACCTTTCCTTGTTACTTAAACTTCGGCCTGGGTTTCCTGTCTCCCAGTCCAGAATGTTGGCTACTACGCTGCTTAGAAACTGAGTCAGAATACACAAAGCCATGTCAGAAGCCCCAGGGAGGAGCTGAGCGCCATCCATTCCACATGGCCTTGCACCTCAGCCGTCGGTCCACAGCTGACAGACAGCCCTGGTGTCAGGCACCATGTCCTGCAGAAAAGGACTGACAGACATGCACATCCAGCTCTGATATTTGCCCCAGAAACCTGAGATGTAATTGAGGTCTGAGGTGTTTTGAGGAAGGGTCAGTTTGATTCTAAACCTATGTCATTTCTGAGGTGGACATCCTCCCCTCACCCGTATGTAGAACTCATGCCTAACTTGACTAAGCTTTCGGAGTTGCCATTCGAGGTGAGATAAATGCTGTTCCTTGGACAGCTTGCAAGGAACTGGTTAATATTAATGACCAAACCTAAAAAAGGCCCCGCATTTCTCATAAACCAGTGATGTTTTTATACCAATTCTAGTCACCTACACCTGCACCTATAGATGGGACACAGTGATAAATACAATGGCGGATGCTTACTGAATGGTTAACTATGTGCTGGGAACTTTTGTGTAAACATAATCCCACTCAATCCCTATAGCAACTCCAGGGGCACCTGCTGAAGTTGACCAGGCTTCATGTGACATTCGCAATATATCTCTTTCATTGGCCAACATATCAACAATCTGGGGGAGGGTGGTGTGAGGTACTTCCACCCATGGGGGCAGGAATCTCCCCAGGGGGACATGGGAAGAGGAGGAAAGACCAACCTGTGCCATAAAAAACTATCATCAAGCAACAAGGCAAGAACTTTTTCTAATAAAAATAAGTCTCATTCCAAGTACAGCCTGAACTCCCCTCCCCCTTTCTGGACCTCCAAGTAACTTTCTCATGTGTCTGAAACAGCGCACTCCATTTCTCAGGAAAGTGCCTCCATCCACTCACACTTCTGCATGCTGATCTGAGACTGGTCAGGGTTGTTTTAAATAAGGAGATCATCATTCTTTATTACTGCGGTCCCCATTTTAGAGATGAGAAAACTGAGGCAGTGGAGTTCACAAGGTCACACAGCTGGCAGGCACCAGAAGGAATGCCTGAACCCAGGTGTGGTTGGCTCCAGAGCCCACGCCCTTAATCATTATATATACACTTTATAATCTGATGAATGGCAAGATGTGAATTCCAGCCAGGTGATGAAAATTATTCCTAAGTTTAAATCACCAAACTGTAGTATTCTAATTGTTTTTTTTTTTCTCCACCATGACTATGAAAAGGAAAAATACATTGATGTATTTAACCACCATCAACTGCATACCACTATTTACCCAGCACTCTGCTCCTATTAGGACCATAAACATTAATGAATTGAGAGCCAGCTCCTGAGTAATTCACAGTCTGGAGGTGGGGAGATGGCTGTAAAAAAAAAAAAAAAAAAAAAAAAGGAGTTACATAAAAGGGAACCAGTGTGTTCTCAGAAATATTGTCAGGGTTACCAGAACACAGAAGGACCTGGCCTAGCACATGGGCATGCCCATGAACACATAAGGAAAAGAAAGGCACAGTGCAATTCTTGCCATAAAAGAAAGAACTCTAAGAGTCCTTTTTAATTTACCAATCACTATGCATTGTCTACAACATGCTCAGCTATGACAACATGCTGGATGATCCCCTGATTTACAGGGAAGGGCCAACTATATGTTTCCCCTACAAATTAAGTGCCTTCACGATAAAATGTTTTATGATGTTAGATTTGAGAGTTCTGATAGTTCTATTAGTCTCACAGAATTGGTCTTGAAACAGTACAAACAAGATAAAATATCGAGTCCCATGTTACGAGAATGTTCTTTTCATGGTTTATGTGAATCCGCCCAGGTAGGGCACAGTAAGTTACTAATCTTTTTGTTTTAATAAATGTGTTTACCAGATAGGAGAATGCAGCTTGATCCAATGTCTCATAGAGCACTCAATTTTGGAAATTAAAGTTAATAATGTTTCTCCATGAGCCAGGATAACATCTCATACTGAATCACAAAGAAAATATACCAAGTTGTATGGAAAGGTAGCAACAGGGGCCTCGTGCACCCCAGCAAGTCTCTCACCTCGAAGAGACAGAGGTTAATGTGTGTCCTCATCACAGTTCGGAGGTATGTGGCTGTATGTCACCCACTTCTCTGGATTCTAGCCAGCTTTCATGGCTGCAAAATTAGGCTGACAATAAGCCAAAAATTGTATCTAGAAAGACATCAAGTGCACAAAGTCGAGGGAGAATTAGAAGTAGAAGGTTAGAAATAATTACAAGTGCATAAATCGTCAGCAGACAACTCTGCGGCTACTACTGAGCATGAAATTAAGCCTTACGAAATGAAATGCATTATCGATAAACTTTCAGTTATAAATTAAGGCTGGAAAAACTGCATTTCCTCTCTCGTCTGTTGAAAAAAAAATAAATGAATCTCACTTTTGAAGAAAGTTTTTTTTAACACTATGAAGTGATTTAAAAAAAATAGAATGTTTAATGGTCCACTTTATAACTGATGCCATAACATACTGCTCCAGAACAACACAATACAATGCAGTGTGGTTATTTGCATAATTGTATAGTTCTCTGGCACTCCATTCAAACTAATATTACCTCCTCTCCCCTACTCCCTCATGCTGGTGATTGGAAGCAGGGGACAGTCTCCCTCCGTGCCTGTGTGTCATCGCTCTGTAACTCTTGCCCTTTTAATTAGTCCTCTTTCAGTGGTGGGTGCCAAAAATTATAGGGCAGGCTGTCCATGGCCAGCTTGCTCTGTCTAAAGCCGCATTCACACTTAATTATAGCCCCTTACACTTGAACATTTCTCCATTTAATCAATGTTCTCCCGTCCATTATCTCATTTGGTTTTCACAACATCTCCATGAGAAAGACAGAGCAGGGATTACTATTCTCAGTTTAGAAATAAAGAAACAGAGGATCAGAGAAGCAATCAAGGCCACGGTAGGTCAAGAGCAAGCTTGGGATTGCAAAGGCTAGTTCAATTCTTTTTCCCAAATATGTTGCTTGCTTCCTGATCCAAGAAGGATTCTACCCTGGTACTTCATACGTGGTCTGCAAACTCAAAAGGGACCAAGTAATTAATACCAATGAGTGAATCACATCAGTGCAAGACAGCAGGGCATGGTGGGGACTATGGCAAAGTGGTAGGCATTTTTGGGGAACTCTGCCTGAAAACACGTCAATTCAGAACCACTTTAAATATGATGTGGGCCAAAAGATACACACTTAGGGATGGGTGGGAGAGGCAGTAAATCTGGACCTTGGGTAGGCAGGGGTGATTCCTGCATTAATCATATTTGTACATATTTGGACCTAAGGAATAAAAGCACCTATACACACAGGGGCACACCTGGGAACCATACTCCTCCAACGATTGAGAAATGAATTCACAAAAGGAAACTTGTCCATGGTCTTGAGGACTTCACAGTCTACTGTAATGTCTGTCATTACAGACATTCCCATCAAAACATCACTCCCTCAGTGAAGCCTCTCATCAACTCCTGTTCCCAATCAGAGTTCTGCAGGCTTTCTCATAAATTCTCATAGTCCTTTGCACATATTGCAATGAGAAAGAATTTTGTGTGCAACTGTGAGAAATTGTGTAGCGATTTCGCGCCTAAAGTTACATAGTATAAAGCCTGATCCTTCCTAGCACTCAATTATGTTTGACCCTGAATTACAGGAGGTTTCGATAAAACTCATGTATTCTGAAGGCAAACAAATAAAACAAATACAGGTAGTTGAAATGAGACTGTTTCTAACTATAACAAGAGCAACCACACTGAGCACTTACACTCGGTCCTTCAAGTGGCAACAAAGGCTAGAGGTTAAGAGCATAGGATTAGATTCAAGGTAACCTGAATGCAAATTACAGCACCACTACCAATGTGTTGTGTTGTGTTGTATTAAGCAAAGACTTTAAAAATGCTCTGAACCTCATTTTCCTCCTCCATAAGAAAGGAATAATGATGCCCACCTCATAGTGCCATTATAAGGCTTCACAGTAAAGAGAATAAGTATTCCCTGTTATTCGCAATTTAATTCATTCAACAAATACTGACGAAGGGTCTGCTATCATAAAGCATCTACCAGGTGCAGGGAATACAGATCTAGTCCTTGACCTCATGGAGTTTTCATTCTAGCAGGTAAGATGGAGATTGATTAAATAATCACACAAATCAACATAAAATTATAACTGTGCTAAGTATTTTGAAGGAGACATTTATGGCACTAGGAGATCAGGGGTAGGGGAACCAGACCTGACTGGGGAGGCTAGGGGTCAGGGAAAAAAGGGAAGTAGCTGGAGAGGAGGAGAGACCTGGAAAACGAGTAGGAATTAACCAGCTGGGAACAGGAGAAAAGCCTCTGAGCAGAAAGACTAGCCCGAGTGAGGGTCCCCTGGGGAAGGAGACAGTGAGGCAGAGCAGGACACATAAAAGAAATGATAACACAGGTAGGATGCCTTGAGTGATGAGAGCCAGGGGGAGCATGACTGATAAGGCTGAGGTGGCAGCAGGGACCACACCATGCAGAAACTTGTGGACTGTTTCGAAGAGCAGTGGAGAGCCTCTGAACTGGTCAGATCATATTTAGTTTTGAAATCTATCACTCTAGCTGTCTGGCATGTGGAGAATAAGGCAATGCAGGGGGAAGTTAATTGGCTATTATGTTCCACCAGGTAAGACCAAATGGCCCTTTAGGCCAGTTTTGGCAATGAGATGAAGGAAAGTGGGAGAACGTGCTTAGTGTTATTTAAGTAACTTATTATTATTATTATTATTGACAGACATTATGTGTACTGTCTCATTTAATCCTCATAAAATCTCAGTAGGGAAGGTCACTAGTCTCATTAAGTAGAGAGAAAACAAGGCCTGGAAGACATCACGTGGTTCGCCCAGGGTCAAATGGTTGTCCAGAGGCTTGACTTCAAAGTTCTTTGCACGATCCCTGATTGCCTGTGGACAGTCAGGCTACAAAACAAAGAGAGCAATGCCTTAAAAGATGGCATCAACTGAGTCAAAAAGGTAACACACAAAAAGGGGTTGAACTTTGGGTTTTGTTTGAACAAAAGAATGTTTTCCTTTTTTTTTTTTAATTTTAGAGCCTGGATATCAAATCTTTACCAAAAACAAATACAATCATTTCAAAGTTACATAGCAACTTTGAGACTGAAGTGGTCAGGGTGTTCATGCACACAGGTCAAAGAGCATATTTAAAAAAATGTGCACTCCTATCCATGGATAATTTGTCAAACTCAAAAATGGAGAACTCCTATTGGCAAGTATTTTTACCATGCACTTCCCTAAAACCATTCCACACAATGGTCTCTTATCATCATCATTGCAAATAAATGTATCCATTATTTAATTCTGTGTATATATTTAATCAATACACTTTGTACTTGTATTTACATAATTACGTGCTAATCAGCTCTAAAATTATCGAAGAACCACATGTGGTCTGAAAAAATTCAAAAACACTGCGAATTTGAAACACGGACTCTAAGGGGGTTGCAGTTACTCCACAGAAGGGTTAGCAGCTCATCTCAATTACATCCACAAGACCACCCTCCCTCCTTCTACCCCAGAGGTTACAAACCGTAACACTTATAGGGGCCTGTCAGGGACAGCAAATGTATACAACAGTCTGGAGGAGGGAGGGCTGTTATAAACCAGGGAGCATGCCGCACCTCAACGGCAATCGGAAGTCAGGTTTCACTGAAAAACACCTACACCCAACAGATTCTGGGACTCACATGTAACTTTGGCCGAGGGCCAGAAGTCGCCCATAGACACTTCAGAGTTTGCTATTAAATAGAGAAAGATCCCTGTTCACAAATTATTAAGTTCAATATCTTTTTAAAATATACTTTATAATGTAAAGTATGAAGCTTTTTTTTAAAGTTTGCATTCTCAAGAAAATTGTCATTTTAAGAGGCTGTTCTATAAATACAGACTAGAAACGGAATCTTTAGAGGAATATCGTTCTTCATACGCTCATTAAAAGGGATAAATAACAAAGGTTATTTTTTTTCCTCCCAGATGAAATGCAGCCTTTAATGCATCTCTCCAGGGTGTTTTCCTTTTACCACCCAGCAGATATAGGAAAATTATACATGGAAAAAGCCAGCTCCCATCTATGTTTAAATAAACTTTCTGCCCTATGGTGGGACAAGAGGCAAAGGAATGAGTAATGCATCTACTTTCTGTACGTTCTTAAAACAACCCTCCCACGCCAAAACTATTATTTATCTAAATTGTCTAAAAATATCTTTTCTGTTTGCAGTACATCTGTACATTCATTTTGATGGCTTTTGATTATACAAAATTGTTACAAGTGCCCAGATTCTAATTGTTCTCGTTGTTACTATGGTTTGCTTCAAAACTTTGCAAGTTCCCAGTCCTTGTCTTCTCCCTGAAGTCAGTTTAAAAGTTGAATCATTTTAGAATCTTTAAGTGAAAGAAATATTACTTCTCTCGAGCCCAATAAGAACAAATCAATACCAGAAAGCAGTGATAACTAAAGTCATTATAAGTTCAACAAAAACAATTCATGGCAAAGTCACCTGAATTTTATATAAGCTTACTAGTCTTGCAGAGTAACAGAATTCTGTAATTGTGGGATCTATAGGTTTTGGTAAATGAGCTGCCAAAATATTTCTTGATAAATTTATGAATGAGAAGGAAAAAAACGTAAGCTAGATTAGGATAAGATTTAGATGGTAAATGTGTATCAGGTCAGCCCACCATATACAAATAACTTCAATTCACGACTGTGAGAAAGATGGGAACTTACAAGAATGGAAGCATCTCTCAGAGTGAGCCCCAAGGCTCTGTTTTGTTGCCTCCCCCTTTTCCGTGTCCCCTTTACAAATCTGTTCATCGAAAACTAGAAAAAAGTCCTAGAAGTCCAATACTGCCTGTCAAATGTGTGAATGGCACAAGTTTAATACAACGAATAAAATTTGGGAGTTTCAACGTGATCCAAATAGACTAGAATACAGGGCCAATACCACAAATAAATGCTTGACAAGGATGAACATGTATTTCTACATCTGAGTTCAAAATTAAATCCATTACCAAATCACCACACAGAGAAATAATCTGACAATTATTCAGAAGGAACAAAGGGTTATACCTCGATTCCAAGTCTGTCTTTGGTTGCAAGGGAGAAGCAGCATGAGGGAGAAGAAGGAACATGTGGTATAGTGTTTAAGTCCCCAGGCTCTGATGCTCACAAGCTGTGTGGTCCAGGATTTCACCTAAGTCTGTTTCCTCCTCTATAAAATGGCAATAAGAAATACCTCCTAAGGAATAATAATGACTAAATAACACATTGAACATACTAATGATATTGATAATAACATCTACCACTTATTTGAATCATTAACCACAGGCACTATCACATTCATCTGTCTTCTCTTATAGCATTCGGCACATAGCAGGTTTCTAATAAACTAAGGCTCTCAGTATAAACTAGTTGGCCTTACAACATTATCGAGGAGAATCACTCACAAGCATGTAATTAAAACATCCCCACAGTTCCTGACTCTAGACTCAAGAGTCTAGTCTTCGCAGCAAGCCACAGAGACCGTCGCCCTTGTGAGGTCCAGCTCCACCACAAGTCATGTCTAGAATTTGTGAACCTTTTAAGGGAGGGCCCTTCTTCAGAACTATTTGTTTTCTCTGCTCATCGTGTCTCAAGAAGTGTGGCAAGTCTTTCTCAGTGGATGATCACACGTGCCTCTTGACCTTCATCAGCTTGGGTCACTTGGAAGACTGAATTTAATATTGTGACATAGACCACATTTTTGGTCACATTGCTCCAAACATAACCTCAAAAATATGTCAAAAATCTATGTGTTTTTGAGTGATGTTGTAACAGTAAATCAAAATTTAATTTTATTTGTTGGATAAGAGATATTATTACGGAACACTACGGGCTACTCTGATTAGGAGAAATTTTAACAGATTTAGAGAACATCCAGAAGAAGGTAGCTGGGATTATGAAGACCCTAAACACCATGCCTTAGGATGAATAGTTGAAAAACTATGAATGCTTAGCTTGTGAAGATTGGTGGGGGGGTAGGGAAAAGTTGAGGGGAAAAAAAGGTGCTCTCTCAAAATGTCTGAAGGGATTCCCTGTGAAATCATGACTAGATACAGGATACAAGTAGGACCGAAGAGCTCAGGATGAGTAACCTTAGAACAGTGAGAACACCAACAGTGAACCCAAGCACATGAAGTTATAGAAAGTTCTACATCATGGGGCGCCTGGGTGGCTCATTCGGCTAAGCATCTGACTCTTGATTTCAGCTCAGGTCATGATGTCAGGGTCATGAGATCAAGCCCCACATCAGGCTCCACACTCAGTAGGGAGTCTGCTTCTCTCACTTTGCCCCTCCCCACCTCATGCTCTCTTTCTCTCTCTCTCTCAAATAAATAAATCTTTTTTTAAAAAAGAAAATTCTACATCATTAGAAATCTCTGAGCAAAGGCCAAACTACCAGATGCTAAGACTGTTGTAGAAGGAATACCTCCCACCTGCAATATAATTTTAGATCTCAGGTTTCAAACTAACACCCCCACAGACAAATCAGACATGTTAAATTTGGCCTTCCATCGTATTTGCTTTCCAATGTGAGTTGTATAAACATTTTCAAATTTAAAATATATAACAAAACTCCATATTTTCGGCTTCCTTTGAAAATCAGAAAATAAGGCAATACCCATAGCCATACAATGACTATCAGCTGGAGTATGATTTTGATGGTCTTCATCATACCCTGTGGCTGATACCATTTGTTTTCATAACTGCTTGTGACTCCTAAATTAAATGATCTCTGGAATTTCTTCAACCATCATGATCCTCTAATCCAAACGGGAAGAACTCTGGGTTTTGAAGCAGAAGGTCCATATATGGTCCATCTTGACTGAGTTTGTGTCCTTGGACAAGCTGCTTGAATTTTCTAGTCCTCGTTTTTCTGAGAGGAACAAATGTGTTTTCTAACCGTCTCACAGGGTTGTAGTTAAGAATGATGTGAAATCAGGGCACCTGGGTGGCTCAGTCAGTTGAGCATCTGCCTTCGGCTCGGGTCATGTTCTTAGGGTCCTAGTATCGAGCCCTATGTTGGGCTCCCTGCTCAGCGGGGAGTCTGCTTCTCCCTCTCCCTCTGTGTACTCTCTCTCTCACTCTCACTCTCTCTCAAATAAATAAATAACCTTTAAAACAAAAAAGAATGATATGAAATCATTTGTGCAAGCAACACCACAACACATGTAAATGTAAGATACTCTCATCAAACACGCAGATGGTTTCCTTAATTTCAGGAAGAGAGTAATATGGCTTTCTGATAAAATAAAAACAGACGATAAATATCTGAAATACCTATATTTTGAAAGAACATAGGTGAAATCATATATGGCTTGATGAAAACAATAAAAATCCAACAGTTAATTGTGTGTGTATGGGTATGTATGTGTTTAAAACCTTTATCCCTAAGTCGAACCAAGGTTATTATATTTTATTACATCTGCTTTATAACACTTTGCCTATAGGGGCTTAACAACTCCACTTTTTTTAAGTTAGACTAATATATATGGACAAAATAAGGTAGAACACTGTGGCGATTTCCAGAAATTTCAAATGAACTTGACACAGATAAAATAATAACACTTCTGAATGACTCATCCTAATTGCCACATAAATCAAATGCATTGGATTGTTATAAAACTCTCCATTTTCTTACATCTGATTAGAGATAGGGATTGTCAAAGAATCATTGGAGTGAAGCTACTAGAAGAAGGAAGTGAGCTAGAGTCGGAATGTGGCAGAGAGTAAGGTGCTGAAATTCAGAAAATGGAAATAGTGCGGTTGTTGCAAGAAAAAGATGTAACACAGTGGTTCTCGAAGTGTGGTCCCCAGATCAGCAGCATCAGCATCACTCAAGTTGTTAGAAATGTAAATTCTCCAGCCCCACTCCAGATTTACTAAGTCTAAGGGTGGGGCCCAGCCGGCTAAAATTTTAAAAGTCCTCCAGGTGATTCTGATCGATGCCAAAATTTGAGAACTAGAAACCTAGGATAGATCCAGGGCAGCAGTCAGACTAGGTAAGGTAGAGAATAAGATCACTGAAGGAGGAGAATTTAATGAACTGACCAGGAATTTGGGGAAATTATCTGCATAGAAACTGCAATTATCAAGAATTATGACTAGAGTTATTTTAAGTAAAGAGAGAGAGCCAATCAGGAGCTAAAATCTTCAATAATTTAGGAGGCATGACCTGGGGGTTTGTGGACTACCATAACCAGGGAGTGTAGCTGCTAATATAGTCAAGCGTTCAAATTTTAAATCAAACAGCACATAGAAAGGCCCTGTGCCCAGAAAGAACAAAAGACTGAAAAAAAAAAAAAAAACAAAGGTCAGCACAACCAGGGAGAGGGGGAGACCGGTGTGAGTTAAGCTGGAGAAGTGGGGGAAGGATTTGATGCTTACCCTAAGACAAAATGAAAAGAACAAAATAATGCTAAGGCAGCCAAAAGTGACAGGATCAGAACTGCCTTTCTTAAAGACCGAGGTAAATGGTCAAGTTGTACAGTTGTTTAGGAATGGTAAGACTCTGGTTGATGAGAGGTGGGGGAAATGCTGAGAAATGTCAGGGAGAAGCCTGGGTCTTTGGTTTGCATAACTGGAGCCAGTTTACCAAGTTAGATTAGTGGAGAGTAGCTTCAGTAAGTTAGGGAAAAATCCTAAGACTTCCAATCAGAATAAGCTTATTATAACCTTATAACATGGAAGATGATACGTGCTATAATTCATATATAACTACCTTATGTTATGGCAGACTATGAAGCTGGAGCGCTGACGTACAAATCCCAGCTCTCCTACTAAGCAGCTGTTAACTCTTGAGCAAGTAGTTAACCATGACCCCTTTAAAATGGAAATCATAAGACTTACTTTACAAGTGAGAATGAAAGATCCCTACCCTCCCAGAAAAAGACTGGTTATTCTGCATCCATCATCACAAGCAACTGGTTTTAAACTGATACAAATTGAGCAAGCAAATCTAAAAGCCAGCTAATCAAGGAAGAGACTCTCCTTCCCAAAGTCAATCCATTCCAATAACCACACTTCATCAGGAAAAGGGCAGCCAAATCCCTAAGGCCTCTTCTTCTGAAAGTCAGGCAGTCTCTGGACTCCTCTCGCCATGCATCTTTCCTCTTGCATTGTCCTACTGCCCCCTCAAAAAGACCACTGTCATACCCTACTTTGACCTTTGTTTATATTTCTTTCTTCTCAAATATATCTATAAAATATATTATACAGGTATAAACAACAAAAGTTTAGTGTTGCTTATTTTTGAGCAAAATGCAAAAATGTTGTTATAAATATCATCTCATAAATAACGTAATTATTACTCAATGTTTTGAGCCTAATACTCTTCTCTAGGTTAGTGTATATAGACATAACTCACTTATTTTCTCTGCCATATCATCTGCTGCATAAATTTCCTACAACTTATTTATTCACCCTTCTAATGATGAGCATTTTGGTTATTTCCATTTTCTTACTATTAATAACAATGCTTTTATGAATATTCTGGTATGTGTCAACTGCAGCACATGTACAAGAGTACCTGGAAGACATCTACAGAGTAGCGGAATTGCTGAGTCATACAGTATATCAATGTCTAACCTCACAAGAAAATGTTAAATTTCTAAAAGATGGCCAATCTACACTCCGAAAGCAATGTGTTAAAGTTTTCTCCAGTGCTTCATATTTTCAGATGTCTTCATCTGTTCTAATCTGGCAAGTATAAACAATATTTCACTGATGACTCATTTTTTCATTCCCCCAATTACTAATGAGATTTTGCAACTTTACATACATTTTTTTATCATACATATGCTCTTCCTTTTCAGAGTAACTCCTATTGAAGCCCTTTGACCATTTTTCCATTAGATTATCTTATTCTTGTTCTTTTGTAGATTTTTACATATTCTACTCACTACTTTTTCATCACTTAAATGTGTTTAAAAAAAAAAGCTCTCTAGTTTGTGGCTTATCTCTTCACTTTATGTATCTTTTGAAGAACAAAATATAAAATAAAGGATCTGTAAAGTCAATGTTGTTGTTTTTGTTATTTTTTGTTTTTGTTTTTGCAATGTCTAATAAAATTGACCAGGCTCTAATGAGACTGATGAGAAAAAGAGAAAGAGAGGGCAAGAGAGAGGAAGATGGAAGACAGATTGTGAAGTTGTTTGAGAGTTTATGATTGTGTTTGATTAGACAAATGCTTTATTATCTGGTATTTTGTTTATTTTCTTCAAAAAATGCACAGGTTAGAAAAAATATCCTATTATGCAGATAATATTTAACCTTGTTTACATTTTACCAATTTATTTTACTCACCATTCCTCCTTCTGTATCAGACCTTCTTTCTAGGATTACTTTTCTTCTGTAGTTGCCACAGGGAAGCTCCATTTGTCTGGAAATGTGTTTATTTTGTTCTTATTATTAAAAAGGAAAAAAGTCGAGCTTGACAGTTATTTTCTCTCAAATCTTCCAGCTCTGCTGTCAGGGAACAGCCTACTGTCAATGTTAATTGTGGGTCCTTTGTAGATGATCTGTCTTTGCTCTCTAGATGCTTCTAAGACCTTCTCTTTATGTTCTATATGTTTATGTTTTGTTATGTTTTGCAATTGAACTACAAGAAGTCTAGGTATGGATTCATAGTTTTATTTATCTTGCTTGTACTTCCTGTATCTGTGGATTGACATCATCCATCAGTTTTAGAAAATTCCCAGACATTATCTCTTCACATGTTGTGTCTTCTCCATTTTGCTCGCTTTCTGGCGCTCTGATTAAACATATAACAAACATAATCTGTTGTTGCAGGCTAACATTTTAAATAACCACCTTTATTTCTTTAAGGATTCATACCTCTTTATTTTATAATCCAGATGTGATAATTCTAATAAGTAAAAATCTCAGGGGGTTAAGCCTGTTTTCTGTTTTGTTTTCTTTTTGATATCTCTGGTAATGGCTGGTTTTCTTATGTATTTTTATCATCTTTGATTGTGGGATCATTTTTTTATCTTTACCTGTGGGATTCCTATATCTCATATAGGCTATGCTTTCCTCTATAGAGGATCTGTAGTTGCTTTTGCTGGAAACCATGGGAGGCTACCTAGGGTCACCTGGTCCCTTTCCAGGTCCTGATTTCATGCAGGAGTCAAGTTCAGTTTCCTTGCCTTCTGGTTTCCAACTGGCATACTCTAGGCTGATTGATCCTCAGGTACACAGTTATATGGGTATTTGCCTCAAAACAATTCTGGTTTTTCTCACTTGTTCCTTGCTCAGTACTTCCTACCTGAATTTCTGCTCAAGGTTTGTTTTTGTTTTCTCTGGGGGTGGTGGACCGGTACTTGGAAGGTAAGCGATTTCTTTACTCCAAATCTAGTAGTGCCTCGACACCTAGGTTGAACCATGATCTAGGTATTTTAAAGCACATGGACCCTCTGCGATAGTCTGCTAAGTGAAAGCAGAAGATAATTATTTTTAATTTCTTGTTGTAAGAGTTCAGTTGATGTAATCAGAGTCATATAAAACTGTTCACTCTCCCTTATATGAAGGTTTTCTGATGACATGTTGGATATGCCATCCGATTATGTTGTTCCTACCAAACCACTTCCTTCTCTGGATCTTAGGGGGATTCACTGTCTACAGCAGCCAGTTTAAGTCTTAATTACACACAATAGTTTATCACTCTCAGTCTGCTCTAAGTACGTGCTTTCTCTAGGTTCTCCAAAGACAGAAAGCATTGTCTTTACTTGTAAGTCTTATATCCTCCCAGGACCCCAAGCACGAGAAGTCCATGGCCCAAAAGTAATTGTTGGTAATTTCACGGTGTAAAAAAAGTTCATACGCTTGAATTAAAAACAGAATTCTTGAAAACAAGCACAAGAGAGATACAATTACAGATCCTCTCTTTTCCAAAATAATTCATCCATTTATTACAAGTAAAATCAATGATGAGAAATAGAAATACCCAACACCCTTCTTAAAACTACGATTTAAGCTGTTCACAGCAAAACTTCCTGGAGGAAGTGGGAGGGGAAATGCTATCACGGCTGCCTTGAGGGAAAATGAAACTCTTAATTTTGCATATAATAAATTGCATTTGTTTCTGTACGAATCTCCTTCTCTATCACAATCTTAAACAAGAGATGGAAACCAGAAATATAATTCCTCCTCCAGATTTCAAAACCAAAACAGACCTCATGATACAAGCACCATCCCTTAGTAAATAAAATTACAGAGTCTAGCTGCTCAGGACCAATTTGTAATCAGAGCATTAAGCCGTACTGTATGAAATGTCAATTCTGGCGCAGCCTTGATGAGCGAAGATTGAACGCGTGTGGGCCAGTTTATCATATCATCCCAACTGCCCTCTTTTCAAGCTGGCAGGTCCAATTCGCATACAAAAAGGATTTCAGTCTGAGGGATTTTGCATCTGAAAAAGTACCAGGAGACTGATAGTGTTTTTCACTGTTATTTTCTTAGAAATAAATGCACAGAAAACATCCAATATAAATATTTTCTCAAAAGCAAGTAGTCCTACTCTGCATGGTTCTGCAACACTCTTCACTACAATGTATAAAAATAAAGACCTTGCTAAGAATTAAGAGATACTTTTGCTGTTAAAACTATGTATCATTCAGTAAAAAGATATTAATACATTTCAAGCATTTTGATACAGTCCCCCTTATCTCTCTGAGCTGGTGGAGACAAGCACACCAAAAGCTTCATTAAGGTAGGGTGGGCCGGTGCCTGGGTGGCTCAGTTGGTTAAGTGTCTGCCTTCGGCTCAGGTCATGATCCCAGGGTCCTGGGATTGAGCCCTGCATCGGGCTCCCTGCTCAGCCAGGAGTCTGCTTCTCCCTCTCCTACTGCCTGCTACTCTGCCTGCTGGCTCTCTCTCTCTCTCTCTCTCTCTCTCTGTCAAATAAATAAATAAATCTTAAAAAAAAAAAGGTAGGGTGGGCAAAAATGGACAAGGCAAGAAACAACAAATGTTGGAGAGGTTGTGGAGAAAGGGGAACCCTCTTACACTGTTGGTGGGAATGCAAGTTGGGGAAAACAGTGTGGAGGTGCCTCAAAAAATTAAAAATAGAGCTACCCTATGACCCAGCAACTGCACTACTGGGTATTTACCCCAAAGACACAGATGTCGTGAAAAGAAGGGCCACATGCACCCCAATGTTCATAGCAGCAATGTCCACAATAGCCAAACTGTGGAAGGAGCCGAGATGCCCTTCAACAGACGAATGGATAAAGAAGATGGGGCCCATATATACAATGGAATATTACTCAGCCATCAGAAAGGATGAATACCCAACTTTCACATCAACATGGATGGGGCTGGAGGAGATGATGCTAAGTGAAATAAGTCAAGCGGAGAAAGTCAATGATCATATGGTTTCACTTATCTGTGGAACATGAGGAATAGCGTGGAGGACATTAGGAGAAGGAAGGGAAAAATGGGGGGGGGTGGGAATTGGAGGTAAAGATGAACCATGAGAGACTATGGACTCTGAGAAACAAACTGAGGGTTCTAGAGGGGAGGGCGGTGGGGGATGGGTTAGATGGGTATTAAGGAGGGCACTACTGCATGGAGCACTGGGTGTTTTCTGAAAACAATGAATCGTGGATCACTACATCATAAACTAATGATTTATAGTAACTAACATAACATAATAAAAAAATTTTTTTAAAAAGTAGGGTGGGGAGG
The DNA here is from genome assembly GCF_009762305.2 of Zalophus californianus. Taxonomy (NCBI): domain Eukaryota; kingdom Metazoa; phylum Chordata; class Mammalia; order Carnivora; family Otariidae; genus Zalophus; species Zalophus californianus. The sequence goes on from NC_045599.1 coordinate 107,523,819, forward strand.
GATTAACTCTCCAGGCTGTTTCATTTCATTCTGTTTCATTCAAAACAACAGATCTTAACACTGACAAAAACTTACAACTTCGAGTACAACGAAAAATTTCCTCCCTCCTCTGGCTGGTATGGCCATTCCCAACTGACCATTTAAAACCAGCTTCTTTCACAAATGTCACTGAGTTCTCTGCCCATCAGGAGGGAGCTGCCTCAGGCTCTTGCACTGTTTTCACACTAGCCACACCAGTGAGCTCACTTTCTAATTCATTCATTTGTTCGAGTATCTGTTCCTTCACTGAACAATTGCTTACTGGCTACAATTCTGTCTCCTTCAAATGCACCAGAATTATAGGCAAGAGCATTTCACTGAAAAATCCTGAACTCTATATATTCATATAAAGGAAAATCTATTTTCTTGAAATTGAGAAATAGCCAGATAGGCTTCTTCAAACCTTCTACAGAACCCGAGCTGGGGTTTCTGCCGCATACGCATATGTTGGCCTTAAGCATCTCTTGTCTAGGAAAACATGAACTACTGTAGTTTCTACTTCAAGCATCACTTGCTTCCTTGCTGGTTCTCCTCTGTGAAACTCACAGGCCCTCCTCAGGGAGGATCTTATCTCCTAGAGAGTGTCTTGTTTAAGTCTCAGTAACACACAATTGTTATCATTCCCAACCTGTTTTGATTAAGTAAATGCTGTTTACAGATTCACCAAGGACAGGAAGCACTGTCTTTATTTATCTCCTATCCTCACAGGATCCCAGAGACAAAAGATCCTCAACAAATAATTGTTCATAGTTTCATGGTATGAGAAAAGTTCACACAGTAGTAAAAACTCGTTTCTTAAAAACATGCACAAATTCAATTCAGTTCAGTGGGGCCTTCCCTGGCCCTACTTCTCTCTCTCTCTCTCTCCCTCTCTCTCTCTCTCTCACACACACACACACACACACACACACACACACAGGCAGGTTCACTTCAGAGTTTAGGCCCTTAGTCACTACACTTTACCACAGCTAAATGAACCCCAGCACATCCATATAATGGCACATTATGCAGCTCAGAAAAATAGAGGCAGCTCAATATAAACTTAGGTTAACATTCCCCAAGGTATGCCATTTAAATTTTAAAAACAAGGTATATTGTATGCTATCATTCCTATGAAAGAGGAAAAATATGTGTGTTGTCCCATATTTGATAGGGAAAACACAGAATACCCTGGAAATATGGTCACACCAGGAAAGAGGGAAGTGGGGACTCAGGATCAGAAATGGAAAAATGCTCCCTTTTCATCCATTTGTACTGCTTAGACTTTTACCATTCACACATAGTTATTAAATTAAAACTTGCCATTTATTAAAAATTCTTCGCCCAGTCCCAGTACTCCTCAGAGTTTCCAGAAAGAGTTCTTCATACCCCAAGCATGCAAAGCCAGATACTCCTAAGACCCTCATATTGATGCCTTTAAACCTAAGAGTAACGCCCTCTGAGTTGAGAAAGGAGGAGTGGCCCACAGAGACACAGGTGTAGGGAAAAAGGACATCCTAGTTGGCATCAGTGCTTCTTCCATCCTCCAGTATCTTAATCACATGATCAATGCATCTGCAGAGGTCCACAGAGGGGCCCCAGGGCTCTCACCACCAACCCCGCTGCTCCACAGACCCTTTAAACCACACCCACCACCAAACTCATGCATCACAAATCAGGTGTCACTCAAATCTCCCAAAAAAAATCTCTACATGAAGAGAGTGAAAGTCAAAGCCACGTCAAAAGGCAGATACTATGAACAATCAATGAGAACAATCTGCTATCAGACTGAAGCTAAGTTGTGGCCCAGCATCCACAATCAAAGATGCTTCTACTCAGAGGTGGGAGTGGACACTGGGAGCTTGGGTCTAACACTGGCTCTGCTCTAGTTTGCCATGGTACCTTGGACCAGGGAGAAAGGGCTTTACCTCCCCAGGCCGCCCTTTCTCCGCCTCTAAAAATCTATCTTTGCCAATTAGGTAAGTATTTTTCAAATTGTGGGTTTCACACCACTAGAGTCATGAAATCAATTTTGTGGGTCAGAGCATATTTTTCTTTTAATTAACTAGAATAGAATGGAAAACATCAGAGTATATCACCCATACTAAGGGTAATTATTTTTTGAAACTTTTGTTTCACTTATATTTGTGAGTATGGTGTGTCTGTACATGGATATGTGTACAGTCATAGCATAGAATAAGAAATATCAGAAAATAAACAGACAAATGGATAAAAAAGATGGGGTCCATATAAACCATGGACTATTACTCAGCCATCAGAAAGGATGAATACCCAACTTTTGCATCAACATGGATGGGACTGGAGGAGATGATGCTAAGTGAAATAAGCCAAGCAGAGAAAGTCAATGATCATATGGTTTCACTTATCTGTGGAACATGAGGAATAGCACGGAGGACATTAGGAGAAGGAAGGGAAAAATGAAGGGGGGAGATCGGAGGGGGAGACAAACCAGGAGAGACTATGGACTATGGGAATCAAACTGAGGGTTTTATAGGGGAGGAGGGTGGGGGGATGGGTGAGCCCGGTGATGGGTATTAAGGAGGGCACATGCTGCATGGAGCACTGGGTGTTTTCCGAAAACAATGAATCGTGGATCTCTACATCAAAAACTAATGGTTACTAACATAACATAATAAATAATATAATAAAATAATTAAATTAAATTAAGAAAAAGAAAAGCAACATAGTAAAGGTTTTATTTTAAACCTTTGTGTCAGGGGCGCCTGGGTGGCTCAGTTGATTAAGCAACTGCCTTCGGCTCAAGTCATGATCCTGGAGTCCTGGGATCGAGTCCCACATCAGGCTCCCTGCTCAGCAGGGAGTCTGCTTCTCCCTCTGACCCTCCCCCCTCTCATGCTGTCTCTCATTCTCTCTCTTACAAATAAATAAAATCTTAAAAAAATTTTTAAAAAAAATAAAACTGTGTCAGTGTGTGTGGATATATACTAGATAAGCATGTAAAATATGTTTCTTGATGTACATTACAGTCATTTGAAAGCCACAGGACAAGAGAGATATTCTCTAAGCTCCTTTCAAGCAAGGAGATTTTCTAAGTCACCTGGAGACCGTATTCCATAGTGAAGTTTGAAAATAAGAAAAGTCTGGGTTCAAAGCCTTGCTCTGCACTGTCAGCAGTGAAGATCTGGTGCACACTAACCTTTCAACCCTCAGCTTCCTTAGCTCTCCCAAGATCCTACTTGGAGACTTGGGTGTCTGGGAAAAGGGAAAAGGAAGGAGATCACTTTCCCTCCTGCCCCTTTTGCACTGCTGTTCCCCAATATGTTCCTGCTCAGACTACCACTTTTTTTTCTTACTATTCTAGTTGTATCCTGCCCCAACTTTTTGGCATATTTGTCATCTCTATGGTGATATCATGATTCCTGTACCCATAACTACAGCCACTGGGCTACTGGGCCTAGAAATGAGAAAAAACATGGAAAGAACCTACGACCCTGTCAGTACATAGTGGGACCTCAAATACAAGTACCAGTGGAAATAGAGGTCCTAGTAACAGGCGGCGGCGGTGGTAGTGATCATAGTATTTATCCTCAATGCCTATCAAAATGCTTCTGGTAAGGTCAGACACATGGAGGAGATAATAGGTCTACACAGCTACCAGAGCTAAATGATATCCTACTCAGAAAGCTTCACAGTTTAATAGAGGACCACAGAAAATTCCCAAGTTACCTGAAGCCCAAAGGAATTACCCTTTAATGGAGGGATTTTAGGAACCCAGATGAGGCAGGAAAGGGAGCAATTCATTCTAGGGGTAGGGGTACAAAGAAAAGGGACTCTCCCTTGCACTCAGCCCTTGGAGACCAAATCAGAAATAGCACCAGTCATCTCAGACTGATGATGGTTGAGAGGAAAGAGAATTCACAATTTTGTTATTCGGGTTGGTTTGGGAAGCATCTGGGGATGCAGGGAACGTGCTATGCTGAGATATCTCTGCTGCCTTGTCAGCACTGATTATAAAGTTTCCAAAAGATCATCCACAATATAGTGCACCGATGATCTGTGTCTTACTGTCTCCACAACACTGACACCATGTGATAAAGATCTGTGTGTTAACAATGTCAGAGTACACTGCTCACGTTCTGTGCCCGAGGATGTATTCAGGCTGGTGCATTTAGTCAGACACCACAGCACCCCAGAGGGAAAGAGAAGGGTCCAAGGTGACTATGTCCCATCTAAAAAAAAAGGGTCAAGAAGAAAGGGGAGACTGATCTGAACCACTACTTTGCCAACAATCCTCAGCCAGGGGCTTGGCAATATATTTCCATACAACCTTAAATCTTCTTGAAATATCACACTTGAACATCCAAGGAAGATCCCTGGTAAGCCATGTTTCCTTGTTTGAAAAGGAGACCGGGAACCCCAGAAGCCCATACGACCTTGCCAACATAGGACCTGCTAACATGCTCGCTCACAAGCTTCTCTGAAACGTGGAGTTTGCCCTACCAGCACACCACATCAGTCCTGCTTCCTTCCTTTTCAGCACGGGCTTTATCTTGGAATTTTGCAAAGGCCTGGCTGTGTCCATGCAGGAAGGCTGGCAAGCATGCCTTCAAAGCTAGCAAGTAGCTTACCACAGATGTGTTAACCACTCTCACCTGTGCATGAAGACGCCTGGGCTTAGCAACTAGAAACCTCTGGCTCTCACCATGGCTCTGGCACTTATTTGCTGGATGACCTCAGAAAAGTCCCTTTCCTTTCCTGGGCCTCAGTCTTCCCTTCTCTCTGACAAGCTGGTAGAACTAGATTATCTCTAACTCTGGTTCTAATTCCAGAAGTCTATTAATTTTTAAAACTTTTGGGCTGAGAAACAAAAGTGTCTTCAGAGCAACTAATTAAATGTATAGATAAAATCACATTAGCTTATAAATCAGAATGTCCCTTCTAATTACATCTTAAGCAACATCACAATGGAACTTGCCCAAAGCTACCAACGTAGTTAATCAACAACTACAGACACCAATACAACACTCCTCCTTCCATCTGAAGGACTGGTGCCTCTGGGGACACATTATACCTCCTGGTTTTCAATTCTAATGGTTGGATGCTTGTCTTTTAGAATTTAAGGACAATGACTGCTTTTCCTGGGCCACCAAGAATTAGCTCAAAGTTTCAATTGGTCATTCAAAAGTATTTTGTGAGTTTTCTATATGTCATGCATTGTCCTGCCACTGTAGAGACAACTTCAATTAAGACCAGATTCCTGGGGCCCCTGGGTGGCTCATAAGCGTTAAGTGTGTCTGCCTTTGGCTCAGGTCATGGTCCCAGGGTCCTGGGACCAAGCCCTGCATCGGGCTCCTTGCTTGGCGGAAAGCCTGCTTCTCCCTCTCCCACTCCCCCTGCTTGTGTTCCCTCTCTGGCTGTGTCTCTCTGTCAAATAAATAAATAAAATCTTAAAAAAAAAAAAAAAAAAAGACCAGATTCCTGATCTCAAGAAGTTTATATATAGACTAAGTACCATATAGAGAGAAGTAAATAGACATGTATACCACAGTTTAAGTAAAGGAACACATTATAAAGACTTCTAACCCAGCCCTTGAGGAGTCTAAGGAGATTTTCCCAAAGAAGCAATATCTGTGCTGAGATCTTAAAAACAAGAAGTTTAACCAAGCAAAAGCAGCTGGGAACTCTTTTTGTTCTTTTTAAGATTTTATTTATTTATTTATTTATTTGAGAGAGAGAAGGAGAAGGAGTAGGGGGGAGGGCAGAGGGAGTGGGAGAAGCAGACTCCCCACTGAGAAGGGCGACCCATGCCAGGCTCAATCCCAGGACCCTGGGATCATGACCTGAGCGGATGGCAGATGCTTAACCAACTGAGCCACCCAGGCACCTGAAGCTGAGAACTCTTACCAACCCTTGAAACTCTCACCAATTGCTCGAAAAGCAAAAGCAAATTGTTAGAGGTGACTGACATAACAACCTAAAAATTACCTCCCCAAATTCAGAAGATCCCCACCTAGAAGTGTTCTACTTAATGTTCTATGAAGTGGGTTTAATTAAAATACAAAACAGACTATGTCACATATGCAACACTGTTTCTTAAGGTGTAAGAAAGGGACAGGGACTCAAACCAATGCCACAGAACAGTGTGTGGAAGTTTAAAAGGACAGATCTGGATTTCGAGTCTCACTCTGTTCTTTAGGATCTGGGTGAAATGGGCAAGTCGCTTAAACTCTGTGTTGTCAGTTTCATCCTCAGTTAAATGGAGCCTGGCACAGGACAAATGTTGAACAAATACTAGCTAATAGATGAGTCCTTACCACATGCCAGATGCTGCGCTCAGCATTTCAGTCACTGATAAAGGTAGTCCTGGCAGCATCCACAGAAGGGGCATCCTGTTATTGTCTTCAATGTCGAGGTGAAGAGATGAAGGCTTGGAGAAGTTCAATAAGCAGACCCAGGTTACAACAGCTAGGGGTAGGGGTAGCTAGCAAGTTGAAGGTAAGCCTTGATCCCCTAGTTGTCGGCAATCTGAAGCCAGAGTCTTTTAACCACGAACAGTGTTCCTTTCTACCTTCTACTTCTCCACTTCCAGCTACGCTAGAAAAGGAAATTTTCACCACGGAAATGGCAAAACATTCCTAGTGTATTAAAGATGCAGACATCATAAATGGAGTTATTCCTTGGTTTGTGTGCTATTCCAATGGCTGCCATTATTTAAAACACATGTTATCGGACAATTGCTTATCAAAGCTACCTGAGGCTCAATTACCATCCTTGAATAAGAGGTCAGGGTTAAAAGCATCGGATTCAGAAAATAAATCTGGATCTGAAAAGGGAAAGATGACAAAACAGTTTGCTGGACAAGATGTCTGGCACCTCTGGCCACTTTTCAATGAAATAGAAGGGAAAAGATGTTGAGGTCACTGAGAAAACAATTTAAGTGGGCCAGAAAGAGACAGAGTGTGTGTAATGGCTCCTTTCTACCTGCAGGCGACACTGCCATAGTCTGAGGGAGTCAAAAGTGTAATAATGAAGAGGAGGAAAGGGGTTTTTCTTACACCACAGCTAGATCCACTAAATTGGGAGACAGAGCCTGACACTTCTGACACAGCAGCACATTAGCCTGGCTCATGGTGTTGTTTTGTGTCAAGTATTAGTACAAATACCATCACTGATGCACTCAAGGGGCATTTGATGTTTCCTTAAATGGCTTCCAACTTGGCACAGGAAAAAACCGTGCATCACAAACATCAGTGTGATTGCTATACCTCTCCAAGAGCTTTCAAAGTTGCCTCTGGGTTGACCAGCTTGTTTCCTTACCTGTGGAACATTAGCAAGAGCTACAGAACACATAGAGGATACGACTTTTTGTGTGTTTGTTTGGCTGGAAGCAGGAAGGACTTGGAGTGCTCTGGAAGCTGTCTGAAAGGGACTCACATCAAAACTGAGGAGCTATAATTGGGGTGAACGGTAATGTGCAGATGCAGACTTGGGGCATGGACGAAAATGGGCTCTTTGCCCCAAAGGCTTGGATTCAGGAAGCCTCGAGTGGGGTCCAGGAACTTGTGTTCCAGCTGAGATGCTCATGTGACCTTGATGATGGGCCAGATGCAATCTGCACTGGTCTGATGGGGACAAGGCTGGACTGAGATTCAAGCTATCGGGGTGCTGGTCCCAGTTCTGGCACCTACTGGGTGTGAGATCTCTGCCAAGTCACTTCTTTGTTTTTTCAGCCACCTCTCCTTATCCTCCCTTGATAAAGTGGGAGAGAGTCCTCGGGGAAGATCTCCAAGGATCTTTGGCTCCATCGGTCTCGAACAGAGTGTTGGGGTTAGGAACCACCATGGTGCATAAGTAGGACCTTAGACTTGAGTCCCCAAACCTGGGTTCCATTTTCAGCACTGCTGCTTTCCAGTTGCTGGAACCCTGACAACTAATATACTTTCCCTGGGACAAGAATATATATTTATAATATTATAATGAATATATTTATAGCAAGTATTCTAATTCTTATAACAAATAGATCTATCATGTTTAAGTCTCCGTTTCCTCACCTATAAAATCCTGATAAAAACAGTGCCTATGACAGAGCTTTTTGTGATGAAATAGTTATTGTGTTAAAGAGGCAGTGTCTAAAGTGTGCCCAGGATGGCGACCTGCTGAGTGCTCACTACCTGTTAGTTGTGGATAGCCCGACAAGGTCAACAGACAAGCTTTCTGCTGTCCACTGGAGCTACTGTGATTAATGAGGTTCATGGAAAGGTAACCCTGGCTGAGCAATCCTTGGGTTTGTCCTTTTAGCAAGAGAAATTCACAAGAAATGAGCTTGTTTTGGAAAGGGAGGGCTACTGGAGGGAGGCGGGAAGCTACGGCTCTTAGGAGGAAATACAGGAACAAATGAGAGGGCATTATACAATCAATGCCATGATTATCGAAGCGTCATTCAGGGGTGACCTGCTGTAGGAGGGACTGGGTAGTCATTAAAGTAGCACCTTCTTGTCCCTGCTGGATCAGACTCCCAAGGGAGTGGGTCCAGTAATTGGTTTTTCTCAGAAGCGATGCAGGAGATTCTTCCATAAACAGGGGTTAGAGAATCACTGGCAGATACAATTAATGAAACAACCCTCCCCCCAATTCTCCAGTCCTATGTTTACCCAGGAAAGAAAAAAAAAAACAGGGAAGGCAAATAAACTTGTGCATCTGTGCATTTACCAAGAATCTAAACTTCTTACATTCTTGTCATCGCCAGTGCAGCTGGGTTCCAAGCCAGTGTCCAATTTCTGCATCATTCACGACTCCCCAGAGAAACAAACGCTAGCAAAAGGCTACTTAACAATGTGGATTATGTCAATTTCCTTAGAATGGCAGCGTGGTTTGTAAAAATTAAATACAAAAGGCAAGTGCCTCCCTACTTCCTCTACCCGCTCTGTTCTCCCGCCCTTTCTTTCCTGCTACCGTGGTTCCCATTCCTTTCCCCTGATGCTTTCCCTGCTCATGTTCTTTTCTTCAGATTTTCTCTTTCTTCCTTCTTTCCACTCCTCTCTCCTGTTTGCCCTCTCTACCCTATGGCTCTCTTTCTTCCTTTTGTCTCTCTCTCTCTCTCCTTTTGCCTCTGTGTATGTCTCTCTCTTGGATTCCCCTCTTGTTTGGCCTCTGTCTGTGTGTCTCTCTCTGTCTTTCTATCAAACACCATACCTCACTGCCCATTCCTCCTCTTGAGGCCCAGCTCCTGGCTCCCCTCTCAACAAGGAGCCTCCAGGGGGCACACTTCCAGCTAGAAAGCCGGAGCCCCATGCGAAATCAGCCAGCGCCCTCTACAAGAGGCTCAGCCTACTTACAAGTTCTTGGAAATCTGCCAGAGAGCCCCAGTGAGGAAGGTCCCTCATGGTAAGTAAGGGTAACGAAATCCGCCCTGGGAAGATGCAGCAGGATTACGAAGTAGAACCAGCAAGGCCAAACAGCTCTAGTACCCAGAGCTTCCCCTGGACCAGAAAACATGGAGCCAAGCCTAGCTAGCAGTGGAGGGTTCTTTTGCATTTTGCAATGTCTATCACTTCATTTCCAAGATACAAGCGGCTCCATACACCAAGAGCAGGCAGGGGAGTGGCAGTGCCAAGGGGCTGTTGGGACAGCTTCAACATCTTAAAATGTCCACCAGTCTTCTCAAAGCCCATTAACCCCCTCAAAAGACAAAATCTAAGTAAAAACTGAGCATCCACTCGGCATGTAGCCTCCAGACAACTCTTTCCCCCTACACCCCTCCCCCAAGCTGCTCTTCCAACTACCAACCGCAGCCCATCTCTAGGTACCTCCTTTATAGACATACCCGAGCTTCTGCCATGAACAGGGATAACTTTCCAGACCCACAGTTAGGCAAACTGAGGGATAGACAGGTTCCACAGCAGGCTCTGGAAGATGTTACTTTGGAGTGCCACGACTATTAGGACCCAGAGGATTTTGCACACTCCACAACAGCAAAGGATGGCCAGTTCAGAAGAAACTTTTTCAAAGCTGAGCCACACAACTTCTCCCAATTCGAATCTCCGTGGGCAGGTGCAGAACTTTGTCTCTCTCTAGCTTCTTTCAGGGCAGCTCTCAAACTCGACCTGTTCGCACACTCTTCGCGGCACACCACCTACACACGCCCTTTCTCCCCACCTGGAGCTCTTTCTCCTTGGGATGAAAGTGCAAGAGGCCGGTAAAGAATAAACTCAGGCCGCCTCTCCTAATGCTCCCGCAACTACCCCTCCCCTTAGTGGAGTAGAGAGGAGCAAAATGCTGGGGTTTGGCTCGCTGCCCAGCCGAGGGGGCTGGAATACCCTCCACCAGGGACCGAAGAAGGCAGGGGCCCGCGTCCGAGGACCAGCCAAGTCCACGTCGCCCTGGCTGAATGGCCCCTCAGTTGCAAGCAAGTTGAAACCTCAGTCAGGCACACAATGAGGCCGCTGTTTTCCGACAGGAGGCATTTGGATGCCTCACACACTCAGCCCAAATCGGGCCTGAGAGCAGAGCGCATTTCCTTACCCATGTTCGGATGCGCCCCTAGATGCGGCTCGGTCGCGGTTCCCTTTCCGTGTGCCTGGCCACGGGAAGCCCGTGCAGGCCACCTGTTTGACTCTGTCCGGTCACCCTAGATCCTGCGCCCACAAACCCTCACTGAGGCGCGGGGCATCCAGGGTACCCAATTCATCAGCAACAGAAACATTTCACTTGCGCCTCCTCCTATGGCTTGCTACCTTTCCTGTTCCCAGTCACACACATACACACTTCCTTAATATCCCAGCAGTCACTACTCTTTAATGAAGCGCGCTTAGCCTCCCTTAGGGAACCGGGCTGCCCACGATCTCCGAGCGCGCCCAGGTGGCAGTGATCTCCAAGCGCTTAGCTGGGTGTCTGCTTAATGCGCGGGCGGCAGAAAAGCCCCAAATGGCACACTGGTGGGGAACAGCCAGTGGCCTGCTCTAGGGAGCCCCCTTTCTCCTATGGAAGCGGAAGGGGTCTCCGTCCTTGGTTCATGTGTAGGCAGTCGGGGAAACCCCGAAGGCAATCGGATTGGGGGAACCAATGTTTCGCTGCCAAATCCCAGGATAAGTGCAAAGGGGCTCAACTTTCCCCGCAAGCAACTAGCTAGGGGAAAAGGTTCGCCGCCACGAACGGGCTACTCACCCCTGGGTATGAACGCTGCCCCCGGAGGGGACCCCAGCAGACTGGCGCGCGTGGAATCCGTGAAACGCCTGGGTGTCTCGCTCGTCTCCTGGGCCACGCGGCTAAGGCTACGCGCTCCAAGCGGGGCAGCCGAGGGCAGTCGATCCCATGGGTGGCGAGTTGGCAGAGGGCGCGCCGCCCGGCTGGGGGCGCATCGCTCCCAGGGCTGGCGCAGGCTGCAGTGGTGAGAGGGGCTCCCGGGGAAGTTGGCGGCGCTGGGGGTGGACTTCGGACTTCGCGCTCGCTTCGGCTCGAGCGGCCGGGCGCGTCCTCTGGGACAGACAGGCGACTCGCCGGTGGAATGGGGGCCGGCGTGGGCCGAGAGGCTGCAGGAAGCCTCCGCTGGCCGCCGCCTAGAAGGAGCACAGCGGCATCGCGCTGCCTGGAACCCCCAGAAGCGGCTGGAGCAGAGAGCGAGCAAGAGAGCCGGGCTGCCTCCTCCCGGCTGCGGGCGCCCCCTGCTCAGAGCCCGGCTCGCCCCAGCCCGCCGCGCCCCTCCTCCTGTCCAAGTCCCCCTCCCCTCCGCTGTTTCACCCGCTCGCAGGGCTCGCGGGGCTGTTCTTGGGCCAGAGGCTGAGCGGAAGGCGACCGCAGAGCCCGCAGCATGGAGGGCGATCTCGCCGGCTCGGTCTCGGGCTCGGGCGAGGGCTTGGGCTCCGGCAGCGGCAGCAGCGGCCGCCGCCTCCCGCGCGCCCACGTGCCGGAGCCCCGGTGTGCGCGCTCCGGCCGGCCGGTCTGGAGGGAGGGAGCTAGGGCGAGCCGCGGGTGGGGGTGGCGGGGAGAGCCTGCACACCCGCGCAGCCGAGGAGGGGAAGCCGCCGAGAGGCTCCCTAGGGCGCAGGGCTCCTCGTCTGCAGCTCCGGGTAGACTGGTGTGCAAGGCTCCCCCAGCTCCCCCCTCCCGTTGCAGAACAGAGGGAGCCTGAGCGAAACCCGGGGCGTGGGGGGTGGGGGGCGCTCCACTCCGCAGGATCAGCCGGGAGCCGCGGCCGGAGGCGGCTACGTGTCTCCACCAAAGGGATAGGTTCCAAGTATCCTTGAACCCCCTCACCTCTCCCGGGAGAAGAATGGGGTTCGGAAACACCGAGTGAGGGAATATGCGGGTTCCCAACGAGAGCTTGTTCCGGCTTGCCCCGCCTTCCTCCCAGAGTAAGCACTTTTCCCGTTAACCAACAGACTCTAAGGGGCTCCTCCTTCCAGGGAGAAAGGAGTTGTCTTGCAAGATGGGCCTGACAACCTCCAATCAAGTGACAACTAATTACTGAACACTCACTTTGAGCGACGCCCGGCCGTGTCCTGAATCATAGGGCCCTCCCTGGTTGCAAGTTGTGTTCTCTGCTCTGTGAGTCCTTAGGCAGGCCCTCTCCCGGCCTCCTGGCTCCAACCAGAAAATGAGGCTCGTTCCTGATAGGAGTAAGGAAGACAAAACAAATAAATACATGTGAGAATTTTTAAATTAGAAGACACTTCAAAAGATGGGTAATAAATAATTCGACATTAACAAGAAACATTACTTTTTAAAAAAAAAGTTACAGAATAGGAACTGAGATCCCTAGGGAAACACAAACTAGCAAAATGTACCTATTACTGGGTTTGTGTGCAGTCACTTAGAGATCTTTGTCTCCAATCTTCTCATTTTAAAGGAAGCACTGAAGCTCAGAAAAGACAAATGGCTTGTCCAAGGTCACACATACCCAATTTGGTTAGGCACATCCATTTTGGTTAGCCCTGGTCTTCTACTGCCAAACCTGTGCTTTCTCTGCCACACACCAGGACACAAATTCTACTCAGCAGTATTGTGATGAGACAGCAGCAAAAGGGGAGACATTCCTTTCCTCTGGGTTTCCAAAAAAAAAAAAAAATGGCTTCAGGAAAGAGAGCGACTTAAGCAAAATCCTAAGGAGTAAGCAGGATTCAGGTATCTGGAAAAGCGAGATCATGCACAGGGAGGAAGAGAGGTCACAAAGATACAAGAGCAGCAAACAAGTTTGGCAGGAGCAGAGTGCTTGCCTGGGTGATGGGGAGCCACTGAAGGGTTTTAAGCAGTAAAAGAAAATAGTGAAAGCTTCGTTTTAGGATGATCAATACGTCCCTGTACAGAATGGATTAAAAGGGGATGAGATGAGGAAGGGGGAGGGAAGAGAGGGAAGGAATTGCAGGCAGAGAAAACCATTAGGAGGTCAAGGCAGCTATCCGGATGCAAGTGATGGAGGCCTGATGAAATGTGGTGGCAGGTAAAGCTGAAATCAATGAAACTCTTCCCAACCCTGTTCTTTTAAGCCTGCCTTATAGGAAGTACTCTGCTGTTAATTGCAGGGGAGACTGTATGGAAAGGCACATGTGTTTGAGATACAATGGAAAATTGGGGGCCAACCCTCAGGAACTGCTGTGGAGTTTTCAAGGTAACTGACCTGAAGTTAATCTGATCCCTTGGTGTCAACATTCAACACCTGGGAGCCTTTTGGAGAAGAATGGGTTCAATTAGGATTTCTATCAATCAACCAAAACCAAAAACCAGAAAGGGAAGGGGAAATCCTGTTTCCTTTCATTCCTTGGAGGCTCCTGAAGTCACAAATGAATGGCTTCTGGCGCCTGGGTGGCTCAGTCGTTAAGCCTCTGCCTTCGGCTCAGGTCATGATCCCAGGGTCCTGGAATCGAGCCCTGCATCCGGCTCCCTGCTCTGTGGGAAGCCTGCTTCTCCCTCACTCACTCCCGCTGCTTGTGTTCCCTCTTGCACTGTGTCTCTCTCTGTCAAATAAATAAAATCTTTAAAAAAAAAAAATGAATGGCTTCAAGGGCTTTCTCAGTTTCTTCCAATGGAAATAGTTTTTCTCTATGAGCATTCCATCTCTTTACACGGACCAGCACCAGCAGCATCATAGGCCTGCCAGACTCAGAATATGAGGCCCCACCCTCTACCAAATGAGTCAGAATCTCTATCTGAAGAAGATTCCTAGATGATTCATATGTACATTAAGTTAGAGACACATTTCTCTATCTGTTCCCCTTGGAAGCTAGTGTTCTTCAAACTTTTGAGTATGTTGCATAGCTTTTATTTTTTTAAAAAAAGCCATATATTACACCATACCTACACACACACACAACTTTTTATAATTTAAATAAAAGTTTCATAAAACAACACATATCTTTAAAGTGCGATTCACTTCAAAAAAATTTTTTTTAAATGTGTGATTCACTTCAATATTTTCTATTCAATTTATTTCATTTAAAAAAAATGCTGGTCATGACCTACAAATTGATTCCATGACCGGCTAATAGGCTGCAATTTGGGGTTTGAGAAATATGGAACCATGCTATTAATTATTTTATCTTGGGTCTTGTTTGCATGTGTGTGTATCTTACCTCCCTTATGAGACTGTGAGTTCCATGAGGGCAAGGTTCAGATATTTTTTATCATAAAATATAGATCAGAGTTAATGGCAGGTTTTGTATGTAGTAGCAATTCAATAACTATTCAATGAGTAAATCAATCTATGAATGCATAAGTGGATGGAAGCCCAGGGATTGGGGGCAAGCTGGAGGAAGAAGAGAGTGAAGCTTGGAATATAGGAAAAGCCCGAGCCAGGAAAATATTTACCCAAAACTCCAGGTCCCTGAAGCAGTATCAATGGACTATGAGCAGAAAAGGTAGTTTCTAGAACAGTCATGCATTCCAAATGCTCCATTGTTGGCCAGAATCTTTTTTTCTAATAGAGGTCACATTTATTGCTTCAAAAAATTCCAAACTTTGGGGACTTAAGGAGGAAGGAAAACAGCTGAATAGCTAACATAGTTTCTTAGACAAGGAAAAGAAACGGAGAAACGACAAGGACATGGCCATACAAATCTGACATGAAAAGAGGGAAGATTCTCGTGTGTGGTCTTGTCATTCTGGGACCAGTGCCACTGACCAAAAGGAGAAAAGAGCTGGAACTAAATACTCGGTTGGAAGCAGATTTTGTCTGACTGCACAGAGATCCTTGGCAATTGTATCTTTCCAAAACTCGAAAGAGCATCTTTTGGAGGCAATAATTTCCCTGCCGCAGGAAAGAGACCACAAATAATGAAGACGTACTTACTGTTCAACAACCAATAGAACAAGGGGAGACTATTCATTGATTTAATATAAATAAAATCATAACCTAAAGTGTGAGCATTAGACTTATAGTATCTCATGCTCTAAAGTCATCTCAAATGTCCATTCTCATTCAAATCCTCAGTTGAAAGGAATCTGTGGAAATTATCACAGATTCCCTTATCATGAGCTATATAAGAAAGCTATAGATCAAGGATTTCATCTCAGATTTTCAAACTCAGGCATATATATTTTACATGGGAATGCTGCAGACGACATAATAGGAATCTCTCATTCATTGTGAAGATGATCAATGAGTTACCAGGAAAAGGCTAGCAGCAGATATATTTATTGAGTATCTACTATGGACTAGGCACTGTAGCAGGTATTTTGCATGCTTTCATTACATAGAATCCTCTTTTTAAAAAACTTCTTGAAGTAGGGGGATTTAAGCATCATTATCCCAGTGAGGAAAGGCAGGATCAAAGAAGGTAAATAATTTGCCTAAGACTTTAAGGCTACAAAGTTCCAGAGCAGGTTTTGAACAAAAGTCTGTGTTACTCCTAAATCCATACTCCCTCTTTTCTTATGCTTTGCTTCCCAGCCATGGAAGAGTTAGAGCAAAAATTGGCTGGAAGATGGAAGGACAGAATTCTGATTGGGGCAAAGGATTGAATAGCTGACTTGGTAAGTACCCCCTTGCACTGAGACTCTGGGAGGCTGTGAAGGGTTGTTTACCCTGAGGTGGCAATACTTATTAAGTACTTTGAGTACTCCCTGCTGTGCAGAATCCACAAACTGACTCAGTGGTGGTCCATTACACTTGAAAGTTAATGCTGCTCTTGAAAGCTGCTTTGGCTGTAGCTCAAAAGGAAGTTTTTGCATCTGGAGAATTCTACTCCCAGTGTAAATTAGTGTTCTTTTCTTTTTCAGAGTAACAGACACCAACCTAAGCTAGTCTGAGGGGTGGGCCAGGAGACTGATTTTAAAGAATCAAGAGACTCAAGACAAACATGGAAAGTAATGAGGCCAGACTTCCGGAATGCACTGGAAGATGGAAATGGAATCCTGCTAGATATCATATATTCTTTTTTTTCTCTTTAAATTTTTTTATTATTATGTTAAACACCATACATTACATCATTAGTTTTTGATGTAGTGTTCCATGATTCATTGTTTGTGCATAACACCCAGTGCTCCATGCAGAACATGCCCTCTTTAATACCCCTCACCAGGCTAACCCATCCCCCCCAAAACGCTCCCTTCTAGAACCCTGTATATTTTTCAGAATCCATCCTCTCTAATGGTTCATGTCCTCCTCCAGTTCCTCCCCTTGCTATCTTCTTCTTTTTTTTTTCTAACATATATTGCATTATTTGTTTCAGAGGTACAGATCTGTGATTCATCAGTCTTGCACAATTCACAGCGCTCACCATAGCACATACCCTCCCCAATGTCTATCACCCAGCCGCCCCATCCCTCTTACCCCATCCCCACTGCAGCAACCCTCAGTTTGTTTCCTTGAGATTAAGAATTCCTCGTATCAGTGAGGTTATATGACACATGTCTTTCTCTGATTGACTTATTTTGCTCAGCATAAAACCTCCAGTTCCATCCACGTCGTTGCAAATGGCAAGACCTCATTCCTTTTGATGGCTGCATACTATTCCATTGTGTATATATATATATATATATATATATATATATATATATATATATATATATATACATACCACTTCTTCTTTATCCATTCATCTGTCGTTGGACATCTTGGCTCTTTCCACAGTTTGGCTATTATGGACATTGCTGCTATAAACATTGGGGTGCATATACCCCTTTGGATCCCTATATTTGTATCTTTGGGGTAAATACACAGTAGTGCAATTTCTGGGTCATATGGTAGCTCTATTTTGAACCTTTGAAGAACCTCCATACTGTATTCCAGAGTGGCTGCACCAGCTTGCATTCCCAACAACACTGTAGGAGGGTTCCCCTTTCTCCACATCCCCGCCAACATCTGTCTGTTTCCTGACTTGTTAATTTCAGGCATTCTGACTGATGTGAGGTGGTATCTCATTGAGGTTTTGATTTAGATTTCCCTGATGCCAAGCGATGTTGAGGACTTTTTCATGTGTCTGTTGGCCGTTTGGATGTCTTCTTTGCAGAAATGTCTGTTCATGTCTTCTGCCCATTTCTTGACTGGATTATTTGTTCTTTGGGTGTTGAGTTTGATAAGTTCTTTATAGATTTTGGATATTAGCCCTTTATCTCATATGTCAATTGCAAATATCTTCTCCCAATCATTTGGTTGTCTTTTGGTTTGGTTGACCTTTTCTTTTGCTGTGCAAAAGCTTTTTATCTTGATGGGGTGGGTCCCAATGTTCATTTTGACCCTTGCTTCCCTTGCCTTTGGCGATGTTTCTAGGAAGAAGTTGCTGCGGCTGAGGTTGAAGAGGTTGCTGCCTGTGTTCTCCTTTAGGATTTTGATGGACACATGTCTCACATTTAGATCTTTCAAACTTTTGAGTCTATTTTTGTGTGTGGTGTAAGGAAATGATCCAGTTTCATTCTTCCGCATATGGCTGTCCAATTTCCCAACACCATTTGTTGAAGAGACTTTTTTCCATTAGACATTCTTTCCTGCTTTGTCAAAGATTAGTTGACTATAGAGTTGAGGGTCCATTTCTGGGCTCTCTATTCAGTTCCATTGATCTATGTGTCTGTTTTTGTGCCAGTACCATACTGTCTTGATGATGACAGCTTTGTAATAGAGCCGGAAGTCCAGAATTGAGATGCCACCAGCTTTGCTTTTCTTTTTCAACATTCCTCTGGCTATTCAGGGTCTTTTCTGGTTCCACACAAATTTTAGGATGATTTGTTCCATTTCTTTGGAAAAAGTGGATGGTATTTTGATGGGGATTGCACTGAATGTGTAGATTGCTCTAGGTAGCATTGACATCTTCACAATATTTGTTCTTCCAATCCATGAGCATGGAACGTTTTTCCATTTTTTTGTGTTTTCCTTAATTTCTTTCATGAATATTTTATAGTTTTCTGAGTACAGATCCTTTGCCTCTTTGGTTAGATTTATTCCTAGGTATCTTATGGATTTGGGTGCAGTTGTAAATGGGATTAACTCCTTAATTTCTCTCTCTTCTGTCTTGTTGTTGGTGTATAGGAATGTCACTGATTTCTGTGCATTGATTTTATATCCTGCTACTTTTACTGAATTCCTGTATGAGTTCTAGCAGTTTTGGGGTGGAGTCTTTTGGGTTTTCCACATAAAGTATCATATCATCTGCAAACAGTGAGAGTTTGACTTTTTCTTTGCCAATTAGGATGCCTTTTATTTCTTTTTGTTGTCTCATTGCTGAGGCTAGGACTTCTAGTATTATGTTGAATAGCAGTGGTGATAGTGGACATCCTTGCCACCTTCCTGACCTTAGGGGGAAAGCTCTCAGTTTTTCCCCACTGAGAATGATATTTGCTGTAGGATTTTCATAGATGGCTTTTATGATATTGAGGTATGTACCCTCTATCCCTATACTCTGAAGAGTTTTGATCAAGAAAGGATGCTATACTTTCTCAAATGCTTTTTCTGCATCTACTGAGAGGATCATATGGTTCTTGTTCTTTCTTTTGTTAATGTAATTTATCACATTGATTGATTTGCGGATATTGAACCAACCTTGCAGCCCAGGGATAAATCCCATTTGGTCGTGGTGAATAATCCTTTTAATGTACTGTTGGATCCCACTGGCTAGTATTTTGGTGAGAATTTTTGCATCCATGTCCATCAAAGATATTGGTCTGTAATTCTCCTTTTTGATGAGGTCTTTGTCTGGTTTGGGGATCAAGGTAATGGTGGCCCCATAAAATGAGTTTGGAAGTTTTCCTTCCATTTCTATTTTTTGGAACAGTTTCAGAAGAATAGGTATTAATTCTTCTTGAAATGTTTGGTAGAATTCCCCTGGGAAGCCATCTGGCCCTGGGCTTTTCTTTCTTGGGAGATTTTTGATGACTGCTTCAATTTCCTTAGTGGCTATAGGTCTGTTCAGGTTTTCTATTTCTTCCTGGTTCAGTTTTGGTAGTTGATACATCTCTAGGAATGCACCCATTTCTTCCAGGTTATCTAATTTGCTGGCATAGAGTTGCTCATAATATGTTCATATAATTGTATGTATTTCTTTGGTGTTGGTTGTGATCTCTCCTCTTCCATTCATGATTTTGTTGATTTGGGTCATTTCTCTATTCTTTTTGATAAGTCTGTCCAGGGGTTTATCAATCTTGTTAATTCTTTCAAAGAACCAGCTCCTAGTTTCGTTGATCTGTTCTACTGTTCTTTTGGTTTCTATTTGATTGATTTCTGCTCTGATCTTTATTATTTCTCTTCTCCTGCTGGGTTTAGGGTTTATTTGCTATTTTTTCTCTAGCTCCTTTAGGTGTAGGGTTAGGTTGTGTATTTGAGAGCTTTCTTGTTTCTTGAAAAAGAAATTGCTATATACTTTCCTCTTAGGACTGCCTTTGCTGCATCCCAAAGATTTTGAACAGTTGTGTTTCATTTTCATTGGTTTCCATGAATTTTTTAAACTCTTCTTTAATTTCCTGGTTGACCCATTCATTCTTTAGTAGGATCCTCTTTAGCCTCCATGTATTTGAGTTCTTTCGGACTTTCCTCTTGTGATTGAGTTCTAGTTTCAAAGCATTGTGGTCTGAAAATATGCAGGGAATGATCCCAATCTTTTGGTACCGGTTGAGACCTGATTTGTGACCTAGGATGTGATCTATTCTGGAGAATGTTCCATGGGCACTAGAGAAGAATGTGTATTCCATTGCTTTGGGATGGAATGTTCTGAATATGTCTGTTAAGTTCATTTGGTCCAGTGTGTCATTTAAAGTCTATTTACTTGTTGATATTTTGCTTAGATGATCTGTCCATTTCAGTGAGGGCGGTGTTAAAGTCCCCCACTATTATTGTATTGTTGTCAATGTGTTTCTTTGCTTTTGTTATTAATTGGCTTATATAATTGGCTGCTCCCATATTAGGGGCATAGATATTTACAATTGTTAGATCTTCTTGTTGGATAGACCCTTTAAGTAGGATATAGTGTCCTTCCTCATCTCTTATTACAGTCTTTGGTTTAAAATCTAATTTGTCTGATATAATGATTGCCACCCCAGCTTTCTTTTGGTGTCCATTAGCATGGTAAATCATTTTCCACCCCCTCACTTTCAATCTGAGGGTGTCTTTGGGTCTAAAATGAGTCTCTTGCAGACAGCATATTGATGGGTCCTGTTTTTTTATCCAATCTGATAGCCTGTGTCTTTTGATTGGGGCATTTAGCCCATTTACATTCAGGATAACTATTGAAAGATATGAATTTAGTGCCCTTGTACTGCCTGTAAGGTGACTCTTACTGTATATTGTCTGTCTTCCTTTCGGGTCTATGTTGCTTTTAGGCTTTCTCTTTGCTTAGAGGACCCCTTTCAATATTTCTTGTAGGGCTGGTTTTGTGTTTGCAAATTCCTTTAGTTTTTGTTTGTCCTGGAAGCTTTTTATCTCTCCTTCTATTTTCAATGACAGCCTAGCTGGATATAGTATTCTTGGCTGCCTATTTTTCTCGTTTAGTGCTCTGAAGATATCATGCCAGTCCTTTCTGGCCTGCCAGGTCTTTGTGGATAGGTCTGTTGCCAATCTAATGTTTCTACCATTGTAGGTTACATATCTCTTCTCCTGAGCTGCTTTCAGGTTTTTCTCTTTGTCTCTAAGACTTGTAAGTTTTACTATTAGATGTTGGGGTGTTGACCTATTTTTATTGATTTTGAGAGGGGTTCTCTGTGCCTCCTGGATGTTGATGCCTGTTTCCTTCCCCACATTAGGGAAGTTCTCTGCTATAATTTGCTCCAATATACCTTCTGCCCCCCTCTCTCTTTCTTCTTCTTCTGGTATCCCAATTATTCTAATATGGTTTCATCTTATCATATCGCTTATCTCTCGAATTCTGCCCTCGTGATCCTGTAGTTGTTTATCTCTCCTTTTCTCAGCGTCTTTATTTTCCATCATTTCATCTTCTATATCGCTGATTCTCTCTTCTGCCTCATTTATCCTAGCAGTTAGTGCCCCCATTTTTGATTGCACCTCATTAATAGCCTTTTTGTTCTCGACTTGGTTAGATTTTAGTTCTTCTATTTCTCCAGAAAGGGTTTCTCTAATAACTTCCATGCTTTTTTCAAGCCTGGCTAGTATCTTTAAAATCATGATTCTGAACTCTAGGTCCGACATCGTACTAATGTCTGTATTGAGTAGGTAGGTCCGTGGCAGCCAGTACTTCCTCTTGTTCTTTTTGTGAGGTGATTTTTTCCATCTTGTCATTTTGTCCAGAGGAGAATGGATGAATGAGAGAACAAAATGCTAACAGGTTAACAACGTCCCCAGAAAATATACACTAAACAAATCAGAAAAGACCTGAAACCAGGGGAAAAGAGAGGGAAAGAAAGAAAAAAGAAACAGAAAAAGATAAAAACAAACAAAAACAGAACAAAACAAAAAAAAAACAGAATATGATCAAATATGATCAGGCTGGTGCATAGATCAGTGCCACACACTAGATTTGGGGTGTATTTTGGTCTGTTAGAAGAAAGTGCCTCCCAAAATTTTAAAGAAAGAAAAACTTATATATGTACAAAAATAAGGGTTGATACAATGAAGGGATGGAATATGACTGTAAAGATGAAAATTATAACAAATTTTATAAAAGGAATTGATAAGATAAGAAGTTGTTTGAAAAAAGAAAGAGGATTTAAAAAAGAAAAAAAAGGGGGAGAGAATGTGATCAGGCAGGAGACTAGAATAAAGCCATACACTAGAGATTTAGGATATATTTTGATCTGTTAGAAGAAAGTGTATCTCAAAATTTTAAAGAGAGAACAACTTTATATATATATATATATATATATATATATATATATATATATATATATATATATACACATATACATATATATATGCCAAAAATAAGGGTAACTACTATGAAGGGATAGAATATGACTCTAAAAATGAAAAATAAAAATGTTTTTTAAAAAAGGGATTGATAAATTGTTGGTTGATAAAGGGAAAAAGTAAAATTCAAAAAAAAAAAGACGGTTAAAAAACAAAAATTAACTTTGAAAACTGAAGAATCATGGTAAAAAAGCCATGAATTCTATGTGCAGTATTCCCCTAGTGCTGGAGTTCTGCCATTCTCATTGATCAGTAAACTTGGTCTTGGCTGGCTGTTCGTGCTGATCTTCTGGGGGAGGGCCCTGTTGCCGTGGTTCCCAAATGTTTTTGCCGGAGGCGGAATTGCCCCGCCCTTGTCAGTCCAGGCTAAGTAATCTCCTTGGGTTTGCTCTCGGGAGCTTTTGTTCCCTGCAAGCTTTCTGTACAGCTTTGGAGGTGGAGAGTAAAAATGGCAGCCTCCCAATCTCCGCCCCAGAGGAGCCAAGAACTCGGGGCCCCACTCCTCAGTGCTCCCCCAAAGAAAAGCATTCAGTCAATCCCATGTCCCCGGTCTCTGGCTGCATTCCGTGCTCACCCGGCCTGTGACCAAGCGTTTCTATCTCTGGCACCTGACTTGGTGTGGAGTCTCCAAACCCAGCAGATCCCTGTGGTGCACTCCCGTGCTGCTCCTCCTTGGGGAGGAAGGAGACTCTCCGTGGATCTGCCGCTTTTTGGGTCCCTGCTGGAGGAGCAGTGGCCCGACTGTGCTGCAGATCACGGTTTATGGCAACCCCGAGCTGAGAGCCCACGCTTTGGCTCCATCTCTGCAGCCGGCTTCCCCGCTCTGATACCTGGGAGCTCTGCCACACTCAGACAACCCCAGTGTTCCTGTGACCCCCGAGGTTCCTTAGACCACACTGTCCCAGCGAGGGTTCCACCCCCCGCTTAGCCACTGGAGCGACGTCCCTCAGCAGAGCCGACTTCTTAAAGTTCTGATTTTGTGCTCTGTGTTCTCTCACTTGCCAGAAGCGGCTAACAGAGGCCACCTCCCCCGACATCTATCCTCCTGAATATCGCTTCTCTGCACGTCCTACCTTCCAGAAAGTGGTCGCTTTTCTGTTCAGAGAGTTGTTGCTATTCTTTTCTTTGATCTCCTGTTGAGTTCGTAGGTGTTCAGAATGGTTTGATCCCTATCCAGTTGAATTCCTAAGACCAGATGAAATCCAGGTCTCCTCTTCCTCCGCCATCTTGCTCCGCCCGAATTAGATCTCATATATTCTTTCTCTCTCCATCTTTGTATCTTTTTCATCTCATTGTCTTGCTATGCTTCTACTTCTTTTCTCTCTTGCTGCAAAAGAGCTCCCTGCTTCTCTGCTCCTGTAGAAAATAATATCTATCCCATGCATTTCTTGTTGTCTCTGGGCCCCAAGTCTTTTTATCAGGAGAGGGTATCTCGTTGGTCAAATGTCCACCTGTGGACGATCAGACAGAACCAGAGGATGTAGTTATGGTACTAGCAAAGCTACCAGGAGCTTAGCCCTGTAACTTATATATTAAGTGGGGAAGGAAGGTTTGTGTAAATCCCAGACAGAGCGCAGAAATGTGGCTGCTACACTCCTTAACGTGAGCAGTCGAAAGCTTCAGAAGCTGTGTGGGGGATCTCAGTCTGCATGCACTAGATTGCATGTAGGAGATGGCTAGCGTGACCTGAGGATTGGCGATGTTACAGCTGATTTAAAGCCCTCAAATGCAACGGAGACTATTTATAGGTCCCTGCCCATGAATCCATGATCCTGTACAGTCGAACCAGAATTAACAGGAACCAATGATTATCCCAGGCACATTGATCTGGATATCCATTCTGTTTCAATTCATTCGGATTCATTCAGGTTTACTGTGGAAAACACAGAATCAGGATCCGGAGAACCTGGATTCAAACCCAGGCTCTGCCCTTACCTTGTCATGCAAGTTATCTCCCCTCCCCCAAATTGGGAGTTACTAGCATGCCCTGCCTACCACAGAAAGCTGTTTCAAGAAGCAAATGAGATAATGTCTGTGAAGCTAGCACTATGTAAAATCTAAACCACTGAGCAAATGTAAGAAATTATTAGTAATACAAGAAATAACAGGAAGCCAATGAGTTGTAACACTTAGGTTACCTTTGCAAATATCTATTCCACCATGCTCTTTGGAGTAGAAAAAAAGTCATGCTGCAAGAAATGTAATGAACGTGAAGTGTGTTTATTCTATTTTTAGGAGGCATGGCTGGGTGAAAATGATCAGTGCAGCTCAAAAGCGAAGGACAAAGTGTACGGTTTTTAAGAAATAACTAGAGCCTTCAGTTGCAGTAGTAGGAATAGCAGTACTAGGAAAAACAATGGCAGCAAAACACAAATAACAATAATAACCCTATGGCCACCACTTTCCAGGCTCTGTGCTAAATGCTTTCCACCCACTCACTCGTTAAATTCATATAAACTTCTTAGTTGAGTTCCATTTCTGACCCTATTTTAAAGATGAGGAAACTGAAGCAGGATAAATTCATAACTTATCCACATTCTCAAAAATGGTAAGTGGTAGCATCCAGATTAAAACTCTGTTTACTTCATTCCAAAATTAAGGTAAGTAGCCAATATGCTATTCTGCGTTTTATTTCCTTATGAAAAAATATGAGATAAATGCAAAGTTTTGGTAATGCAAAAAGTATTGTAAAAAGGAAAGCCTCTAAAAATCAAAATGATTCAGTCATAAACCCACATATGTTTTGGATGTGTGTATTTTTCCATTGAATATGGATGATGGTCACTAAACGAAATTTAATTTAATGACTACACACCTATTAAAATGGATTTTTTAAAGAGAGAGAGCATGAGCAGGGAGAGGCAGAGGGAGAAGGAGAGACAGAATCCCAAGCAGGCTCCGTGCTCAGTGTGGAGCCCAACTCAGGGATTGATCTCACGACCCTGAGATCATGATCAACAGTCCAACAGTTGGGCACCTAACTGACTGAGCCACCCAGGTGCTCCCAAATGAATTTTTTTTATTTTTTTAATTTTAATTTGTATTATTATGTTATGTTAGTCACCATACAGTGCATCATTAGTTTTTGATGTAGTGTTCCATGATTCATTATTTGTGTGTAACAACCAGTGCTCATTACAACATGTGCTCTCCTTAATACCCATCACCAGGCTAACCCATCCCCCCACCCCCCTCCCCTCTGAAACCCTCAGATTATTTCCTGGAGTCCATAGTTTCTCATGGTTCATCTCCCCCTCTGATTCCCCCCCTTCAGTTTTCCCTTCCTTCCCTTAATGTCCTCTGCATTATTCCTTATGTTTCTCATATGAGTGAAACCATTAGATAATTGTCTTTCTCTGCTTGACTTATTTCACTTAGCATAATCCCCTCCAGTTCCATCCATGTTGATGCAAATGGTGGGTATTCATCCTTTCTGATGACTAGTATTCCATTGTATATATGGACCACATCTTCTTATCCATCCGTCTGTTGAAGGGCAACTCAGCTCCTTCCACAGTTTGGCTATTGTGGACATTGCTGCTATGAACTTTGGAGTCAGTCAACAAAACTAAGAGACAACCCATAGGATGGGAGAAGATATTTGCAAATGACATTACAGATAAAGGGCTGGTATCTAAGATCTATGAAGAACTTCTGAAACTCAACACCCAAAAAACAAATAGTCCAGTCAAAAAATGGGCAGAAGACATGGATGCTTCTCCAAAGAAGACATACAAATGGCTAATAGACACATGAAAAATGCTCAACATCATTAGCGACCAGGGAAATTCAAATCAAAACCTCATTGAGATACCACCTTACACCAGTTAAAATGGCAAAAAATAACAAGGCAGGAACAACAAGTGTTGGTGAGGATGTGGAGAAAGGGGAACCCTCTTATACAGGTGGTGGGAATGCAAGCTGGTACAGCCATTTTGGAAAACAGTATGGAGTTTCCCCAAAAAGTTAAAAATAGAGCTACCCTATGACCCAGCAATTGCACTACTGGGTTTTTACCCCAAAGATACAGTATAGTGAAAAGAAGGGGCAAAATGGATTTTGAAATGAAAAGCCAATTTTTGGCAAAGATGTTAAGTAACAAGAATGCCCATTCATTGCTAATGGAAATGCAGAATGGTATAGCCACTTGGAAAACAATTTGGCAATTCCTTAAAAGCTAAACGTAGTGTTACCATGCAATTAAGAAATTGCACTCTTAGGTATTTACCCAATTAATTTGAAGATATGTCCACACAAAAACCTACCTGTAGGCATATGTTTATCACAGCTTTATGCATCACCCAAAACTGGAAACAACCAAGATGTCCTTCATAGGGAAATGGATAAACAAACTGTAGTAGATCCATACAATATATACAATACAATGGTATTCATCAATCAAAAGGAATGAGCTATCAATTTATTCAAGGACACAGAAGAACCTTAAATGCATACTGATAAGTGAAAGAAAATAGTTTGAAAGGGCTACATACTAGATGATTCCATTTATGTAACATTCTGGTGAAGACAAAACTACAGAGATGGTAAACAGATCAATGTATGCCAGGGGCTTTGGTGGAAGGAGGATTGAAGAGTGAAGCACAGCGGATTTTTTTTTAGGTTGATGAAACTGTTGTGTAGGATATAATAATGGTAGATAAATGACACTGTGCATTTGTCAAAATCCATAGAACATTACAGCACAAAAAGTTAACCTTAACGTATGCAAATTTAAAGAATCATTTATGAGACCAGGTTATCCCAGGAAGGAATGGAGACTGGACAAGAGACTCTTAACTGAATTACAAATGTGTGAAACACTCTTACTGAAAGAAGTGGAAGAAGAAGGTACTGACTTAAATAACTACAAATGAGTGGAGTCTGTAAGACTAAAAGCAAAAGGAACAGTACATGAGCACTGTTCTATAGCTGATAAAATTGTTTCTTGTGTGGGTACATGTTAACAATTATGAAACCACTATAAATGTCTACTGGAATTGAACAATTACATAAAGGAATGATAGTGGGAGTCTGGCTTCTCACTCTTGGCATACGAGATTTCAGATAAGCCATGAGAAAAGGTTAGAATGATCCATGTGATAATGGACTGGAGTTGGAGAGATTAGTATGAACTCATACAGAATACAGATGGATACATATAGAAATCATCATAGATAGGTAAACATAGATTAGTATACACACATCTATTTCCTTGCTCTGTCATCTGAGAAGGCCTAAAAGCAATGACATGCACTAACAATGAGTACACCTAGCACCCAGATCCTAGTTTCTAATACCATTTTCCAATTAAAAAAAAAAAAGAACATCTGAGAGAAATGGCTGATTCTAGAATTAGGGCAAGAAATATACAAAGTGAGCCTGGAGCATCTTGTAGTGCCAGAAAATAAGGAAGTGCTCAACACACACACACACACACACACACACACACACACACACACAGTATTGGGGTTATGTCAAATGGACAAAGGAGCCAACTAAAAGAGCTCCCTATGGCCAAACATAGAACAACCATAACAACAAATTAAATAAAGTAATATTAAGTTATAACCCAAAGTCTAAAATAAATATTAATGTGCCCACACTGATATAAATAAATGATTGACTTAATAAATAAGTAAGTAGAGACAAATCTCCCATATAGAATTCCAAACATTTTATGTACATACTTCCCCCTCAAGGAGATGAAGCATAACTCTTCATCCCATAAGTGTGGGCAGGGCATTGTCACTTCCTTCCAAGAGCACAGTATGTAAAGAGGATAAAAGAGGAACTTTCTAATGGAGAAAGCTGAAAAGCCCTGCCTCAGCCAAGTGATCAAGGTTAAGATCAGCAGTGATAACAGGTTGAGTATGTACTCTTGATATGATGTGATGAGAACAACATTTTACATCTGTGATCTTCCTCCCAAGGACACATAACCAGAGTCTAATCATGAGGAAAACATCGAACAAATCCTATTTGAGGGATATGCTACAAAATACCTGAGCAGTGCACCTAAAACTATCAAAAATGATCAAAAACAGAAAGTTTGAGAAGCTCACAGCCAAGATGCATCTAAGGAAACATGACCACTAAATGCAATGTGGTATCTTCATGGAATGTTGGAACAGAAAAAGAACATTAGATTAAAAACTAAGATGTCTGAATAAAACAGACTTTAGTTAACCATAATGTATTATTGGTTCATTAATTGTGACATATCTTCCATAGTAATTTAAGATGCTAATAGAAGCCGGAAGTAGGTGTGATGTTTATGGGTGTATGGGACTTTCTTACTAGTTTGGTAATTTTTCTATAAATCTAAAACCATTCTAAAGTAAAAAGCTTTTTGTAAAAAATTAAACAAACAAAAGCCATAAACAACCATAAAGCCCCAGGCAATAGGCTATAGGAAATACATAGTATTCTTTACTCAAATAATAAAATGTTTATTTTTTTAAGATTTACTTATTTATTTGAGAGCGAGTAGGGGGAAGGGCAAAGGAAGAGAGAGAATCCCAAACAGACTCCCTGCTGAGCACAGAAGTTGGTGCGGGCTCGATCTCACGACTCTGAGATCATGGCCTGAGCCGAGATCACGGCCTGAACTGAGATCAAGAACTGGATATCCCACTGACTGAGCCACCCAGGCACCCCTCAAATAACAAAATATTTAAAGCAGAAAAAAATCCACAACAAAACAAAAATGAAAACAAAACTTAATTAATTTAGACTCATCAATGAGAAAAAAGTAACAGTTCATTTTCCAAACAGGTCAATGTCCCATTCAAAATCATTAGAAACCTCATGTTGTTGTCAAAAACAATCTTCTTTCTCATTTTTCTGCTTGCTAGACCTGTTCTGTTCATATTTAATGGCTATTTAGACATCTCCACGATAATATTGATCTGTGTCTTAAAGTGGAATTGATTATTCAGCGTGCCACTATTAAAATGTCCCTTCATTGCATAGGCATTTGCCTGAGTGCACATTAATGTTATTTTGTCAACAGCATGTATTCAGTGGCTATTAGATTCGATTTCTGCTAAGCAGATAAAATCAAACTTCATGAGGCGAGTTTGATTTAGGTTTAGAAACCAATAACAAAATACAAGTGTGGATATAGAGGACTATTTATGGGACCCATTTATTTATGGGACAGAAACAGAGGGAATGAGGGAATCTGTCAAAAAGATGACTGTTTTCTATCATCTGGGGATTCCTTCATAGAGAAAAATGTGTGTATGGTAATTGTGGCCATTTGAACTGAGTAAAACAATTAGGAGGTGATTCAAATACTCATTTCCATCCATTTTCCTCATCTATTCATTGGCTTGTTGGAGGAGAGAGCAGCAAAATGAAGATTGCCAACCATTTCCAAACTGCTGAAAGAAAAGATTCTGCATTCCATTATTCACTGGCTATGATGAACCAGGTAGAATGGAACTATTCTTTTGGACTTGAAAATCTTTATAATTTTTTCACCAATGCTTTCTCCATACTGTATTTTCTTTGGAAAACATGTTTTATGTGAGTTCCTTTTGTTGTTGTCATTTTGAGTCACACAAATATTACCTCAATGCAAGATATTTGTTCTCCCAGAAAATGTTTCCAGAAGGAAAATTTGAGACTCAGCATACCAATGGAACCAAATATTTACTTTAGCACTCTGGAATCTCATGAGATTAAATTGCATATGGAAGAGATGGATTTTGTGAGTTTAGCAAATGGGCAATCTCATTCCAGCAATTCCATTCCTAGCTGTACACTCCAAAACTGGTATTTGAACAAAAATATGTATAGGAATGTTCACAGCAGCACTATTCCCAATAGCCAGAAGGTGGGATGAGCTCAAATGTTTGTCAGTTAATGAGTGGATAAACAAAATCTGGTATATCTATACAATGGAATATTATTCAGCCATAAAAGGAGTGATACATGCTACAGCATGGATGAAACTTGAAACCATAACACTAAATGAAAGAAGTCAGATACAAAAGGTCATATATTTTATTATTCCATTTATATGAAATGTCCAGAATAGGCAAATTCATGGAGACACAAAGCAGATAGTGGTTTCAAGGGACTGGAGCAAGTGGGAAATGGGACATGATTTCTTCCGGTGGGAGGAAAATATGTTCTAGAACTATGTAGCAGTGATGGTTGCAAAACACCGTGAATGAACTAAGTCACTGAATTGTGTATTTTAAAATGGTTAAAATGATGAATCGTACGTTATGTGAATTTTATGTCAATAAAAAAGTTAGGAGCACCTGGGTGGTTCAGTCAGTTGAGTGACTGACTCTTGGTTTCATCTCAGGTCTTGATCTCAGGGTCCTGAGATTGAGTCCTGTGTCAGGCTCTGAGCTCAGCACAGAGTCCACTTGACATTATTTCCTCCTTTCCCTCCCCCTCTGCTCCTCTCCCCACTTGTGTTCTCTCTCTAAAATAAATAAATAAATAAATAAATAAAATCTTTGAAAAAAATTTCCATGTATATGTGTATGGCATGAGGACACAGGCTGTGGAGCACCTGCACACTGAACCACCAGGCTTGCATAATTGTAACTACAGACGTGTGCATGTGGAAAGTAGCAGGAATTAGCAAAGTGTAGACACCATACAGGCAAAGGAATACCAAGAAAAAGAACTGATTTTTCTTCCCCAGGACAATCAACTCCCTATTGACACTCTGCCACTCAGCTGTTCTTTGCCACCGAAAACATCAAAAGTAGAAATAAAAAAGCAACCTCCCATCAGGCAGAAGAGCAGATGGAGTTGAGATGGTCTGTCGGGCCAAGAAGAGGCTGTGGTGGGTACATGGACCATGTATGACATCTGAGAAGTACATCCAGAGTATCCAGTGTGGTCTGCGAAGCCAATGGCAGATCTAGCCAGACTGCAGATGGAGTTGCTTAGCAGACCCGTCAGATATCAGATCTTGACTGGAGGGACATGAGACAGGTGGACAGAATGAAGGGACAGCTGATCAGTGAAGAAGCATAAACTTGAGAAGGATACAGGATATAAACAGGAAATCATGAAGGAAGTCAAATCAAAGTAACATTTGCCAAATACATTGGGTGTCAATTTCTTTTTTGGGTGTGGTAGGACTGCTCTTGTTACCTCTCAAGGTGCTAGCATTTCATGAGTCAGAGCAATGCACAGATGAGGTGAAGCCAGTGATAGTTCAGAGTTACAAGATAAATACT
Organism: Zalophus californianus; assembly: GCF_009762305.2. Lineage (NCBI taxonomy): Eukaryota > Metazoa > Chordata > Mammalia > Carnivora > Otariidae > Zalophus > Zalophus californianus. The sequence goes on from NC_045599.1 coordinate 107,555,307, forward strand.
GATTATAAGAGCAACTTCCATTTGCATCATGCTCACTATGGGCTGGGCCTGAGCGAAGAGCATCACAAGGGTTGTCTCATTTAATGCTCACAATTACCCTGTAGGGCAGTGGGGCCTTGAAACTGATGCTCGGAGAGGTCAGGAAATTCTCTTAAGGTCTCACACGGAGCTAGTGGCCAAGCTGGTGTTTTGAAAGCTGGGAGTCTGACAGCAGCACCTGCTCTTTTAGTCAGAGAGCTCTCTTCCGTGGCTGCCCTCCTCATAGAAAGTGCTCAGGGTAAAGCTAGGGGGTCCTGCACCTATAATAATCTGACTCAAGAAACTTGCAAAGGGATTTTGAAAGACCTTCAGCTCACCAGTGAAGACAGCACAAAAACCAGGATGTGAGGACGTGTGAAGCAGGAGAGAGATACCAAAAATAGACTTAACATGCTTCATTGCAATCATCCAGTTACACAACTGTCGCCCCTCCTCCACAGAAAGCCCCTGGAAGGCAGTAACCACAGTGATGAGCACAGTATCTAGTATACAGTAAGTCTTTAATAAACATTTTTTTAATAAATAAAACTGTATTGCTGGCATAGTGACTGATGGGAATAATAATATTGGTACCTTTACTGAGCATTTAACTTAGGCTTAGAAATGTGCACTTTATGAAACTTATGTCTCATGTCCACCTCCTAGCATGTGAGAAACATACTGTTACCACATATTACAGACAAAGAAGCTGAGGTATAAATAACTTTGCCAAATTCAACCATCTAGTAAAAAGTGAGCTGGGTTTCAAACCCTAATTTCTATGACTCCAAATACAGATGTTTTCATCGCTTCTATTTTCTCTAATAGATTACCCATCCTTTAGTGAGGAGGGAGTGGATTATTATTTTTTTATTAACATATAATGTATTATTTGTTTCAGAGGTACAGGTCTGTGATTCATCAGGCTTACACAATTCACAGCACTCACCGTAGCACATACCCTCCCCAGTGTCCATCACCCAGCCACCCCATCCCTCCCACCCCCCCACCACTCCAGCAACCCTCACTTTGTTTCCTGAGATTAAGAGTCTCTTGTTGTTTCTCTCCCTCTCTGGTTTCATCTTCTTTCATTTTTCCTCCCTTCCCCTATGATCCTGTCTTGTTTCTCAAATTCCTCACATCAGTGAGATCATATGATACTTGTCTTTCTCTGATTGACTTATTTTGCTTAGCATAATACCCTCTAGTTCCATCCATGTCATTGCAAATGGCAAGATTTCAATTTTTGATGGCTGCATAATATTCCATTCTATGTATATATATGTGTGTGTATATATATATATGTGTGTGTGTGTGTATATATATATATATATATACCACTTTATCCATTCATCTGTTGATGGACATCTAGACTCTTTCCACAGTTTGGCTATTGTGGACATTGCTGCTATAAACATTGGGGTGCACATGCCCCTTCAGATCACTACATTGTATCTTTGGGGTTAATACCCAGTAGTGTAATTGCTGGGTCGTAGGGTAGCTCTATTTTCAACTTTTTGAGGAAACCCCATACTGTTTTCCAGAGTGGCTGCACCAGCTTGCATTCCCACCAACAGTGTAGGAGGATGAGGGAGTGGATTATTATTGGATTATGTGCTTTTTGGGAAAAAAATGAAAATTGTAATTGAACATTAGGCTTAAAAAAAAGAATGCAAAATGATACATGTGCTTTGATTACGACTGTGAAAATGCACATACATACAAACGAACCAGCAGGAGTCTGGAGGATAAAAGGGTTGTATAAGAATGGTGAGACTAAGGATAATTTTTTTAAAACATTTTGCTTAATTTTGCTATAGTGTTATTTTAAGAATAACTAAGACTTGAAAAAATCCAAGTATAGTAAAACAAGTTAAAATGTGCCCACGAACTGACCGCTTTAGGCGGAATCATTGCTTGAGCCCTGGGTTGTAGATCCAAGATAATTACATGACGTCTCTGGTACCACATTTTCCTCAAGATACAGCAGAGCTCTATGAAACAGGAATTTTGAGTCTTCCTGAATCCTCCAGTTATGATTACAATTTTGAAAATACAATCTACTATTCTCCTTAGTGGAACATTCAGAAATACCACTTGCAGTAAATGTAACTTCAAGCCAGTTTCTTCTTTCATATAATCTATGAAATATTCTCCATATCCATGTATATTAAGTTTTATTACTCCTGAAAACGTCAACTCGGCCATCAATGGTTCATCCTGGGGCCAGTTATCTTTTTAAAAGTCAGGTCAGTATATGGCACTTCCCTCTCAAAAACCTTCTAGCACTTCCCATTAAATAGAGAATAGTCAGAACTCTGAGTCCTAATCTCCATTCCCTCCTAGCATCCTCTGTAGACTATATGCTCTACTCACAATTTGCCATTTACATTCATGATTTCATGCCTTTCTTCTAATAGACACTTGGTCTCAAATGCCTTCTCTCACTTGTCAAGTTTTTACTCATTCCTTAAGACTCAAGATAACTGCCTCTGTTAAACCTTTAGTAATACCCCACACCCCACAATCTGGTATAAATGGCTCACAGTGTTGCAATCCCATTGCATTATATGTGTGTGTGTGTGTGTGTGTGTGTATACATATATATATATATCTCGCTATAGCATAGTACATCCTGTCATTTATGATATGATAATAGTAGATAACATTTATCAAATACATTAGTTGGGCATTTTACATGTATTATTAGCTCATTTAAAATAACAACTCTAGGAACTAAGTACTATTAGCACCATTTTAGAAAAAAAGGAAATGGAGGCTCAGGATGATGATGCCCCTCACCCAAGAGCACAGTGGATCAACATCAGAGATGATCTTCAAACTCAGGTGTGGCTGAGCCAGAAACCTGTGCTTTTTTTTTTTTTTTAAGATTTTATTTATTTATTTGACGGAGAGAGACACAGCAAGAGAGGGAACACAAGCAGGGGGAGTGGGAGAGGGAGAAGCAGGCTTCCCACCGAGGAGGGAGCCCGATGCGGGGCCCGATCCCAGGACCCTGAGATCACGACCCGAGCTAAAGGCAGATGCTTAACGACTGAGCCACTCAGGCGCCCCCAGAAACCTGTGCTTTTAACCACTACGTTAAAGAAAAACCTTTTTCCTCCGAATTTCCAGTTGTCTGCCTGAGAAATTAATCGGAGGCAAGTGGTTTGGATGGCAGAAACATATGCATTTGATGTATATGTCAAGTGCTCAGCCCCAGTGCCAGGCTGAGCCTTGAGGCAAAAGGAAAAATCAGTAACACTGATCCTGTCTTTATTTAAAATTTCGTATTTTTCCACCATGGATTTGCTTGCATTTATTTTGATTTTTAAAACATTACATAAAATATTATTTCTCCTGAATACTGACTTTGGGGTATCCTTGTAAACTTTACACCCATGATGAGTGCCTAACTTCCATCACTCTGGCCCTGGCCCTCCTTAGCACACACTGTCTGAAAAATAGAGGCCACTCAGAAAATAGCTCAGATACTTAATTTACGTGTCAGTCTTTTCCACAAGACCTCAAACTCCTGGAATACAGTGACCGGAAGTAATTCCTTTTTGGATTCTTGCTACCTCCCACCCTGTACCCTTTCATAGTTAGATCCTCAAAAAAAAAAATATTTTGAATGAAACATTGTTGCCTCTCTTACTTTTGACCACGGTAGAGTCTTATTTCACAATGCCCACTAGAAGGTAAACTTTCTAATGAAAAACTTGAAATCTGACTATAGTTTTAATTTTCCATCAGCTGTCAAATCAAATGGTCCATGACCAAAAATACCAAAGTAAGAATTAAACGTCAACTTTGTTTCCTATAAATCCTTCCCCAAAGTTTTTATTCACTGGAAGTCTTGAAGAACTATTTTTAGTTTCTCTCAAGGAAACCTTATAACACTATAACTCATCCTGCAAACACAACAATGGGAATCCTGCTGTTAATGAGTCATGATACTTTGTATGACTGGAGAATATAGGCCAAGGAGTTGTTTCCAAGTTTTGAAAGATAACTCGTTACCTATAATTAGTTTTCCTCTACAGTCTTTGTGTTGGTAAAGCCGTTGAGCAACTAAAGATGCTCTACAGTATAAAGTAGTTGTTAAATCAAACAGCCTTGGTTTACATTCTAACTCCATCACGAGCTATGTGGCATTAACAAGCAGTAGAATCTCCTCAAACCACATCCGAATAATGGAGATCATAGTGGTACCTCCTGTCACAGGTTTGAAGTGAGAAAATGCTATATCTAGCATCCAGTCATTGCTCAGTAAATATTGACAAGTTTTCCATTTAATACATATATATTGAGAAATACAATATGTTAGGTGCCGGGTTAAATATTAGGAATGCAGGTTAAAACAAGCACACAATCAGTGGTTGTTGAAGTCAGCTGTATTCACTGAGCATCTTACCACGTGAGTCACTCTCCCAGACATTGTAGGAGAACAGAGGGGGGAAAGACAAAATCCCAGCCTTCAAATCGTGAGTCTAGAGATGGTATTCATTTAAAATACAAAAGAAGGGGCAGAGCAAGATGGCGAAGGAGTAGGAGACCTGGATTTCCTCTGGTCTCAGGAATTCAGCTGAATAGGGATCAAACCATTCTGAACATCTACAAACTCAAAAGGAGATCAAAGAAGAGAGTAGCAACGACTCTCTGAACAGAGAAGCGACCACTTTCTGGAAGGTAGGACGTGTGGAGAAGTGAATCCAAGGTGATATTCGGGAGGATAGACGGCGGGGGAGGGGGCCTCCGTCGGCCGCTTCTGGCAAGTGCTAGAGCCGCGGAGCACAAAATCAGACCTTTTAGAAGTCGGCTCCGCTGAGGGACGTCGCTGCAGTGGCTAAGCGGGGGGTGGAACCCTCACGGGACAGTGTGGTCTCAGGACCCTCGGGGTCACAGAAAGACCGGGGGTGCCTGAGTGCGGCAGAGCTCCCAGGTATCGGAGCGGGGAAGCCGGCTGCAGAGACGGAGCCGAGGCGCAGGCTCTCAGCTCGGGGTGGCCATAAACTGTGATCCACGGCCCAGTCGGGCCACTGCTCCTCCAGCAGGGACCCAACAAGGGCAGATCCAGGGAGACTCCCCTTCCTCCCCCGGGAGGAACGGCGCGGGAGTGCACTGCAGGGATCTGCTGGGTTTGGAGACTCCACACGGGGTCGGGTGCCAGAGATAGAAACGCTCGGTCACAGGCCGGGTGAGCACGGAGTGCGGCTGGAGACCGGGGAGATGGGAGTGACTGCTTTTCTCTGAGGGCGCACTGAGGAACGGGGCCCCGAGTTCTCAGTTCCTCTGGGCGGAGATTGGGAGGCCACCATTTTCACCCTGGTCCTCCAAAGCTGTACCGAGAGCTTGCAGGGAACAAAAGCTCCTGAGAGCAAACCTGAGCAGCCTGCTTAGCCCGGACCGACAAGGGCGGGGCAATTCAGCCTCCGGCAAAGACATTTGGGAACCACCGCAACAGGCCCCTCCCCCAGAAGATCAGCGCGAACAGCCAGCAAGCCAAGACCAAGTTTACCGATCAAGGAGAACGGAAGAATTCCAGTGCTAGGAGAATACTGCACATAGAATTCATGGCTTTTTTATCATGATTCATTAGTTTTTCAAAGTTGATTTTTTTAACTGTTTTTTATTTTGAATTTTTCTTTTTCCCTTTTTCAACCAACATCTTATCAATCCCTTGTTTAAAAAAACATTTTTTATTTTTCATTTTTAGAGTCATATTTTATCCCTTCATAGTAGTTACACTTATTTTTGGCATATATATATGTTGTTCTCTCTTTAAAATTTTGATGTACGGTTTCTTCTAACAGATCAAAATATACCCTAAATCACTAGTGTATGGCTTTGTTCTAGTCTCCTGCCTGATCACATTCGGTCCCTTTTTTTTCTTTTCGTTTTTTTTTTAAATCTTCTTTCTTTTTTCAAACAACTTCTTATCACTTCCTTTTATAAAATCTTTTATAATTTTCATCTTTACAGTCATCTTCCATCCCTTCATTGTATCAACCCTTATTTTGTACATATATAAGTCTTTCTTCCTTTGAAATTTTAGGAGGCACTTTTTTCTAACAGACCAAAATACGCCCAAAATCTAGTGTGTGACACTGATCTATGCACTAGCCTGATCATATTTGACCATATTCTGTTTTTTTGTATTGTTCTGTTATTGTTTTTTTCTTTTTCTTTTTGTTTTGTTTTTTTTATTTTCCTCTTTCTTTTTTATTTCTTTCCCTTTCTTTTCCCCTGGTTTCAGGTCTTTTCTGATTTCTATAGAGTATATTTGCTGGGGACGTTGTTAACCTGTTAGCATTTCATTCTCTCATTCATCTATTCTCCTCTGGACAAAATGACAAGAGGAAAAAAATCACCTCAGCAAAAAGAACAAGAGGTAGTACTGTCTGCCAGGGACCTACTCAATACGGACATTAGTACGATGTTGGACCTAGAGTTCAGAATCATGACTTTAAAGATACTAGCTGGGCTTGAAAAAAGCATGGAAGTTAAGAGAAACCCTTTCTGGAGAAATAAAAGAACTAAAATCTAACCAAGTCGAAATCAAAAAGGCTATTAATGAAGTGCAATCAAAAATGGGGGCACTAACTGCTAGGATAAATGAGGCAGAAAAGAGAATCAGCGATATAGAAGACCAAATGATGGAACATGAAGAGGCTGAGAAAAAGAAAGAGAAAAAACTACAGGATCATGAGGGCAGAAATCGAGAGATAAGCGATAGGATAAGACAAACAACATTAGAATAATTGGGATCCCAGAAGAAGAAGAAAGAGAGAGGGGGGCAGAAGGTATATTGGAGCAAATAATAGCAGAAAACTTCCCTAATGTGAGGAGGGAAACAGGCATCAAAATCCAGGAGGCACAGAGAACCCCTCTCAAAATCAATAAAAATAGGTCAACACCCCAACATCTAATAGTAAAACTTACGAGTCTCAGAGACAGAGAGAAAATCCCGAAAGCAGCTCGGGAGAAGAGATATGTAACCTACAATGGTAGAAATATTAGTTTGGCAATGGACCTATCCACAGAGACCTGGCAGGCCAGAAAGGACTGGCATGATATCTTCAGAGCACTAAACGAGAAAAATATGCAGCCATGAATACTATATCCAGCTAGGCTGTCATTGAAAATAGAAGGAGAGATAAAAAGCTTCCAGGAACACAAAAACTAAAGGAATTTGCAAACACGAAACCAGCCCTACAAGAAATATTGAAAGGGGTCCTCTAAGCAAAGAGAAAGCCTAAAAGCAGCATAGATCAGAAAGGAACACAGACAATATACAGTAACAGTCACCTTACAGGCAATACAATGGTACTAAATTCATATCTTTCAATAGTTACCCTGAATGTAAATGGGCTCAATGCCCCAATCAAAAGACACAGGCTATCAGATTGGATAGAATAAACAGGACCCATTGAAATGCTGTCTGCAAGAGACTCATTTTAGACCCAAAGACACCCCCAGATTGAAAGTGAGGGGTGGAAAACCATTTACCATGCTAATGGACACCAAAAGAAGGCTGCAGTGGCAATCTTTATATCAGACAAATTAGATTTTAAACCAAAGACTGTAATAAGAGATGAGGAAGGACACTATATCCTACTTAAAGGGTTTATCCAACAAAATTCTAACAATTGTAAATATCTATACTCCTAACATGGGAGCAGCCGATTATATAAGGCAATTAATAACAAAAGCAAAGAAACACATTGACAACAATACAATTATAGTGGGGGGACTTTAACACCGCCCTCACTGAAATGGACAGATCATCTAAGCAAAATATCAACAAGGAAATAAAGACTTTAAATGACACACTGGACCACCTGGACTTCACAGACATATTCAGAACATTCCACCCCAAAGCAACGGAATACACATTCTTCTCTAATGCCCATGGAACATTCTCCAGAATAGATCACATCCTAGGTCACAAATCAGGTCTCAACCGGTACCAAAAGATTGGGATCATTCCCTGCATATTTTCAGACCACATTGCTTTGAAACTAGAACTCAATCACAAGAGGAAAGTCGGAAAGAACTCAAATACATGGAGGCTAAAGAGCATCCTACTAAAGAATGAATGGGTCAACCAGGAAATTAAAGAAGAATTAAAAAGATTCATGGAAACAAATGAAAAAGAAAACACAACTGTTCAAAATCTTTGGGATGCAGCAAAGGCAGTCCTAAGAGGAAAGTACAGAGCAATACAAGCCTTTCTCAAGAAACAAGAAAGGTCTCAAATACACAACCTAACCCTGCACCTGAAGGAGCAAGAGAAAAAACAGCAAATAAAGCCTAAACCCAGCAGGAGAAGAGAAATAATAAAGATCAGAGCAGAAATCAATGAACTAGAAACCAAAAGAACAGTAGAACAGATCAACGAAACTAGGAGCTGGTTCTTTGAAAGAATTAACAAGATTGATAAACCCCTGGACAGACTTATCAAAAAGAAAAGAGAAATGACCCAAATCAACAAAATCATGAATGAAAGAGGAGAGATCACAACCAACACCAAAGAAATACAAACAATTATAAGAACATATTATGAGCAACTCTATGCCAGCAAATTACATAACCTGGAAGAAATGGGTGCATTCCTAGAGATGTATCAACTACCAAAATTGAACCAGGAAGAAAGAAAACCTGAACAGACCTATAAGCACTAAGGAAATTGAAGCAGTCATCAAAAATCTCCCAAGAAACAAAAGCCCAGGGCCAGATGGCTTCCCAGGGGAATTCTATCAGACATTGAAAGATGAATTAATACTCATTCTCCTGAAACTGTTCCAGGAAGTGGAAGTGGAAGTAGAAGTGGAAGGAAAACTTCCAAACTCATTTTATGAGGCCACCATTACCTTGATCCCCAAACCAGACAAAGACCCCATCAAAAAGGAGAATTACAGACCAATATCCTTGATGAACATGGATGCAAAAATTCTCACCAAAATACTAGCCAATAGGATCCAACAGTACATTGAAAGGATTATTCACCATGACCAAGTGGGATTTATCCCTGGGCTGCAAAGTTGGTTCAACATCTGCAAATCAATCAACGTCATACAATACATTAACAAAAGAAAGAACAAGAATCATATGATCCTCTCAATAGATGCAGAAAAAGCATTTGACAAAGTACAGCACCCTTTCTTGATCAATACTCTTCAGAGTATAGGGATAGAGGGTACATACCTCAATATCATAAAAGCCATTTATGAAAAACCTACAGCGAATATCATTCTCAATGGGGAAAAACTGAGAGCTTTTCCCCTGAGGTCAGGAATGCAGCAGGGTTGTCCACTATCACCACTGCTATTCAACATCGTATTAGAAGTCCTAGCCACAGCAATCAGACAACAAAAAGAAATCAAACGCATCCAAATCAGCAAAGAGGAAGTCAAACTCTCACTCTTTGCAGATGATATGATACTGTATGTGGAAAACCCAAAAGACTCCACCCCAAAACTGCTAGAACTCATACAGGAATTCAGTAAAGTGGCAGGCTATAAAATCAATGCACAGAAATCAGTGGCATTCCTATACACCAACAACAAGACAGAAGAGAGACAAATCAAGGAGTCGATCCCATTTCCAATTGCACCCAAAACCATAAGATACCTAGGAATAAATTTAACCAAAGAGGCAAAGGATCTGTACTCAGAAAACTATAAAATACTCAGGAAAGAAATTGAAGAAGACAGAAAGAAATGGAAAAATGTTCCATGCTCATGGATTGGAAGAACAAACATTGTGAAGATGTCAATGCTACCTAGAGCAATCTACACATTCAATGCAATCCCCATCAAAATATCATCCACTTTTTCCAAAGAAATGGAACAAATAATCCTAAAATTTGTATGGAACCAGAAGAGACCCTGAATAGCCAGAGGAATATTGAAAAAGAAAAGCAAAGCTGGCAGCATCACAATTCCAGACTTCCAGCTCTATTACAAAGCTGTCATCATCAAGACAGTATGGTACTGGCACAAAAACAGACACATAGATCAATGGAACAGAATCGAGAGCCCAGAAATGGACCCTCAACTCTATGGTCAACTCATCTTTGACAAAGCAGGAAAGAATGTCCAATGGAAAAAAGACAGTCTCTTCAACAAATGGTGTTGGGAAAATTGGACAGCCACATGCAGAAGAAGGAAACTGGACCATTTCTTTACACCACACACAAAAACAGACTCCAAATGGTTGAAAGACCTAAACAGGAGACAGGAGTCCATCAAAATCCTAAAGGAGAACACAGGTAGCAACCTCTTTGACCTGAGCCGCAGCAACTTCTTCCTAGAAACATCACCAGAGGCAAGGGAAGTAAGGGCAAAAATGAATTATTGGGATTTCATCAAGATAAAAAGCTTTTTTAGAGCAAAAAAAACAGTCCACAAAACCAAAAGACAACCGACAGAATGGGAGAAAATATTTGCAAATGACATATCAGATAAAGGGCTAGTATCCAAAATCTATAAAGAACTTATCAAACTCAACACCCAAAGAACAAATAATCCAGTCAAGAAATGGGCAGAAGACATGAACAGACATTTCTGCAAAGAAGACATCCAAATGGCCAACAGACACATGAGAAAGTGCTCAACATCGCTCGGCATCAGGGAAATCCAACTCAAAACCTCAATGAGATACCACCTCACACCAGTCAGAATGGCTAAAATTAACAAGTCAGGAAATGACAGATATTGGTGGGGATGCGGAGAAAGGGGAACCCTCCTACACTGTTGGTGGGAAGGCAAGCTGGTGCAGCCACTCTGGAAAACAGCATGAAGGTTCCTCAAACAGTTGAAAATAGATCTACCATATGATCCAGCAATTGCACTACTGTGTATTTACCCCAAAGATACAAACATAGGGATCCGAAGGGGTACGTGCACCCCGATGTTTATAGCAGCAATATCCACAATAGCCAAACTGTGGAAAGAGCCAAGATGTCCAACGACAGATGAATGGATAAAGAAGATGTGGTATATATACACAATGGAATATTATGCAGCCATCAAAAGGAATGAGATCTTGCCATTTGCCACGATGTGGCTGGAACTGGAGGGTGTTATGCTGAGTGAAATAAGTCAATCAGAGAAAGACATATATCATATGACTTCACTGATATGGGGAATTCTTAATCTCAGGAAACAAACTGAGGGTTGCTGGAGTGGTGGTGGGTGGGAGGGATTGGGTGGCTGGGTGATAGACATTGGGGAGGGTATGTGCTATGGTGAGCGCTGTGAATTGTGCAAGACTGTTGAATCACAGATCTGTACTTCTGAAACAAATAATGCAACATATGTTAAGAAAAAAGAAAAAGAAGAAGATAGCAGGAGGGGAAGAATGAAGGGGAGTAAGTCAGAGGGGGAGAAGAACCATGAGAGACAATGGACTCTGAAAAACAAACTGAGGGTTCTAGAGGGGAGGGGGGTGGGGGGACTGGTTAGCCTGGTGATGGGTATTAAAGAGGGCACGTTCTGTGTGGCGCACTGGGTGTTATGCACAAACAATGAATCATGGAACACTACATCAAAAACTAATGATGTAATGTATGGTGATTAACATAACAATAAAAAATAAAAAAAATTTCAAAAAGAATTTTTAGGTACTCAGAATTTATCTGATATCACCTATGACCTCAAGGTTTAAGTCTCAACAAGCTCTAGTTTTTGTTTCCAATTACAGTTAACCATAAATTAAAAGTCTTCTCAAAAATTTAAAAAAAAATTAAATTAAATTAAATTAAAAAGGAAAAGCTACTAGTAATTAAAGTACAGAAAATGATAAATAAATGTGAGTTTGTTAAAGATGTACCAAACTATATGTTATTGCCAATTCAGTGTAAGAAGGCCTGGAGGGAAAATTTTGCATCTTTGCTCAGTTATGTGAAACAAACAGTTTACTCCAGGAAAATGTAGGAAAAAATGCATTAGACTGAGAGAAGATGTAGATTTGGGGCACAATCTGTAATAGTAATGATAGCTTGTCGAAGTTATTTCACCTTTTACTTCTAAAACAGGGTTGATCAGGAGATTGGGGGAAATCATTGTTAGTTTGTCGCTTAGGTCCTGAGAAGCAAATGCATGACAGAATGAAAAGCACAAGAAGAGATATATTGGAGGAAATTCCTTTGAAGATGCTATGGGATGAACTGTGCTCTTCTCAAATTCGTATCCTGAAGTCCTAATCCCAGTACCACAGAACAGAATGGAATTTGGATATAGGCTCTTTTTTTTTTTAAGACTGATTGATGCTTGATTGATTTAAGAGGGAGAGTGCAAGAAGGTGGAGAGGGAGGAACAGAGGGAGGGGCAGAGGAAGAGGGAGAAGCAGACTCCCAGCTGAGCAGGGAGCCCAAAGAAGGGCTCAATCCCAGGACCCCCTGGATCCCAGGACCCTGAGATCATGACCTGAGCTTAACTGACTGAGCCACCAGGCATCCCTGGGTCCCTGGATATAGGCTCTTTAAAGAAATAATTAAGGTCATTAGGGTGGGCCCTAATCTAAGCTGGATTAGGACTCAAACACACACACACAGAAGAAAGACCATATGAGGATACAGTGACAAGGCTGCTATCTACAAGCCAAGGAGAGACACTTGAGAAGAAACCAATCCTGCCAATACCTTGGTTTTAGACTTGTAGCCTCTACAAATGTGGAAGAACAAACTTCTGCTGTGTAAGCCACCCAGTCTGTAATACTTTATTAGGGCCTTCCTGCAAACTGATACAGAAGGATAAAGCAGAAAGAGAACATGAGTGATCAAGAAGAGCCTTCAGGCCCCACTGCACCTCTAAAAGGGAAGAAAGAAGAATGGTCACTTGGGTAGAAAGAGGCTCATCCTGAAGTGCAGTTCTGAGAAAATCTCAGGCAGACCAGAGGAGAGCTGGGAGCACAGACTGCCTGTTAGAGAAGGTGCCCAGTTGGGCAGGAATGGCCTGGCTCTACTGCTGTGTGCAGATCCCAAAAGCTATGCAGCTGGAAGCTGTCAGTTTATTATACTCCTCACAGAAGGTTCTCCCCTGAAAGGGGATCTGGGTGGCATGCCTCCCTAGCAGCCACAGTGAATATATTTTGAAAATGATAAAGGACGTTATTATTATGGCTATTATTCTTCCTCGTGATACTGTTGCTGATGTTACTACCACTAAATTTGTTCTTTCCCTAAATGAAGGACAAGAAATCGGAGGCCTCTGCTGGGTTAAACTCCAGTAGACGCCAGAACCTCAGTCCTTACAAGGGCACTAGAGCATAGCCCCCTGCTATATAAAGGTATAATGTGAGGGGTCTTCTCCATATAAAATACTTCCATAACTGACCTACCACCTTGCCGAATAGTTCACTGTTAGAAATGTATGAGTGTGGCTTAAGATGTGTGTACCTGGTAATCTCTAACTAATCCAGATCCATTAACACCAAGTCTGTGTTCTTAATCCTTGTACTGTACTCCAAAAAATTCTCCATGGGAGGAAGAGGGAAAAGGTACATGAAGGGGAGCATATATACCTATTATTTTTATAACATTTAGTAAAGTTCATGGTCAGTAAAGGTCAGCAAAGTCTTCTTGGCTGGTAAAAAATATACACAGTATAAAATGAGGAAAACCACTAGGGTCCATGAATTTTTAAAGACTAAGAAACATTAGTATAGTACAACCCAGACCTGAAATTTTAATTCCTCCTACAAGCTTGAAATTAGGTCCCTGGTCAGCCGCCTTCCTTTGAGGCCCTCCAGTTTCAGAGAATTTATTTTTCTTTTAGCAGTGTCATGTTTCTTAACTAAAAAGGTAGCCTGTTTAGTCAAATATGTTCTTATTAATAGAAAGTTTAAATATAACCTATATAAAGTCAACTAATTTTCAAATAAATTAAAATATGCTTCTCACAAAACTTTACAATATAAAATTTCATTTATGTCCTATGATTCAGTAGCCCCTTAGGAAGATTTTATTGCTCCCAAAGTTTCCACTAAAAGAGAAACTACAAAGAGAAAGTCAGAAAGAATTAACACTCATTGGGAATCAATCTTGTATAAGGAACTGGACAGCATTCTCCTTATATATTTGTTCACTGACATCTCAGAGCAACCCAATAAAATAGGCACTCCAATTTTATACATAATAAAAATGAATCTCAGGGATGTAAATAATGGACTCAGAACTTCACAGCTAGAGAGGCATAGAACCAAGAGATTTTAACCAGGTTGAATCTGATTTTTGTTGGTTAAGAAATGTGTTTGGCTGATAGTAATACAGACAGAAGCTTTAAAAAGGCTTTTTTTGTTTGTTTGTTTGTTTTTAAGAGTAGCAGTTTACTCTCATGGGAAAAAGAAAAGTCTAGAGGTAAGCTACACAGTGCTGGTATAGCAGTTCCATGAAGCCCTCATGGACCCAGGATCTTTCTATCTTTCTGTTTAGCTATCCACATCACTGCTTTTATCTTCAAGGACACAGATGGATGCAAGAATTCTAGCCATCACCTCCAAATTCCAGGGAGATAAAAAGGAGAACAGCAAGGTACAAAAAAGATAAACCTCCCAGGTGAGTCAGTTCCTTTTAAGATATCTTTTCAGAAGCTCCACTTATAAACTTTCACTTAATTTATCTACCTCCAGCTACAAAGGAATCTGGGCACTTGGCTTCCAGAATCTAACAGGAGGAAGAAAGGAAGAATGGATATTATGTAGTCTGCCCTAGATGCACAACCCATTCCATTTCCATTCTGCCAAGCTGCTAAAGGATGAAGAGGTAGGATGATCTAAAATAATGATTTTCATCTAGTGAGAATGCCCCTCTCCCCAGTTAAGAATTGTATTCTTAGTGAAGGTTTGTTGCTTATAGGAGTAAATTGTAATCTTTAGGTGTTTTGGTGGAGAGATGAAAGATAACTGATCAGATATTTGAATTGAAATTTGAGTGACCTTAATGTATGAAAAAGTAACCTAAAACTTAAATTCCTTGAATAATCTCCAAATCTTTTAATTGACTAGGTAGCCAAGGAGGTTTTGAGACAATGCCTAGAAAAATAACTGAGACTAGAATTGTTTCACCTTATAAATTAAAATATTTAAATAATCTTACCTGTAACCTAAATTTTCTCCTTATGAACAGGAGAGTGAGTTTATTCATTAGTTTTAAAATCAGATAAACCAGGTTAGTTATATAAATGCGTGCATGCATGTGTGTGTTTGTGTGTGTGTACATGCATTTGGTACTAAGAGGAATTAGCCAAATTTATAAAAATCATATCAAAGTTTTATAAATATAATTTTATGTTATGTGTCCATGTTCTCTAAATGCAAAGACATGCTCTTGTTAGGATCATAGAAGCAATGAATGTGAGAGCTGGAGGAGGTTAGAGATGATCTTGATTACTTAATTTGAGTACTGGGTTTCTACTGTTTATAACTCTCCTTTTCTGGTATACTCTTATCATATGTGTGGACACTCAGCACCATTTAAAACCTTCCTTTGTTTGCGGGTTTTCCCACATTATGAATCTTGCTTTCCCCAGCGTAGTGCCTAGAACCATTTTTTTTCCCCCAGACTTCCTGACAACTAGGACACAGTCATTTCATCCAGGCTTCTTCAGTCAGTCAGGCTCCCCTGGGCTTCTGTTCAGAAGGGAACAATGTGTGGGCATAGGCATGTGGAATCTACTTTCTGATGAGCATGAAGAATAAACAGGTGCTGAAGGCAGAGACAGTGGTTCATGGGTAGCACTGCACACATTATCTGTGATGCTAGATTACATATCTGTTTCCAGCGACTGTGGCAGCAAGAGTCTCTACTAGGAGACATAGAGTAATTTGGGCATTTTTTTCAGGTGTGTAGTCTCCAAGTCTGGATCTCTTCCCTCCATAAAGATTCTATCTTATGGCTAATCCTTTTCTGCCAAAATGAGTTAAAACAGGAGTTCTATTATTCTCAAATAAATGTTATGGAGGATATACATTATTTTATAGATGGAAAGTTGAGACTTGTAGAGATTATGGTTTATAATATCTGATGATTTGATAGTTAACTGGGTAAAATAAGCATGAATTAAGGAATCATAACCAGCATGGTAGCCAACACGCATCAGTAGGAGTTGAGAGAATATATGTGGTGACAAATCCTGGGGTTGCTGATAAGGGGGATAGAACATTAAGTTGGATAAAGGGGAGTTTCTGTCATAGAAATCCTCTCCCATGACAGAGGATTGAATATGCTGGCAAAGACCCAAGGAGACAGTAATAACACAGAGTTAGGATGGCTCTTAGCAGTTTGGCCTAAACTAAGTGAAATAAAAATGCCAGAACTATCATGGCAGATGATCAAAAGAGAGAACAAAAGGCTAAAAAAAATGTGTGCATGCCTACAGTATACTAATTATATAAGGCTAAAAACCAATAGCCAACTGTGTTCTGTGTGAGGAGGTAGAGAACATGGAGGATATCATGTTTTATAATGCACTTGGCAATACTGGTGAGTTAAGAAGCTCACTGGTGACTGTCCTTTTCTAGACCAGAATTAACAGGAAATTATTTTACAAATTGGACTCCCTAATAGCACTGAGGATGATAGTAAATACAAGTGGTGGTGTTTGACTATCAGAATCAAGGCACAATTATCATATTGTGATTATAGTCATAGAGGCAGCCAAGGAGGTCCGGCATGCAGAGAGCTACAGAAACAGTCAAAAGAACACAGCATCCCTAGGAACAAGATAAATGGGGAGCCAACAATGGCAGTTCTTAAACCACAGGTCAGTAAACTAAGGCCTCCAGGTCAAATCCAGCCGACCACCTGTTTTTGTATAGTTCATGAGCCAAGTATGTTTTCACACCTTTTAATGGCTAAAAAAATCCCAAGACTATTTCATCAGATTTGAAAATTATATGATTCAAATTCAATATCTATAAACAAAGTTTTATTGGAGCACAGTTCTGCGTATTCATTTATATATTATCTATGGCTACTTTTGTCCTACAATGGAAGATCTTACTAGTTGTGATAGTCACCTTATTGTCCATAGAGCCTAAAATATTTGCTATCGAGCCCTTTATAGAATAATTTTACCAACTCCTGGCTTATAACATGCAATCAAAAAAATATCAGAAAGACTGAGGCCCACTGTCCAGATAAAAACTAATGTTCCTTTCCTAGTTTTCAGGTCCAAACTAGTGTTGAGGAAGGAATTAATTATTGAATAGTGCCAGGTCCCTGGGAGGAAGGACAGAACAATACTTCAGCAAGTATATACAGTCCTTTCCCCCAAAGATCTACTGTTATTTAATCCAGTAAACAAGAGAAGAGGAATACTCATATATTTCAAGAATTGTCAGACACAGGATCTGAGTTGGCACTCATATCTAGGGAATTTAAGTGTCATTATGCCCCCCCCCCTTTTTGAGTGGGGACATATTGGGAGAACCAGGCAATAAATGGAGTATTGGCCCAGATCTGGTTACCAATAAATCTACTTGGCCAATGGACCCAACCAGTGGATATGTCTTAAGTCTGTGACTGTATAAATAGGATAGGCATACTTGGTAGTTGAGAGGCCCCCGTATTGGTTCCTTGTCCTGTCATGGTAAGAAAAGCCAAGTGAAAACTTCTGAAATTGGCTAAGATAATAAATCAAAAATTCTATTAAAAGAGTGGAGCAGTGGGGTCCCATAGCAAAGATGCCAAATTTAAAATCTAAATTATGCAGAGATGATGCACTCATTATTTTTCCTACTTAATTCATAAGTTCAAGTTTGGCCGCTATAAAAACTATGTGGATTCTAGAGAACAAAAGTGAACTAGTCACATTGTACCTGCTGTGCCAAAAGTGGAAACCTTGATGGAAGAGATTAAGACAGATCCAGGTATATGTTATGTAGCCAGTGGTATGGTGAGTGCATACTTTTCCATCCCTATCAGGAAGGAAGATCAGGGGAAGCTCACATCTAGGTAAAATGACAACGGTATAAATTTATAGTCTTGTCTCAGAGTCACATTAACTCTTCTGACCACTGTTGGATCTAAACTATTTGGACATTCTGCAGAATATGACACTCACTGGGAGGGAGCTCTACTAGGTGCCCCACATACCAGTTCAGCCACCTAGAAGCTAGTAACAAGGAACATACACCAGGACCAGAAAAAGAAGCCCCTTTCTGGTGCAGTGACCCTCCAGGCACTTTACTGACAAAGTTTAACATCATGCTGGCTGGCAAAGGAGAAATGTCTGCAACATGCAACTCCAGTATTAGAAACAGGGCAATGATAAATAGATTTGGAGCTGACGGGCTTTAAACTGGTATCAGGCACAGTCCACCCCTTTGAAGATTCAGCTTCTCTACACATTGTCCTACAGACATTTGAACTTAGGTACGATGAACCAAATACATTCTACTTTATAAGATATAGCAATCCTTTGTACAAGTGAAGAAGTTCTCACTCTTTCCCCCAAGAAAGAGAGACACAATATCGATACCACAGTCTTTGTATCCATGTTGGACTATATTAATTACTCCTCAAATTTGAAGTCATGATGAATATTCTGTTAACTGTAAATTTACCTCAAAAAGTTATATAAACATTAGTAATGGGGGAAGAAAGAAGAAAAATGATTAGCATATACAAATATAACAAGCAAAGAGAGAATAGTCCTTGTTTCTGTAAGTGGTCACAGAGGCTGGAATTGATATCTGTGACTTCCCTCTTCCACTATTCATTCCATATTTTCCTGGCCCTCAGCCAGAATCTAAGCTGGTCAGCTTTCACCTGGTAGAGTGAAGAAACCTTTATTTCTAAGAGTTCGAATCCTAAATGCGTAAGGACTTTAAAGATATTTGTGTCTCATGTGAGTGCCCCCCAAAGTGCATCCACTGCAGAGAAGACTCTTACTAACTCTCCCAAAGGGCACAAACATGGATTTTGGGAGAGGAGACAATGCAACAGGGGTCATTACTGCCATTACTCTGGCTATCTGGCCATGACTACTTATACCTTCTGTACCTGTCTGAGCTCAGCTGCTCATTTACCACTCCACTTTGACAGGTTGATTGTATGCATACCCAACCTATGGCAAGGTTTGTCAGACACAGCCAGTCAATGACAAGAAGTTCAGGACACATGGTCATCTGATGTACCAATCATTAGGCATATAGTCTCCACAGAGGGCCAGCAACAAACAAGAAGCTGTTTCTCAAAATGATAATAGTGGTCTGAAAAAGAGGGCAGAAGTTTGCTTCAACATTATAGATATCTATGCTGTGATCTATTGGTGCTTGTCAGAGACTCTATACAGCATTCCTAGTGGCCACAGATAATTCAAGTATAATTTAATCAGTAGGATCATAAGGCCCAAGTGATAAAGCAGCTTGTAATGCAGCCTAAAATTGCTACAGAGGCTTTTATTTTTGCTCTGTCCCCCATTTGAACTAGCAACTGAACAAGGTGACTTTGTAGATAGGTTGAAGTAGCACACTCAGATGTGGTATATATTGACTCCCAAGTCCAAAAAGGTCTACCAAGCATTGTGCCTCTTTTTTCATGGTGTGTGATACAAGATTGAGCAAACTGTATTCTACCTTGGCAGATATATCTTGACATATTCCAAGTGAATGAACCCCCAGAAAACTTCATTGAAGTGGTGGGGCCCTGAAATTTTATGGGCTTTTTTCCCCACCCTCTCATTCATATATTTTTTCCAAGGCATCAAATTACTTGCTCGTTCCTGCTTATTAGATAAAAATAGCCTAATATAACCAATGTAGTAGGCCATTGTGGTATTTTGTAGAGGTCAAAATATCAAGACCATTGCAGACTATATTATGGCAGAGAGCAGAATTGATGTTACCCTGAGGCAAGATGTAAAGATACACTGTTGGTTCTGCAGAGAGAAACATACTACTCTTGGTAGTCCCTGGAAATTGGTATGGAGAAAACGTCATAACCCAGGTCAATAGCTGCATACCAAATGCAAGGGCCATGTCATTTTGTCCTAGTAAAAACACTATATCTGAGGTGTCAATTGCAATTGGAATCAAAACCTGATTAAATTTATGATAGTCCACGGTCCTTCTTCAAGATTTCTGTTATCAGAACTAGAGGTTTCTTTAGTTATATGGATCAAGCAATATGCTAGCAAGTTGTCCATAAATTTTGTTACTGGGACACCACAATCACTTAAATACTTCCAAATGTTCCAAGGCATTCTAATTACCAGTATGTCCCTGCTGCTCTTTATGGTTGCAAGGTGTGGCCAGCTTGTATTTAGAAGTGTTGTCACTTGGCCTCTGCTACTCCATAATACCATCATCCTTATTGAAATCAAGGAATGTCTTGGATGCCATACATGCTAGCTAAGAGCCAGAGGGGCAAGAAGCAAGGTAAGCACACCAGAACTAGACAAAAGGAAAACAAACAAACAAAACCAAAACACTTTCCAGCACTGTTCACTGGCAAAGCTTTACTACATGTGAACTAGCAAAAGAAAAACAGTTACAAAATATAGCTTTAGTATCACAAGCAGGGTGATAAAAAGTAGATTTGGAGCCAAAACACAATAAAATGATAGCTGTAACACTTAAGAATGTTTCTTTGAACAATTTATCAACTGAAAGGAAGGCTGCCTCCATTGAGTGGGCTCAGAGCAGTAAAGGTTTCTATAGTAGGTCCATGACATAGTGCAAACAGCCCTGACTTATGGGCCATATATGCTATCAATCTCTAGGTTTTAAAGATATTTAAGTGAGAAGATAATGTATAGTGTTATGATACACTTCAAAGAAGAATCACATCATCAACACTACATGGTTGTAGAGAAAGGCCATATCATTTGAAGCAGAAAACTATTCACCATTAAAAAAGCTTCTCTTGGCATGCAACTAAATGCTGGCAAAGACAGAGAACCTAATCATGGAACATCAAATGACCATGCAGACAGAACTGCCCATCATGAGCTGGGTTCTTTCAGACCTACCAAGTCATAAGTTTAGAAAGGTCCTGACACAATCCACCATAAGGTAGAAGTTTTCCACCATTATTTCTTCAAATAAGTTTTCTGTCCCTTTCTCTTCCTCTTCTTCTGGGTACCCTTCTAGGCATCCCCTCCACCCCCCAACCTGGAGATAAAGACAGATATGTAGATCTAGGAGCCTCAGAGCGTTCCAAATGAGAGGAACCCAAAACACCCACACCAAGACACATTATACTTAAAATCTCAAAAGTCAGAGATAAGTAAAGAACCTTAAAAGCACAAAACTAAAGTAATGTGTTATATACACGGGAACTACCATAAGATTATCAGCAGACTTTTCAGCAGAAATTTTTCAGGCCAGATGAAAATGGCATGATATATACAAAGTGATGAAAGAAAAAAACAACTTCCAACCAAGAATACTCTACCTGCATAGTTAACATTCAGAATTAAAGGAGAGATAAAGAGTTCCTAAGACAAGCAAAGGCTAAAGGAGTTCATCACCACTAAACTGGCTTTTCAAGAAATGTTGAAGGGACTTCTTTAAGCTAAAAAGAAAGGACACGTATTAGCAACAGAAACCATCTGAAAGAATAAATCTCACTGAAAAGGTAAATATATAGTAAAGGTGGTAGAGTAATCACTTACAAAGTTAGTATGAAAGTTAAAACACTAATAGTAAAAATAACCGTGATTACAATAATTAGGTAAGGGATACACAAGATGAGAAGACATGCAATGTGACATCAAAAACATAAAGCCTGAGGGATAGAGTGAAAATGAGCTTTAGAATGCAGACCTAAGTTGTTATCAGCTTAAACTGTTACAGATATAAGTTGTTATATGTAGGCCTCATAATAACTAAAAAGCAAAAATATATTAAATACACAAAAGTTAAAGAGAAAAGTATGCATACCACTAAAGAAAGTCCTCAAACCACAAAGAGAAAGAGAAGAAGTCACAGAGAGGAACTACAACCAAAGCCAAGAAAAAATTAACAAAATGGCAATAAATTTATACCTATACCTATCAATAATTATTAAATATAAAGAAACTAACTTCTCCAAACAAAATACATAGAGTGGCTGAATGGATAAAACAAAACAAAGCAAAACAAAATTTAAAAAAAAAAACATGACCCATTTATGTGTTGTCTATAAGAGATTCATTTTAGATGTTAGGACACATACACTGAAAATGAAGGGATGATAACAGATACTCCATTCAAACTGAAAACAAAAGAAAGCTTGAGTAGCTACCCCCATATCAGACAAAACAGACTTTAAAACAAAAACTGTCCTAAAAGACAAAGAAGGGAATTACATAATGATTAAGGGGTTAATTGAACATAAGGATATAACATTTGTAAATATATATGCACACAACATAGAAGCATCTAAGTATATGAAGCAAATATTAACAAACCTAAAGGGAGAAATAGATAACAATACAGGACTCTAATATCTCACTTACGTCAGTGGATAGATCATCCAGACAGAAAATCAGTAAGGAAACATCAGCCTTAAACAACACATTGGACCAGATATACTTAACAAATATATATCAAACATTCCATCCAAAAGCAAGAGATTAACTTTCTTCTCAAGTGTGTATGGAACACTCTCCAGGATAGATCATATGTTAGACCACAAAACAACTCTTAATAAAATTAGCAGGAATGAAATTGTTGTTGTTGTTGTTGTTTTAAAATTTACTTATTTGAGAGAGAAAGACAGCATGAGCAGGGGGAGGGGAAGAAGAAGAGGGAGAGAGAAAATCCCCAAGCTGACTCCCCACTGGACATGGAACCTAACACAGGGCTTGATCACAGGACCCTGAGATCATACCTGAATTGAAATCAAGAGCTGGCCACTTAACACACTGAGCCACTTAGGTGCCCCAAAAGGAATGAAATAGTACAAGCATCATTCCCAATTAAAATGATATGATACCAGAAATCAATTACACAATGAAAACTAGAAAATTCACAAACATGTGGAGATTGTACAACATGCTACCAAACAGCCAATGAATCAAAGAACAAATTGAAAGAGAAATGAAGAATGAGTGGAGACACACAAAAATGGGACTATAACATACTGAAATGGAATGCAGCAAAAGCAGTTCTAAGAGAGAACTTCATGGCGACACAGGCCCACACCAAGAAATGGGAAAAGGCTCAAATAAACAACCTGACCTTACATCTCAGGAACTAGAAAAAGAAGAACAAGCAAAGTCCAAAGTTAGTAGAAGGAAGTAAATAACAAAGATTAGAACAGAAATAAAGGAAAGAGAAACTAAAAACACAGTAGAAAAGATCAATGAAGCTAGAAGGGTTTTTTTTCTTTTTCTATTGTTATGTTAATCACCATACATTACATCATTACTTTTAAAAAATTTTTATTGTTATGTTAATCACCATATATTACATCATTAGTTTTTGATGTAGTGTTCCATGATTCATTATTTGTGTATAACACCCAGTGCTCCATGCAGAATGTGCCCTCTTTAATACCCATCACCAGGCTAACCCATCCCCCCCCCCAGAACCCTCAGTTTGTTTTTCAGAGTCCATCATCTCTCATGGTTCATCTCCCCCTCCAATTTCCCCCCTTTAATTCTTCCCCTCCTGCTATGTTGTTGTTGTTGTTGTTGTTGTTGTTGTTGTTGTTGTTGTTGTCGTTCTTCTTCTTCTTCTTCTTCTTCTTCTTCTTCTTCTTCTTCTTCTTCTTCTTCTTCTTCTTCTTCTTCTTCTTCTTCTTCTTCTTCTTCTTCTTCTTCTTCTTAACATATAATGTATTATTTGCTTCAGAGGTACAGATCTGTGATTCAACAGTCATGCACACTTCACAATGCTCACCATAGCACATACCCTCCCCAATGTCTATCACCCAGCCACCCCAACCCTCCCACTCCCCACCACTCCAGCAACCCTCAGTTTGTTTCCTGAGATTAAGAATTCCTCATATCAGTGGAGTCATATGATACATGTCTTTCTCTGATTGACTTATTTCACTCAGCATAACACTCTCCACTTCCAACCACGTCGTTGCAAATGGCAAGATTTCATTCTTTTTTATGGCTGCATAATATTCCATTGTATATATATATATCACTTCTTCTTTATCCATTCATCTGTCAATGGACATCTTGGCCCTTTCCACAGTTTAGCTATTGTGGACATTGCTGCTATAAACATCAGGGTGCATATATCCTTTCGGATCCCTACATTTGTATCTTTGGGGTAAATACCCAGTAGTGCAATTCCTGGATCATATGCTCTATTTTCAACTTTTTGAAGAACCTCCATACTGTTTTTCAGCGTGGCTGCCCAGCTTGCATTCCCACCAACAGTGTAGGAGGGTTCCCCTTTCTCCGCATCCCCGCCAACATCTGTCATTTCCTGACTTGTTAATTTTAGCCATTCTGACTGGTGTGAGGTGGTATCTCATTGAGGTTTTGATTTGGATTTCCCTGATGCCGAGCGATGCTGAGCACTTTTTCATGTGTCTGTTGGCCATTTGGATGTCTTCTTTGGAAAAATGTCTGTTCATGTCTTCTGCCCATTTCTTGATTGGATCATTTGTTCTTTGGGTGTTGAGTTTAAGAAGTTCTTTATAGATTTTGGATACTACCCCTTTATCTGATATGTTATTTGCAAATATCTTCTCCCATTCTGTTGGTTGTCTTTTGGTTTTGTTGACTGTTTCTTTTGCTGTGCAAAAGCTTTTTATCTTGATGAGGTCCCAATAGTTCATTTTTGTCCTTGCTTCCCTTGCCTTTGGCAATGTTTCTAGGAAGAAGTTGCTGCAGCTGAGGCCGAAGAGGTTGCTGCCTGTGTTCTCCTTTAGGATGTTGATGGACTCCTGTCTCACACTGAGATCTTTCAACCATCTGGTGTCTATTTTTGTGTGTGTTGTAAGGAAATGGTCCAGTTTCCTTCTTCTGCATGTGGCTGTCCAATTTTCCCAAAACCATTTGTTGAAGAGACTGTCTTTTTTCCATTGGACATTCTTTCCTGCTTTGTCGAAGATTAGTTGACCATAGAGTTGAGGGTCCATTTCTGGGCTCTCTATTCTGTTGCATTGATCTATGTGTCTGTTTTTGTGCCAGTACCATACTGTCTTGATGATGACAGCTTTGTAATAGAGCTGGAAGCCCGGAATTGGGATGCCGCCAGCTTTGCTTTTCTTTTTGAACATTCCTCTGGCTATTCTGGGTCTTTTCTGGTTCCATACAAATTTTAGGATTATTTGTTCCATTTCTTTGAGAAACGTTGATGGTATTTTGATGGGGATTGCATTGAATGTGTAGATTGCTCTAGGTAGCATTGACATCTTCACAATATTTGTTCTTCCAATCCATGAGCATGGAACATTTTTCCCTTTTTTGTGTGTGTCTTCCTCAATTTCTTTCATGAATATTTTATAGTTTTTTGAGTACAGATCCTTTGCCTCTTTGGTTAGATTTATTCCGAGGTATCTTATGGTTTTGGGTGCAATTGGAAATGGGATTGACTCCTTAATTTCTCTCTCTTCTGTCTTGTTGTTGGTGTATAGGAATGCCACTGATTTCTGTGCATTGATTTTATAGCCTGCCACTTTACTGAATTCCTGTATGAGTTCTAGCAGTTTTGGGGTGGAGTCTTTTGGGTTTTCCACATAAAGTATCATATCATCTGCAAACAGTGAGAGTTTGAGTTCTTCTTTGCTGATTTGGATGCCTTTGATTTCTTTTTGTTGCCTGTGGCTAGGACTTCTAATACTATGTTGAATAGCAGTGGTGATAGTGGACATCCCTGCTGTGTTCCTGACCTCAGGGGGAAAGCTCTCAGTTTTTCCCCATTGAGAATGATATTTGCTGTGGGTTTTTCATCAATGGCTTTTATGATATTGAGGTATGTACCTTCTATCCCTATACTCTGAAGAGTTTTGATCAAGAAAGGATGCTATACTTTGTCAAATGCTTTTTCTGCATCTATTGAGAGGATCATATGGTTCTTGTTCTTTCTTTTGTGAATGTATTGTATCACATTGATTGATTTGCAGATGTGAACCAACCTTGCAGCCCAGGCATAAATCCCACTTGGTCGTGGTGAATAATCCTTTTAATGTACTGTCAGATCCTATTGGCTAGTATTTTGGTGAGAATTTTTGCATCCATGTTCATCAAGGATATTGGTCTGTAACTTTCCTTTTTGATGGGATCTTTGTCTGGTTTGGGGATCAACGTAGTGGTGGCCTCATAAAACGAGTTTGGAAGTTTTCCTTCCATTTCTATTTTTTGGAACAGTTTCAGAAGAATAGGTATTAATTCTTCTTGAAGTGTTTGGTAGAATTCCCCTGGGAAGCCATCTGGCCCTGGGCTTTTGTTTGTTGGGAGATTTTTGATGACTGCTTCAATTTCCTTAGTGCTTATTGGTCTGTTCAGGTTTTCTTTCTTCCTGGTTCAATTTTGGTAGTTGATACATCTCTAGGAATGCACCCATTTCTTCCAGGTTATCTAATTTGCTGGCATAGAGTTGCTCATAATATGTTCTTATAATTGTTTGTATTTCTTTGGTTTTGGTTGTGATCTCTCCTCTTTCATTCATGATTTTGTTGATTTGGGTCATTTCTCTTTTCTTTTTGATAAATCTGGCCAGGGGTTTATCATTCTTGTTAATTCTTTCAAAAAACCAGCTCCTAGTTTCTAGAAGTTTTTTTTTAAATAAACAAAATTGAAAAACCTCAGGTAGACTCACCAAGAATAAAAGGGAGATGGCTCAAATAAATAAAATTAGATCTTAAAGAGATGATACAACTGGTACCACAGAAATACAAAGGATCATAAGGAGATGACTATGAATATGTCTACACTAACAAACTGAAAAACCTAGAAGAAATAGATAAATTGCTAAAAACATGCAACCTACCAACACTGAATCATGAAGAAATAGAAATATGAACAGACAGGTTACTAGTAAGGAGATTGAATCAGGAGTCAACACTACCTAATGGACAAAAGTCCAGACCCAGATAGCTTCATTGGTGAATTCTAGCACACATCAGAGACTTAGTACCAATCCTCAAACTCTTCCAAAAAACAGAAGCGGAGGGAACTGTCCGCAACTCATTTTATGAGGCCAGCATCACCCTGATATCAAACCAAACAAGGATGCCACAAGAAAAAGATTATTGCAGGTCAATATCCCTGATGAACATAGAAGCAAAAATTCTCAACAAAATATTAGCAAACGAAATTCAACAACACATTAAAATGATCATACACCAAGATCAAATGGGACTTATTCTAGGGATGCAAGGATGGTTCAACATCTGCAAATCAATCAGTGTGATACACCACATTAACAAAATGAAGGGTAAATATCATATGATCATCTTAATAGATGCAGAAAAAAGCATGACAAAATTCAATATCCATTTAACGTTGAGATAAAAACTCTCAAAAGGGGGAACCTGGGTGGTTCAGTTAGTTAAGCATCTGTCTTCAGCTCAGGTCATGATCCCAGGGTCCTGGGACTGAGTCCCACGTCTGGCTCCCTGCTCAGCAGGAAGTCTGCTTCTCCCTCTTCCTCTGCTGCTCCCCTGCTTGTGCTCTCTCTCTCAAATAAAATCTTAAAAAAAAAAAAAAAACTCTCAAAAGATCATGTGGGGAGGAAACATACCTCATTGTAATAAAGGCAATCTCTGATGAGCTCACCGGTAACATTATACTCATACTTTAAGATCAGGAACAAGACAAGGATGTCCACTCTCACCAGTTTTGTTCAACATCATGTTGGAAGTCCTAGCCAGAGCAACTAAGTAAGAAAAAAATAAAAATCATCCAAACTGGAAAGAAGCAAAACTGTCACTTTTTGCAGATGGCATGATATTATATATAGAAAACCCTAAACACTCCATCAAAAAACTGTTAGAATTAATAAATGAATCCAGGAAAGTTGCAGAATACAAAATCAATACACAAAAATCTGTTGTCTTTTTATATACTAATAATGAACTATCAGAAAGAGAAATTAAGAAATAATTCCCATTTATAATTGCATCAAAAGGAATAAAATACCTAGAAATAAGTTTAACTAAGGAGGTGAAAGACCTGCATGTTGAAAACTCTAAGATATGAAGAAAAGAAATTGAGGACAATACAAATACATGGAAAAATATTCCATGCTCATGTATTGGAAGAATTAACATACTTAAAATGTCCATACTACCCAATCTACAGACTCAATGCAGTCTCCAAAAAATGCCATTGGCATTCTTCACATATATAGAACAATCAATTCTAAAATTTGAATGGAACCACAAAAAACCTTGAATAGCCAAAGCAATCTTGAGAAAGAAAAACAAAGCTGGAGGCATCACACTCCCTGATTTCAATCTCTATTACAAAGCTATAGTAACCAAAATAGTGTGGTATTGGCATAAAAACACATGGACACATCGATCAATGGAATTGAAGAGAGAGTTCAGAAATAAACCCATACATATATGGCCAATTAATTTATAACAAAGGAGCCAAGAATATACAATGGGGAAAGGACAGTCTCTTCAATAAATGGTATTGGGAAAACGGGACGGGCACATGAGAATGAGACTTGACCACTATCTTACACCATACACAAAAAGTAATTCAAAATGGGTTAAAAACTTGAATATAAGACCTGAAACCATGAAACTCCTGAAAGAAAACAAGGCAGTAAGCTCCTTGACAGGTCTTGGTGATGAGTTTTTGTATCTGACTCCCAAAGCAAAGGCAAAAATAAACCAGTGAAACTACATCAAATTAAAAAGCTTCTACAAAGCAAAGGAAACCAACAACAAAATGACAAGACAACCTACTAAATGGGAGAAAATATTGCAAATCATGTGTCTCATAAGGGGTTAATATCTAAATTACATAAAGAACTCATACAACTCAATGTCAAAAAACCAAACAATCCAATTAAAAAATGGGCAGATCTGAATAGACATTTTTCCAAAGATGACACACAGATGGCCAATAGGAACATTAAAAGATGCTCAACATCATTAGTCATCAGGGAAATGCTAATGAAAACCATAATGAGGTATTATTTCACACCTGTTGGAATGACTGTTATCAAAAAGACAAGAAATAACAAATATGGGCAAGGATGCGGAGAGAAGGAAACCCTTGTGCACTGTTGGTGGTAATGTTTACTAGGGCAACCATTATGGAAAACTGTATGGCAGTTCCTTAAAAAATTAAAAATAGAACTACCATACAATCCAGCAATTCCACTTCTGGGTATTTATCCAAAGAAAATGAAAACACTGTCTCAAAAATATATATGCAACCCCATGTTCATTGCAGCATTATTTACCAAAACCAAGATATGGAAACAACCTAAATGTGCACTGATGGGTAAATGGCTAAAGAAATTGTTGATACACACACACACACACACACACACACACACACACACACACATTTTATATATAAATTTATATAATAAGTATGTATATATAAATATACATTGTATATAAAATATATGTGTATGGCATATACTATATGTTATTAATTATTGCATCTATTAATATTATATATTATATATATTATTCAGTTATGAAAAAAGAATGAAATCTTGCCATTTGCAATAACAGGGATGGCCTTCAAAGGCATAATGCTAAGTGAAATAAGTCAGAAAAGGAATGATGCCATGTGATCTCTTTTTTTTATTTTTATTTTTTTTTAAGATTTTATTTATTTATTTGACAGAGAGAGAGAGATAGTGAGAGCAGGAACACAAGCAGGGGGAGTGGGAGAGGGAGAAGCAGGCTTCCTGCCTAGCAGGGAGCCCGATGTGGGACTTGATCCCAGGACCCTGGGATCATGACCTGAGCCGAAGGCAGACGCCTAACGACTGAGCCACCCAGGTGCCCTGTGATCTCTTTTATATGTAGGATCTAAAAACAAAACAAACAAAACAAAACCAAACTCATAAATACAGAAAACAGATTAATGGTTGCCAGAAGCAGGGGGTGGGCAGTGAGAGAAATGAGTGAAAGTGTTATTAAATATTAAAGAAAAACTTTCAATAGGATAAAGGACAACGAGATGAACAGGAAAAAGAACAATAAATGGCCATTTATGTTCAACTCTACTAGAACTCAGGGAAATACAGCACATAATAAAATTGAGAATGCACATACCCTATTTATTGCAATTCTTTTTAGGCATACACTATTACAGAAGCTCTTGTATATGTGAACAAATAGATATGTACAAAGAATCTCAACAAAACTGTAATTGTAAAAACTGGAAAAACCCAAATTCACATTAATAGGGAAATACATGAGTAAATTGTGATAATTTTTTAGTCTGAATTTTATTTTTTAATTTTTATTTTTTTAGATATTTGTTTTTATTTTTTCTTCAAATTTTTATTTAAATTCTAGTTAGTTAACATACAGTGTAATACTGGTTTCAGGAATACAATTCAGTGATACATCAGTTACATACAACAGCCAGTGCTCATATCAGGTGCCTTCCTTGATACCCATCACCCACCTAGCCCATTCCCCACCTACCTCCCTCTATCAACCCTCAGTTTGTTCTCTATCTTTAAGAGTCTCTTATGGTTTGTTTCCTCTCTCTTTTTTCTTTTTCCCCCTCCCATATGTTCGTCTGTGTTGTTTCTTAAATTCCACGTATGAGTGAAATCATATGATATTTGTCTTTCTCTGACTTCACTTAGCATAATACACTCTAGCTAAATTGTGGTATATTTTAGGGGCGCCTGGGTGGCTCAGTTGTTAAGCATCTGCCTTCGGCTCAGGTCATGATCCCAAGGTCCTGGGATTGAGTCCTGCATCGGGCTCCCTGCTCAGCGGGGAGTCTGCTTCTACCTCTCCCTCTATGCACCCCCTTGCTTGTGCTTGCTCTCTCTCTCAAATAAATAAATAAAATCTTAAAAGAAATAAATTGTGGTATATTTTCAAGAAGAAAAAAAGAAAGAAGAAAAGAAAAGAAAAGAAAGAGGGACAGAGGGAGGGAGGGAGGAAGTAAGGAAGGAGTATACATGGGATCAAGCATGAACAGGGCCAGAAGGCATAAGTAAGAAGTGCAAGCTGATCATCTAGATTTCCACAATGTCCACATGTCTTACACTGGTTCTTCTCCCCCTACCCAAATGTATGGCTATGTTGCAGGGAGGTCCCTTATGACCAGCTAGCAGAGGAGAAAAACGCCGAGCATGGTTCATCGGCCAAACCTCTCAATATGTGAATACAAGCTGAAAAAGGACTGCTTTATTACTGCCTCACTCAGGAATGTCCCAGAAAGGCAATGGTGAGAGGAAGTCCCCTCAGTGGGCAGAGTTGTAGGTGAGGCTAAAAGTCATCCTCTTTGTGTGGGAAGAAAGTGGGCTGGAAAGAGAAAGATTCAAAGATCAGGGCCAAAGGTGTCTGAGGAAGAAGTATGTAGATGAACTAAGGGGTAGGAACAGATAGTAAACATCTTTGGTTCAGAATCTAATAACCACCAGAGAATATCAACAACATAAGAGGTACTGGCAAGGAAACGGACCAGATGACTTGGCAAGGTGATATCATCCAACCTCTGTCATTGACCACTGCAGGGCCAGTACAGTGTGACCACAAATGGAGTAGTCACAGCGGCTGGGATGGAGGCTCGGCATTAGCCCAATAGTAAGGGCAGCCACTCAGGAAAGCAAATCTAGCTACTGCCAATGCCAGATGTACAACTTCCCAGCAAAAGACACCATACTGAGCCCCCAATCTAGCTACCATTCCAGGAGATTAGCCAACTATTTGGTGATAAGTTGATTATATTGGATTCCTTCCACCCTGGAAGGGGTAGTAATTCATCTTGAAGCAAATTGAAAGATTCTCTTGGTATGGATTTAACATTCCTTCCCATAAGTTCTCAACCAGCACCACTAGATGCGGACTCAGGGAGTTTGGCCCATAAGCAGGGGATTCCATTAACACTGCCTCAGACCAATGGAGAAAGGCAATGGGCAAATGAAAGGCATGGTCTTGTCCACATACCTTACTCTTAGAAGCTGATGGCCTGATAGAGTGTAGAATGGCCTTTTGAAGGCATGCCTGAGGGACCAGCTTGGAGATGATACACTGACTGTGGGAAATACACCCTAACTTAATGATTATTATATGGTGCTATGCCCACAATAGATAGAATGCATGGGGTCCTGGAACTAAGAAATGGAATTGGAGTGGTTCTGCAAACTATCATTCCCAGAGACCAACCTGGGGAATTTGTGCATACCATTTTAAAAAATCTATGCTTTACAGACCTAAGGGTCCTGGTTCTAAGAGTGCAGTGCTTCCACCAGAAGACACTGCAAATGTTCTATTAGACTTTAAGGTATGATTGCCACCCTAACTCTTTAGGCTTCTTTTACCAACAAACCAGCAGGCAAAGAAGTGTCACCATTCTGCAAATGGTCATCAGGAGGAGGTATATTTTGCACCCAGGTGATCTCCAAGAGCATCTCTTAGTACTCCCTTGCCAATTTTGAAGGCCAATAGACAAGTACAGCTGCCACAACCTGAAAATAGTGAGCAGAGGCTCAGAATACTCCAAGAAGTTCTGTCATCTCACCTGGTAAGCAACTAAGCAAAAGATATACTACCCAGGGAGAGAGAAGGGGGAAAGAAATGAGTTTCAGTTGACTCTGAGACCAGCTACCATAGCCAAGACTGCAGTCTACTCAACTAATCCTTCTCTTTTAAGTTTCTCCAGGAAGAAGAACAAAGAATCCAGGAAGAATTGGTGCCAGATTTAATGAGCTTATTATCTGAAGCAAGCAGGTCTGAATAGTGCATACAATTAACTAGTGGAGGCTATGGCTGTACCTCCCTGATTCGCTCTTCAATATCAAGCTAGCCATTCCATCAGTATCTAGAAGTGTTGCTCGCTGATGGCTCAGACCTGTGTCCCTTCCCAAGAATTGCCCTCAGCTCAAGTATATGGCCTTCTCCTTGGGGGTAGTCTGGTTGATGCAGGATTATGGGTCAGACAACCTTACCCCAGTTGGGACATCTCTGAAGTGTCGTCCCAGCTGTATGATCTTTTTGCAACTACATAAGAGATTTCCTTTTTTTTTCCCTATTTCTTTTTAAAGTGAGTTATATTTAATAATACAAAAGAACTTAAATATAAAAGTGAAAGTATGAAAAATACATTAGGAAAATGATAAAAGAAAACTAGGAGAATTATATTAATAATAGACAAATTAGACATCAGGCAAAAAGCATTAATAAAGATAAAGAGGGTCACTATTAATAAATGGTTTTACTCACCAGAAAGACATAATTCTAACCTGATATGGACCTAATTAATAGCTTCAAAATGTATACAGTCAAAATGTGCAGGATTACAAAAGGATTTTTATAAATCTACCATAATGAAGAACATTCTCAGTAACTGGTAGATTAAGCATACTAAAAAGAAAATTAGGATACAGAAAATCTAAACAATACAATTAACATGAAAATCAACAAATTAAAAGGATTAGTTTGCTACCAAAAAATCCTCTGACCACAATGCAACTAAGTTAAAATTCCAAATATTTTTTTAAAACCCAGAAAAATATAAAATGTCCATATATTTGAAAATTCAAAGGCACATTAAAAGCATTAATGGCCCATGTGAAATCATAACAGAAATTAGAAAATTTTAAAATTTAAAACTGAATGTCATTTAAAATACTACATATCAAAACCTCTTGGGTATAGTGAGAGCAACATTTACTAGGAAAATATGTAACCAGCTTTAAATACACATTTAGTTTATTTTTCTTTTCTTTCTTTCTTTCTTTTCTTTAAAGATTTTATTTCTTTATTTGACAGAGAGAGAGACAGCGAGAGCAGAAACACAAGCAGGGGGAGTGGGAGAGGGAGAAGCAGGCTTCCCGTGGAGCAGGGAGCCCAATGTGGGGCTTGGTCCCAGGACCCTGGGATCATGACCTGAGCCGAAGGCAGATGCTTAACAACTGAGCCACCCAGGCACCCCATCTTTCTTTCTTTTTTTTTTTTAAGGAAGGTCTACACCCAACATGGGGCTTGAACTCACAACTGTGAGATCAAGAGTTGCATGTCCTACCGACTTAGCCAGCCAGGCACCTCTAAATACACATTTTGTAAATTAAGGCTAGAAGTAAATGAATTAGGCACCCAGTTTAATTAAGAAATCAGGACTAAGTTGGGATATCCCTAGGAATGCAAGGTTAACTTAACATTAAACTTCAATTAATGTAGTTGATTATATTGACCAATTAAAAGAAAAATCACATGACTCATCTTAATAGATGCAGGAAAAAAAAAGATTAGATGAAGTTCACCATCCACTCTGAACCTTGAAAACATTATACTAAGTGAAAGAAGCTGGATACTAAAGATTCCATGATTGTATAACTGCATGTATACATGTGTCCAGAAGAGACAACTTCATAAAGATAGAAAGTAGATCAGTGGTTGTCAGGGGATATAGAAGGAGGGGTAACGGGGAGTAACTGCTAACGGGTGGGAGGTGTCTTTCTGGGGTGATGAAATGTTCTGGAACAGTGGGGATGGTTGCACAATACAATGAATATAGTAAAAACCACTGAATTGTACGCTTTAAGATGGTGAATTTTATGTGAATTATATCTAAAAACTTTTTAAGGTAATAAACTACTGACACAAATAACACATGGATGAATGCTTTAAAAACCTTATACTGATGAAAAGAAGCCAGACATAAGAGAGTGCAACCAAGACAGCTTTGCTCATGTTAAATTCTAAGTATAGTGACAGAAATACCTAAGGCAATCAGACAGAGGGAAACTTTTTGGGGTGAAAAAGTAAAATAAATAAAACTCTGCATTCACTCATGTTAAACCCTCCTGGCATACAGAGGTAGAAAGAACTTCCTTAGCCTGATAACACATATCAAAAAACAAACAAACATGTAAAAAAACCTTACCAAGAATTGAGGTAATGGTAAAATGGTAAAACCATTCAATCTGGTGCTGAAGATCCTATTCTATGTACTCAAGTAATAAAAAGCATAAAACGTATACAAAAGCATGAAAACTGAAAAGGAAAAAACAAAACAATTGGTATTTTTAGATAACATTATCGTCTCCAGAGAAAACCCCAAATAATCCACAGATAAATATTTTTAATTGATTAGGGAGTAATGTATTTCACCCAAGTCTTATAATGGAAGTCCATTTCTTCAGTCAACCTGCTAGAAAAGAAAGCTTGGCCATTGAGAATTCCATTTTGATAACTGAACCAAAGATATTCACAGTATTGATGGTCTGTAAAATCCTTCATGCCCTTCTCCATCCTGATGTTAAGTCATGGCGGGGGGCAGGGGAGGTCGGGTAGTTGTAGCCTCAGAACCCTGAAGCTGTAACTTTTTGCACAATGAAATCTAATTCCATCTTCATTGGTCATTTTCTCTGCATGGAGACCTGAATGGGGCCAAGGTTGGGCCAAGAGCACCAAGGCTTTTGCAGGTGGGGCCGAACCTGGTACGTCCGAACTCAGGAATTTGTTCTTTCCCTCTTTGGTGACTGGGAAGTTCTTTGCTGCACAGCCTTTGTAGAGCAGAATGCAGGAGGAAATGATTCCTTTGGAATAGCTATGATTTTAGGATTATAGAGGATCCTTGGAGGTCGTAGGAAGATAAAACTGTGTTAAAATGATGTCAAGGTTATGATTTAACCCCACTAAACCTGAAGATTTCCAAGTGCTTAAACAGCTTTATGTGTAAGTACCTATCCATTTAACTTGGTGTAAATTCTCATGCAGAGAGAGACTGCATTTTCTGCAGGCATCTGTGATTTATCATTATTTTGCTCCCAGAGGTAAAAACAGACTATCAGCAATGTAAGAACCCAAACTGAAAAGAGGAAAAATACATGATTTAGGCTTTTAAAAATCTTTATATGATTTAGTCAATTCTAAATCAGTCTTTTAGTTCATCCTGTTAGAAAATTCTAGATTTTAAAAGGTGAATGAATAGGTAACTGGTCCAATTTGCAACATTCAATCCAATCTCCCCTCTTTACAAGTGAGGAAACTGATTACAAAGTGGATCATTTAAATGAGCAAAATGAACAGGTGAATTCTGTGGTGAATTGGAGGACAGATGCCTCACCCAAAGGAAGCAGTGGTTACCCAGTTATTGCTAACAGTTGCCTTAAGGAATTGTGGACCTACTGGGGCCACATATTCTGATGTTTTCACGATAAGCCAGGAATCAAGATTTTTTAAATGAAATCCCTTGATTTTTAAAGGTTGGATCATTTCCTCCCCCACAAATATTGTACAGGTTATAATAAAGACATCTGTCATCTGTTTGTCAGAATTGATACATAAACTGCCATTTTATGGCTTCGGGATAAAATGATTGGCCCAGTTAGGTGTAGGACTAGATAGAAAGTCCAGTCTCTCCAAAGAAGACATAAAATAGTCAACAGGTACATGAAAAGGTTCTCAACATCACTAATTATCAGGGAAATACAAATCAAAACCACAACGAGATATCGCCTTACACCTGTTAGAATGGCTATTATGGAAAAGATAAGAAAATGAGCATTGGAGGTAGAGAAGAAGGAGCCCTTGTGCACTGCTGGTGGAAATGAAAATTAGTACAGCCTCTCTGGAAAGCAGTATGGAGGTTTCTCAAAAAATTAAAAATAAAATTACCATATGATCTAGCAATTCTACTTCTGGGAAACCAAATCACTGTCTTGAAAAGATATCTTCAACCCATGTTCACTGCAGGATTATTTACAGTAGCTAAGACATGGAAACAATCTAAGTGTCCATGGATGGATGAATGGACAAAGAAAATGTGTGTGTGTGTGTGTGTGTGTGTGTGTGTGTGTGTGTGTGTGGTGGAATGGTGCTCACTCACAAAATAGAATAAAATCCTGCCATTAGCACCATATGGGTGGATCTGGAGGGCATTATGCTAAGTGACATAAGTCAGACAGAAAAAAGATGTGTCCTGTATGATCTCATATATATGTGGAATATAAAAATAAGCCAACTCATAATACGGAGAACAGATTGGTGGCTGCCAGAGGTAGGGGTGGGTGAAATGTGTGAAGGTGGTCAAAAAGTACAAACTTTCAATTATTAGATAGATAAGTCTTGGTGAGGTTATGTACAGCATGGGGACCGTAGTTAACAATACTGGGCTGTATGTTTGAAAATTTCTTAGCAATTTTCAGCAGATCTTAAAAGCACTCATCACACACACACACACACACACACACACACACACACACATTTGTAACTCAGTGTGGTAATGAACATTAACTAATTGTGGTGATCATTTTGCAATACATACATAGATCAAATCATTATGTTGTACACCTAAAACTAATACAATGTTATATGGCAAGTATATGCCAATTAAAAAAAAATACAGTCTCCCAGATTCCACACCAGGGCTCCCTTGGCCCCAGATTGCCTGTCTGGAACAAGCCAGATTTCATCATTGTTTCCCTTATTATATTTCTTAAGTGAGATAGGTCTTTCTTAACCATATATGTTAAAATAGAATATCTAAAGTTGGGCAGGAAACCATATAGGAAGGGAAAGGAAAGAAAAAAATGTTGAGGAAAAGAAAATACACTGCATCGAATTACAATTAGCAAGGAAGTATCTGACTTAATTTTCCATGTATTTAGAAATATAGAGCATATACTTCCAGAGAATGTTTTGTATTTACAGCATGTCTGTCTAATTATATGGCTGCAATATAATTGTTTTCCTGCTGAGAATTATGACAGTGAAGTTACTTTGGGTCCTCTCACAGCTAATTATAGTCTTGCTCCAGAATTTAAGAGCTCCCCTGCAAAGCTCCCCGCTCTCCAGTTATACACAATGAACCTGGAGAACATTCTGATTCTACATGTGATTGTCATTCTCAGGCTCCTGCTAGAAATATGACATTTGGATGGTTAAGGGTATAAATTACCAGAAGTGAGTCCAAGTTGATTGGAATAATTCTGACTTTCAATTATATGAAAAAGGAACACCATCGTGTAAAGAAAAAACCATGTATATGTGTTTCAAACGAGGTCCAGAGAATTATAGCTGCAGATTCTCCCTGGTCTGATATCTACAAAGAATGCAAGGGTGTGAGCTGGGTACACAGCTTCTCTGGGCTATCATAGTTTGAGTTGTAAGTTCACCACAACAAAGGTAAAAATATGTCTCCTTAATTGATAACCTTCCTTGGGGCTCAGAGTTGAAAGACTGGGGTTCTTTCCAGCAATGTCACTTACTACCCTGGAGATATGTTAACAAATCATTTGAGTTGTTTAAATTTCAGTTTTCGTGTTTGTAAAATGGAGAAATGAATGCCTGCCCTGCATTCATTCCAAAGTTGCTATGTGGACTGAATTAGACAGAGGTCTAATTAGACTAAGGTAGCATGCCCCTTTTGGCCACTACTGCCTGAGGAACTGGAACTTACATAGGGTTTTGAGGAGTGAGATGTGTGGAATCAGACCCTGTTAGCCTTGGGAAGCTCTCAAAATGTTGAGGACCATAGTGCTTGGTGGAATTGTTGTAGGGGTTAAATGACAGGGTGCACAGAAAGTGCTCAGCCCAGTGTCTGCCTCATAGAAAGACCTTAGTAGCCTTTCTCTTCTGCATTCATATTATATTGAATTACTGAATCTTTTTTTATTGTATTACCAATGGGCTATTTGCATACATAGGACATCGACTAAGATCAGCACTTTTATTTTTATGGCTGTGATCATTGATTTTTTTTTTTACCAAAAATTGAAAGATTTAAAAAAAAATCAAACAGTGCACAAAAATTTTCATGGGTTTTAGAAACAAAGTGAAGAAGCTAAATTCAGAACTTTTGATCTTGAAAGGGTCTGTTTTACTGTCTTCCCCAGAGCACATCAGAAGAGGAATGAAGGGGATAGGGAAGTTGGAAATTTTTACCTCGAAAAAACCTTGGTGGCAGGGAGGGATATTTCTCCCCTCCTTTTTCTAATCCATGCCTTTTATAAAATTTATTTCTTAATTTTATCAAAGTAGTTTTCTGTATGGTTTAGAAGGTGAAGAAAGAGCATGAGGCTTAGACATGGAAGGAGCTGTGCCCTGCTCTGCCCTTGCTCTCCTCCAATTCCAGCTCCCACAGGTAGCTACTTACAAATCTTCAGATGTTTCTTCTGTTGTTTATATTCCATATTCTAGATAACATGCTTATGCTGCCATCCTTGATTTCTCATTTCTATTATTATTTATTGACTTCCTACCACACACGAGGATGCTCTCACTCTCTGAAACCCTTTCTTCCCACACCAATCACTGCCCCCACCCTCCCAGTGAAGTCATATAATACTTTCTAGGCTAATCAATAGCAATGTTCACATCATTTTCACTCCAGTTATTTGTGCATAGCTGTAACACACAATGTTTCATAGAATTCCTTTCTGATACAAATGGGTGTTTTCAGGAGTTAATAATGGCTACTTTCATTTGTTTGCTTAGCTTTTTACATATGTATCTCCAACTCTGCCCCCAGATCTTTGATCCTTGATGGAGTCCAAGGGATCAGTAAATCTATCCAATTCATTGTTTGTTTGTTTGTTTGTTTTTTCTCTTGGAGATATGGTTCCTGAAACAGCCCCCTCCCTTCCCACCAAGTTCTGATCTCAGCTTGTTCTTTTCCAAGCCTGTTTTTTGTTTTTTTTTTCCCCTTCCCCGTCATCTGAGAATTCTTCACTCCTGTGTTGAACCCCTGCTTCATTTCTTTTCTTGATTTACTCTCTCATTTGGAGGGGCATGCTCTCCAATAGCTTTCTGACAAAGGGTTCTTGGTAGATAAAATTTTTGAGAACTTGCTTCCCTAAAAGTATTGTTGGTTTACATGTTCACTTGTAGTCTCATTGGGTATACAATTCTAGTTTGTCAACCACATTTGAGAATTTTAAAAGTATTATTCCATTGCCAGCTAACTAGCAATTATGTTGGTGAGCAGTTTTAACACAGATCGTTCCCAATTTCTTCCCGGCAGCTGAGAAAACTTCTCTTTCTCCCCGGTGTTCGAAAGTCTGTATGTATGTCTGGCAATTGTTACATTTGGCATTCAGGGGAACTTCTAATCTGGAATGTCAGGCACACTTTTTTGTGTGTGGACAATCTTCCTGTGTTTCTTTTCTTATTTTCTCCCCTCGATTTATCTGTCTTCCCATTTGGAGTTCGTTGATGTCGGATGTTAGTCCTCTTACACAAA
The DNA here is from genome assembly GCF_009762305.2 of Zalophus californianus. Classification (NCBI taxonomy): domain Eukaryota; kingdom Metazoa; phylum Chordata; class Mammalia; order Carnivora; family Otariidae; genus Zalophus; species Zalophus californianus. Next base: position 107,595,578 of record NC_045599.1, read on the forward strand.
TTCTCCAGTTTATAAATCTTTTCTCATAGTTTCTATCTCTTTTTGTCCTAGTTTATGGGAAAATCCTGTAGCTTTATCTCAAAAAAGCTCTTGTATTGAAATCATAATTTCTGCTATGCTGTTTTAAATTTGCCTTACTTGTTTCTTCTTTGAACGTTCTTTTGTTTTTTATATTTTCATGTCTGCAATTCCTTCTCTTATCTAAGAATTTTAGTTATGATTGGGTTTATCTAGGTTTTATTCTGTTCTCTGTCATGTCTCTGTTTTCTGTTACGTTCTTTGTGTGTGTGTGTTTCATGTTTTCAAGTCTGGCTAACCTTGGTTGTTCAGCCATACTTAAGAGACAGGCATTAAAAAGCTGATAGAAAACTATGTGTGACTGAGCAGAGCATTATAGGGTGAATAAGCAAGGGCCTTGAATTTCCTTGGGGTACCTCTTGATGTCAGTACCACTTTATTTTTTTCATAGACAAGTTTTTCCAAGAGAAAGCTTCCAGTCTCCTGTCTGCATTACATAAGGCTGGTGCCAGGATTCTAGAGACCTAACGGAAAGAGAGTGGTAGGAATTCTCATGCTCTCACCTATGCAGACGTCCTGTTCTGTCTTTGCTGTGCCTGATGTCCCAGGGATAGAGAGCCTTTCTGAATTAAAGAGCTTAAATCTCTTTCCTTCCTAGCCGGGGCGGGGGGGGGGGGGGGGGTGAAGGATCTTGTGATCTGTCGTAAATGTTCCTTATTCAGACCTTCCAACAACCCCTTGATTTTAGCCCCATTCTGAATCACGAACTTGAAGGACACATGGTGCTGCTAATTCCAGACTTTTTAGAATTCTTCAGCTTGAATCACACACTTCCCACCCAACCTCCATGGCATAGAGGTTATAGGCATTCTCCACTCTGCTAAGTCACTTCATACTCATTTGTCTACTTCCCATCTTCCAAACTATGATCGAAGATCGCCGAAATCCCCATTCCCGTTGTCACTGTTTCAAGGATTTAAGTCTTGTTTATACCTTGTGTCAGCTCAGGTCCTCTGAGGAGCAGATGACAAGATAGAATCAGACTTGCAAGTGATGAGAGGAAACATCTGTAAAGGATAAGGGAGAGGGAGAAATCGAGGCAGAGTAGGTGGGGAGAACCTTTGAAGGGTGCTAGCGTACTGAGACCTCTGAAAGGAAGGGGGGAGGGCAGCGAGGCAGGTAGGAAGAGCATGGACTCTGGCGCAGTTCTAACGGAGTGTTGGCCAGGCTGATGGAGAACGCCCAGGCAGAGAAGCCCATAGGAGAAGTCCTGCACTGGGCAGAAGTGGCCTGGCTCTACTTCCTTTGCCCCTTCGGTCACGGCCAGGGAGCATCCCAGCAGGAATGTGATCTCAGCATGAATAACACAGTAGATCTGAAAGTATAACAGCTGGTACCTGTCAGCCCCTGATGCTGCTCACACCAGCTCCTCTGAAGGGACATGTGAGTGGGGCACCTCCATTGCCACTGTATTCAGTAATATTTTTGTTTGCCTTATTTAGTAATTTTCATGTAATTTTTTTTGAAAGAACAGAGGGAAGTCTCTGTGTTCAATCTATCCCATTGAAGGCTACTCAACTTTTTTTTAAAGATTTTATTTATTTATTTGAGAGAGAGAGAGCAAGCACGAGGGGGGTAAAGGGCAGAGGGAGAAGCTGGCTCCCCATGGAGCACAGAGCCCGATGCGGGGCTTGATCCCAGGACTCTGGGATCATGACATGAGCCGAAGGCAGACACTTAACTGACTGAGCCACCCAGGTGCCCCATGGCCACTCAATTTTCTTTTTTTTTTTTAAGTTAATTTAATTTTATTATGTTAGTCACCATCCAGTACATCATTAGTGCGGTGTTGGGTGTTAAGGAGGGCACATATTGCATGGAGCACTGGGTGTTATATGAAAACAATGAATCATGGACCACTCAATTTCCTCAAGAGCTATTAAAGTTGGCAAGTGACAGGTAACTCACCTGAAATCACAATATGGCTCCAAGAGCAGTGTAATTACCCTAGCCCAGCTAATGTCATATACCGTCCAACCAGCTCTCCAAAATTATATGCAAAGGAAGGTCCCATGGAAAAGCTTACTATTTAAAATGAGAAAACAATTTTCTTTTATCAGAAAACTGATATGTTACTGGTAATTTCCATTTTCTTCGAGTCATTTCAGTATGAGAAGACAAAGAAAAAAGGCTATTTGGGGTCTAGAGTAAAACTTTGTTTTTAGGAAGATGCAACCATGTTATACATTTCAGAGTCCAGTGAGCTGAATATTCGTGGTCCTCCCACCCCAAATTCATAAGCTGAACTCCTAACTCCCAATATGATGGTGTTAGGAGGTGGGGTCTTTGAGGGTAATTAGATCATGAATGGGATAGTGCCTGTATAAAGAGACCCCAGAAAGTTCTCTTGCCCTCTTTCTACCATGTGAGGATACAACAAGGAGTCAGTAGTCCACAACCCAGAAGAAGGCCTTCACCAGAACCCAACCAAGCTCGCGCCTGATCTTGGACTTCTAGCCTCCCAAACTGTGAGAAGTAAATTTCTGTTATTTATAAGCCACCAGTCAATGGTACTTTGTTATAGCAGCCCTAATTGACTGAGATACAGAGCTTGGATTCCTCTGTCACCTCTGAGAAATAAGTGTTCTTCACTGTAACATATGAGATGAAACAGTTTTTATTTTAATTTTAGTCTCTGAGTAAAAAATTCAAAAAGTACAGATAAAGCAGAACCTTTGTCTGTTACGTTTATGCTAACCCTCCAACATTTCCCCCACCAACCAGGGGGGTAACCGCTGGTATGGAATGTAATCTTTGAGATCATTTTTTAGTGTGTGTATGTGGGTGTGTGTCTGACTTTCTGTATGTATGTAGGTCTCTCTCAATAGATATACATACACACAAACATACACATTATTGTTTCCCTGATTTTTTAATATCAATTATATCTACTGTAAGCATTTTCCTCTTTCTGTACAACAATAAGCTTTGGAAATCTTGATTTCTCACTGCATAGAGATTTACCTCGTTCTTTTATTTCTTGCATAATATTCCTCCGCTTGTGTTTATTCTAACATAGATCGTGCAACTGAGAACATTAAAGATGTTCATACACGTTAAATAAATATTTAGCACGGGTGTTAAATAAATATTGGTGCTATGTATAAATGAATGAATGAATGGATACCAAAAATGTGATATACTATTCCGAAAAGACAAACTACATTGTTTTTTTGTCAGCTGACCTGATGTTAAAAACACTAGCACTATCACTGGATTCAGAGGCCAGATCTTTTGTTTCTATTCCCCATCATGGAATCAGACAAAATAGTAGTAGTATCAGAGTAGAATGTAATTCAACAGATCTTATAGTCGGAAGGCAGTTCAAATCCTGGATCTTCCGGGACCTAATGACAAGAACTTAGGCATATCACATCTGAACTTAGGCATGTCACATCTTTCCTGCATGTCAGTTTCTACGTTTGTCATGGGGATAATAAACTCCAAGTTCAAATGAAAGAAAGTACACAACAGCTTGTGTAAACTATAGCACATTATGCAAATGTTAGTTTTTATTACCTCCTAAGGTGCCATATTGATAAGTAAAGAGTTGAGTTATGAAAATGTTTGAGTCGGCCTGGACCACAGCTGAATCAGTGCCTTCTGCCCCACAGCCCTGACGCTCTTTGTCCGCCATCTTGACACGCGCGAGTCCCTAAGTGGCCACACAGCAACCCAGCACTCCATGTCTTTCCAACATGGAATGTCAATGAGCTTTCCAGGTTAAAACGTTAAAAATGTATGAGGAACTACCGTCATGCAAAGACGCTAACAATCCTCATGACTTTTTTTTTAATAAGTGAACGGCTCATTTCAATAGCAACATGTATTACGAGAATCAGGAAAAATGATTCTAATACCTCCTATTCGTTCACACAACAGGAAACAGTCGTTTTAATATCTATCTCAATTTTTACGTGCTGAAGTACAACTGTGTTTATTCTACCAACATACTGCTCTAGTTTTTAAAAAGATATGAAACATACTGCACCAGCTGTAAGCCAATTTATTATATGGAAGTTGCCGAGCTACACAATTTTCTTTAAATGGCAGCTAATGTTTGGCAGGAAAGGGAGGCATTTGCTCTGTGCAACGTTCAGATGTTTTAACCTTATTTTTTATTTTTCTTCTCCCCTGCTTTGTCTCTGCCCATCCTGCCAACTTGGGAGCAATAGTCTATCATCCTGTCAGTCCCCTGCCGGGGTAAAGCACATCTGTTACAAGATGCTAACTTCAACCCACAGTGGGGCCAAACACAGTGCTGCTTTTGGCTATAGATTAGCCCCACCAGGCAACCACCAATTCCACACTATGCAGCATTTCATACCCATGATAATCATCGACATTTTCATAGCACTTTAGACACTAATTCTTGGGGCTTCAGAGCTTGGATTTTGGAATCAGATAGAGGCATGGATTCAAAATATGATCCTTAGACAAGATATCAAACGTATCTGTGCCTCAGTTTCTTCATAAGGTTCTGAGGAGCACTAAATGAGGCAATCCATGTCACAGGCTTTGCTCAGTGCCTGGCAGACAAGGATGGATTCACATGAGCCAAGTCTAGTGTACCTGTTAGTTAAGCCTCAAACCACTTTTCAGAGAAGAAAACACTCCGAATGGCTAACTGGCCTGCCCGGGGTCTTCCCACCAGCAGTTGGCATGGACCATATAGACTAAAAGCCAGATCTGCTCTTGCTAGATTTGTGCTTTTCCCACTCAAAAGGACCACTTCTCCAAGAAAGAGCAAAAGTGAAGAATAATAAAGAGAAAAAAGGAAACAAAGTAGAGATCAGATTGATTTCAGGATACCATCCTGCCCAATGCCCAATCACCTTTTCCCCACAAAGTTATTCAATTTTGTGGGCCTCTGTCTACTATCTACTACTTACCAAAGATACTAGAAATGTGGTGGTAAACAGGACAAATCAACATACCCACACTCACAGGGTGCACATGTCCTGGGAGGACAGGACAGATAACCAACCAGCAACAAACAAATATGGCAAATTCAGATCATGATAAGTGCTGTGGAATGTGTAATAAAAACAGTGTCGTGTGACCTTGAGCTCGGGACTGAATATTAGGAAGGAGAGGCAACACAGTATGAGTAGAGAGCATGGGTGCCAGAGCCAGGTAATCTGAGTTCAAATCCTGGCTTTATCCCACTTACCAGCTGTGTGACCTTGGGCAAGTGACTTAACCTCTCTGTGCCTCAGGTTCCTCAGATGATTGTGAAGATTTAAATAAGTGAACATATATGTATAAGGGCTTAGGATAATGCCCATTATACAGCAAGTGTTCTATAAGGACATCTAAATAAAAGAAGTCCAACTGGAAAAGTGTGGAGGAAAAGTAGGTAAAAGAAACAGCAAGTTCCAAGGCTGTAGTGAAGACTCAAGCTTGGGGTTTTTGAGAAAGAGAAGGAAAGCCAGTGCACTGCAGAGCAGTGAGCAACAGAGAGGGTGGTGGTGGATGAGGTCTACAAACCATCCGTAAGAGAATAAGTAATTCACCTATCTGAAATTAAGGGTCTGGAAAAATCATTACTTAATGTCCCTTTATCTCTGAGACCTTTGGAGATACTGTAGTTCTCCTACCAAGGGTAAGTATGTAGGCTCAGATTCACATGTCCCCAGTGAGCGGGTGTCAGCATGCAGCAACCACCCTCCTCACCTCCACGGCAACCAATCTGGGAATTAGTACAGGGATTCAGGAGCCAAGTTTCTGCTCCTTGAGCACCATGCTTCTCAGGGTGGTAGCAGTTTGACCACAGGGAAGCAAATGACTGGCCTGGGTGGCATAAGCAACAACCTGCCCAGGTTCTACTGAAATCAGCTCCTTGCATAGAGCTGGCTTAGACCAGTAGCATCCCCATACAGCTGATTATAAAGGGAACTCATGGATCCACTATGCTGAGAACTGGTCAGAACAGGACCTGCATGGGGCTGATCTAGTCTTGGTGAACCAGCTAGGTGATCTTGGACCTAATCCGTAAAATGAAGAGAGATAACAGTATATCTCTCATGGATCATTGTGAGGATTTAAAGAGATAAAGCAGAGAGCCTGGCACAGAGAATTGTTCAATACATGTCAGTGATCATTATTAGAGATGATCACTTCTTGCTTTCAGCTAAAAATAATCTACAAATAAAGGTCTGAGAGCTAATTCATATTATTGACTGCTGAATGACAACATCCCCTTCTGTGCTTGCATAAGAATGAAATTTGGGCAGTACTCAGCACCGCCCCCCCAAAATGAAGTATGAAAGTCAATACCTCATGTACCAGGGCAATCCCTAAGGAAAGATGGGCCAAGGAAAGTGAGTATTGCCATGGAAAGACCATGAGCTCCAGTGATTCACATACAAATCCCTATTTTATTATATCTTATGATTTTATGGATCAGAAATTCTAGCAGGGCTTAACTGGATGATTCTTATGGTCCATGTGGCATCGACTGGGTTACCCAGGGGTATTCAGCCAGCAGCTGGACTGATCTAGAGCTCCAAGAAGGTCCATGAAAGCTTTGCTCACATACCTAGTCCCTTGATGACTACACTCTGTGTACTCACAGGATGAGTTCACTTGGACACTCCAGCAGACTAGTTGGAATTCTCACATGAGAGCCCCGGGCTCCCTGAGACCCAGACAAATGCTACTAGTCCTCTGGCTGCAAGACTAGGATCCCCTTGATGTCCCTTCCACCATTCTCCAGTAGTTGAAGTGATCACAGTCCGGCCCAGGTTCAAGGGAAGGGAAAACGCTTCTTGATAGGAAGATAATCAAAGAATCTGTGGCCATCTTTAATCTGCCACAGTACCTAACCCTGGGAATAATAAGAACTTTGAAGGATGGTCAATTGGACTGAAAAGCTGTTATCTCCACAGAATAGCCATTCTCCAGCCCCTTATTTCTTCCTCTTTCTATAGCTACAGCACCTTTTCTATTAAGACTCGCCCAGGATGCAATGACAGGTGTAAGCCATCCTGCTAACTGACATGCAAAATGATAATATTTTGCACAGCACCTTGATTGCGCCATTCATCCAAGAATATCCAAGCCCTCTGCAAACAATAATTAAGTCTCTGCACCCCCGCAATGCTCCATTATCTTCTCTTTATAGATGGAGAAGCACTGAGCCCAGGAGAGTGAATTTATCAAGGTCACAGGAATTGGTGACTTTGCTGAAAAGGAACCCACCGCATCAGCAGCTTGGTCAGCGCCCACAGTCTGCAGTGCAAGGGATGCCAGCCCTAGAAATCCAGGGGATGTCCCGCCCACCCATTTTCCTGGTGGCTCATTCTCACCTTGCCCCTGGACAGCATCAATGTCCTTGCTTACAATGGTAGCTTTGAATCCAAGCTTCCTCAAAGCCAGATGGAGCCCATCGAGAGAGCTGGAGAATCTGCACATTCCTCACTTCCCATCCAACATCTCCAATCACTCAGGAGGTCATGCGTAATTAAACAGAGGCAGTGGGCAAAGCAAGGTACAGGAGTTGTGCTTTCATTCTTCACTGGGCATAGCTTATCTGCTTTGCTTTCAGAGAGCAAGAAGTTCCAGAGCAAGGAGACAGAACAAATGGGTGGCTAGGAAGGGGAGTAAGAGAGAGTGACTGTCAATGATATGCCATATTCAGAATGCATCATTTAGCTTTGGGCAGATGATTGACTCCTGCCTGATCTTTGTCAAATCTTATAAAGCAAGTGCTGTGTCAGCTGCTAAAGCTTCTGGAGTCATTTAACTTTTTGGGTAAGTCGGAATGAGAATAGACACATCCCCTTTTATGAGTGGACGTTCTTACTGCTGGCCCTGTCCCCCCAGCCCTCCTATTCCTAGACCTACAACATGATAATTGTTTTTAAGCTGATCTTTCTAATCCATCCCCACACCAGCCATTCTATTTTACCAATTCCAGTTTAATATCAGAGTTGCACACTTTTACAAAATAGGACTTTGAAGGGATCTCTGAAGTTACCCAGCTTAACACCTTCTCATCATAGGTAGGGAAACTGAAGCATCCCTATAGCGTGATTTGAATACTGTGTGAACTTGGACCCAGTATTTAACCTCTGAGTCTTAGTCTTCTCATCTATAAGATGTGGATAAAAAATAGCGCTCATCTGCTCTTGGGTCACGGGGAGGAGTAAAGAAAATCAGGCACATAAAACGTTTGTAGCTGTGAACTGTTTTATAGAAGAAAATATTTGCTCAAGGTCACATACAAGTCAATGACAGAGTGGCGCCTAACACCCAGGCCTTTTAATTTCCACTTCCAGGATCCGTTCAAGAAACATTTACTGTGACACCACCAGGTTCCAGGCACTGTCGTGAGCACAGAAAACGGAGGGATGAGCAGAACAATCTCAGTGACTGCTCTTGTTGGAGTTTATAGTGTAGAGGACAATGGGATTTATATGTACTGCAGCTGTGATAAGTGTTATGAAGGACAAGTGGAGGGTGCTGTGAAGAGAATGAGAGCAAGACAAGCTGGCAAGGGCAGTGAGGGAAGACTTCCCTGAGGAAGAGACCTTTAAATTGTGACGGAAGGCTGAGCAGGCTTTGGAAGAGGAGAGAGGGAAGGGAGGCAGGTGGGAAGAGAGAGAGAGAGAGAGAGAGAGAGAGAGAGGTGGCCTCAGAACTGAAAAAGAATGGCTGCCTTCAGAGCATACATATTCCACGGTCAGAGGTCTTTCCTGTCTCCAGCATCCCCTTCACCCCTGTTTCTGCCAATAAGCAGAAAGCACACCCCCTCCTGATGCCTCTTGGAAGTCTTGTGTCAGGGGTGAGCAGGGGCAAGGTCTCAATCCTCTGCTGCCCTGTCTGCAGCCCTGTATTTCCCAAGGTAAGCAAGCTCTGTAGCTAAAAATCTTGACTTACCCAACAAAGAAATTAAGGGGGAGTGAAGTAATGAGTAGTTGCTTGCACAAATATGTTAGCCTCTGTTGGTCTTGTTTTACTGCTCTGATCTCTAGAGGCAAACTGGAGAGTCAGCTGGTTACTCAGGAGCAGAGAGAAGACAGAGATGTATTTTCCACCAAGAGTCCACTGAAATTATACCAGTGGACTAGTTTTAAAAAATAGGAGGGGGCACAGGATTCCTCTAAATGAACAGCTCTCACTCTGTCTTCAGCTCATTTCTCAGTTTTATTTACTCATTCATCCAGCAATACCCCACACGGTCCTATTTCTTATCAGGTTCAGCTGGTGCTTAACTTTCTATTCTGACCATTTCTTTTTCTTTTTTACCTTAACACAGAAAAGAGGAAAGCTATCTCCAAAAACTCAGGTGCAGCCCTAGTGATGGATTTGTCCCGGATCAAGGATCACTATCTGGTAAGCTGGAGGAATTTATTCACTGACCGAAGTGCACAGTTTATTTTCTCAAAGGGAGATGCACTTACCTTACACTCCCAGTTTTAGAGCCCATCGTTAGGAAAGATACTGAAGTCTTACTCATACCTCACCGTTACCAAGAAAGTTCTGGTAAACAACTCTAATTCATATGGCCCTGGGGATGCAAGGAGGGATAAGGTATAGAGCTATAAGCTATAATCAATGGCTTCAAGGGTCATACAAACCAGTACAGGAAATTGAATAATTGCAATCATGATAATAACTAGTATTTACTATGTCCTGCATTAGGCAGTATGGTAAGGGATTTATACACATTAACTCATTTAATCCTTCCAACAATGTATTTGTCCTATTTTAGAGATAAGGATAAAAGTATGTCAGAAAAGCTAAATAATATACCTAAGATCATATAGATAGAACTGAAAATGAAATCCATGCTGTATAATTCTAAAACCTGTGCACATAATAATGTCAGAAAAGATAAAATGATGAAAGGCAGTTTGTAAGTTCCACACAATTCAGAGAGAGCATCAGGTAGGGTGGGCTATGGGGTTTAGGGAAGCTGCACAAAGAAGGCGCTGACTTTGAAGAATGAGGGTCTCACAACCTCGACATTATTGACATGTTGGTCCAAATAATTCTTTGTGATGGGGGGCTGTCCTGTGCATCATAGGCTGTTCAGCAGCATCCCTGGCCTCTACCCACTAAATGCCAAACTGTGGAAGGAGCCGAGATGTCCTTCAACGGATGAATGGATAAAGATGATGTGGCACATATATACAATGGAATATTACTCAGCCATCAGAAAGGATGAATACCCACCATTTGCATCAACATGGATGGAACTGGAGGGGATTATGCTAAGTGAAATAAGTCAGGCAGAGAAAGACAATTGTTATATGGTTTCACTCATATGTGGAACATAAGGAATAGTGCAGAGGACCACAGAGGGAGGGAGGGAAAACTGAATGGGAAGAAATCAGAGAGGGAAACGAACCATGAGAGACTCTGGACTCCAGGAAACAAACTGAGGGTTACAGAAAGGAGGGGGGTGGGGAGATGGGGTAACCGGGTGATGGGTATTAAGGAGGGCACATGTGGTGATGAGCACTGGGTGTTATATGCAACTGAAGGAGGTTTGTGTAATTGTGATTGTGCTGTCACATGAGGTTAGTAAATCCCCATCCTTTTCTCCTAACCACCGCCACTACCAACTTTTCCACTCCCACCTCCTAGTAGAGGATACATGCACTTGAACTAACTTAATGCATTTTCAACCACTTCTGATATGAAAAATGTGTTCCCCAAACTCCTCAGTTTATGGTTGGTGTCAAATCTGCCTTGAACAGCAACCACTAATCAATGTTAATTTATTGATAGTTCAAGAGCTAATTTCTTTGTAGCCATACTGAATCAGGCAACAAATATTATAGTACTCCTAACTCAATTTAAATGTGATCATTATTTTGGGAGAAAAAACATGAAGAATGCAGAATCAATGTGTATTTCAGAGTGCAAGGGTTTTTTTTTTTTAACAACAAAAACTTGTTTGTGAACTAGGGTCCTGGAATATTAAAATTGATAAAGACCTTAGAAACAACCTGATCCAACCCTCTCGGTTGTGAAAATTGAGGCCAGAGGGAGAGATGAAAGACTTTTCCAGGGCTGGACAACTTCCTTTCTAGAGTTAGCATTGCATCTTCTTGGCCTGCCCATCACAGATATGTTTCTAAACAAATCCTAACATACACACCAGGAAGCTCTATTTAAAACAATTCTCAAGTGGCAAGCATGGAGGGCTATTAGAGTTGATTAGAAGATAACAAGATGGCCCAGGAGTTGACCCTCTGCTGCCTCCCAGAGAGATGCTCTAGCCCAGGAAATTGCAGGTGGAGGGAAATTTGCCAGCTCAGCATGTGAGCGGGGGAACAGGACTGCAAGTCAGATGGCAAAGATTAGAGGCACATGATAAAGCTTCTCTATTAACTTAAGCGATTGGACATAGTCAATCAGGAATCCCAGCTCTATCAGTTATAGATTATCAGTGACATCAGGCACTTACATATGAGGCTGTCCTGGGCTCTCAATGCCAAACTCTGGAAGATAAGAATTGGAAATCCAAATGCCTAAAACCCAGCCTTCTGTGGCTGTGATACTGGCAGAGAAGTTTGGAAGACTGCCATGCTTATACACACACACACACACACACACACACACACACACACACACACACATATATACACACACAGTAGCAACGGTAATTCTTATTAGCTTTTGGAAAACATCCTCAGAGTAAAGATGCACAGGACCTCTCAAAAGGCCTTCTCTTAATCTATTATGTTGAACCTTTTTCCAAGGTTAACCAACAAGAGAACAGTAGGATCAGAGATTCTAGATGGAGCTAAATCAGTTCCACTGGGGTATTGTAGAACAGTGGCCTTTGTTTGTTGAGGGCACTGATGAGCAACCTGTGCCTTGCCTAGCCCTAGGATATGATTTCAGGATAAAATATCACAGTGCTGCCTCCATGTTGTTATTTCTCAAAATGTCCTGATAGTAACATTTTAAGGGTTAAAATACAAGACTAATTTTTTTATTGGCATTGTTCTCTGCAATATGATAGTAGAACAGAGCAGAGAAAGAGCAACAGAAACATCAGCTGAATGTTACTGAGCTCTTACCATGTGCCAAGTACTGTGCTAAGTGCCAGGCAGGTATTCTCATTGACTTTTTCCTACCACATGACAGGTGTCATTATTATCTCCAGTTTACAAATGACAAAACTGAGGGTAAGCTGTCACTCCAAATTCTCCCAGGGAATGGGTAGCAGAGCTAGATCAAATGCCAGTTGAGTCTGGCCCCAGAGTTCCTGAGAGTCAAGAAAGCTATTTTACTTTTGTTCTTTATTTAAAAATTAATTTACAGTAAAATTGCCTTTTTTATTGCTGTAAAATTCTAGGAATTTTAACACATGTATAAATTCTTATAACCACGACAATATGAATACAGAAGAGTTTCATTACTTCTAAAACTCCTTTTAGCCAGCCACCCCTTGTTATCACATCTTGTGCCTAATCATAACCTGTGACTATCATTGATCTGTTCTCCTTCACTGTAATTTTGTCTCTTCAAGAATGTCATATAAGGAAGCAATCCAGGTGTCCATCAATAGATGAATGGATAAAGAAGAAATATGCACACACACACACACACACACACACACACACACACACAGGGATATTACTCAGCCATGAAAAAGAATGACATCTTGCCATTTGCAACAACATGGACCTAGAGGACATAATGCTAAGTGAAACAAGTCAGACAAAGAAAGACAAATACCATATTATTTCACTCAAATGTGGAATTTGAGAAACAAAACAAATGAACAAACAAAAAAAGAGATTAAAAAAAACAAACTCTAAGATAGAGGACAAACTGGTGGTTGCCAGAGGGGAGGCGGGTGGAGGGATGGGTGAAATAGATTAGGAGATTAAGAGTACATTTATCATACTGGGCACTGAGTTATGTATAGAATTGCTGAGTCATTGTATTGTACACCTGAAACTAATATAACACTGTATGTTAACTATACTTCAATAAAAAAATTAAGAGAAGAATGTCCTGTAAATGAAATGATATAGCATGTAACCTTTGAGCCAGGCTTCTTTTACTCAAGCAAGGTGCCTTTGAGATTGGTCCACATTGTTGCATTTTTCACTAGTTTGTTTACTGCTGCACTGTATTCCACTGTATGGATATACTAGTTTGTTTACCCATTCACTCACTGAAGGGCTTTGAATTGCTTCCAGCTTTGAGCAATTATGAATGAAGCTGCCGTAAACATTCATGAGGAGGTTTTCGTGTGAACATAGTTTTCATTTCTCTATGGTAAATACTCAGGAGTTGGACTGATGGGTCATATGATTAACTTGTAAGAAAACTGCCAAACTGTTTTCCAAAGTGGCTGATTATTTTTCACTCCCACAAGCAATGTAGGACAGTTCTGGTTGTTCTTGTCACCATTTGATATTTTCACCATTTTAATTTTGGTTATTCTAACATGCGTGTGATTCTCAATCATATTGGAGTATTAATTCATGTTTCCTCAATGACTAATGATGTTGAACATCTTTTCATATGTTTGTCATTTGAATATCCCTTTAGTAAAGTTTAAGTCTTTTGCTCATTTTAAAATTTATTTTCCTTTTTGTATTTTTACTGTTGAGTTATGAGAGTTCTTCATATATTCTGGATACAAGTCTTGGGTCAAATATATATTTTGTAAACATTTCTCCCAAATCTCTAGCCTGTCTTTTCATTCTTTTAACAGTATCTTTTATAGAGTAAAAAGGTTTGAATTTTGATGAAGTATGAATTACCATTTTTTTAATGGATCATACTTTTGATGTGAGATCTAAGAATTCTGACTAGCTCTAGGTCTGGAAGGATTTTTGGTGTTTTTTCTTGTAATTTTTTTTTGTTTACATTGTATATTTAGATTGATGATGTCATTGTGATGTAACTATTGTATAAGGTGTGAGGCTTAGGTCAAAACTCATTTTTCATTTTTATTTCATATGAATGTCCGATTGCTCCAACACTATTTGTTGCAAAGATTATCCATTCTCCATTCAATTGCTTTTGCACGGTGGTAAAAACTTAACTGGCCAAACAGGGAAATGTAGAGCAACTGATAACTAGTGTGAGATTTCTTTTTGGGTGATGAACATCTTCAAAAGTTAGATTAGGATGATGATCAGACAACTCTGTAAACATTCCAAAACCACTGAATTGTAGAGTTTAAATGAATGGATTTTATAGTATGTAAATTATATCTCAATAAACCTGTTAATTAAAGACAATAAATTAGCCATGGTAGTGTGGGTCTGCTTCTGGATTCTATGCCATTTCATCAGCCTATATGTATATTCTTTCTCCATTACCACATTCTCAATTACTAATGCTTTCTAGGTGGTCTTAAAACAGGTGGTATTGTTCCTCCAATTTCACTTTTCTTTGTCAAAAGTGTTTTAGCTTTTCTAGTTCTCTTCCTTTAAATATATACTTCCTTCCATATAAACTTTTAGAATTATCTTGTCCATCTGTACAAAAAGCCTATGGTTTTCATAGGATTGTATTAAAATATAACTGAATTTGGACAAAATTACATGTTTATGATGTCAGGTTCTCTAAGCCATGAACATATGTCTCCATTTATTTAGGTCTTTCATTTCTTTCATCTACATTTTTTGGGGTAGTTTTCTGCATAGAGACCCTAAACGTGTTTTCTTATATTTATACAAATATATTCCATTTTTGAATACCATTGTAAATGCTAATTTAAAATTTGTCTATTGTACATGGCTAGTATATAGAAATACGATTGATTTTTTTAAATTTTATTTTATTTTATTATGTTATGTTAGTCACCATACATCATTAGTTTTTGATGTAGTGATCCATGATTCATTGTTTTCATATATATTCTATGACCTTGTTAAATTCATGTACTTAGTCCTAGGAGTTGTTTTTATAAATTCCTTGGGATATTCTCTATAGACAATCGTGCTGTCTGCAAATAGAGATGGTCTTATTTCTTTCACTCCCTTCCATTCTGACCCCTAAGACTTTCTTTTTGTGGATTATTTTCTCCTCCAGGTATATTTTCTGAAGTGAATTCTAGATAAAGATGCGGGAGAGAGAAAATGAGAGTGTTGGATACAGTTTTAACTGTACCAAACTTTATACCTTCTAGAAATATCTGAAACATCTTTAATGCTATCAACTACTGCCTCAGATCAATTCACTGCATATTTATTGAGTTCCTACTGTGTACAGACATTCTAGCTATAGGGAAGTAAAATACAAGAGCAGATTCCTTCATCGGAAGCTTACAGTGTATTAAGGGAGACAGACAGCGGTATGGATTATATCAATGCAATGCCCTAAGTATTAATGATGTAGGTGGGCACATGAGAATAAATGAGAGAAATATGTACTTTGGCCTGGGCTTGGGGTAGTGGTTGGGGTAACCAGATTACCCTTATTCAAGCCACCACCATCTGCCAGACAGCAGCAACAGCCTTCTAATTTGGTTACATATCTCTAGTCTTGCCCTGCTGACAATGGGTATTAGGGAAGGCACTTGTGATGAGCATTGGGTGTTGTGTGTAAGTGATGAATCTACACCTGTTAACTTTAACTACACCGGTAGATAAACTCTGCACCTGAAGCTAGTATTACACTGTGTGTTGACTAACTGGAATTTAAATAAAAACTTGGGAGGAAAAACAGCTTTATTGAGATATAATTCATATACTATACAATTCATCCATTTAAAGTACACAATTCCATGACTTTATTATATTGACACAATGGTGCATCCATCATCACAATCTATTGTAGAACATTTTTATTATGTCAAAAAGAAATCCCTCTCCCCTCAACCATACCCCCCAAACTCCTATTTCCTTCAGCTCTAGGCAACCACTCATCTGCCTTCTGTCTCTACGGATTTGTCTGTTTTGGATATTTCATATACATATAATCATATAATACCTGGTCCTTTGTAACTGCTTTCTTTACTTAATATTTTCCAAGTTCATGTGTTTTATCATGTGTCAGCATTACATTTATTTTTATTGCCAAATAATATTTTGTTGTGTACATACACCACATTTTATGTATCCATTCATCAGATGATGAACATTTGGGTTATTTCTACTTGTATCATGAAAAACGCTGTGTAAACATTTGTGTGGCCCTGTTTTCACTTTTCTTGAGTACATTCTTAGAAGCGGGATTGCTGAAACATATACTACCTCTATGTTTAACACTTGAGAAACTGCCAGACTCTATTCCAAAGTGACTGCACCATTTTACGTTTTCACCAGCAGTGCATGACGATTCCAATTTTTTCACATCCTAGCCAACACTTGTTATTACCTATCTTTTTTATTATAACCATCCTACTGAGTGTGAAGTGGTATTTCATTGAGGTTTTGATTTACCTTTCTCTGGGGGATAATGATGCTAAGCATTTTTGCATGTTCTTATTGGCCATCTTTATATCTTTGGAGGAATATATTCATGTCTATTGTTCATTTTTAAAATGAGTCGCTTTTCTATTACAGAGTTATAAGGCTTCTCCCACATGCCTTTCTCTCTGCCCATGGCACTTTTTCTCTCAGCTCTACCCATGGCCACCCTACCGCAATATTCAGGTTTTAGCTCAAATGCCATTTCAGAGAGGTATCACAATGTATCTTCTTCCTTCATAGAAAAGGATCGTTTTCTGTAAATATTTTTGATTTCTTGCTTATTGGTTTATTTATTATCTGTCTCCCTAATAGAATGCAAATCCCATAAGAGCAAGGACCTTGTTCAAGCTTTCCACCAGAGTCTTTTATATGGTAGATCTTCAGTAAATATGTATTAAATTGTATGAATATGTGAATGAATGAGTGAATGAATGAATCAACTGCATCAAAGAAGTCATTCTGCAGTACATGACACTTGAGATAAGTCCATAGAAAACTTAAACAAGACTCACTGTTTTCTCTGCATTAACTATACCCTGAATGGGACCATTTTACAAATTCTGCAAGAACAAGAACTATAAGTTAGTCAAGAACAACATCACTAGAGAAGTTAATGTCTATTGTATTTAATCACATGTTCAAAAGCATACATTAGTAAGTTGGATATTTGTAGCTAGATGTAGCACCTTTCATTATGCAAATAGAGTAATAAAGTTTCATTTCTCCTTTGCCTTTTTGTCAGACTCTATTCTGTGCCCACCATCTCTCTGGTTGTAGTTTTTCAGCTACATATTTGTGAATCAAGTCAAATGTTTTCTGGGCAGAATTGTGGTGCCAACTTTGAGGCATTCCTTGCTACCAAGACCAGCTGTCACATGAGGAAAATGCAGCCCACTTCCAACTGGCACACAACAATGCTTAACAGCTAGACTGAGTAATACTCTCGCATAGGCAGCTGGACCCTGGTTGAGTTTTGCAGTACTTTTTTTACCTCCCTAGCCCCACTCTTACGGGGAAACAACATGGAATTTGCCCTCTTGCCTTAATTCTTTTCAGGACTTCTACCCCAAGTGTTTAAGCTGCTTGTCAACATTCACCATTAATACAAAGACAGTAACAGCAATAGCATAGAATGGAATGGACTTTGGAGTCACATGGTCTTGGATGCAAATCACAGTTCTGTTCCTTACCAGATGTTTGACCCCAATTGGGCAAGGGACTTAACTCCTCTCTAGTTCAGATTCCTTATTGATGAAACAGAGAATATACATCCTATCTGAGTTGTTGGAAGAAATTATTCATACACTCATTCAGTTAATTCTTACAGAGTGGCTGTTATAAAAATAATACTGTAGTTGCCATGTTCTGGGAGCATACCATAGGCCAAGGATTGTTCTTTTATCCTCAAGCTACTCTAAGACCTAGGCATTATTATTATCATGTCCATTTTACAAACGAGGAAACAGAGTCCCAGAGATATGAAGTAACTGCCCAAAGTCACATGGTTAATAAGTGGCAGAGACAGAATTTAAACCTGCATCCAGTCTTCGTTCTTAAGGACTACTTTACACGAGGATCGGGATTTTTGCATTTTGTGCACTGCAAATTCCCTGATACTGAGAATTAACATAGGTGTCTATTGGTCAAGTTGCTCCAGCACACAATAGATACTCCATAAATATATACCAAAGGAATCCACAGACATTCTCTACAGCTGTACATCAGCCACTACACTAGATACTGAGGATACTATGCCACACAGTGAAGGTTTGGTCTCTGCCCTCCTGTAGTTTATAGTCTAGTGGAGATTAACTAAGATCATGTCTATAAAGCACCTAGCTCAGTATCTAGCTCATAATACATTTTTAAAAAACCTGCTATTGCTATATTTTATGAGACATTATTCTTTTTTTTTACTCAACCCAAATTTAAATAGCCCTATTCTCATGCACAATAGGAGAATAACTATTTTATAATTAATAGTATTTGAGCATTCCTCTTTAGGAGCTGTCATAATTTATTCTCACTCATTCTTTTCAAAGGTATTTACTGAACATATACTCTGGGTTAATAAATACCAATTCTATAAAAATCCAGAGATCTGTCAGAGATATTGGCCTCATTCTCCTGGCTACTTGCTTTCATGATTCCATCAGCTTGGGCTGAAGGATAAGGAGAGGTGTATCTCAGTACCCAGCAACCTGGCCATCATATGTAGTGCCTTTCAGGAAATCCAAGAGCAGACCTGACCTGCTTGTAATCATTTTCTTCTCATGCAAGGAGAGGAGACAGTATCCAGGGAGGTGGGTATGAATGAAAAGAAGTGTGGAATTGGGTGGTAGTGAGCACAAATACCTTACAACAGAGAGTAGGTTGGCCCAAAGCAGGCAAAGTCTGTCTTCAGCATCTCTCTATCCTCTCTTCCACACTGGAAGCTTCAAGAGGCCGAACTGAAGAAGCAGGTTTAGATTTGTCATGTGGGGTTCCCAACAAAAGATACGCAGAAGTCTCCACAAGTAAAACTTCCTAATAACCAGAAATGAACCCAAGTGAGGCAGTGAGCCACCTGACCAACAGATGCAGGATGACACTTCTCTGAGATATTTTTTTTTTAAGATTTTATTTATTTGAGAGAGAGAGAGCACACGAACGAGTATGAGAGAGAGAGAGAGAGAGAGAGAGTACAGGAGCAGCAGTAGAGGGAGAGGGAGAAGCAGACTCTCAGCTGAGCAGGGATCCTGATGAGGGACTCCATCCCAGGACCCCAGGATCATGACCTGAGCTGAAGGCAAACGTTCAACCGACTGAGATACTTTTGCGGGACGGTAGTCTCCTGCCCTACCTGCACTCAGGGCCTTTTTTAGAAATAAGCTTCTAGTATTCCTTCTATCTCTTGGATTTTTTTCCTCCAGAAGCTAATGTTTTTCTGACTTTCTTCACCTTCCGATACCTGTAAGAGTTGGCAGGTCACCAGGGCACCTCCTTCCTTTACATCCACAGCCAACATCCCCATTGGTATACTTTTCTCTCCTAATACAGAACTTTCAAAATAATACGAGCCATGGCTAACTGCCATGTGTGCTCTCTCTTTTTAGATGATATTTGCATTTTTATAAGGCTTTATTCCAGCTATGGGGAAGCACAAACTATTTTTCTCTACTGGAGATGGAGCATCAAGAAAAGAACATCAAGAAAAGAAAAAAGAGTTTGGAGCAACAGAAGGGTGTTGCATTGCTTCATTTTGCTGAACGGAGGTAGGGAATAAACAGGCTCCTCGCCAATGGCTAGAAAAAAGGGAAAGAGAATGAGAAAAATCTGAAGCTTTTTCTTGTGGACAGTCAAATAAATTATGTTCTGCCTAACTCGTTTTTGTGGGCTTTTATATTTTGCTTTGCATTGTCTGATACTGATACTAAAAGCCACACTTCATGCCAAATTAAGTAATATCATTACATGTAAATATGCAACAAATTTTACAACAATCCTTTGAGACAATTACTACTACCACTACTCTTCTCCCATCTTAAAATAACTGAAGCTCAGAGAGGTTAAGTAACTTGCCCAAAGCCACTTGATCCATCAGAGGCAGAATTTAAAACCAAGGAGTCTGTCCCCAAAGCTTGGCCTACTAGTATATGCTTGTCCTACTAGTGGTCAGGAAAATTCTAAGAAGGCACCCAATATTGTCAGTCACCTGGTGATCCTACATCATCTCCCAGTTATTCAGCTGAACACTAATCTATGTATTGCTATGAAAGGACTTGGCAGTTGTAACTAAATTCTCAAACCAGTTGACCTTGAGACAGGGAAATTACCCAGGTGGACCTGACCTAGTCACCTGAGTCCTTTAAAAGCAAAGAATTTTCTCCAGCTGGTCACAGAACAGGAGATTCACACACTCTAGCTCATCTGAAAGGAAAGTAGACTGCCTATAGGCTTACATGGAGAAGAACTGTGAGCAGCCTCTAGGAACTAATGGGGGTCCTTGGCTGACGACCAGCAAGGAAATAGGGACCTCTCTCCTACAATCTCAGGAACTGAATTCTACCAACACCCTGAATGAACTTGAAAGAGAACTCTGGGCTCTAGGTGAGAATTTATCCCAGCCAGCCCCATTTTTTCAGCTTTGTGAGACGTTAAGCAGAGAATCCAGCTAAGCTAACCTTAGACTTCTGATATGCAGCAGCTAAGAAGTCATTCGTGGTATAGTTTTCAACCACTAAGGGTGTGGTAATTTGTTGTGTGTGCAGTGATAGAAAACTAAGTCAGTGTTTACTGTAGAGATTTGGGACACCTAAAAAAGTTAAAGAGAAGAAAATAAATATCACCCATTATCTCAACATATGAGGTAACCCTGCTGACATTTTTGGTGTCTTTGTTTCTAGTATTTACAGATACATGTTCAATTTAATAAATTTTGTTCTCTCTTCTTTCATTTTCTATTTTGTTAATCAGCGTTCTAACAGGAGTATTTTTGTTATCAAATATTACTTAAAATTTTAACTTCTAGCAATTACTATGTTCTACACACATATAAAAATTTATTTAACCATGACCTTTGGAGGCATTTAGACTGTTTTCATATTTCGTTTATAATAAACTTCATTTAGATCATTACTCTTTACATAAATCTTTGAATTCATCTCTTTTATTTTTAGGACAGATTCCTAAAAGTGCTGTTGATGAATCAAAAGGCTTTTGAATTCCTTCAATATCTTGACACAAATTGTCAGTTTTCTTTTAGAAGTGTTGCAGAAATACTGTCCCTACTAGCAGTGTGTGAAACTACTCACCTCACACCCTCTCACCCCTGTATATTATTGCTTTTAAGAAACCTTGGCAAAATGTGGCATATTTATTTCCTTTCTTTTATTCATACCTTCATTAGCCATTTGTACTTTAAAAAAAAGATTTATTTGAGAGAGAGAGAGAGAGAGAGAGAGTACACATGCATGCATGGTGAGAGGGGCAGAGAGAGAGAATCTTCAAGCAGACTCCCCAGCCAGCATGGAGCCCACAGTGGGGCTCAGTCTCGTGACCCATGAGATCATGACCTGAGTCGAAACCAACACACAACCAATTGAGCCACCCAAGCACCCGCCATTTGTATTTTTAATGAATGATTTATTTTCTCATGCTCTTTACTCATTCTTGCTTTTTGTTTTTTGTGGTTTTCTTTGTAGGTGATTGGTAAGATATCTTCATAAGTTCAGGAAGTTAACCAAGTATTTCTTTCAAATATTTTCCTCAGATTGTCATTTCCTTTTTTATTTAGATTTAGGACCTAAAGTAGCTTTTGTTCACTCATATATAAACTCTCATCTCTTACCTTTGTGAATTTTTCCACCTTTTATAGAGTAAAATGATTGCCCACCATAGTATCAAACAGTGACATGTATTTTCTTACACATTTAAACTGTTCTCTTTTTTACTTTTAATGTAACTGTCATCCATCCAGTGTAAAGTAAGGCTTCCCATCCCGTGAAGAGGCACGGAATGAACTACATGAGGAAGGCATGAACTACACCTTGCTCAGTTCTCTTCCATGGTACCAGCACAGACATACACACACCTAACACACTGTAAAAATGTCTCTCGAATTGACATGGATTAGATTGATTCAAATGGAATCTCAGAAGTACCATAGACATGGACAGATGATCCCAGGATTCTCATATTGATAATATGCTTGGGTCTAATCTTGTGTCCATAGTGAACTCACTGGATAGCAGTGGGAGGAAACAGCTTTAATAAAATCATTTATTTCAGCTCTCCAACTCAGTGGCAGATGCTTCTGGTTCCAGACCTCTTTCCTCCTGCCAAATTTGTCAGATGAAGCTGCAGACGTGAGGGTCTATTGCCATTTCAGGATCAAAAGGCACACTTCCACCTGCTGTCATACGTCTGATCCTAAACAGGCACCAGGTGATTGGATATGACAGACATCACATCCAACACAGAAATAATTTCCAATCACCTGAGAACTATCCCTTCTCCTTCACCTCATGTTCACACCACATAGAATCTAAAGCTTAACTCAGGCAGAATCTCTGCTAGTGTCTTTTTTCAGGTTACATATATTTCAACCAAATGTGTGTACATTACTAATGATAAAGCACAAACAACTATTTTAAAATGGGAACGCTGTTGAAAACTTATTAGCCATTGGCCCCTTGATAGTTCTTTTGTAATTTATTAGCCTAAGTCAGATCATGTAACTTCCTGAAAGCCAATGTTCCTAGATAATATGAATTGAGCCTGGTCCTATTTTGGGAGGAAGAATGTACACAGAATACACATCTTAAAAAAAAAAAGATTTTATTTATTTAAGAAAGAGAGAGAGCAGGAGCAGGGGGAGGGGCAGAGGGAGAAGGACAAGCAGACTCCCCGCTGAGTGAAGAGCCTGACTTAAGACCTAATCCCAGGACTCTGAGATCATGGCCTGAGTGGAAGTCAAATGGCCAAATGCTTAATCAACTGAGCCACCCAGGAACTCCACACCTTTTTTGTTTTTTGGGTTGTTTCTTTTTAGATAAAGCACATCATCTCTGCATGGTAGCAAATAATTGAGCTGTATCCTCTCCCTTGATGAGTTATTTCATACTCCAATTTTCAACTATCTTGCAAACGTTCATGATGTTTGACCACGTAAATCAAAACTCTCTTAGGTCAATGTTCTGGTTACCACCCCAAAATTCAGTGGTATAAAACAACTGTTTTATTATGTTCATGGATTCTGTAGGCTGGAAATTCAGCCAGTGCACAGTGGAGATAGCTTGTCTCTGTTCCATGTCTAGGGATTCAACTGAGAAGACTGGCATGGCTGGGGTGACTCCTATACTGACGCCTGAAATCATCTGGAGGCTTCTTCACTCACATGTCTCACACCTCAACTGGAATGACATAAAGAGCTAGGGACTCATTGGGCATCTCACTATATGTAGAGTCTCCAGACTCTCCATGTGGTCTTTCAGTGTGACATCTCCAGCATGGCAGCCTCAAGCAAACTGAATTCCTCACGTGGTAGTTCTCAGCTCCAACGGCAAATGTTCCAGGGAATAAAACAGAAGCTACATGGTCATTTATGACCCAAGCTCAAAATTCACATAGCATTACTTCCACCACAATCTATAGGTTAAAATTCAGCCAGATTCAATAGGTAGGGATCTAAATCCAATCTCTTGATGAAGGCCACGTCAGAGTTTGTAGCCATGTTTACAAGCTGCCACAGAACAGCCCCTGAACCAACAATTCGAGTGCAAGAATTCAGGGTGACTTAACCAGCAGAGTAGTCCTGTGGGCAACTAGGGCTCAATCTCAATGACATCTATGTGATGCAGCATAGAATATGCATCACTGTTATCCCAACTGTGAAGCAACTGTTGAGGAGCCTCACAGTTATTGGTGGAGAGTTACTTGTGGGGGAGCTGGTGGTAACCCCCTGACACTTTCAGAGGGTTCCCATTGCCAGAGAAACTGCCCCCTCAAAAGTGGCAGGTACTTGCTGTTGGAAATTTTGGGGTTGGTATGCACAGTAATGTTGAGAGCTGAGTAGATATGTATATTAGGCATGAACAGGGTCTGCTATAGGACATTCATCATACCTTAATTATACTGCTAATTATCTAGACAAGAAATTCAGATGGGTTGATGTATCTCCTCTCCTAACTGTGACCTCCTTCAGGGCAGAAGCTGGGTCTTTTTCGTCTTTGTATCATAAGCACCTACAATGGAAACTTGCACATAGGAGGCCCCCCAAAATTATGACAGACTAAAATAAAGAATGCAACCATACTTTTAGTTCAAATCCCTCTCCAAGAAATTCCCCAGATTTTCTTACTATCTAATTCTTTGCCACCTTGGACACCTCTAAGTTTGTGCACATATAGTCTACTGCTATATTTTTCATACTAAACTCTAAGACCTTAAGCCTGCTTCTCCTCCTGTATTTACTCTCTCAATAAATGGCTCCATCATCTATTCAGTCCCCAAGGTAAAAACTCTTGATTCATCTTTTACCTCATTTCCCCCCAGAACTCTCCACATTCATTCCATCCCCCATTTTGCTATGTCTTTCTCTGACTGTTTCTAGATCAAATGCTAATCATCTCTTGCTAGACTATTGCCATAACTACCTGATTGGTCTTATTACCTCAAATGTGTCCTGAAAATTCAATGTATTAAAAGCATTCCCCAACTTAAAACCCTTTAGTTGTTCCAATATCAGGTGAAAATAAATGCTCTTAGCTTTCAATTCTCAGCCAATATAAGGTAAAACATGTAGGTTTTCAAATTTATCCCCCACTCTATCTATAAAACCCATTTTGTTTATCCAAACATGTCTCAAAGCCTCAAAAGCCCCCAAAATCACCTTCTAGTTTGGGTCATCTCTCACTATTTTCTCTTCCCAGAATACTCTCTGTGTCAGTCTCCATTTGACAAATTTCAACTACCCTTCAGGGTCTAGTAGATGCCACTTCCTCTATTAGAATAACCACCACCACTAACCCTAGTTAACTAACCACCCAGCCTCAGTTAAAAACGAATTACATGATGCCTTATAGATTTACCACCACATTTTTATAGATGGCAAGAAACTAAATGGCCTGTGAAAATTTTAGAAACATTAAATGTGAAAAAACCAATACACCTTAGAATGTTGGAAATTGTAGGGGTTCAGAGCATGTCATCCAAAAAATATGCTGCCTTGGTACATTGACTATTTTGAGTTAAAGGCACTTGAAAAACAACAGATACAAAATGGGTACTCTGACCTTACTTTTTTCTTCTTCAAAGCACAGATATAACTCCTATGTTAAAGATGCCCTCCCTGTACCAGGAAGAAGGAAGACATTGGTATTACCAGAGATGGAGAGCAGAGGTCAAGAGGAATCTGTACAAACAAACCTTATTAAACTAACCCTTATTTTCCTAGTTAGTTTTCCACAATGAAGTGCCCTAGCCCAAACCCCTTTGTGTTGTCACTTTTTCAAAATTTACTACTTTTTGTCCAACCTAACATACAAAGTTTAGACCCTCACAGCTTCTTTGGGTCTTTACTTTTCTTGTGAAGTCTCTCCTGTGTACACGCAAAAAATTACTTTTAAAATTTTTGTATGCTTTTCTCCTGTTAATCTCTTTTGTCAGTCCCAGCTGGAGACCCTGAATGTAGAAAACAAAATTTATTTCCCTTATGAAATATAGTCACTGCTTCCTCTTCTGTATTCCCAGAATTCCTTTACCAGCCATACCTCCAATTGGAAGTCCTCTGCATGCTCTGAGAAAGCCAGACTTCTAAGTGAAACTTCTTGAAATTTCTCTCTATATGTTCACTGTCATGGAATCTTCTAGGTTAACTGAAAACAGATACTCAGCCACATCTCTAAAATTACTGAGGACAAAGGAGGACTGTGGGTAAGAATTCCAAACTAGACTATAATTGGTATTCAGATAAGCCTGATGGATAAGGAGCTCCTGGAAGAGGCCAGCCTGGGAAAAAGGGAAGTGAAGACCCTGAGAGAAAATGATAAGGAAAATCTGTGTCCTAAGATGGCCGACCAAGCCAGCAAGAGAGTCCCAGTCATTGCCCCGGGGCTCTTCTGGGTTGTTCTCCCTGTACTCACTCCTTCCCACGTGGAGCAATCCAAGTTCTTTTCCCTGCCCTGCTTCATGCACATGCCAAAAGTGCCAAGTGTGCAGAAGTAGATGTGTATAAATTGCCCCCTTTGTTTGTGCTCAGGGCTCAGAGTTTTGAAGACCACTCTCCTCTGGGCCTGCTGGCATTAAATAAACCTCCTATCCTCCAAGAGATCCGGGTGCCGTTGGTTCCACCACCGGGCGATCCAGTCCGGGTTCCGTAACATTTAGTTCTCTGACTGGAAAACCCAATTGCGCTGGCCCATTGTTGCCACCAGTTTGGGGCAACAGCGGGCCAGTGATGGAAGGAGGGGTCCTAATGGAAAAGGTGCACCCTGCCTAATTTTCAGCAGTCTCCCGCCCCAGTCGCCTCGGGCTGGCCCCATTCCACTGTTCCCACCAGACTCGAGGAAACTTGAGGACTTGGTCCCAACGTCGGATTACGGTAAGGCCTGGGGGCCCAGGACTCCGACAGGCCCACCCCCATTGGGGTGGAAGGGGAGGCTGATCACCTCCCAGAGACCTCTTAGAGGTCTCACAAGTAGGGATTCCCAGGGAGGGAATGTAATAACTTCTGGAGTGTGAATGTGTGAGTGAATGTGCAGTCTGACCTGGCTGGCTCAAGCAGACTGATTCTGTGACTCCACAGGCAGGCACCCTTAAGGTCCCCAGAAGCCTACAGAGTCTGAGTGGTCCTGTCTGCGATTCCAAGGTGAACGGCATACAGTCTATGGTGACATCAGAATAGTTTCCGATCATAAGTCACAACGCTGAGACTGCTATGGCTAAGCCTCACCTAAGCTCCTTTGGGACATGGCCAGATGGGCATTTGATTGGTCTCCTTATCGCAGGAGGCATCCCCCCTTTGTCTGTCTCTGTGCCACTGCACACGGGAACATCACCATGGGGTAGGGCAGAGTAAACCTATGGTTCTAGAGACCATGATCAAAAATTTCAAGAAGTGATTTTCAGGAGACTATGGAGTCAGGATGAACCCCGGCAAGTTGAGAACCCTATGTGAATTGGAATGGCCCACCTTTGATGTCAGGTGGCCTTCAGAAAGGACATTGGATGTCCCAACGATTCGTCAAGGATGGTGAGTCCTAACAGGAGAACCAGGACACCCTGACCAGTTTCCATACATTGACTCCTGGCTAGGAATTGCTCAGACCCTTCCCCACTGGGTGCGATTCACTTGCAATAGGCAGGGACAGGCCAGAGTCTTAATCGCCTCATCCAAGTGACCTAAAGAAAATCAACAAAAGCCCCAGTCTCCACAAATCCTAGCCGGAGATCCCAAGGACGAACCGACCCTGCCCCACCATACTTACCCCCAAGACCACCTACACCTGGCCCTTCAGATCCAGACACTCCATTGCCATCGGTTTCACCAGCGTCCCCAGGCCCAGAGGATCCACCGGTGCCCCCAGGCCCCAAAGATCCACTTTCTCCAGGACCATCAGCCAGGCTAAGTCCCAGGCCAGGTGTAAGCACCCTCCAAATGCTGGTACAAGAGATGCTGGAACCCGAGAGGCACAATGAAGATGGGACGGTCCAACCCAGCCGTTCCATGATGTATTATCAGCCCTTCTCCACCACCAACCTCCTTAACTGGAAACATAACACCCCATCCTACTCTAAGAAACCACAGGCCATGGTAAAGCTCACAGAATCCCTCTTCCAGACTCATAGGCCAACCTGGGAAGACTGCCAACAGTTACTCCGCACCCTGTTTAACACAGAGGAAAGGAGGAGAATAATGAAAGGTCGGCAGCAGTACCTGGAAGAGCATGCAACAGCGGGAGTCATTGACTCTGCTGCCTGGGCTAATACAGCTGCACCCGAGGAGTGCCCAGCATGGGACTTCACCACAACCAAGGGACAGGCCCACATCCGCCCATACCAGGAGGCCCTCCTCTGGGGAATCTGGGCAGGAGCTAAGAAACCCATGAACATGACTAAGGTATCCTCGGTCACTCAACAACCAGGGGAGTCCCCCAGGGACTACTATAAAAGACTATGTGAAGCCTACAGGATACACACTCCATTTGACCCCGAGGCACAGGGAAGCCAACAGATGGTAAACACCTCCTTCGTGGCTCAGGCCGCCCCAGACATCAGAAAAAAACTTCAGAAACTAGAGGGTTTTGCCGGGATAAACATCACCCAACTAATAGAGATTGCCAATAAGGTCTACATGAACAGGGAGGTTGCAGCCGAATGGGAAGCTGACAAAAAGATGAAAAAGAAAGTCAGCTTCCTTGCTGCTGCTGCCCTGAAAGAAAAGGACAACACAAACACAGGGAGACCCCAACCACCAAAAGGGGGGAACCCAGAACCCCCTTGGCAAGGAATCAATGTGCCTACCGTAAAGAGAAAGGGCATTGGAAAAACGAATGTCCCAACCCGGGAAAGGCTCAAAAGCCCAGCCGCTATACGGAAGAACCCCAAGAGGAGGACCTCATAGGCCTTGAGGGAATGGACTCAGACTGAGGAGGACCGGGCTCTTTCCTCCTTGGCCCCCATGACCCCACAGTCAGAATGAAGGTGGGGGGCCAACCAGTGACTTTTATGGTTGATACTGGGGCTGAGCACTGTTGTCACCTCTCCAGTGGCCCATTTCAGCAAAAGGACTGCGACCATCCTTGGGGGCCACTGGGATGCAGGTGATATAGCAGCCCTTCTGCCAGGGTTACCAGTGCAAACTCAGGGGCATTCAAATTAATATATGGACGGCCTCCCCCATGCTTGGGAAGCCTTCCAGGAAACTTGCATCGGGTTGGAGATAAAGGGATAAAGGAGCAGCTTTAGGCCCTGGGGGCCACCCTAAAAAAATTACAAAAGTACACCATCAAGAGGGCCCCAGTCTCCTTAGGGTCTCAGGTACACTCCTTCCAGACAGGGGACTCAGTTTGGGTCAAAGATTGGAAGAAAGACCCCCTCAAACCACAGTGGACAGGGCCCCACACTGTTGTTCTAACCACCCCTACTGCCCTCAAGTTCTCAGGTGTCACCCCGTGGGTCCACCACTCCAGAGTGAAGAAAGCTCATCATTCGGACGAGGAGCCTCACCAGTGGAGAGTCCAGCCAGACTTCACGAACCCACTCTTCATCATGGTTTTCTTGGCCCCAGTCAGTCCTGGTCTTCAGCTGCCTGGTGTGCTGTTCCTCCACACTGCCTCTAGCTTGCCCAGCCTGGCAAGAGGGGCAAACTCTCGTATCATCTTTACTGGCAAATGGACTTTCCAGCTTATCCCCCTCAATCCCACACCAGCACCTCCACTGACTTCTTCCACCTGGGATGGGCACACACCAAAGGTTAACCTCCATTTTGATGGATGCCAGCTTCTTGATACCTCCTGGGAACCTCATAGATGGTGTTCCTACCATGGCCCTCACTCTGGTTACCAGCTGGTAGATATCTACACCTGTGGGGGTCCTATGCCTCAACAGCCAAACACCTGCCCTCAGTTCTGTTCGCAAGCCTGGGGATGTGAGTCATGGGTGGCAACTTGGCCAGGAATGGAACGATGGTCCACCAGGTGGCACCTCAAACAGCGCAGTGACATCCGGATTTCCTTGTCACGCAAGGGCGCCCCATCCTCTTGCCCTAACGATCACTGTATATCGCTCACCCTCTCAGTCTTAGAACCCAATGCCACGTCATGGGCCACAGGAGTCATTCTCCTGTTGGGCCAGTATCACCCTATGGGGACTGACCCCATGGCCAAATTTATGATTAAGTCCATGTTCATGCCAAGCCTTACAGTCAATGCCCAGAGTCAGACAGAAAATAACTCACCCTGGTGCATCCCTGGGTCCCCCATCCACACACAGCAAGCATCTATAGCGCAACTGTTAGGTATGATTAACGCCTCCCACCAAGCGCTTAACCACTTGAATCCACTCCTAGCGTCTGACTGCTGGATCTTTATGAAGCCCGGTCCCGTCCAATACCTAGGTGTCATCTTCAACCAATCTACCGTGTCACCTCCTCCCTCAGCACTGGTGATCTCAGATTATCCCTTTCTGGCTCCAGTGCCGCTGTATGGCAACTCTTCCTCTCCCATCACGGGCCACAGTCAGGTCTGTGCACCTAACACCACTTTTTTAGCTTGTGATTAAGTTGTATACATCTGCATCACTCCACATGATCAATTATGCATGCCTGTCAGTCTCTGACCCAATCTTTCAGTCCTCCCCAGGAGCAATGCCCCACTCATATAGAGACCTCCTAGCCACCCTCGATGCTCTCCTGTGGCCATCCCTCTTATCGTGAGCCTGCTGGCCTCATCAGGTATTACCCTCAGCGCCACTGGCGTGGGGATATCTCAGGTTCGGTACCAGGGGTTAACTCAGCAAATCACAGTGGATCTTTTCCCCCCTCATTCAGTAGGCTGTGGCCCTGCAGTGCCAACTTGATTCACTGGCCTCAGTGGTCCTCCAAAACAGGTGCGGGCTCGACTTGCTCACAGCCACGCAAGGGGGACTCTGCCTCTTCTTATAGGAGGAATGTTGTTTCTATGCTAATGAGTCGGGGGTGGTCCAAGAAACTCTGACCCAATTACAGGAATGAGTACATCGCTGGTGGGAAACACTCCAGCAGACAACTTGGTGGGATACCTTCTCACAATGGTTCCCTTCATTCGCCCCACCCCTCATCCCTCCTATTGCTTCTCCTCATAGTAGCATTTGGTCCTTGTATTCTTAATGCCCTTGCTAGGTTTATCACTACTCAAGTTGCTAAAATCAGACTCCAGTTACTCCTTACTCACTATTGCCCCTTAGAAGATGAAAATGATGACCTCTAAACTAGGTGTTTAAAGGGGCATCAAAGGGGGGGAATGATAAGGAAAATCTGTGTCCTAAGATGGCCAAGCCAGCGAGAGAGTCCCAGTCCTTGCCCCAGGGCTCTTCCTGGTTCTTCTCCCTGTTCTGCTTCCTGTGTGGACCAATCCAGGTTCTTCTCCCTGCCCCACTTCACGCACGTGCCAAAAGTGCCAAGTATGCGGAAGTAGATGTGTATAAATTGCCCCCTTTGTTTGCGCTCGGGGCTCAGACCTTTGGAGACCACTCTCCTCTGAGCCTGCTGGTGTTCAATAAATGTCCTGTCCTCCAAGATCTCCGGGTGCCACTTTGTTCTTCCGTCGGGTGACCCAGTCCAGGATCCGTAACAAAAAGAACCCTGAGGAAGCACCCCATAGAGTGACTGTTACTATTTTTTGAGATGGTTAGTCAGGTTCTGCCACAGAGACCAAGGAAAGGCTTAGGAGAAAAAGGTTTACTATACTCACAGTTCCTGGAGACAGGAGGCATGGCACACCACTGGGGTTCCATAGGAAAGACACTGAAGTGATCAGAAGGCAGAAGATAGGATCAGGGAAAATGCTCAGGCCACAGGCTTTATTTGGGTTTCCTTGGGAAAGGCAAGGCAGGACAGGGTTTGAATAATTTCAGTGTGCTTTGGGCTGTAGGGGTAGCCCCTAGCTGTGTTGTACCTGGTTTTAGGATAATTAACAGAGAGGAAGATTACCTCCTGGGGTGCATGGGCCAGATAGAGGAAGTATGGCTCTGGATTAGTTGGTTTGCATATCAAAGGAATGTTCCCTGACTGAGCCCTTTGTTGTCTCAGGAAGATAGTAAATTGGCTAGCCCAGGGAGTGGCAGTCTCTTCCCAGCCAGAAAGATTTTTTTTAAAATGTCAAAACATCCTAACACAGAATAAAAAAAATGCGCTCACCTGTGCATGCGCGTGCACACACACACACACGTATACACATTACATTGATCCATACTGAACAGCAGGTCCTCCATCTGAGAGTCTGGCTCTCACCAAACTCCAATCCATTCTTTGCTCCACTACTCACCTGTGCCCTCTTATAGGGCAAGAGCTGTAGTATAAATGAAAAAAACTAGATTACTAACAATCCAACAATTATGCTGTGGGAACTCCCTCTGAAGGAGTGGTCATAAAAAAGTATTGAAAACTTTCCTATTAACTGGAGAAGGACAAAAGTAGGTGCACTCCCTGACCCGGGGGTTGTTTCAAGGCAATGGTGGCCTTGGGGCTCAATGATACAATAGAAGGTGACAGTGGTGCAGGCAGTAGAAGGACAGAAAATTAGGCAGTTGAATAAATAATGGAGATCAATGAAAAAGAAGAATGTCAGAAGCACTGCATACTAGGGAACAAGAACAGGGTATACCTGTAAATGTGACACATGAATTCAGATAGACAAGTCCATGGATATATCATTACACTTTATTCATTATGCTTAGGAACAAAAATACATCAGTAGTCACTGTATGTATGTATGTATGTATGTATTCATTCATTCTCTCTCTCACTCTCTCTCTCTCTCTCTCTCTCAATCTCTCTTCTCAAAACACTATTCCCTAGGGGGTCAAAATTTGAGTCCCAAACTCTACAAAGGTGGTGAAAGAACTATACTCTGAAAACTACAAAATACTGATGAAAGAAATTGAAGAAGATACAAAGAAATGGAAAGACACATGCTCATGGAAGAATAAATATTGTTAAAATGTCCATACTAGGGGCGCCTGGGTGGCTCAGTCATTAAGCGTCTGCCTTCGGCTCAGGTCATGATCCCAGGGTTCTGGGAGCCCTGTGTTGGGCTTCCTGCTCAGCGGAGAGCCTGTTTCTCCTTCTCCCTCTGTCTGTTACTCTGCCTACTTGTGCTATCTCTCTGTCAAATAAATAAAACCTTAAAAAAAAAAAAGTCCATACTATGCAAAGCAATCTACACATTTCATGCAATCCCTATCAAAATATCAACAGCATTTTTCACAGAACTAGAACTAATAATCCTAAAATTTGTGTGGAACCACAAAAGACCCTGAATAGCCAAAGCAATCTTGAAAAAGAACAAAACTAGAGGTATCACAATCCCAGATTTCAAGATATACTATAAAGCTATGGGAATCAAAATAATACGGCACTGGCACAAAAATAGACATGTAGACCAGAGAAAGAGAATAGAGAGCCTAGAAATAAACCCATGATTCTATGGTCAATTAATCTTCGACAAAGGAGACAAAGATATGCAATGGGAAAAAGACAGCCTCTTCAAGAAATGGTGTTGGGAAAACTGTACAGCTATGTGCAAAATAATGAAACTGGACCACTTTCTTAACCATAAACAAAGATAATCTCAAAATGGATTAAGGACTTAAATATGAGACCTGAAGCCTTAAAAATTCTAAAAGAGAGCATAGGTGGTAATTTCTCTGACATTAACCATAGCAACATTTTTCTAGATCTGTCTCCGGATGCAAGGAAACAAAAGTAAAAATGAACTATTGGAACTATATCAAAATAAAAAGCTTCTGCACAGTGAAGAAAACAATCAACAAAACTAAAAGACAACCTACTGAATGGGAGAAGATATTTGCAAATGACATATCCAATAAAGGGTTTGTATCTGAAATATATAATGAACTGGAACTCCCCAAAAATTCAACATTCCAAAACAAGTAATCCAATTAAAAAATAGAAGACATGAACAGACATTTCTCCAAAGAAGGTATATAGATGACCAACAGACACATCAGACACCTGAAAAGATGCTCAACATCACTCATCTTCAGAAAAATGTAAATTAAAACTACTATGAGACATCACCTCACACTGGTCAAAATGACTAAATCAAACACACAAGAAACAAATGTTGACAAGGATGTGGAGAAAAAGGAACCATCACGCACCATTGATGGAAATGCAAAGTGGTGGAGCCACTCTGGAAAACAATATGGAGGTTCCTCAAAAAATTAAAAATAGAGGGGCGCCTGGGTGGCTCAGTCAGTAAGCGTCTGCCTTCAGCTCAGGTCATGATCCCAGGGTCCTGGGATGGAGCCCCGCGTCGGGCTCCCTGCTCAGCGGGAAGCCTGCTTCTCCCTCTCTCACTCCCCCTGCTTGTGTTCCCTCTCTTGCTATGTCTCTGTCAAATAAATAAATAAAATCTTTAAAAAAAAAATTTAAAAAATTAAAAATAGAATTACCATATGATCTAATTAATTCTGCTATTGGGTATTTACCCAAAGACTATGAAAACACTAATTCAAAAAGGTATATCCTCCCCTCTGTTTATTACAGAATTATTTAAAATAGCCAAATTATGGAAGCAACCCAAGTGTCCACCAAAAAATAAATGGATAAGGAAATGTGGTATATATACACAATGTAATACTACTCAGCCATAAAAAAGAACAAAATCTTGCCAATTACAAAGATGTGTATAGAACTAGAGAGTATAATGCTAAGCAAAATAAGTTGGTCAGAGAAAGACTAATACCATATGGTTTCATTCATATGTGGAATTTGAGAAACAAAACAAACAAAGAAAAAAGAGACAAACCAAAACCAGATTCCTAACTACAGAGAACAAGCTGATGGTTACCAGAGGGGAGGTGGGGGGGAGGATGGGGGAAATAGGGGGATGGGGATTAAAGAGGGCACTTGTTGTGATGAGCACTGAGTACTGTATAGAACTGTTGAATCACTATATTGTACACCTGAAACTAATGGAACACGGTATGTTAACAGGACTGGAATTAAAATAAAAAAAAATGAGTCTCGATTCTTGTGGAGCTTCTGGACAATAAGCAAAAATGAAATCCAAAGAGGCTTAGATGGAAGAGGAAAGGGAAGCAAAAGGAGAAAAGAGGATGAAAAACAATAAAGTAAACATTTTCAGGTAGATATTGGAAATTTGGGCAGTCTGGAAGCTGAAAGTGAGATAGAAAAGAAAAGAATACTTTAGGTAAATATTGCCAACCACATGGAAAACTGAGAGGGGCACCAAAAAAAAAAAAAAGGGGGAAAGATTGTAAAAATGTTTTCTATGATTTGGGAATACCTATTTAGTATTTTAGCATTTTTCACAAAAGGGAAAGATTGTAAAAATGTTTTCTATGATTTGGGAATACCTATTT
The DNA here is from genome assembly GCF_009762305.2 of Zalophus californianus. Taxonomy (NCBI): domain Eukaryota; kingdom Metazoa; phylum Chordata; class Mammalia; order Carnivora; family Otariidae; genus Zalophus; species Zalophus californianus. Next base: position 107,630,647 of record NC_045599.1, read on the forward strand.
AGTATTTTAGCATTTTTCACATGTAAAGTAAAAGATTTACATTAGAGATGAGAATTATTCTTATTTGTATATTTTATTTCAAATTTATTATTTTAGTTTTAAAGTTTCTATGTGGCTCTTTCTTATATCATCTATTTAACTGCTGAGATTTTACATCTTTTCATTCAGGAATATATTTTCCTTTACCTCATTAATTATAATTATAATAACTGCTTTAAAATGTTTGCTAATTCTGACATCTGAGACATGTTGGGGTTGGCCTCTGTTGATTGTCATTTCTTTTCAGAATGGATCATGTTTTCCTATTCTTTTTTGTCAAGTAATTTTGACATTGTAATCTTATGATGTGGAGACTGAATTCTGTTACATTCCTCCAAAAATTGTTGACATTTTTGGTTTGTTTATTTTAGGAGACAATTTACTTGGTTGGGATACAACTTCATCCTGTGTCTATAGAGATGTGGCTTAAATCCGTTTAGTTCTTTTACTCCTTAGCTGAGCAGTCTGCAGTATGACAGGGATATGTGCAGTTCAGGGATCAGCCAGAAATCTGGAAAGGTTTACATAAATAATTTTCCTTCTTCCTCCCCTTCGGGGTTTCTCCTTTTGAGGATCCCCCCTTACTTCTTAATGATTATGGTTGCCATGAACTCTGTCCTCTGGATCTTTAGGCCAGGAAGGCTATAAGGTTCCTATCAAAAGTTGCGATGCTGTACATGGTACCAACCCTATCTGCTCTCAGGCTTGAATTCATATTAATAGGAAATTTATCCTATGCTAGTCCTTTTGTGCAAGTAGCTATTACTCTCTAGAATCTATTGGTTTTTGTTTATTCTCAGATCCTTAAAATAGTTGGGTTTTATATTTTGTCCAGAATTTATTATCGGCAGCAAAATAGATCTATTAGGAACTTACTTCACCATACTTGGATTTAATTGATTTTTGATCACTGGATTTTGTTTCTTTGAATAGGAAACCACATTCAGACTTGTCCTCATTGACTGGGTTTTTTTTTTTTTTTAATCTAACAGGTGCCCTGACACGTTCTTCAATTTACTATGTGTGAGAACTTAGATCCAGATTACAAATGAGGCTCATGAATGTTTCTTAAAGTAAGTTAGATTTTAAATTCATAATGGAAATATAAACACAATCCCAGTTAATGGATTTATTGGTGGAATTTACTAAGAGAAATTAAGAACCGTAATATTATCCAAGCACCAAGTGTCATGAACTGTACTAGACTGCTAACATGGCATTTTATTATATCATTTTGCTTACGAACAATAGCTCATTTGGTCATTGCCCTGCAGCCTACCTCTACAATGAATGTCTGCTAATGTAACAACTCTTTTTTTTTAAGATTCTTTTAAAAGATTTATTTACTTATTTTAGAGAGAGAGGAAGAGAGAGAGATAATGAGCAGGGGGAAGGGCAGAGGAAGAGGGAGAGAAAGAAAATCCTCAAGCAGAATCCCCACTGAGCACGGAGCCTGACCTGGGACTCAATCCCAGGACCTTGAGATCACGACCTGAGCTGAAATCAAGAGTCAGACTCTCAATCGACTGAGCCACCCAGGTGCCCCACAACTCTTGTTTTTTTTATACTCAAATTCATAGAACTTATATATCAAAACAATGTGTGGAGAAAACTCTCAAGTTTCGTTCCAGTTACAAATAGTGGAACATCAGAATCACATTTTTAAAAGCTGATTATCATCAAAGGGAATGTTGCTAGTGTAAAGAGGCATCAGACTATTATGTTCCGTACATAAACTGTTTGCTAACAATCATATTGACAATTTGATTATCAGGAAGCAATGTTTTAGGCATTTGATATCCTAAATGATAATGTGTTAATGTATATTTGTGTGTGTTTAAATTACGTTTTAGTAAATGTGCTGTAAATTTGGGGTTGATGAATAATGCATTATAATTTTTCCCATTTAAAATAATAGCAAATGTGCTCTTGGTTAGCGTTTTTGTGTAGAATATCAGATTTTTCAAGAATAGATTAGTGATTTGATGCTAAGCAGAAGATGCTTATAATTATATTTTTACATGGATATACAGGGGAACTAAATATTACAGAAAAACATTTTCCACTTTTCAAGTGCATGCCACAAAACTTGTGCAGGATGATAATAGGTATTCCTAAGCCTCTCCATATTGTTCTTGAAGGCGCCCCAAACTGAGGTATTAATACAAATGCAAATGTTTCTGACAAAGAGGCTAAGCATTCTGTTAAATAATACAAACTGTTTTCTTGAATAAGCTGAGATCAAGGTTAAAAACTCAAGGACATTCTGGTTATAGATATATACCAAGCTGGGTAATATATGACACACACATACTTGTGCATATATAATCATATTGAGATGCATCTCTCCTGTATATGGACTGCATTTAGCTTGCAGATGCATTTTGTTAAGGCCTGTAATGTTGTCTTTTTTTTTTTAAGATTTATTTATTTATTTGAGGCAGAGAGATTGAGCCTCGGGGGAGAGGGGGAGAGAGAGTCTCAAGCAAATTCCATGCTGAGCACAGAGCCCAATGCGGGGCACATAGGGCACGGAGCTCGATGCAGGGCTCCATCTCATAACTATGAGATCACCACCTGAGAGGAAACCAAGAGCCCGACACTTACCCAGCTGAGCCACCCAGGCACTCCAAGTCCTGCACCATGTTTTAGAAATAGGCTTCCATTCTCCTCTGTCCCAACCTGGTTGACTACATTAAAGTCGTCTACCTGGACCATGTAGATGTTTGAGTTTGGGACCTTGGATGTAGGATTTGGAAGCAGAAAGTTGGGACTGAGCATACTGGCTCAGACGGGGGCAAAGGGAACCTCAGTTTCTCTTTTGGCTCTAAATAATCAGTCGACTTCTCCTGCTAATACTTCAGAGCCTTCTCTTCCCCAAACGTTTCCTATCATAAGGATGTTCTTCTCTTTTACTATTTGATAGAGTAAAGCATTTTCCAAAACAGAACAAATATAACAAAAAGATGAAGTTGTGAAATCAAATTCCAAGTGAACAGGATTTTTAAAAAACAAGTTACAACTAAAAAAGCAACTGGTTCTTTTTTGCCTTCCCATCCTTTCCTGGCCCTGTCAAATGTAAACAGACTCCCACAAAGCCTCCTGTTTAGAAATATAAAAAAAAAGGGAGAGAAGAAATCAGGCTCCTCTCAAGGCATCAATTGAAGTATTAGATAATTTCTTTTAATAATACCTTCCCATGAAACTGTTGATGAGACACTTGTAAGAGTACTCCTGGGACACTTGCCTCCAGAGGACTCCCCCCACCCAGCTGGGGTGATGTCACGTAGCCTCCGGTGGAGGGAAGGAAGGACCCACGTGCATCTGCCTCAGAGGATTTGGAGCCAGACTATAGGAAGAACAGTATGCCGTGGCAACCTTTGGCCCAACCATATGTGTACAACCCTAGATTTCAGGATCGGGAGGCAGACTGGTCAGAGGACTAGATCTCAGTCATACTGCGGGATGTCCAATTTATTCCTAAAGTCAGCACTAGCATGAACTGAATCTGAAAGTGAATAATTTACATTCACTATGAAAATACACATGGAAGTACAGTTAAGTGCTTTCATCCATTACCTCACTTAAATGACCTGCTCAGTCTCCTAATTGCTACAGTCTTTCCAGTCAAAAAATGCCTATAAATATTTATACACAAAGATGTTCCTCTTGGTGCTCTTTATAAAAGAAAATAACCGAAAACCACCCACTTGTTCAACTTGAGGGAAATGAGTGTGTTGTGATGTGTACGTATAATGCAATGAAGTTACGGCAATGAGGTTTTCAGAGTTGTTTTGTTTGTTTTCACTGAAGAGTTCTTATGAAATGGTGCTCTTAACAATACAAAATGTATTAAAGACATAATAAAAGACACCAATGTGCTGAAACCTGGGATAAGCAAGAAGGAGTCTGGATTTTATTCCAAGTGTAAGTATAAACCATTTACGTGTGTTAAGCAGCACAATGACATGACTGAATTTGCATTTTAAGACAATTACTCTGTTTCCTTTATAGCTTCTTGTTTCTTTCAAATTTTCTACAATACAGGTTAATCTTTTAATTTTTAAAAATTAAGAACAAAACAGGGTGAGAAATAAACTTCCAGCCTTTGTTTTGCAATCTGTCTGACAACTCCCTAAAACAAGCCCAAACCTTGGAACAAACATCAAGAGCCACGTTCAGCACCACTAAAGGAAGGCCCTGCAGGGGGTCTCAAACATCCCCCTGGCTTGTGCCCTTCAAAGCAGTGGGTAAAATTACTGTTATGGTGCAAATGAGCCAACAAAATCTCTCTCGCACACCTGTGACATGCTTAGTTGCTGTTAGGGACATGCTAAATAAATAAATTCTGACTGTTTGCAAGTGCTGCTCTAATAAAGAGAGGGGAAGAGGGTTGACCTCTAGCAACTTGGTCTCCTTTTCTGGAACAACCGATGCTGCACAGGGACCCTTGTCATTCTAAGGAGGCAAAGTCCCATCCCATTCAAAATTAACAGCTCTGAGACATGATGCATAGCAAGAAACTCTTGGCAACCACCCCCAGACCATGCAGTTCTGTATATTGAGTAGGTTGGGTTGTCTAGATCCCCCAAATCCCCTTGACCTTTCTGCCACTATGACACACTTTGCCCTAATGAAGTAGGTTGTGCTTCTTTGTATGACTGCTTCCAAAATGGGAACATACTCAGATTAGAGTTAGCTGGGTCCTGAGATAGTAGCTGTTAGGTGGGGACAGTTTTTAGCATCATTCATTACCCAAAGAGGGCAAGCCAAAGCCAGAATCTTTCTGGACACAGGGGCCAGTGGGAGGAGAAAGCAAAGTTGCAAGAAATCACTGAAACTTGACAACTTTGGGGCCAGTGGAAAGAAGTACAGGGAAAAAGTGCAGGTTCTGAATTTTCTGCAGGCTTTATTCCCCCACTCACTCAATGACCTCAGGCAGGATGTGCATCCTCTCCAGCCTTAGTTTCTACATGTACAAAATGAGGAGGATCCTAACCACCTCCTGCATGGGTGTCATGGTTTGGAAATACAATCTTTAAACCGTCACGGGCTATGCGTGATACAGAGGAAGCTGGGGGCTCTCCACAATGTAGCAAAGAAACCAGCAATGCAGCCCCGTTCCCTCCCGGTACAATCAGAAAACTGAGGGCTGGAGTCCTCACTCACTTAATGGAACTCCCCCAATTTCACTCTGCTGTTATTACCTTAAATAAGGAAATGCATTTTCCAAATGATCCCTACGTCTTTGGATCCTGAATCATGAGAACACAATTATGTTCCCCAGCATTATGAAGACAGGGAAGCATATTCATACATTCTGGAAGGCTTTTCAACATAAGCTGAAGAGGAAGATTCTATTTAAATTCTCAATAAGGAAAGTAAAATAACTAAAATGCTATTCTCAAGAGTCTTTTAGTTAAGTGAGATTTTACTATATTTAGCAGTTAAATACAATGAATTGTCAATGCATGAGACTCCATAAACTTCTTTTTCTTTATTTAGGGAGGGGAAGGAGGAAAGGGTTATCTTAGATATGAAAAGGTAAATTAATCAATTTCCTTGGCTGATAACATACATAATATACTTCTAAAAGATACATTACCCTTTTTTTGTTTTCTCCTTCTGGCTTTACTAATTATTTTTCAAATCTTTTCAATAAAATGCGGGTTTGTATACCCCATCCCCATCCAGCAGATCACACACACATGTACACCCATGTCCTCCCCTAGAGAAAAAAATTTTCAATGAATACTTTAGTGGTGTTTTTGAAGTAAAGATGGAGAGATTAGACTGAAAGCTTAAATATAAAGAAGCACAAAATTGCAGTGGTAATGGCATCTGAATAAAACTTGGTTCAGCTACCTATTTCAAGCAACACAGTTCTCAGCTGGAGCCTACATTCCACTGAAGGCTGCTTTTGGATTCTCCTTCTATGGATGGATTCCTACCATCCATATGGCCAGCATTCCAGATACCGAGAAGGAAGGCCTAAGGTCTCTGCAAATCCTTGCGGTTGAAGCAGTAGTTCCAAAGTGGAGAGAATGCATGAGAGAGAACACCTATTTGGGAATCCCATGTCTGGTGACTTGTCAGATATCTTAAATTTCATGTTTGTTGACTACAGAAAAGAAGGTTGGGAAATAGAAGCAGCCTGTGTGACTGTTCTCTCCATATTGTACCAGCCATCTGTTACTATCAGAGAAGTTCTGATTCAGGACAGAAGCCAAAGAAAACTCGCCAGGTGTGACTCTAGAGAGTCTACTGGCCAGCCCACCTTATGCCACTGCCGGCTTGTGTCCTCATGGAGCAATAATCATTTCTGATTTGCTTCAGTCCATTCCATTCAATTGAAGTACAGGCCCCAGAGACGTGTAGAGGACAGATGGGGCTCATTTTCCTAGTGTCAAGTTGACTTGGATATTGAGGGGGTTTAAGAAAGGGAGTGTTTTATATTAAACAGTGTGTGATTGAATAGAATGCAAAAATCTCATGAATTTTTAACATAAAAACATGTCACTACATTTTCACTCTCCTCTGCCATAGGGGAATTGAGAAAGGGTAGAAGTTTACGAAGAAATGGTACCATAAACAATGTAGGGTAAGTGGGAGAGAACTGGATTGGGACTAAGGATATGTCAGTGCTAACTCTGGGTTGGATACTGCCTTGCTGCGTGACCTGGGGCAAGTGCCTTACTTTCACTGGAGGGATTATGTCACCTTCCCACAAAGCTGTAATAATCAAGACAATACAGTATGGGTACAAAGATAGAGATACAGGTTAATGGAACAGAATAGATAGTCCAGAAATAGGCCCATACTTACATGATCAATCAATTTGCAACAAAATTACTGAGGAATTCAGTGGGGGAAGGGATCATCTTTTTGATAAAAGTGGCTGCAAGTATTGGAGATGCAAAATAATGAATCTGAACTCTTAGCTCACGCCACATGTAAAAAATTAACTTGAAATGAGTCACAGACTTAAATGGAAAAGCTAAAGCTATGACAACCCCTGAGGAAAATATAAGCAGCTTTGGGTTAGGCCAAGGGGTTTTGTTTTGTTTTTGTTTTTGTTTGTTTTTTTAAGGTAGCAAAAACTGCAAAGAGATCAGAGGTGAAAACGCTGACAAATCGGATATCATCAAGAGCAATATCTTTCCTCTTGAAAAGATGTTATAAAGAAAATGAAAAGGTGTGCCACAGAATGGGAAAAAATAATTGCAAAACACACATCCGATAAAGGACTTATTTCCTGAATATATAAAAATACATCTGCAACTGAGTAAGAAGACAAAACAAGATAATTTTTCAAAAGTATGCAAAATATTTGAACAGAGCCCTTACCAAAGAAGACATACAGTTGGCCACTAAGCCCATGAAAGCATGCGCAACATCATTAGTCATCGGGGAAATGCACATTAAAGTCACAAATGAGATATCATTGCATACCCCCCTACAGCTGAAAAACCTAATCATAACAGGTGTTGGTGAAGATGTGGAACAACTGGAATATTCATAGATTTCTAAAGGGAATGCAAAAATAGTATCATCATTGGAACACACTTTGCCATTTTTAAAAATAAAGTTAAAATATATTACTATGTAACCCAGTAATCCTACCCTCATTTACCTAAGAGAATTTAAAAATATATATATGCTTATACACAACTTCTTATGTTTATATCCAAAGCAGCTTTGTTCACAATAGCCAAAAATTGGAAATACTCTGAATGGCCCTCAACAGGTGAATGGATGAACAAGTTAAGGTATATGCATATACTGCTACTCAGCAAATAAAAACAAAACACTCATGAACTACTGATCCACACCAAAACACAGGTGGAACTCAATTCAGATGCGATTCTTCTAAGTAAAAGAGATGAGAGAGCACACTGTTCCATTCCATCTACATGGACTCTCAAAAGAGGCAAAGCTGTGGAGACAGAAAGCTAACAGAAGAGAAGTCTGTGGTGACCAGGAGCAAGGATGTGGAGAGGAAATTAACTGCAGAGGGGGAGGAAGGAACTTTTGAGGGTGAAAGAAATGCTCTCTACCTTGATTATGTTTGTAGTGACAGTATTGTATGGATTTGATGAAATTCATCAAATTGGTAAACATTTAAAATTGGTAAACTTTACGGTGTTTAAATTACATCTCAATAAAGCAGCTTTTTTTAAAGGGGGGTTAGATTGTAGAACTTCTGATATCCCTTCAATCCATAAAGTGTGCTTCTCAGGGAATATTACTCTTTTGGAATGAGCCTGACCTTTTGCCCTAGAGGAAGACATTATCTTTACCACACTGGCCAGTAAACAAACCTACCCTATGCTCCCAAGGGGGACACAATCTCTATCTTTCAAGGTTCTGTGCTCTCCTAACATCCTTGAAAAGCTGGTCTAGAACAAAGGCAGTCTGTGCCTCTGTGTGCTGGGTACCAAAAAATTTAAGAGACCTGATGGAGAACGGTCTCTGAACACCAATCACTTATACCTCCTCTGACCTTCTATGGTTAGAGTTCTCAGCCAAAACATCTGAGTTCAAACCCAGGCTAAGCCAGTACCTAGCTAGACAAATTATTGTATTTCATTGAGTCCTCAGTTTCTGTGTCTAGTAGATTAGGATCATAATCTTTGTCTTAAAGTGACTGAGTGAGTCAAATAAGATAATGTATTTTAAAGTGCTTTTTAAGCTACAAGGCACTAGATAAATAATGACTCCACTGTGCACTTTTTTTGCTATTTTGTTCTTTTACACTGTCAGGTTTGTTGTCAGATCCTTCTACTTCTTTTCTTTCACCGAACTTAACACAAAACTGATCAGTTAATAAGTATTCAATGAACCCTTGATGGCTGCCTAGTACTTGGAATAACTAGGTGCAACTGAACTTTCCAATTTCCTCTTAAAATTTCTTGATTTCTCTTTTACTTTTTCTCCTCTGATCACCTGTCCCCAATCACATTTACATTGGGGGAAAAAAAAAGCTAGTCTATTTTCCTGAAGAAAGCACTTTGGATTCTGTTCCAGCACCTAACGGGTGGTTACTTCTACTTGTGCCAGGCCCTTAGCAAATAGAGAGCTAAGATGGTATGATGCACTTGGCATGCTCACCAAGTAAGAAACATGTTCCTATGAATGGCCAACACTTAGCATGCTGTTCATGTTCAATGGAGAATAAAAATGGCATATGAGAAATTAGAAGAAAAGAATCATTCCTTGTATAATTCTCTCTCTTTTTTTTAATGCTCTGATGAATCAACCCAAGAAAGTGGTCTCTTTAATCACTTTTCCAGTATGAATGGTAGCAACATACTGTTTAGAAAGAGAGACATGGATTGGCCCATCTGTTGTGGGGATGGTAATGGTAGAGGTTATCATGATGATGATGATGATGGTTGAGAATGACAGAGTATATTGCAGAAAGTATCTCAACAGAGGGTAGGTTCTAAAGTCAGCATATAGAGTGCAAAATGTAAAAGGTCAAGTCTGTCCCTGAAAAATATTTTAGGAAGGTGTCACATTGGGCACCAAAATATTATGCTTAATGAGGCTTATTACATTTATGTAACAGCTTATGCAATATCCAGATTGCCCCAGTGGAGCGTCAAATGATGGACTTGACTTGCAATTATGGGTCATGTTTTCTAAAAAAGATACAATTTTTAACTTCATACTCTCCATAAGATGCTCACATTGGAAGCACATGGGCACATAAACAAACTGAACAGAAGCAGATTCCCTTCTGCCTTCACTCCTTCCTGGTTGAGATCAAAATGACAGGCAGAACACTCTCCTTAAGCTTTCTGCCTCTCTTTCCCACAAAGACTAAATCCACCCAAGTTAAATGGAATTATGATGACACTGCCCTATCCTTAAAAGTTTTTAATTTCCTTTCTCAACTTCCCATTTCCATTTCTTATTAGATTTACCTAAATTTTCATGGAAAATACCAGACACATCCGCAGACAGCTTTTTCACATATAGGATATATCTAAACTCAATACAAAAGAAGGTCATAATAAGTCTTTTCTTGGTTACATGATTAATGTACTCTGAGGCTTAGGAAAAAGCCAGTAATTGGGAAGGTTTAAGAGTACACTGAGTGAATTCATTGCTGTCAGAGACAATTCACCATTTCACTGATAGAGCCAGCAGCAGCCCTTCCGAGAGCAAGAAATAGCCATAAATCTAAACAGGAAAATACCCGAGTTTTGTTACCATGTCACATAAAATATCTCTTCTCAGAGCTGGAGGTATTTTTCAAAACTAAGTTAGAGCCACGGCTGTGAATAAAACCGGGCTTCTTCAAGAATGAGTAATAGAGACAACATTTTATAAGACTCCAAATTTGACCTTTCTTGGAAATTCTAATATCTAGCAAGAACTTGTCTTTGAGCTCATAAACACATAATTTGTTTCCCTTTCTTCCAAATTTCCGCTGAGCTAAGATTGCATTTGGAGGAAAAGAAGTAGAACATGTGAACTGGAGAGGAACACAGTGATTCCCCTTGAACCAGAGGCCAGTGGGCAAACGGTCCCACAAGTGTGTTTGATTTGGCCCACACAGTGGTGGCCTAAGAAGAGTTTATAAAATGTTTGAAGGAATTGCTAATAAAAAGAATGGAGGTTTCACACTGAAAACACACACACACACACAAACTAGAATTCCAGCTTCTCTTTGAAGAAATGGAATGATCTGGCAATATTAGGTTGACACCACTTCCAAGCAAAAATCAGCTAGGGCTGGGTAGAGATTGCCCCTTTAGGTCCCAGGCAATTTCCTGTTTGCCATAGCCTCTATCACTCCTTATTGTTCCCAGACACTAAGGCCAAGTGTCAGCTGTTGTTTTATGTAATAGCACAGTTAAAAGAAGATAAACAGTTTTCTACCTATATGTCTACCAAAGGTCTTGGGGAAAAAGACAGAGTGAGCCCTGGTTCAGACATTTGGGTTACCTGGTTGGCCCCTCTGAACATCTGAATTTGGAGTTACTATCTTAAAAGTCTGGAGTTGCTACCTCCTTCAGAAAGCTTGCCTGATTTAACTACCTGATTTAACTGTTTAGGGTTATACAATTTGAATGTTCTCCACCAGAGGGTTCTATTAGATACCAATACAAATAAGATTTTAGATACAACATTTTAATTCTTTCCCCAAATCATCCCATAGTAAATAATTTCAAAAGAATAACATTTTCAGTGTCTTAGGTTAGCAGATGGGTGCTCTCACTAAATGACCACCCCAATAATTTACCACAAGTGTTGACATTCTTCTCAGAGCTCTCTCGGTTTCTCATTTAAGAATTTGGGAAAAGAGAACAAGGAAGGTTATGACCTCTAATATGCAAACCTCTGAGGGAAGACAGTTTTTTCTGCAACAATTATATAATTATTACAACAAAATATAACTTACCCCATGAGAAAAAGTAATCTTTTCCTTATCGAAAGGACCTGACTTTCTCAAAAGATTAAAGGTAGTTACTGCACTATAAAAAGAAATTAAGAAACAAACATTGCTTTTCGCACAGCCATGGAACTAAAATGATCCGCTTGTTGCAAGGACATTGTTCAGAATATTAGATGACTCTAAAGAGCAACAGACTTTCCATATTTAATATGAGTCTTTGAACAAAATTAAATTTTGGAGCAGTATAAGGTTACACAGTCAAATGCCAACCCTTTTTACATTTATTTTAATCTCATCTCCCAGCATTGTCACCAGATCCTTGCTTTCTCTCCATCTCCATAAATAAACTGTCTTGACTCTTGGACCTGCTCTCACTCTCTTGGCTTAATTACCTTCCATGATAAGGAACTCACTTCGCATTTCCATAAAGTGGCCCATATGGGCACCTCACTTGTTACCCTGGCTGCTCTGCTCATCTTTGCAGTACTTCTTATGGAGAAGAGAAGGAATCCCCTGTCCCCTTCCCCCCACTGCCCCCTCCTCCATATACTCCCCTCCCTCTCTCCCTTTCTTAAGCTAAAAGACTGCCTACCACTCTTTAGTCTCTAAATGCCTTACCATGACTGAACCTGTGCCTGCTTTTTCTTTCTCTCTCTCTCTTTTTTTAAAGAGTTTATTTATTTATTTGTCAGAGAGCATAAGCAGGGGGAGTGGCAGGCAGAGGGAAAAGCAGGCTCCTGCTGAGCAAGGAACCGGACTCCACTCGGCTCCAGAGAACGCTGGGATCATGACCTGAGCTGAAGGCAGACACTTAACCAACTGAGCCACCCAGGCATCCATTTTTCTTCCTCTCTCTCATTGTATCCTAGCCAGGAGGACCTCTTTCTTTTTTCTGGAGCAAAGAACTTTCTCCTTCTGACTCCCAGGTCTGGTCTCAGGTTCTACCTGAGTTCCACACGACCCCCTCAGAGAGGGTGCTCTGACTCTGACTGCACCTCTTGTCTCTCCCCTAAGTCACTTAGCTGTCACCTCTTGGTTCCTTTCCTTCATTGTGCTATCACAATGTAGCTTATTCTTTCTTTCTTTACTTGCCTCCCCCAACTAGAATGTAAGCTCAGTGAGGTTGAGAGCTGTGTCTGCCCTGTTCCCTGTGGAAGCCCAGTTCCCTGTGGAAGCCCAATGTCTAGCTTTTCGGGAAGTCAGTTAATACTTACTGATGAGGGAGGGAGGGAAAAAAAAAAGAGATCAATTTATCATTTGAATATGAACCATTTGAGTAGACCTTTTACTTATAGAATTGAAAGCCAAGCACCACCAGGTCTCTGTTGGGAGAAGAATATGGAGTCTTATTATAATTTTATGTGGTGGTAGGGGTCAAAAGCCATGGCTTTCAAATGTGTCATATGCAGAGTGAACACCCAGTGCATTAAACAAAACCCCAGTGCCCTCCTCCAGAGATTCAGTAGTGAGGTAAGGCCAAAGAATCTCAAACAAGAACCTGAGGACTCTGATACATAGTTCATAGAGCCTTGAAAAATCTCATTCTAGGGCTTTGATGATGGTGTAGAGTCAATTAGGTGGTGCCCTTTTCCTAAGGATTTATTTGCACATGAGTTTACAAAGGAACCAAGGAGGCTTCTTGAAGAAGAAGTATGGGGCACCTTCCCTTCAACATTTAATGTTATTAGAAGGTGTCTGATTGAAGATGGGTTGGTTATAACTGAAGCAGGTGGATTAGCAAAGGATTACCATAGCCCCAGAGAAGAACCCTTGTGGGAAGACTGGATTAGAGGTCTGGGCACACACAAATGAACAGAAATCCTACTTCATGTGACAATCATATATTTCTTGACTCAGCCTCCCTGGCAGGTCTCAACTGAGAGAGCTCTTCCTAAAGAGTCCCTTCTCAAAGACATAGAGCAGAGTGTTTGCTTGTTGTTCATTTTAATTGTGGGAAACAATTACTTGAATGTAAAGTAAAACCTTTCTGCAAAGCCTGGAGAGGAATGCTGTGAAGAGGGATGACCTCAGGGCTCTATGTCCTCTTGTGAGATGCATCTTTCCCATCTAAGGCTGGATAATTCTCAGAATAAGCATCTGGGAAAGATTTTGGGTGAGAAATCTCAGGACCAGACTTCATCTGAGCATGACTCAGAGTCAGCATAATTTGAGCATTAAAAGAAATATGACCTTATTTTTTTATCATCGGTTGCTAAAATCTGGGGATATTGGTAACACTTAGAATCATAGAATTCTAACACTAGAAAGACCTAAAATGCATGTAATCAAACTTGTCCATTAGGGAGATAGGAAAATTGAGGATCAGAGGCCAACATCACATGGCTACATAGCACAAGATCCAAAATTCACTCATTCATTCGGTCTTTTAAGTATTTTTTGAGCAGCCACCACAGGGCCAACTCTCATAGATAGACACATGTATTCCAGTCATTAAACATTCACAAATTTCCTGCTATAAGCCTGGCACTGTGATGGATTTAGGAGATAAAAAATTAAATCAGACATAGACTTTTTTTTGAGGTGCTCACTGTCTAGTAGAGGAGGCAGTTTTATATAAAGGAAAGATTGTACAATATGATAAACGTCACTCTTGATGAATATATATAGCAGGATCACATCATACACATGTAAAAAGCCATTCCCTTATCTCATTCATGATAACAAACAAATCTAATAATATGTATTACTGCAATTAAAAAATTTATTATTCAAACTGACTGGAATCAACCCCGTAAATAAGCAGGGATCCTTTAAAATGCACACCATTAGTCACTTTGGAAATGCAAAATAAAGCCAAAATGAGATGCTACTACATGCCTATGTAAACATCTAAAATTTGAAAGACCATATCAAGCATTGGCAAAGATGTGAAGGAACTGGAACTCTCACACCCTGTTGGTAGGATAGCCAAGTGGTAAAAACACTTTGCAGGGCGCCTGGGCGGCTCAGATGGTTAAGCGTCTGCCTTCGGCTCAGGTCATGATCCCAGGGTCCTGGGATCGAGTCCCGCATCGGGCTCTCTGCTAGGCGGGGAGCCTGCTTCTCCCTCTGCCTCTCTCTCTCTCTCTCTCTGACTCTCATGAATAAATAAATAAAAATAAATAAATAAAAATAAAAACACTTTGTAAAACAGTTTAGAAAATAGGTAAACTCCACTCTATTTAAAAAGTGAGACATACACCTACTAGACAATCTAGCCACTCAACTCCTAGGTATTTATCCAAGAGAAAACAGTCAAGGCTCATAATTGTGAATGTGAATGTTCACAACAGCTTTATTTGTAATCACCCAAAACTGGAAACCACCAAACATTTATCAACAGGTGAATGGATAGCCAAATGGTGACACGTCCACAGAATGGATTACTGTTCAGCAATAAAGAGGAATGAACTATTGATACACACACCACCATGGATGAATCTCAAAATAATTATGCTGAGTGAAAGAAGCCTGAAAAGTAGCACACATACTGTATGGTTCCATTTTTATTGAATTCTAGGAAATGTAAACAATAGTGATAAAACACAGGTCAGTGATTGCCTGGTGAGGGGTTATACAGAGCTTGGAGAGGCAGGGGGAAGGGGCTCAGAGGGGCACAAGGAAAATTTTAGGAGTGATGATTGCACAGGTGTGTTTTTATGTCACAACTTATCAAAGTACACACTTCATGTTCAATTTATCCATAAGGCCACTATAAAGCAGCAAACAATAATAATAAACCTTAAGTGAGCACAGAAAAAAAAAAATCAAGGAGTTTGGAGTTACAGGACCTGACCCATAGTGTGAGCCCCACTACCTACTACCTGTACAGCCATGCATAAGTCTCTAGACTTTTCTGGAACTATTCTCTTATCTAGCAAATGGGGATAATAATTCTTGTCCTACTTATTTTATGGGATTATAATGAGGAGCTAATAGGGGAACAAATACAAATGGGCTTCGTAAAATTTTAAAACATTATGTACTGGGTGGTGGTGGTCCTTGTCGGCATACACAAGGGTTTATGGGGCAGGAAATCTCTCTGAGGACTGGTTAGGGGGAGGATGGCTGGAGGACAAGGGAACCCAACACATGTATGAGGACAATAAAGCCAGGGCAGAGAGGCTTCAGATGAGGGTAGGGGAGAGATGCCTCAGAGGAATGAAAGGGCAGCAAGGAGAAAGGCAGGTCTGACTCTGGGGGCTGGAAAGCAGGGGATGAACTGGATTGATAAGGAAAAGGAAGGCAGAAGGCAGAACCTGAACCTCACACTGAGGACAACAGAACTCTTGAGAACACAGGCTTGTGAAGAGACTCTGCTGTCCTCACTGCAGCCAAACTGATCTTCAGGAAACTCAGCCACCCACCTGCCCTTGGAACGAGGAAGACAAATCCTTAGCATGGCCATGCCCCTGGCTGGCCCCTGCCGAGCCCTCTAAGTTCTCTGCCTGCCATTTTAACCAGCACTTGGCACCCTGCCCCTCTCCCAACAGGCACCATGGAGACTCAGTCACGCTATTTTGCCATCTTACCCTACTCTGTTCTCTCCTGTTTGCCCAAATGTCTACCCATGTATCAAATCTCAGATCAGCTGTTGCTTCTTCAGGAAGCCTGCCTCACCTCCCAAACTTAATCAGATTCCCATCTAATGTTCCTCACAGTGGCTGGAACTGTTCCTCCAGAGCACACACTGCTGTTGCACTTACGGTACCTGGTGTAGTGAGTTCATCAGGGTCTGTCTCTCCCATCAAACCTTAACTCCATGGGGATGGAGAGCATGTCTGTTTTTGCTCTCCTTTGGTACCACCTACCACAGGTGCAAATGAGATGATGAATGAAGCAATGGATCAAAGTCTTGTGAAGGAAGGACTTTCTTTGAACCTTTAGGAATTAGAGAACCAATTGGGGCACCTGGGTGGCTCAATTGGTTAGGCATCTGACTCTTGATTTTAGCTCAGGCCATGATCCCAGGGTTGTGAGATCAAGCCCCATATCGAGCCCTGTGTCAAGTTTGTGCTGGGCGTGAAACCTGCTTGGGTTTTTCTCTCTGCCCCTCCCTGGTCACATGCTCTCTTGCTTGCTCTCTCTCTCTCTCTCAAAAAAAAAAAAAAAAAAAAGAATTAGAGAATTAAAGAACCAATGACATGTGTGTGTGAAACTAATCTACAAGCATAATGTATAATGTATAGTCATTGTATAGACACAGACACCAAGGTTCAGAGAGGTATGGTAACTTGCCTAGCATCACACCACTAATGAGTGGCAGATCTAAGAGATGTCCTAACCCTGACCTCTTGACCAGCCCTATCCTTCCAATTTTAAAGGGAATGTTGATCACTAAGGCCTTGTCCAGCTCTAACTTTCTCCAATTCTATAATTTCCAGAAAATTAACTGGTGATCCTCTAACAATTCAGCCCCTATCAATGGCCTGCAGTAACTTTTTAGACCTCCAAGTCCCCTGCCAACAACACACTCTTCCACTTCTGGGCTAAATTAATAGTTTGACATCAATCTTCTTTCATTGTATGGCCCACTCACAGCTGTGTCCTCCCTGGGTGAGCCTGAGGCAGTTGGATCCAGGGAAGCAGAAGGGTCAGAGAAGGGCCGGCCTCCTGGAGTCTAGTGAATTGCTTTGCTAGGTGAGACACTGTTGCTCAGTGAGCTTCTCCTTTCAAGTGCACAGGCTGACCCCACCCCTGACACCTGTGTCTCCAGTGGGAACGGAGTAAAAGGGAATTTTCCCCCATAATCAGAAGTGTTTAAGCACTGGTCAGTCAGTCATCAGAACAAGTGTTAATAATTTATGGGGGTCTATCTGCCCCCCAACATGTAAGCCAGTTGATTGTCTCTTGTTATAGCCATAGGCAGTCTAGTTTGGTATCTGTGGGGTAGAGTGGGGTACCTAAGAAAGAAAATTTGAGTACCTGTGAGGTACCAGGCATCCCTGCCTCATTGAATCCTCACAATAATCCATCCAGGTAAATATTATAAACCCCATTTTATTGATAATAGAATAGGCCCAGAGAAATTGTTACCCAAGCTTGCACAGATAGGCAGGGTTAGATTTGATTCCAGATTTGTCTGGCTTCAGGTCTGCCTAATGTCTGTGGGTTTAACAACTGATACTTGGAAGAAAAGATCTAACAAATTCTACAAACAAATAAAAATTCAATTATCTCTAAACAGACATTTGAGGAATCATATTATTGAAAAGAATGCAGTTAGACCAGTGCTTTTCAAAGCATGGTCCACAGACGAGGGCCAACTCATGAACTGTTGATTATCAGCCTACTGGGCTAAGTACAAAAATTAAGAGAAAGCATTTAGAGAATTTGATAACAAGTTGTCATAGGCATGACATCCAGGCATGTGATTGTATAATTCATTGTTATTGTATTTTACAGAAGTATTAATCCATAATAGATAGGAAATAAAATTTATAAGTGGTCCTCCTCTACAGATAGTTTTTGAATAGGACTAAATTGGATAAAATTTGGTCTGGCAGGGGTGTCCAGGCGGCTCAGTCTGTTGGACAACCAACTCTTGGTTTTGGCTCAGGTCATGATCTCATGGGTGGTGAGATCAAGCCCCACATCACGTTCCACACTAAGTGGGGAGTCTGCTGGAAATTTTCCCTCTCTCTCTGCCCTTCCCCTCCCACTCATGCTCTCTTTCTCTCTCTTCTCTAAAATAAATAAACAAGTCTTTTTAAAAAATAGGGTCTGGCAGTATGGTATCATCTGAGGGGTACCATAGTCAGTACTGTGTCAAGTTCAAGGGTAAAGGCTCTTGGGGACTCTTTGTTGCCAATTAAATTTCTGCTGCTCCATGTATTGGCTATGTGACCTTGGGCAAACCACTCAACCTCCCATGTCTATAGAGAGAGATAATAATGGTACCAACTGCCTAAGATTACTGTGAGAATCAAGTGGAATTTTCTATGTGAAGCACTTAGCACAGTGCTGGGCATGAAGTAAGCACTCACTAAATGCTAGCTGGTGCATTCATGGTATGCCTTGCTAAGTTGGTGGTGGTATTATTATTATCCTTATTACTTGCCTTTTATTGATCCCTCTTCTGTCATTAGAAAGTATTCCTTTCAGTTAAGCTAGGAGTCCTGCTGTGAAATGTGAATATTCTCCTAGAAAAGTTAAGTTCCTTCATCATGTCAGCTCAATATATCAAATATCACTAAGTCAGTGCTGACCGGGCAAAGTGAAGTCAGGGGTTGTGAAAGGGCTCAAGAGGTCACAAGGGCACTGAGAGTATGGGAGAGAGCTCATGAGCATGGCCTATGAAAAATAAACTTGGTAGGGAAGGGTCTTGAAGAGTAAGATTCTGGAGGCACGGGGAAAGGGGTGGAGCCAGGTGGTGATTTGAGAGAGTTTTCTCCCAGAAGGCAGAGGAGAGAAGACATGTTCGAATCAGCAGTGCAGAATATGGTTAAAAGTCAGAAATCTAGAGCCAAACTGCCTCGGTTTAAATCTCATCTTTGCTATTTAAAAACAGTGTGACTCTAGGACAAGTTACATTACCTCTCTGTGCCTCAATTTTTTTAGTCTTTAAAAGGAGGATAATAATAGAACCAACCTCAGAGGGTGCTCATGAAAAGTCAATGAGGGTATACAGATAGAGATATAGATTTATCTTAGTGCCTGGCACACAGTAGGAGATACAGGGTATCTGCTCTAATTATCAGTAATAGTAGTAGTAGGAGTAGGAGTAGTAGGAGTAGGAGTAGTAGTAGTAGTAGGAGTAGGAGTAGGAGTAGGAGTAGTAGGAGTAGGAGTAGGAGTAGTAGTAGGAGTAGGAGTAGTAGTAGTAGTAGTAGGAGTAGTAGTAGTAGGAGTAGGAGTAGGAGTAGTAGTAGGAGTAGGAGTAGGAGTAGGAGTAGGAGTAGGAGTAGTAGGAGTAGTAGGAGTAGTAGGAGTAGTAGGAGTAGTAGGAGTAGGAGTAGGAGTAACAGAACATTCCAGGCCTGGGCAGCTCTATCAAAAGTCCTTACTATTAATTTCAAGACTACTCCAGGGGAGGGTATGAAGATGACTCAGCACATCCCAATCACACTGCTGGAAAAACAGCACGTGACAGGTCAGTAAACCCAGCTCTGCACACAAATGACAAGGCTCTTAAAAAAATTAGAATTAGTCATCCTAAAGCAGTCTCTTCCTAATTACTCCCTAAGATCCTTGGAGGATTATGGCCTGAGACTTTGGCAGGCAAAGAATCTCATTTGCCAAGTGAGCATTGGGCACTGTTCACCCTGAGCCTTCTGGCTATAGCAGGTTCCTGCCTCCTCTTCCCACCCCAGGGCTGCTCTCTGCCACATGGGGAACCAGTATGACCTCAACATTATCACCATAAAAAAACATACAGCAGATCCTGTTAAGACTATTTAGGGGCTCCTGATGACCTGTATGACCAAGCCTAAACTCTAGAAGAATCCCTTGAATGCAGCTCTACCTGGCACATTGCAAGTTTGGTGAGTGATTAAAGGAATCATCCACCCCGGTCCAACATTTAGTACATAGATGATCAAATGTGATGCCAGTGGAGGCATGTGATTTATCTAAATTTTAAAGGGGAATAAAAGGTAACTTTTAATGAAACAAAGTATGATTTTATTTAAATCGGAAACTATTTTAAAAGACTGAAGGGTTGGGGGGCACCTGGGTGGCTCAGATGGTTAAGTGTCTGCCTTAGACTGAGCTCATGATCCCAGGGTCCTGGGATCGAGCCCCACATCGGGCTCCTGGCTCAGCGGGAAGCCTGCTTCTCCCTCTCCTTCTGCCTCTCTCCCTGCTCATGCTCTCTCTCTCTCTCTGTATCTCTGTGTCTCAAATGAATAAACAAAAAAATCTTAAAAAAAAAAAAAAGACTGAAGGGTTGGGACTTCAATGCAGACATCTTCAAGCATCCTATATATAGAAAGGGAGATATCTTGGAGCTGGGTAGGAAAAAAGGGAGTCTTTTGACTGCCTTTCTAACCATGCTACATAGACAATATTCTGTCTACCTGTAAGGTCAGCTCCAACTGGGAGAATGTGAAGTTGTCCTTTCCCCCAATTTGTCAAGACCATCACACCCCCAATCTAGTCACTTGGTGACCTCTGCTGGCATCCCCTGGGTAATACATGATAGGTTCAGGTGGTTCATGAGCCCTCCTGGAAGAATACTCTTGCCCCCATTTTGTGTCTTTGGGCACGCACTGCCCAGATCCTGCTTTTTCTAACTACCATTCGCCAATAAAAGGAAGCAGTGCTCCTTGCAGAAATAGTCTGGTCTAGGGCTGGGCAGGGAAAACACAAAATGAGCCTGGAAAATCTTGCAATGCCTGCAAGTGAAGATCTGTTCAAAAATCACAAGGCTGGAGTGTGTCAAAGAGACACAGGATTCACCTGAAAGAACTCTCAAGGGCCAAAGCTGGAGTAATTGGAAGCAAAAATAAGTAGTGTAGTATTGGATTATAACCCAAAGTATAAAATAAATATATGAGTTCATTCTGACTTTTACTGATATAATAGTACTGATTGATTGATTAAAAAAATACTGATTGATTGACTGACTGAATGAATAACTAAGTGAGGAGGGACAAAGCTTGCTCTAGGAAGTAGAGCTTAATCCCCCACCTTCTCTGAATGTGGGATGGACTTCGTGATTTGCACCCAAAGAAAAGAATACAGAAAGGGGAATAATAGTAACTACACTGTGGAGAAACCTGGCAGATGCTACCTTAACCAAGGGATCAAAATTAGCATCACCAGCCAGAAGGTCATAGCATGTGTCCTCTGATGTGATAGGATGAGAGGGACACTTCATCTCTGTGGCATTCTCCCCCAAAAGAAAAAAAGCCATTAACCACTGTGTCATCATAAGGAAAGCATCAGACAAGCACATGTTGAGTTCCATTTACAAAGTGTAAAACTGACCAGTGCTACTCAAAACTGCCCAGGTCAGGTAAAATATAAAAAGACCAAGAAGCTGTCATAGACCAGAGGACACTGGGGGAACATGACAAGAGCATGCAATGTGGTGCCCTGGCTTCCATCCTGGAATGAAAAACAAGAGTGCTGGTGGACCAATCAGGTGAAATCTGAATTGAGTCTTGACTTTAGTTAAAGGTTTATGGCAATGCTGATGTTGTCATTTTGACAAATGTACCATGGCAATGGGAGATGCTACCATGAGGGGAAACTGGGTGAAGGGTAGACAAGAATTTTCTGTACTACCTTTGTAATTTTTCTGTAAATCTGAAATTATTCCAAAGCACAGAATTTATTTTAAAAAGTCTTTGAGGAGGTTCACACCAAGAGAATGGAGTCCCATAAGCGTAGAGAGATTTCTGAATGGACGACCAGGTAGCTCACTCATCAGAAGCTTGCATGTGTCTGGGGGTGGGGGCCTGGGTGATGGACCAGCAATGCTACAAAAGAACAGCCATGAGTTCACTCCAATGAAAGAGTGAAGGGAACGAGGAAGTTCTATGGTGTTAGGCTCACTGCAAAATCCTTCTACGAGGAAAATAGAAACCTCATCAGTATGCTTTTGTGCAGAGAGACAAGGAGATAGACACACAGATAACTTCCAGTCTTGACACAAATCATAGTGTCACCAGATAAATTATGGAACACACAGTAATATCTGAATTTTGGGTAAACAGTGACATAGGACATGCGGTATTTGGGACATAACAATATTTGGGACATTAAATTTGGGGACATTCTTACACTAAAATGTATTTGTTGTTTATCTAATATGCAAATGAAACTGGGCCAATGATATCTTTATTTGTTAAATCTGGCAACTCTCCTCAAATGTCATTTTATCACTGAAACCTACCTTGATCTTTCTTGTTAAAATTACAACCTACCCTTCCCACACCTCTTGGTCTCCTTTTCTTCCTCGATACGCAACCTAACATGTTATATATTTTAGCTATTTATCATAGTTACTGTTTATCTTCTGTCTCCCCGTGCAGTAATATAAGCTTCCCGAGGGAAGGGCTCATTCACAGATCCTTAATACCTGGCTGGCACATAGGAGGTGCTCAGTAATTATTCATTGAGTAAATAACTATCTTAAGGGGGTAGGATTTTATTGAGCTTCTCCATTATAGTAGGCATTTTAGTAGGTGCTTGGGAAATTCGAGGAAATGATCCTCAGATTATTGGTCTTGGTTTGCACCCAGTGGCATTTGCAGATGTATGGGACAGAACGCAAGTGATGGCTCTCCACAGCTCTGTGGGCCCCTATCCTCCATCAAAGCCACCTGGATTCACTTACCTCCTCTCAGGTTCCAAGCACACATTTGTTAAATTGTTTCGAGATGTCTCCAAGGTACAATTTTGTTTTATAGTCACTGTCAACCCAAACCATTTAATGTTAATTTCTTACAACCTACTCCACTGTCAGCTTTCTTCATTGTCAATATTTATTTCCCAGCTAAATGTGCATTTATTTGTTGACATTTTTATTAAATTAGACTGTAATAAATCTGTCTGCGCTTATATCTATTTTCCCTTTGTGCTCAAGAATTCAAAGTAAGTTGATGTGTTTATTAACTGCCTGACCAATTGCCCAGAGCAGCTGATGAAGGGTAAGTGCTGTGATACTAAATCACAGGGAGGCAGGGACCGAAAAGCTCCTGCACGGTGTTTTGGCTCTTCTTGAGGTCGAGGATTGGTTCTGAGGCCTGCACCACTTGGATAGGCACCAGTGAGAAATACACAAAGAAGACATATGGTTCTCTGTCCCATTAATCTCTGAGATCCTGGAAAGGGGGATGGGATGTCAGGGAAACCTTGATGAGTGAGTAGGGAGTCTGGGAAATGATCTCAATCTCCTGGTGCCTCATCAGCAAACGTAATTGAATGATTAAGAGCTCAGGCTTGGGAGTCAGACAGATAGAGCTTGCATCCCATTCTGCCAGCTTGCTCTCTGTCTAACTTTGGGCAAGTTACATAACCTCTCCAGGCCTGAAATGTCTCATATAGAAAATGGGAGTAATTATATCTACTGCATAGGGTAATTACAAGGATCCAACAAGATAATGCACATATATCCTTAACACTATTAGTAACATATTGGAATGGCTCCAGAAATAATGCATGGCTACCATTAGAATTTCCCTGCTTTGTTCCAGATTCCAGTTCCTTCTTCTACTTGGTTGTGTCTGGCTTCTGCAGCCATTCTGTATTCCTATTTACCTGTCCTGAGTTCTCGGTGTGGGAGCCATGATTCAAAACTGGGACCAAGCCACGTCAAATTGGAGTTCCTTTTTATTCAGGTTAAGAAATTCCCAGTGCAGATCTACAGCAAGATGGCGGAGGAGTAAGAGATCTGGATTTCATCTGGTCTCAGGAATTCAGCTGGATAGGGATCAAACCATTCTGAACACCTACGAACTCAACAGGAGATCGAAGAAAAGAATAGCAACAACTCTATGAACAGAAAAGCGACCACTTTCTGGAAGGTAGGACGTGCGGAGAAGTGAATCCGAGGTGATATTCGGGAGGATAGACGGCGGGAGAGGGGGCCTCCGTCGGCCGCTTCTGGCAAGTGATAGAGCCGCAGAGCACAAAATCGGAACTTTTAGAAAGTGGCTCCACTGAGGGATGTTGCTCCAGCGGCTAAGCGGGGGGTGGAAACTTCGCAGGACAGTGTGGTCTCAGGACCCTAGGGGTCACAGAAAGACCAGGGTGCCTGAGTGCGACAGAGCTCCAGGGTATCAGAGCAGGGAAGCTGGCTGCAGAGACAGAGCTGAGGCACAGGCTCTAAGCTCAGGGTTGCCATAAACTGTGATTGGTGACAGTCAGGCCACTGCTCCTCCAGCAGGGACCCAACAAGCGGCAGATCCAAGGAGACTCCCCTCCCTCCCCTGGGAGGAGCGGCACAGTAGCGCACCTCAGGGATCTGCTGGGTTTGGAGACTCCACACAGGGTCGTGCACCAGAGATAGAAACAACTTGGTCACAGTCCGGGTGAGCACGGAGTGCGGCCGGAGACCGGGGACACGGGAATGACTGACTGCTTTTCTCTGGGGGCGCACTGAGGAGCGGGGCTCTGAGTTCTCGGCTCCTCCCGGGTGGATATTGGGAGGCTGCCATTTTCACTCTCATCCTCCAAAGCTGTATGGAAAGCTTGCAGGGAACAAAAGCTCCCGAGGGCAAACCCGAGCAGATTGCTTAGCCTGGACCCGGCAAGGGCAGGGCAATTCCGCCTCCGGCAAAGACATTTGGGAACCACGGCAACAGGCCCCTCCCCCAGAAGATCAGCAAGAACAGCCAGCCAAGACCAAGTTTACCGATCAATGAGAACGGCAGAACTCCCGCGCTGGGGGAATACTGCGCATAGAATTCATGGCTTTTTTTACCATGATTCATTAGTCTTTCAAAATTAATTTTTTTAACTTTTTTTTGAATTTTACTTTTTCCCTTTTTCAACCATCTTATCAATCCCTTTTTAAAAAAAAATTTTTTTATTTTTCGTTTTTAGAGTCATATTCTATTCCTTCATACTAGTTACCCTTATTTTTGGCATATATATATATATATATATATATATATATATATATATATATATAAGTTGTTCTCTCTTTAAAATTTTGAGATACAGTTTCTTCTAACAGATCAAAATATACCCTAAATCTCTAGTGTATGGCTTTGTTCTAGTCTCCTGCCTGATCACATTCTCTCCCCCTTTTTTTTCTCTCTTTCCTTTTTTTAAATCCTCTTCTTTCTTTTTTCAAACACCGTCTCAATTCCTTTTTTAAAATTTTTTGTAATTTTCATCTTTACAGTCATCTTCCATCCCTTCATCGTATCAACCCTTATTTTGTACATATGTAAGTCTTTCTTTCTTTAAAATTTTGAGAGGCACTTTCTTCTAACAGCCCAAAATACACCAAAAATCTAGTGTGTGGCACTGATCTATGCACCAGCCTGATCATATTTGATCATATTCTGTTTTTTTTTGTTTTGTTCTGTTTTTGTTTGTTTTTATCTTTTTCTTTTTTTTTCTCTCTCTCTTTCTTTTTTCTTTCTTTCCCTTTCTTTCCCCTGGTTTCAGGTCGTTTCTGATTTGTTTAGAGTATATTTTCTGGGGATGTTGTTAACCTGTTACCATTTTGTTCTCTCATTCATCTATTCTCCTCTGGATGAAATGACAAGATGAAAAAAAAATCTCAACAAAAAGAACAAGAGGTAGTACCGTCTGCCAGGGACCTACTCAATACAGACATTGGTACAATGTTGGACCTAGAGTTCAGAATCATGATTTTAAAGATACTAGCGGGGCTTGAAAAAGGCATGCAAGTTATTAGAGAAACCCTTTCTGGAGAAATAAAAGAACTAAAATCAAACCAAGTCGAAATCAAAAAGGCTATTAATGAGGTGCAATCAAAAATCGGGGCACTAACTGCTAGAATAAATGAGGCAGAAGAGAGAATCAGCGATATAGAAGATGAAATGATGGAAAATAAAGAAGCTGAGAAAAAGAGAGATAAACAACTACTGGATCACGAGGGCAGAATTCGAGAAATAAGCGATATGATAAGATGAAACAACATTAGAATAATTGGGATCCCAGAAGAAGAAGAAATAGAGAGAGAGGTAGAAGGTATATTGGAGCAAATTATAGCAGAGAACTTCCACAATGTGGGGAAGGAAACAGCCATCAACATCCAGGAAGCACAGAGAACGCCTCTCAAAATCAATAAAAATAGGTCAACATGCTGACATCTAAGAGTAAACCTTACGACTCTCAGAGACAAAGAGAAAATCCTGAAAGCAGCTCGGGAGAAGAGATATGGAACCTACAATGGCAGAAACATTAGATTGGCAACAGACCTATCCACAAAGACCTGACAGGCCAGAAAGGACTGGCATGATATATTCAGAGCACTAAACGAGAAAAATATGCAGCCAAGAATACTATATCCAGCTAGGCTGTCGTTGAAAATAGAAGGAGAGATAAAAAGCTTCCAGGACAAACAAAAACTAAAGGAATTTGCAAACACGAAACCAGCCCTATGGGAAATATTGAAAAAGGTCCTCTAAGCAAAGAGAGAGCCTAAAAGCAGCATAGACCAGAAAGGAAGACAGACAATATACAGTAACAGTCACCTTACAGGCAATACAATGGCACTAAATTCATACCTTTCAATAGTTACCCTGAATGTAAATGGGCTAAATACCCCAATCAAAAGACACAGGCTATCAGATTGGATTAAAAAACAAGACCCATCGATATGCTGTCTGCAAGAGACTCATTTTAGACCCAAAGACACCCCCAGATTGAAAGTGATGGGTGGAAAACCATTTACCATGCTAATGGACACCAAAAGAACTGGGGTGGCAATCCTTATAACAGACAAATTAGATTTTAAAACGATGAGATAAGAGATGAGATAGAGATAAGAGATGAGAAGAGATGAGAAAGGACCTATCCAACAAGAATATCTAACAATTGTAAATATCTATGCCCCTAACATGGGAGCAATTATATAAGCCAGTTAATAACAAAAGCAAAGAAACACATTGACAACAATACAATTATAGTGGGGGACTTTAACACCCCCCTCACTGAAATGGACAGATCATCTAAGCAAAAGATCAACAAGGAAATAAAGACTTTAAATGACACACTGGACCAAATGGACTTCACAGACATATTCAGAACATCCCATCCCAAAGCAACGGAATACACATTCTTCTCTAGTGCCCATGGAACATTCCCCAGAATAGATCACATCCTAGGTCACAAATCAGGTCTCAACTGGTACCAAAACACTGGGATTATTCCCTGTATATTTTCAGACCACAATGCTTTGAAACTAGAACTCAATCACAAGAGGAAAGTTGGAAAGAACTCAAATACATGGAGGCTAAAGAACATCCTACTAAAGAATGAATGGGTCAATCAGGAAATTAAAGAATTAAAAAAATTCATGGAAACCAATGAAAATGAAAACACAACTGTTCAAAATCATTGGGATGCAGCAACGGCAGTCCTAAGAGGAAAGTATATAGCAATACAAGCCTTTCTCAAGAAACAAGAAAGGTCTCAAATACACAACCTAACCCTACACCTAAAGGAGCTAGAGAAAAAACAGCAAATAAACCCTAAACCCAGCAGGAGAAGAGAAATAAAAAAGATCAGAGCAGAAATCAATGAAACAGAAGCCAAAAGAACAGTAGAACAGATCAACGAAACTAGGAGCTGGTTCTTTGAAAGAATTAACAAGATTGATAAACCCCTGGCCAGACCTATCAAAAAGAAAAGAGAAATGACCCAAATAAATAAAATCATGAATGAAAGAGGAAAGATCACAACACCAAAGAAATCCAAACAATTATAAGAACAATTATATTATGAGCAACTCTATTCCAGCAAATTAGATAACCTGGAAGAAATGGATGCATTCCTAGAGATGTATCAACTACCAAAACTGAACCAGGAAGAAATAGAAAACCTGAACAGACCTATAACCACTAAAAAAATTGAAGCAGTCATCAAAAATCTCTCAAAAGACAAAAGCCCAGGGCCAGATAGCTTCACAGGGGAATTCTACCAAACATATCAAGAAGAATTAATACCTATTCTCCTGAAACTGTTCCAAAAAATAGAAATGGAAGGAAAACTTCCAAACTCATTTTATGAGGCCACCATTACCTTGATCCCCAAACCAAAGACCCCATCAAAAAGGAGAATTACAGACCAATATCCTTGATGAACATAGATGTAAAAATTCTCACCAAAATACTAGCCAATAGGATCCAACAGTATATTAAAAGGATTATTCACCACGACCAAGTGGGATTTATCCCTGGGCTGCAAGGTTGGTTCAACATCTGCAAATCAATCAATGTGATACAATACATTAACAAAAGACAGAACAAGAATCATATGATCCTCTCAATAGATGCAGAAAAAGCATTTGACAAAGTACACCATCCTTTCTTGATCAAAACTCTTCAGAGTATAGGGATAGAGGGTACATACCTCAATATCATAAAAGCCATCTATGAAAAACCTACAGTGAATGTCATTCTCAATGGGGAAAAACTGTGAGCTTTCCCCCTAAGGTCAGGAACACGGCAGGGATGTCCACTATCACCACTGCTATTCAACATAGTATTAGAAGTCCTAGCCACAGCAATCAGACAACAAAAAAAAATCAAAGGCATACAAATCCACAAAGAAGAAGTCAAACTCTCATTCTTTGCAGATGATATGACACTTTATATGGAAAACCCAAAAGACTCCACCCCAAAACTGCTAGAACTCATACAGGAATTCAGTAAAGTGGCAGGATATAAAATCAATGCACAGAAATCAGTGGCATTCCTATACACCAACAACAAGACAGAAGAGAGAATTTAAGGGGTCAATCCCATTTACAATTGCACCCAAAACCATAAGATACCTAGGAATAAATCTAACCAAAGAGGCAAAGGATCTGTACTCAAAAAACTATAAAATACTCATGAAAGAAATTGAGGAAGACACAAAGAAATGGAAAAACGTTCCATGCTTGTGGATTGGAAGAATGAACATTGTGAAGATGTCAATGCTACCTAGAGCAATCTACATATTCAGTGCAATCCCCATCAAAATACCATCAACGTTTCTCAAAGAAATGGAACAAATAATCCTAAAATTTGTATGGAACCAGAAGACACCCTGAATAGCCAGAGGAATGTTGAAAAAGAAAAGCAAAGCTGGCGGCATCCCAATTCCGGACTTCCAGCTCTATTACAAAGCTGTCATCATCAAGACAGTATGGTACTGGCACAAAAACAGACACATAGATCAATGCAACAGAATAGAGAGCCCAGAAATGGACCCTCAACTCTATGGTCAACTAATCTTCGACAAAGCAGGAAAGAATGTCCGATGGGAAAAAGACAGTCTCTTCAACAAATGGTGTTGGGAAAATTGGACAGCCACATGCAGAAGAATGAAACTGGATCATTTCCTTACACCACACACAAAAATAGACTCCAAATGGTTGAAAGACCTAAACGTGAGACAGGAGTCCATCAAAATCCTAAAGGAGAACACAGGCAGCAACCTCTTCGGCCTCAGCTGCAGCAACTTCTTCCTAGAAACATCGCCAAAGGCAAGGGAAGCCAGGGCAAAAATGAACTATTGGGATTTCATCAAGATAAAAAGCTTTTGCACAGCAAAAGAAACAGTCCACAAAACCAAAAGACAACCGACAGAATGGGAGAAGATATTTACAAATGACATATCAGATAAAGGGCTAGTATCCAAAATCTGTAAAGAACTTATCAAACTCAACACCCAAAGAACAAATAATCCAATCAAGAAATGGGCAGAAGACATGAACAGACATTTTTCGAAAGAAGACATCCAAATGGCCAACAGACACATGAAAAAGTGCTCAACATCACTCGGCATCAGGGAAATCCAAATCAAAACCTCAATGAGATACCACCTCACACCAGTCAGAATGGCTAAAATTAACGAGTCAGGAAATGACAGATATTGGTGGGGATGCGGAGAAAGGGGAACCCCCCTTTGGTAGGAATGCAAACTGGTGCAACCACTCTGGAAAACAGTATGGAGGTTCCTCAAACAGTTGAAAATAGAGCTACCATATGATCCAGCAATTGCACTACTGGGTATTTATTACAAAGATACAAATGTAGGGATCTGAAGGGGTACGTGCACCCCAATGTTTATAGCAGCAATGTCCACAATAGCCAAACTGTGGAAAGAGCCAAGGTGTCCATCAACATATGAATGGATAAAGAAGAAGTGGTATATATACACAATGGAATATTATGCAGTCATCAAAAGATGAGATCTTGCCATTTGCAACGACATGGATGGAACTGGAGTGTGTTATGCTGAGTGAAATAAGTCAATCAGAGAAAGACATGTATCATATGACCTCACTGATATGAGGAATTCTTAATCTCAGGAAACAAACTGAGGGTTGCTGGAGTGGTGGGGTGGGAGGGATGGGGTGTCTGGGTGATAGACATTGGGGAGGGTATGTGCTATGGTGAGCACATGAATTGTGCAAGACTGTTGAATCACAGATCTGTACCTCTGAAACAAATAATGCAATATATGTTAAGAATAAAAAATAAAAAGAAGATAGCAGGAGGGGAAGAATGAAGGGGGGTAAATCGGAGGGGGAGACGAACCATGAGAGATGACGGACTCTGAAAAACAAAGTAAGGGTTCTAGACAGGAGGGGGGTGGGGGGATGGGTTAGCCTGGTGATGGGTATTAAAGAGGGCATGTTCTGTGTAGAGCACTGGGTGTTATGCACAAAGAATGAATCATGGAACACTACATCAAAAACTAATGATGTAATGTATGGTGATTTACATAAGAATAAAAAAATTTAAAGAAAAATATTTAAAAAATTAAAAATCTCAAAACAGGGAAAAAAAAAAAAGAAAGAAATTCCCAGTGCATCTAAAAGAACCAGGAGGCTCCAGCAGCACAAAGTAATAGAACAATCCCAAACTTGGAAGCCAGAGGACCTCTCTCAGAGACCCCAGTGCCTTTTGCCAGAACTGCAATAGCTTAGGCAAGCTGCTTTAATTTCCCAGAAACTCAGTGAGCTCATCCAAACAATGGGGACAAGATCTATCAAGCTGCTGCATCCCATGTAACTAACTGTTCAGTAAGCTATAAAGTGTTGGGCAGATGTTCATGAATATCTTTATAAGCAATCAAGGTTTTATGGGAAATGAGGGAAGAGAAACTTTTGTAGAATCTAAATTGGGGGGAGAAGTGAAGAGAAGAACAACTATTATGTTTTGTAGCTGCTAGGATGATCTTGGCTGGCTCTAGTTCCAATTCTGGGGCAGCAGAATGAAATGATAGTGTCTCCTCTGGGGAGGTCACAGATTTCCATCACATTATTAGGGACATCTTCAAATCTGACCTAAAATGAAAAACACAGTTTGCTCTAAGTGCCTTCTAGGAGTTTGACTTCACTGTAATTTTCTCCTAACTAAACAGTATAAAGCACAATTAAAGTTATATAGAATTAGTGTGGCTAAAACAGCATGTTACTGCTCCATCAAATGGACCATATTAATCTACCTAGTCCCAACAATGAAGATATGATCGATGTAATAAAAGACTAGCTTCCTTAGCTGTAACTAGGTATGAGTCATTGCCTAGCAAATTGCCTGCTTAAAAACACATGTGCTAGCATTAGGTCCTGAAATCTAAACTGTATATAAGATTTCCATAAAACAAATATGAATGGAAAGGAAACTCTAGAATAAAAAGCTTTAACAAACAGTGTAACATCAGAAAAAACACTGGATTCTGAGTCAGAAACCTTACTCCATGGGACCTCATACAAGCCCTGAGCCTTGGTTTCCCCATTCCATGAAAAGGACTCTATCCCTTTCTGGGGTTATTGGAAGGATCAAATATATGTCAGATGGAAAAATATTTCAGAAAATCCCAATCATCACACAAATGTAAGGAATTGTTGGAAATTAATGAAATAAATGAAAAAGTCAAGATCTTATTTGAGAAGATCTCCAAACCTCCATCCTTTTACCAGGTGGCCCTCCTACATGGTGGAAACAGCCTGGGGTTGGGAACAGAAAGCCAGGGATGAAGCCAATGTCCACCAATTAACGGTAGTGGAACTTTGGATCTATCCTTGGGGGCAGGGTTCCTCCTATGGAAAATGGGAACAATCCTTGTCTACTTCATAAGACTTGGGAAAACTACATGGAGGTAAGATATGTAAAAAAATATTTTGCAAAGCACTCTGCAACATCATAAATATTACTTTTCTTAAATAAAGATTCATTTGTTTGACGGGGGGGGGGGGGAGGAGGGGCAGAGGAAGAGAGAGAATCTCAAGCCGACTCCCCCTGAGCACAGAGCCTGTTGAAAGAACCCAACAGAAAACTACTTGACCTTTTCTTTCTTTTTTTTTCTTTTTCTTTTATTTAGTTTACTCCCCTTCTTTCCTTCAGTTTAACTTGCTTGCAATCCATTGTAATTTCTGCATAAAAGCCAACTATCCAATGAACACATGAAGTTTATATGCTTTGCACTGATAACAGAGATCACTGTGAATTAGTTTGGCTCTTGAATAAAAGCCATATGCCTTAGCACCACTTGCTAGCCTTACAGAGAAGGCTCTCCCTGTTCCTAGTCTCACCTCCCAACTCCCTCCCCTTGCTCCTGGCAACCTACTTATCTTAGTCTGTTAGGGCTGCTAAAACAAAAATACCACAAACCATGTGGCTTATAAATAACAAATATTTATATCTCCTAGTTCCAGAGACCTAGAAGACTGAGGCGACTGTACCAGCAGATTCGGTGTCTGGTGAGAACCTGCTTCCTCATCGATGGCCATTACTTCACACACAGAAGGGGCAAGGGAGCTCTCTGGGGTCTCTATTATAAGGGCACTAATCCCATTCATAAGAGCTCTGCCCTCATGACCTTATAACCTTCTCCAAAGCCCCACAGCCTAACACCACCACTTTGAGGGTTAGGAGTAAACCTATGAATTTAGGGAGTGGGACATAAACATTCTGTCCATCAGACTGCCCTTCCAACACACGTGTTCTTGCCTCAGGGCCTTTGCATGCATTTCCTGGGCCTTTAACACTCTTCCCCAGATTTTCACTAGCCTGCTTCCTTCCTGTCATGCAGCCCCAGCTTTGTTTCCAAGTCCTTGGAGAGGCTTCCCAGAGCACTCTCAGTCTACAGTGGTGCCAGAGCTCCAGTCTCTGTGCTATGTCACTCACCTCAGGGTCTTCTTGACACTTTATACAATCCAAATCAGTAGTTCTCAGCCGGGGGCAATACTGTCGCCTGAGGCCATGTTTGGAAATACGTGGGGAGGGTTCTGATTGACCTACTAATAGAAGGCCACTGCTGGCATTTAGTGGGTGGGGCTAAGGGATGCTAAATGTCCTGCAAAGCCTGAACGATTCTGAACCATCAGAACCATCCCACCCAATGTGTCAGTGGTGCCCCTGTTGAGAAATACTGATGTGTTTTCTTCTCTGTTGCCCTCATTTGAAATGTAAGCTCCTGTATTAGTTTCCTATTGCTCTGTAATAGAGGACCACAAACTTGGTGGCTTGAAACAACACAAATTTATCCTTTTATAGTTCTGGAAGTCAGAAGTCTAAAGTCAGGGTGTCAACAGGGCTGCATTCCTTCTGTAGACTTCAGGGAAGAATCCAGTTCTTGCCTTTTTAGCTTCTAGAAGTCACCTGCATTCCTTGACTCGTGGCCACTTCCTCACATCATTTTCTGCTCTTGCTTTCCTTGTCAAGCTCCTACAAATGACTCTTTTCCCCTGCCTCCATCTTTTAAAGACACTTGTGATTGACACTCGATGTAATCGTCAAACCCACTGGATAATAAGGATAATCTCTTTGGCTCAAGATCCTTAATCACACCTGCAAAATCCTCTATGCTATACAAAGTAACGTTTGAAAAGTTCAGGGATTAGGACACACCTCTGGAGATCCGTTATTCGTCTGACTGTGTCTCCAAATGAGCGGACCTTATCTGCGTTGTTCAGGGTTACTGGCCCAGAGCCTAGCACAAACCCTGGCACAAGGTATATACATACTCAGAAAATAATTGACGTGAATGTCAAGTCTGTTGTTCACTGCAGCCTGATAAACATGTCTGTCAGCAGGGGGCTGGGGCTGGGGGCTGGGGTTCACTCGTGTGAATACTGTCATATGAAATAAAGCTACAGTTTAGAACAGTGTTGTTGCCCCTCCTGGAATATGGGTTTATCCATGTTGAAAACTCCTTTACAGGCTGAGTCTTTACTCAGAAGCAGTATTGTGATTTTGTAAGCATCTGCCCCAACCCTGAACTTTCAGAGTAAATCTTCCCACGAGATACCTCCAGTCATAAATCTTTCCACTGGTTGTTTTCACAAGGAATTGGATCTAAATGAGGAAAGGGAGTGAATCCTAAATGCTCACCTTTACCAGCTAAATAATGCCTTATTTTAAAACAATATAACTGCTATCAGTGCTTGAGGCAATTGATGTTATATAGGTTTCCCCTTGGAGGTCATACCTGGAGGAATATACAATATAATGCAGATTACTCAGAAAGGCTAGCATGGAACCCAAACTGAAAACCAAAATATTTGTAAGTTTTGTCCTTTGGAAAATGTTTTCCTGGCTCCAACAAAGAGCAGTATGACATGCCATAAATTTCTTATGGCCAGGCTGACACACACAATTTACAAACCCACACTTACATTTGCAGGGCCTTTATACTTGCCTCCTTTGTCCTTTGTGCTCAGAGGTGTCAGGGTCTCCACCATACAAAATAATCAGAGGCTCAGAGTGTAAGAACAATGAGACAATGGAGGCAGGGCCAGTATCAGAAATCAGTCTGCTCCCTGTGGACCATCCAGGCTCCTCTCAGGACAGGATTCTCTAAGCCCAGGAAAGTCAGAGGAGGATTCTTTGCTTACAGGGAGTTTGCTCAACTGTAGAACTCAACTGTGGTGGAAATTTCTGCACTCGAGATTCTTAGACCCAACACCGAAAGCGGTACTAGACCCTTTCTCTATTGCTCTAAGCTACGCCGGCCAGGGCTGCCTTGGTGATTGGTTAAATGAACATGCAAGTAGAAGAAGAGAGCGATGCAGAAAGGGATGGGAGGCTCTAAGTGAATCACTGTCTTTATCAACTACTCCATGTATCAAAGGGAAATTCTCATTTGTAGAGCAGATTACATTTGCTGCTAACTTCAGGCAGGGCTTCCGACAAGCTGAGGTAAGGAATTACACTTTTTTCCCCCCTATGGAAATTCAATCGGGTTTGATGCTGGGAAGCACAGATCCCTCTAAAATGGTAAGTGACAGGCACAGCAATGTGTCAGGTATCTGCTCAAGCAAACAGTGGAGCTGCACACCCGCCCATTTCCACGTGTGCACTTGATGGTCAGCCCCGTTGCTGTCACCATGGAAGCAGTGGGAAATCGTTAAAGCTTTTACAGACACTTCAGGGTAGGAGCTGGGAAATAGCCTCTTCAAAATGTGTGTTGTAGACCCTTCACGGTTAATTCAGACCAGCACACTCAGCTGATGGACTGCAGACCCTGTGCAGAGAGCCTGGGGGTTGGGAGGCTTCGCTCATATTTGTGGCCTTGGAAATACACGCTCTACTCTTTTGCAAGGCAGCTGGGGCCCAGGGGAGAAAGCAGGCATAAGAATCAGAGTGTCCAGCTTTGTGTCTTGACTGTAACTTTCCCATGACTCTAGACCCCGGAAAAGACATTTCCTCCCTCCAGAGTGCATTTCCTTGTCTGTTGTACAAGAGATGTGGTAGGGTGTGGTGGCTACTGTTGTTCTGTCTTCCCAGAATGAACTCTTATCTCCTCTTTTTTTGGTCACTTTCCCTTTTCTTTTGGGGAACTTCTCTTCCCTATGGGAACCTAGTGGTCCTGTACACACACTTACCCTTGACTTGGGGGTGCACATAAGACAAAGGCTGGGTCAATCATGGCTTTCCACCCCCTGGCCAGTGGAGGAATTCAGGAAATATGACCCTAGCAGAGCCAGTGAGACTCTCTGGTTTCTAAATCCAGCTTTGTCAATTGCAACTTGTCAACTTGGATAACGTACTTAACTTCTCCAGGTCTCAGTTTTCTAAGCAGAGATAATAACAGTGAATTCTCAAAGAATTGTGTAACTTAATGCAAGAATAAGCATAAAGCCAGGAGCTACTTACTATTATTATCTCCTGGTATTATTATGCAAATATTAAGAGGGAACTCTTCCACCTTCTCCAGTTAGAAAATTGCTGATGTGGAGTTGAAGATGCCAGGACTATCTCACCTGGCAGCATAACAAAGCCATCCACATCAGGAGAGAACAAACACAGACAAAGAAAAACAAAACTGAGTGACAGTCACAGAGACAGAGCCCTGGCAGTTTTATAGGAATGACTTGATCTAACCAGACCTGAATCTCAGCCTCTGGAAATGCCAGTTACATGGGTTGCTGAACTCTCCTTTTGTCCTAAAGGCAGTTTGAATTGGGTTTCTTCCACTTTCAAATTAATACAAGGGGATTTGATCAATTTCCATGGGTTTTACCATTCCTTTTCTCTTTTTTTAAGTTTTTATTTAAGCAATCGCTACACCCAATGTGGGCCTTGAACTCATGGCCCTGAGATCAAGACTGAGCCAGTCAGGGGCCCCAAGGTTTTTCCATTTCTGAAATTATTTGGCCCCATCCTTTCATGTTAGCTATTCATCATACAGTTAGGGCTATCTGAAGTGTAAAGGGACTTTTCCTGACAAGATAATATTGAGATGTCCTCATTACAACAGAATTGCCCACAGATGTCTAGAGTATAGAGCATTTAGGGAACTGACTTGGATTTGTGAAGGAATAATAAAAAAAGGCCAATGTGAGGAAGTACACTTAAGTTGAACCTGAATTTGAATAGGACTTAACATAGGGAAGAACAGAAGGAATTCACCCTTTTTGGTGACCAGGAAATGTAAATGAAGATCATAATAAAATACAAAATTTATACAATTGCAATAGTACCAGTCAAAGATACTATGTACTTTTGAACTTGTTCATTTGTGCCAGTGGAGAGTATGGGACCAGGGATCTCTCATACCTTGCTATGGTGCATAAATTAGTGGAGTAACTTTGGATAACAGCCATTATAGTCAACATTCACATACCTACAACTCAGCACAATTCCCCTCCTAAGACATATACCAAAGAGAAAGTCTAACACAACAGGAAACCTGTATAAGAATGCTCACAGTGGCCCTAACCATATAACAACAAAATCTTGGAAGTAACCCAAATGCACATTGGCAGGGGAATGGATAAATTCCTGTGGTACGCTCATTCAAGAGCTTGGCAGTCAAAATGAGGGCGGTATAGGTACTTACAACCAGATGAGTGAATCTTAACAATATAGTGTTAAAACAAAAAAGTACCAAAAAAAAAAGAGAAAAAGCTAAAAAGGAAAAATTATAAATCATATATATAACAGTTTTAGAAATAAAGTAAGTTATAATTAACTAACATACGTTTTAAGACTATGCTGATATGATAGAAAGAAAGGAGGAAGGAGAGAGGGAGAGAGAGAGAGAGGAAAGATCAAGATTCTGATAGGTTCCTTTGGATGGAGGGAAGCAGATCAGAACACTGGAGAATCTCATGGGTAAATGTAGGTTATTATAGGCATTCTAATTTCCCAACTAGTACCAATATAAAGAGTGTTTTGTAAGCCAAGGATTATGATTATTCTAATTCAGTGCACCTGTGTTTAAGGGTAAAAACTGTCAGGAAGAGCATTAGAGACAGAGGAAAGGGCATTTTTGAAAGCCTTTTGTTGCCCTGTCTCTTCCCTCCCTCCACTGCCCATGACTGAGAGCTGTGTGTGCACGTATGTGGATGTGTACGCACACACATGCGTTTTTTGGTAAGGAGCGGAGGGAAGTCCGAGTAGTAGTGCAGGCTCCGAAGAAGTCACAAGGTACATATCAGTTAGGGCACTTTAGGCCACAAGGACTTGAGCTTTTGTTCTAAATACCACAAGGAAGCCACAGAAGGCATCTCAGCACAAGGGAGACATGATCATATTCAGATGGTGAAGGGTTACCTTGGCTTCACAATGAAGAATGAGTAAGGGGATGGGAGGGTAGTGGGAAGGGAAGCAGAGAAAGGAGGTAGGCAGGTCCTGCACTTGACCTGGTATGGGAGATCTTGGTCACTAATGGCAGTGATGGAGAATGGGGGGGATGAATCTAAGAGAATGTTTGGAAACAGAAACTATGTCTCTCTAAGTTTTCCATTTTTCTTTTCTAATAGACAAAAATAACCAAAGGCATTCATCTATAATTCCCTATTCATCATGTCAAATGACCAACTTACACACTCACCATTAGATATTCAAACAGATCCATTCAGTTCAGGGCAGCTGCATTTCATCCAGAAGCCCTCACAAAAGAAGTGGCCTTTGAGAACCTCGGCTAGCAATGCCAGTCATTGCTGCCCACCATGCATGGAATATCTGCTCCATGTACTCAGAGAAGGGAAAATGAATGGCTTCCCCACCCCTCTCCCCTCAAGTTTATGACTTAAAAATCTAGACCATAGGAATTAATGCCCCAACACACACACACACACACACACACACACACACACACACACACACACACACACACACACACACACACACACACAAAGGATCCAAAAACAATCAGAAATTTTGATCTCCATGTCCCGAGTAAGAAGGTGAGCCTCATCATCCCTACTTTCAGCCAGAATGCCTGGAACGCCTAACAGTTTTAATTTTCTATTCAGGTTTTTGTGACAATTAAATCAGATCTTGATGAATTTGGAGGAAAAAAACCCAGCACAGTGATTATGAGTACTAATTAGGAAGCAAAATAGTGGCTTTGATGAATCTGTGCTTGGTTTGTCCCTTAATTAATTGACTGGCTGCTATTATACTTGGTGGTTGATTGGTTGAAATAGTCCACTAAACTCTGATATAGTCAGGGTCCTTTATTCCGAAGAACCTTCCAAGGATAAGGAGTGAGTGGGAAATGGGGGCAGGAAAGGCATTCATTCATTCACTCATTCATTTATTGTTGCTTGCAGGGGGATTTTTTTGAGCAAGGTTCTGAGCATATGTCTTCATCCAAATACAAGGTAACCTATATAACTGGGAAAATTTGCTTTGAAGTAATGAACAACTTGTTCACTTTGCTAAGGGAAAGGGGCCCCTTGTAGTCCTCATGGCCTATTTTAAGCACTTGCTGTGCCCACAAATCTACAGAGGAGCATGGCATTGCCCTGTCAAATGCCACAAGCCAGGTTGGCACATCCTGCTTGTCTTTGTGTCTAGGGAAATGGCTCTGGTTGTCCATCTAAAACATTACCAGGACAAGTCTCAGCAAAAGACAGAATGCAGGCAAGTATGTTCCCTATCAAATCCCTCTGATTTTTTTGGTAACCATGATGCCTTTCCTCCTGCAAAATCTTGTGACATTGATCTAGATAGCAGAAGGCAGCAGCAAAGCTTAGGAACCACACCCTCCTTCCTTGGTACTAGAGAAGCAAGTATAGAGAATGTTTAGACTGATCAGAGAATAATTTTCTAGGGATCATTCTGAAGAAATTATAAATCTGACTCAAACCAAGAAACTACTAGAGTAATGCATGTCAGGGATCCTCCATCATGTGTCAGCTGGCCATCAGAGCTCCAGACTCTGAATTCTAGGTTGACACCTGCATCCCCTGCCCAAATACGACACCCACTCTTGACTCTGTCACAAGTGACTCTTACGAGCAGAGGAGAGGCTGACCGCCCATAGCCATTCTGTGCCCATTCCTACTGATTCAGAGGAAATTCCTGCTGTAATAATTATAATTGCATTTAAGAGCAATAAATATCTGTGTGTTTAAGTGATGATTGAATTATAAATATTACTTTTATTTAAGAATGGATAGAAACCTAGACAATTACCAGACCAAACCTCTGATTTCTTAGGCTCTAGGAATGGAATGTGATGCAAAGTCTACAACGGCCTTGACTTTCAAAATAGAAAAGAATCACCGGCAGCCTATTTGGAGGCAGAGTGCAGGAACCTACAGGCAACCTTCTTGTCCTGTCTACAAAGTCCTACTCCCCTACCATAGATCCCATAGCTTCTTCAGCAGGAACGGGCTTGCTAGACGGGAGAACGCCCATGTCTGCTATAGGGTATGGTGGTTCCCTAAGAGAGTATTTGTCCTGAGTGATATTTGTGGAGTTGTACGTAGGAGTAAAAAGTCAAGAAACTTTTTGTGTGTTTTCTTTGCATGGCCTACTTGCCGCCATTACCTCCGCTGACACAGCACTGTATGGAGTCCCACCCAATCTGCTTCTCCA
Organism: Zalophus californianus; assembly: GCF_009762305.2. NCBI lineage: Eukaryota > Metazoa > Chordata > Mammalia > Carnivora > Otariidae > Zalophus > Zalophus californianus. The sequence continues at coordinate 107,671,015 of NC_045599.1, forward strand.
TCTCCTGCTTTTCATCAGCACCATGTCCAATGTCACTATGACCCTAACAAGCAGGGAGAATGAGTGGTGAACATTTTATAATCTGGCTTGCTTTAAAACCCTCTCCAGGTGGAAATCTGAGTTTTTTGGTGTTGTCAAACACCCAGCTCTGTCTGAAGAACCAGCCTTACCATTTGAGACAACTCCAATGTCATTTTCTCAGACAGATGTGACATTTCCTCCCTTTGAAGATTCATACCTCATTCCTTTGCATGACTGTATGACACAAAGTTTTACTCCATGTTACAGCTTTTTGCACTCTTACCTTCCTCTTCTCCACTAGAATATAAACACCCGGAGGGCAGCAAACATCTTTTATTCATCTAAAGATCCAAATCTGGTTGCGTGTACCCAATGGGAGTTTAATAGAACACAGACTTTGCTCTTAGATGCACCTGAATTAGAACTCACTCTCCTGGATGGACTACCAGCTCTATGACCTGGGAGGAGGCAGTCTGCCTGGAACCTCAGTTTCCTTAGCTGTAAGATGGAGATAATAGCAGTATATATGATAGGGCTTTGGACAGTATTAAATGAAATGATGTACAAATTATCTGGCACAGTTGCTAGCATAAGACAAGTGCTCACTAAGTGGGAGTTATGAAGCTTACTGTGAAATTAAGCCCAATCTCCTCCCTGTCTGTCTTTTGAACCGGGAGCTCCTTCCAGCCAGAGGGAAGATTTATGCCCATTTCCAATTCCAGTTTCTAACATTGTGCTTGGTCCACTGTAGGTGAGGTGCTCAGTGTCTCCAGCAAAAGTGTGTATTTCAGGCGTCTGGCTTGCAAACTTCTGTCCTGTTGCTTGTACAACTGGAGAATCTCTGATTCCACTGCTAACAGCAGAAAGAGAAAGCGAATTGTCTGGGCAGTGGGCAGCATCTGCAGGCTTCTGGAGCAAGAACCAGAGACTACTTCCCTTCATTCACTAGCATGAGGTTACTGCTTCAGTTTTCTATTTTCTGCATCTCCCTCACCCCTTTTTGTTCTTAAAAAAACGGAGTAGAAATGAAGTGGGAGAGAAAAACAAGTATTATATTGAAATGCTAATCTCATTTTATTAAATGAATTGTGGAGGCTGAGATAGTGATCTGTATCCTCAAAGAATAATTTCTTTAAATACCTTGAGCTCAATATTCCCTTCTGGACAACTTTTTATCTTTCTTCTTAAAAAAAAAAAAAAAAAGCGTTAAATTATGTTAAAGAGCCCCAATTAAGCCTGGCTTTCCGAGCATCCAAGCTTAGGGGGATATAGTTGGTGGTGAGGGTGAAGTTGAAATGCACCCTGAAATCTCCACTTAAAAACAGCTCTGCCGTGCCTTCTCTGGCTGGCTTACATCGTCTCAAGCAACTCCCTGAAGCTGAGCAGGGCTTATTTCAGGAAACAACAAATAAACACACCGTTTCAGGTCAAGTCCATTACAAAGTTGGTCAGGGCACCTGCAAGCTTCTCTCAGAGGCTTTGGCCCCAAAGCTTCCATATTTATTGGGAGCAAACCTCTATCTAAAAAAGCAACCATTTTCATTCTCCAGGGACGACAGCCGCTGATCCAAGTCACATCCTCTATAATGAGGTTGGGGTTGAGTTCCTGAAGGTGTTCAAGGCCAGGTCTGTGCCTATGGGTTTGTACTTGAACTTGGGGAAGTCAGATTCAAAGTTATTTTTAATTACAATTTTTTAAAAGACACTTTAACCTAGAATGAAAGGGTTGGGAGCAAGGAAGGAAAAGTACTCCCAGAAGAGAGGGAAGCCAGGGAGGGAATTAAACAAAGCAGGCGATCTCACAAGAATTAGAAGAGACTAGGACAGATGGGAGGGGAGCTACAGTGCTTCTGAAGGCACGGAATTTTATCCTAGAATAGCAAGGTCTCTAGAAAATGTTGGTGGGGCAGAAGAGGAAAAAAGAGAGGCAGGAGGAGCTATTAAGACAATATAAATGATTCAAAAATGTTCTAGACCTTTGGCACAAGAGGAGAGAGGAAGAAGCCAAGCCATTTTCTCTGGATGTATGTAGATCGGAGAGGGCTCCGAGTTACCAGCAACAGGAACCAACTGTGGTTCATTTAAGTAGAAAATTATTCATTAGAAGGCTGTTGGGTAGCCCCTGATCACCAGGAGGGCTGGACAAGAAACTCGGCAGCAGAGTGGTCAGAAACAGCACCCAGATTCACAGAGCAGACCTGGAAATACCCCATGTGCTGTCACGGTCAGGCCAGTCACTGGAGAGTGAGTCCAGTGCTAGTAATTGCTCTCCCCGAGAACACCACCTCGCTACGACCAGCCCCGTAGCCAGACAGAAAGTCTGGGGGAGTCTATGTTCTCGCTTAGCTGTGCCCTAGCTGGAAAATTACCTTTCTGGCATCTTCAGCCTTTCCAGTCAGAGATGAGCCCTGGGTTTGCAAGTTCCCCAAACAGAGGGAGAAAGTACAGATAGGAAAGCAAAAAAAATATGACAAAAATTTACTAGATGATGAAAACTTCTTTAAGTTTCTAAAAAACTAAGAACAATAGGATACCACAGCGCTCAGAAATAACCACCAGGTGCTCTAACCACAACTGGACATAATGGTGACAAGCACAGAGAGGGCTTATCTCCAGTCTCTCTCTGGAGACAGAGAGACTTAGGTACATTCCTGGTTTTAGTAATTCTTACCCATGTCATCTTGGGCAAGACCTTTTAATGACCTCAAGCCTCTGTTTCCTCATCTGCAAAATGGGGTTAACAATAACTTGCCAACACTGATGGCATGGCATCTGCTGTGACGTCTGCTGTCTTTGCCTGCCTAGAGCTTCTTCCCAATCCTTTTGTGCTAATAGGGTCCCTCCTTCCTATGGAGAACCTTCATAGTATAATCCGATGGACCAACTCCACTTGCCCTCATTCACTTAAGTGGATTCTACAATCTGCTCCTACTCACAATACTTCTGGCACCAAATGTGTGGGTCTTCCATGCCAAATAATTCTCCAATTCTCTACATACTTCATCTGGGTGTCCCATGATTTCATTTAGTTCTCACCTAACTAGACAGTTAGCACAGACCCCACAGGTTAAGGGTGCAGTCCCACAAGACTGCCCCTCATTTCAGACACCAATCACAAGTAGTGAGTTCTCAGGTTACCCACACTTTTACCTGACTTGGCCACAAATTAGGGGTTTCCATGACCCCCTCCTCAGGTTTCATAATTTCCTGTAACAGCTCAGGAAACTCAGGAAATACTTCACTTACCATTAGCCATTTATTATAAAGGATACTATAAAACATACAAATGAAGAGCCAGATATATAAGAGGTACATAGAGTGAGGTCCAGAAGAATCCTGAGCACAAGAGCCTCTGTGTCCGTGGGGTACGAAATACACCAGCCGCCTGGGATACGGATGCATTCACCAACCCAGAAGTTCTCTGAACCCCTTTGTCTGGGGTTTTAATACAGGTTCCATTCCATAGGTATGATTGATTAAATCACTGGCCACTGGTGGTTAACTCGATCCCTAGTCTTTCTCCTAACCCTGGAGGCCTGGGCTGTGACTGAAAGTCCCAACCTTCTAATCACACGGTTGGTTCCTCTGGCAACCAGCCCTCATCCTGAAGCTACCTAGGGGCTTCCAGTCCCCAGTTATCTCACTAACATAAACCCAGGTATGGTTGAAAGAGACTTATGAGTAAGAAAAGACACTCCTCTCATACTTAGCTCTCAGGAAATTCCAAGGACTTTAGAGGCTCTGTGCCCAGAACGAGGGATGAAGACCAAATAGGTATTTCTTATTATACCATAATATCACAGTGGCAGACTCAGGTCTGACCAATCATTATCCATTTCACATGTTACTTGGGCAGGTTTCTTGGCAGGTTCTCAGCAAATGGCTCAGGGGTGGCAGGGACTCAGGTTGAGGCAATCAGAATTCTCCCTGGAACCTTACTCCTGAAGATGCCTAGAGAGGCAATTTCTTTCCACTGGGGCTGCAACATTGGTAGGTGGTGAGTGTGAGTTTGCAGGAATCTATCTTTCCTACCTCAGAGGGAAAGTCTGCCTGAGGTAGAGAAAAAAGACAAGAGTCCTAATGTCAGTGTCTGGGCCCTCCATCCAGCTGGACACAAACTCAGCTCCATAGGTCTCTTAGTTATGAGAGTCAGTACATTTCCTTTCATGCTTAAGCTAGCTTGTCTTCAATGTCACTTACAACCTAAAGGGTCCTGAAGAATCCAGTTGTTGGAAAGATTACATGAGATAATGCTAAAAAGAAGCTCAGCAGGGTGTCTGGTGGATATTTTCTTTTTTTCTAAGATTTTATTTATTTATATGAGATAGAGAGTGAAAGAGAGAGAGAGAGCAGGAGCCTGGTAGTAGAGGGCTCCCCACTGAGCAGGGAGCCCGACAAAGGGCTCGATCCCAGGACCCTGGGATCACGAACTGAGCCAAAGGCAGATGCTTAACTGACTGAGCCACCGAGGTGCCCCACATATTTTGTTTCTGACTTTACTTGCCATAGATGCAGGCATTAAACTTGACTCCATTTAAAAATGTTATTTATTATCATTTGCATTATTAAGACTGGCTGTATCTGTATTACTTGTCATTCTCTAGGATAAATGTACTTCAATTTTGGTAATAATGTCCCTTCATTCCTGAAGGTTTTTTACTTTGTCCTCATTCTACCCAAATCCTATACCTTTCAAAGCTTAAGTGTTGCTATGTACAGAGAGTCCTCCATAACTACTCCGGGCTTCATCAGCCTCCCCTCTCTCTATGTAGAGCACATCAAGGTATGTATCAGGTCATTTCTGATTTGGTTTTCTACGTTCCCTCATCATATTAACCATTTCATATTTGTCTGTCCTACATTCCAAGCAGCACTGTATCTTTAGCGAGAGTGAGAAACAAATCTTATGCTTTTTAAGAAAATAAACTCCACTGCACAAAGCAGGGTTTAGCATTAATCTTCTCTGAAAATAGAGGGCAATTGACCATGTGAGCTTACAAAAAGTTTGTTTTTGTGAGCATGGATGCTCAGAAAATACTTGTTGGTAGACAGATTTCATAGACTGAACCAAAGATTCTGTGTTCAAACCTACAGAGGGCAAGAAACCTACCCAAGTAATATGTGAACTGGAAGAATGAGGATTCAAATCCGGGTCTTCTTTCACTTGAATATTCTTTCATTAGTATAGTACGTGAGTTTAGTTACTTTGAGGGTGCACCAATACAAAGTTATTGATACTTAATATTACCTAAATACTTAATATGTTCTGGTAGTACGCCTTCCCTGCATCATCTCATTTAATCCTATGAGATAAATACTATTGCTCTCCCCTTTTTGCCATTGAGAAAAATGGAGTCTCAGAGAGGTTAAGGGATTTGACCCAAGTTCTACAGCTATTTGACTTAGAAGACTTTTCTCTTAACTACTGGATCATTATGTGCTTTTGATAAACAAATAGTTTCTGTCCTTGTTACCTCTGAAAAGTCAACTGAAGCCTAAGACCTCAATAGCTTTGACACATACCTTAATGCTTCAAAGAAGCCAGAGCTTCAAGGCTCTGCTTCTGCATCATCTCCAGATGATGCAAGCACCTCTTTATAGCCATGTCCCACGTTTTGCTCGTTTTTTAATGGAGTGCTAATTTTATAGGCATTCTCCACACCCAGATTTAGACAAGGCGCTCAGTTGAGCATACTTAGTTTTTATCTAGATGTGCCACATCCTAGGTGAAAAATGTGCTGCCTGCAATGTAATTATGTATTCAGAATAATATGTACGTCTGCTGGGGGCTTATAAATCAATAGCTCACTGTGCAATATATTGTCCATTTTCTTGGCCATAGACATATTTGAGGAAACTGAAACTTGTCAACTGGTTGTACATTAATAATGAATTTGAGGTTTGGACAAGAAAGTAGAATAAATCTGAGTTGACATTTGTTGACCAAGAAGACCTCCACAACTTTCTCATCTGTCTGCTATACCCAAGACATGATCAAAGCCTAAAATTAGTCCACATTGTCACAGTCAGGTAAGGCCTGGTTCTTTGGTTTTCCAGAATAGCCTTTCATTCTCCATTTAATAAACACTTACTGAATATCTGCACGAGGCCCAAGGCTAGGGGGTGAACGAGACAAGGGCTCTGCTCTCTTAGGAGCTGGCATGTAAGTGGAAAGTGACAGACAAGGAAACAAATGCACAAATGACACGATTATTTCAAAAGTGACATATGTTATAAAGAAAATAAAACAGGGGTGCCTGGGTGACTCAGTCAGTTAAGTGTCCAACTCTTTATTTGGGCTCAGGTCATGATCTCAGGGTCATGAGATGGACCCCTCATTGGGCTCCACGCACTGGGGGTGGAGCCTGATTAAGATTCTCTTGTGGGGCACCTGGGTGGCTCAGATGGTTAAGCGTCTGCCTTCAGCTCAGGTCACCCCACATCGGGCTCCTGGCTCAGCGAGGAGCCTGCTTCTCCCTTTCCCTCTGCCTCTCTCCCTGCTCATGCTTTCTCTCTCTCTCTCTCTCTGTATCTCTGTGTCTCAAATGAATAAATAAAATCTTAAAAAAAATTTAAAAAAAAGATTCTCTTGCTCTCTCTCCCTCTGCCACTCCTCCTCTCCCCGTGCCCTCCCCCCACCACCACCACTCTCACTCTCTCTCTCTCTCCTAAAAAAAAAGAAAAGAGTCAGGAAACAACAAATGTTGATGAGGATGCAGAGAAAGGGGAACCCTCTTACACTGCTGGTGGGAATGCAAGTTGGTATAGCCACTCTGGAAAACAGTGTGGAGGTTCCTCAAGATGTTAAAAATAGAGCTACCCTGTGACCCAGCAATTGCACTACTAGGTATTCATCCCAAAGATACAAATGTAGTGATCTGAAGGGGTACATGCACCCCAATGTTTATAGCAGCAATGTCCATAACAGCCAAACCATGAAAAGAGCTGAGATGTCCATCAACAGATGCATGGATAAAGAAGATGTGGTATATATATACAATGGAATATTACTCAGCCATCAGAAAGGATGACTACCCACCATTTACATGGACATGGTTGGAACTGGAGGGTATTGTGCTGATCAAAATAAGTCAATCAGAAAAAAACAATTATCATATGGTTTTACTCATATGTGGAAGATATGAAACAGCGCAGAGGATCATAGGGGAAGAGAGGGAAAACTGAATGAGGAGTCATCAGAGAGGGAAAAAAACCATGAGAGACTCCTAACTCTAGGAAACAAACTGAGGGTTGCTGCAGAGGAGGCGACTGGGGGGATGAGGTAACTAGGTGATGGGCATTAAGGAGGGCAATGTGATGTAATGAGCACTGGGTGTTATATGCAACTGATGAATTACTGAACTCTACATCTGAAGCTAATAGTGTATTATATGTTGGCTAATTGAATTTAAATAAAAAAGAAGAAAAGGAAAGAAAACCGGGTATTGATATAGACCTGGAAGCTGAGAAGGAGTCAGCTATGCACAGATGAAAGGGAGAACATTCCAGGGATAGGGCAGAACATGTGCAAAGGCCCAGTGTGTCCAGAGGAAAAAGGAGAGTGTGACTGGAGAGTACTAAGCAGAGGGAGAGAGGAGTATAAATGATATTAAACAGGTGAGCCAAGGTTTGGTCATGTAGGACCTGGCAGGTCATTGTAAGAAGCTTGGATTTTATTTTAAGTGTAGAATGCAGCCATTGGAGGGATTTTAGCCAGAGAGTGATGTGGTCTGATTTATAAGCTTTCTGCCACTCCAGCTAAATTGCATGTACTTACTGCAAATTTAAAGTTCTGGAAGAAAAATTAGCTCTAAGCGAGAGCTGCCTGGGTACAAACTGTATTAAGCTCTATAGATTTTTTTCCCAGGGAGAGGGGGAAAATTCTTTCCCAATAGCCACATTCTTACAAGGCAAGGGCTTTTGGGAAGAGTTTTGTAGTATTCAGATTACCAACGGATTCCTGGAAAATTTACCCTTGATGTTATGGCTAAGAAGAGGGTTTTCTGAATGACATAGTGAGCTTCACTGAAAAGCATCAGGCAGGAAAGGCAGATGACCTTTCTTTGCAAATGGAGATAAAGACTTTGTCTTCAACCACCCTGATAACACATCTGCTAGGGACAATTTTGCTTCCTAAAGCCCAGCCCAAGGGTGGACCATCGATGGCCGATGGGCCAAATTGAGCCCACCACCTGTTACAGCATGGCCCATGAACTAAGAATGGTTTCTATACTTTTAAATAGTTGAAAAAAAATCAAAAGAATTTGGTGGCATGTGAAAATGATATGAAATTGAAATGTCAGGGTAGATACATCATTTTATTGGAACATGGCCACGTTCATGTGTTTATGCAGCGTTCTTGGCTGTTTTCATATAAAACCAGCAGAGCGGAGCAGTTGCAGAAGAGAAAAGAAAGCCTGCAGAGCTGAAAATTGTTACTGCCTGGCCCTTTTCAGAAGTTTGCCTGACCCCTGCTCTGACCAGCTGAACTGACTATACTAGAACTAACTAAATTGCCCTTCTGTTAATATTTCTTCTCATTTACATTCAGGTTTCTTTTGACAAGACTTCAAACTCCTGGCTGGTGGTTCATTTTTCCCCTTGGATATCTGGCCTGGAGCTAGTTAGCACGCACTTACCCTGGGTGAACTGTGATGGGTGGGTTAGGACTGCATGGCCATCCCACCTGTCACCCTGAGGTAAATCAGACAAAGAGAATAATGTGCATTTGCTACTTAGTTAAGTTTTTAGTGGAGAAATTCTTTATGAAAGTGTTAACCAGAATCATCAAAAAAATTGATATAAGGCACAATTTAAAGAAACACAGCCATACATACTTACAGATATCTTCGTGTTAGGCATTAGAGTTTTCCACCAGTAATTAATATAAGCTTGATTATATCTTCACACTTGAGAAGATTTCCATCGCCACACATAGAAAACTTATATGTAAAGAAAACAAAAACCCTACAGGATTTCTGGACCATTCTCTATCAAAAGCCTTGGCAGGCATTCTCCTTTTAGCCTTTGATCTCCCTGTCAACAGATGTCCATCAGTGAGCAAATTACCAGGAAAATGCCCTTCGAAGTTTCTTGCTCTTGATCTGTCTCTCCTTCTCAGAGAGTCAGGATAGATCTCTGCTTTAAAGAGAGAAAAGTTATGTAAAAACGTTGGGCTTCTGGTGTATTTGAAACCTAATGAGTCTTTCTCTAATCAGAAACACTCATTGTCTCTACCTGCCTTTCCTGTTCATATTTTTCCTTGTTAATAAGCCCCTCACTTTCTCCTAGCCCTTTAGCATACAAAAAAGTACCTCTCCCATAATATGCCAAGAATTATACTGCCTGCTTCATATGTAGCTCTTTTAACCCTTATCCAACCCTGTGTGTGTCTTTCATTTTCATTTGACAAGTATATACACTGACACTTGGAGAAAATAAGTCATTTGCCTTGGGTCACGTAGCTTTTAAGTGACACACCTGGGATTTGAACCCAGAACTTCTAAACCCCAAAACTCCTCTTAGAAACTACAATCCATAATAGAGTTCCTTATTTTGCCCAAGTTTTACTTTGACAGATCATTCAAGGTCCCCTTCCCAGAATTCGCCAAAGATAAATCACTTAAATCAAACATAATAAAGAGACTTGGTGTTCCTAATAAGGAAAAAAAGGACTAAAAAACAAAATGTTCTTTCCATGAGGCTTGCTTTGGGCAGTGGATCACAAAGTCTGTGAACGAACAATGTATGTTTTATCTAGGATGAGAATGATAGATTTGAGGCAGTGCGAGGGTGTTTCTTACTCCTTAGGGATTTAGCAACCAACAAAAACATGCCACATCTGTGTTAATGGAACCCCAAGCAGTGAGAAGACATGGATTATCTTCCATATTCATTCCTTAGAGTTTATTCAAATCTACTGCAGGAGTCTATGCTTCGGAGTCCAACTGCGTACCCAACCTGTTTATAATCTGATAAGGAATATATAAGTAGTAGTATTTTTTTTAAAGATTTTTTTTTTGTTGTTTGACAGAGAGAGACACAGTGAGAGAGTATTATTATTATTATTATTTGAAAACTCACTCTACTGTGCTTATGGTATCTCAATTACATTTTTATTTTTAATTAATTTTATTGAAATAATTTGCATACAACAAAATGCAACCATTTTGGTGCATTTTGACACATGTATATACCTTTGTAAACACCATCTCAATCAACATAAAGAACTTTTCTATTATTCTACAAAGTTTACTCAGTGTCCTCTGCAGTCGATTCCCCTGTGAACTCACCTCAGGTCACCACTGGTATTAGTTTTGACTGTTGTAGAATTTCATATCAATGGACTCACACAATATGTACTCTTTTATTTCAGATTTCTTCACTTGGCACGGTGCATTTGAAATTCATTTATGTTGTTGTGTGCATTGGTAATTTATTCGTTTCATTACTAAGTAGTGTTCTATGTTATGGAGATGCCACAATTTGTTTATCTGTCCATCTGCAATGTGCCCTTTGGCTGTTTCCAGTTTGGGGCAATTACAAACAGAGCTGTACGTCAGTATACAAATCTTTGGATGGGCATCTTTTTTGATGTCTCTGTATGAACACCTCAGAGTGCAATATCTGGATAATATGGTGTGTCAATTTCATAAGAAACTGCCACACAATTCTCCAAGGGGGCTGTATCATTTTACCTTCCCACCAGAAATGCGTGATAGTACGAATGTCTTGATCATATGTATTGGGTAGTTAATGGATTTTATCTTCATGATAATCTAGGGCTTTCTCATTAGAAAAAAATGACTTTTGAACCAGGAGAAAAACTGCCCCCAGTAGGCCAATTTCGGTGATGCTATAAAGATAAATAATATCATCGCAACTGTTACAAACCTAATTTTACTGGTTAATTTCTAAGAAAGAATGCTCATAGGTTTTCAAAGAATATGACTCAAAATTCAGTCTGTAAAAATTAAATTGACTTGGGTTTTCTGTTGCTTAGAGACAGGACTTGAATAAGTAACTACTGTTTGGGCATTGGTCATGGAACTATAGCAATTTAGGATTACTGATGACTTTAAAATGCGACCCACCTCAAACCACCATCTGATGCCTGCAGTCTGCTTTTTTTGGGTACTCAGACTAGGCCTGACTGCTTCTAGGGCATCATTAATACATGGGAACTGCTGCATGAGAGGAGAAGCAGATTGAAAACTGAGGACAAAGCTTGGGAAACCCAATCTGTCCCCACAATAGCACTCCATGTTCTGTTCTCATAAGGGAGCCAGAGAGCAAGGGAGTGAGGTACAACCTGAGGCAAAATGAACTTCCTCTGTCCCCTCGGAACTCAGTGAGAGGCAGTCAGGAACTGAGCAGGAATCAGAAACTTCTCTCTTAATAGTGTGAAACAGAAAGGACTTTGATTTAAGAGCCAAGAGTCATTAATTAACCAAATTAAACTAAATACTCTCAATTGCCAGTGGCTCAAGAATCACAAGGGAGTGGCACTGGGGGTAGAATCCAAGTGGAGAGCACCCAGTTTTAGACAGAGGTATGAAATAACAAAAATGGAAAAATAATGATATGTCTTAAATCTAATATATGAGAACACTGTCCGTGTATACTAGTTCTTTGCCTTGTTGCTTGCTGAAGATAGTTTTTTCTCAAAATATGATTTTAGTTTTAATGTATGTAGGTAGGCATTGATATAAAGCATATGGTTATGTGTTAGAAAGTGGAGTAGCAGTTCCTGACTTATGGAGCTTGGATGTGGAGGGCAGATGCAGAGTTCTTTGAAAAGCATAGCATTTATTGGTGGCCTGCTCAAGTTATAGCTACAGATTCCTGCAGCTTAAAAAGCAAGAAAAATCAACCTGAAATTATATAGAGTCCTAGGATAGTCCTGTAAGAAATAGATGGAAATAGAGAAAGAACTTGAATAGTGATCAAGATCTAAGTTTTTAGAGTATTTTCTGTCATGCTAAATCCTTTCGGCATGCTATCTTATTCAACTTTGACAAGTGCATGAAATAAGTACATTCCTCAGCCCATTTTTTAGCTAAAGAAACTGAGTCACACAGAGGCTTGTCCAAGTTTACATATTAAAAAAGAACAGAACTTTTCAAACCACAAAATTAGCAAAACAAACATACCTCTCATGAAATAAAACTATGGTGCCTGTGTTTGGGTCTGGCAAAGAGTAGTCTTGCCTCATGGCAGTTAAGGATCGATTCCTGAACCTGAGAAATGCTAGAATGATGCAGCACAAGTTAGCAGAAGCCCCGGTGAGAAATGGCTGCCTGTTTATAAGGAGGCATTCTTTACATTTGTCTAGCGCTTTCTGACACGTAAAGTATTCCACATATGTGATCTCATTTAATCCCTACTGTTGTTAAGGGCAGGGCAGTGCCAAGTTAATCATCAGTGCGGTTTGACAGAAAAGACAATGAAGTTCAAAGTTTTCAGACAACTCGCCCCAATTCCCGCAACCAGATTGGTAAACTAGTACTAGAGCCCTCGTTTTCTGGCTCTGGTTTCTGGTTTTCAGTTTTAACTCTTCTTCCTCCCGATGGTGGGTAAACTGGGTGGCAAAAATATAACTTTATGAGACTTCACCAAGATTCCCTGGACTAGACTATTTGAATTTAGGAATAATGATAAAAATAACATTAGCTGAGGCGTTTATTGCAGACTGTTTGCCAGACGTTGTGCTAAATATTTTACATAAATCCCCTCTTGAATCCTCTTCACATAAGCCTAGGAAGTACGAACTATTATTATGTCCATTTCACAGTGGAGGAAATTGAGTTAAAGTGGTGGTTAGTGGACCAGAGCCCAGGCCCGACTTCCTCCAGAGCTCCAGCGTTAATCAGTGAGACACACTGCCTCCTGCTATAAATTCAATTTCTTAGGTTAGGGTGGAACACCTCCAACCTGATGAGATTTGGAACGGTAACAAAGAGGCTGGAACAGAAGCCCTCATTCTGAATGTACAGATCAAATTTCTACATCACCACTAACAAGAATCCATTGTCATAGCAACAGACATATCAGATATTCCAGCTTGAGCACATGGGAACAACATTCTCAAATGATCCACAAGAGCACTTGCCTCTGCTCAGTGTTATCATTCCAGAGTTCACGTGAATTTTTTTTTAAATCCCATTTGTTCTATCCTTTAATTTAAACAGAAAAGCCAAGAAGCAGAGAAGGCATTCATGAGAGAAATTAAGACACAAAACCACTCAACGAAAGAGATACAGGCTAAAAAAAAGTTTCGCAACATGTGGGGCCATTTTCCTAATATGGAAACCTTTTATTTTATATCTTTTTTTTTTTTACCACCTACTACTGAATTCTACCCTGATTTCCAATCTGTCCTACAGTTTTGTGTAAGAAATAAGAGTTCTGTTTCAATTTATTTTTCTCCAGATGAACCTATTTTACCTGCTGAATCTATAAGCTAATGGTAAAAAATATATTACTCATGGGATATACTTAGGGTAGGATAATTATTCATAGTTTATCTAAAATTCTAATTTAATTTGGCATCCTGTATTTTTATTTGCTGAGTGTGGCAACCCTGTTTGGAGCTGGACTAAACAAAGTTCAACTTCTAGCTCTACCAGCTGCTTCCTCTGGTCAATTATTCTGAATCTGTATATGAACATGTCCAGTTATTTAAACATGCCCATCTTCTCATCTGTAAAATGGGGTTGATGATGATATCTTTTTTTTTTATTTTTATTTTTTGTTTTTTTATCATGTTCAATTAGCCAACATATAGTACCCATTAGTTTTTGATGTAGCATTCAACGATTCATTAGTTGTGTATATATCTATCTCATGTGTGCTGAGAATTAAAAATTTTAATTCTGGAACATATTAAGCACTCTATATATGTTTATTATTATTACTATGACTCTTATTACCAGTCGTCTTTACAACCACCAAATATAAGTAATCTCTGCCACATTCCACCAAACTTCTTTCCAGAAACATAAATGTTGTGATGAGTTAATGACACTCAGCTAATAATAAGTAGCAATTAACTAAATTCAACTCAGTAAACATTTATTAATTTCCTAATATGTGCAAGGCACAGAGTTAAGCGTGAGAAGTACAAAAATCAGAAGCTGGCAGAGCGAAAAGGAAACTGACAAGATGATCTCATTCAGTGCCCCTCACTTTACAGATGAGGAAACAAGTCAGTGCAGGAGACGTGATTTACCCAGCATCATAAAGCAAAATGGTGACAGAACCAGGACTTGAAGCCATCTTCCTAACTCTGAATCCACAGCACCTTTTACTCATCTTCCTTACCTGCCTGTGCAGAGAGAAAGCCCCTGTCCTCTGAAGCATCCACTCTGGTAGAGAAATACCAAACAGACATAACCACTGTTTCGTTTTGTTTTGTTTTGCTGTTAGTCCACTAAAGTAGATTCAATTTCACCTAATAATTTGATCCTCACAAAAATCTACTAAGTTAACAGAAAAAAAGAAAGAAAAAAAAAAAGCAGGGATTGCTATGTCCATTATTCTTAGGAAAACAGAAGCCCCTAGAAGTCAATTGACTGACTTAATATTTTAAGGTGAGTTTGAGTCAGACTTTTTTTAAATTTTTTATTGTTATGTTAATCACCATACATTACATCATTAGTTTTTAATGTAGTGTTCCATGATTCATTGTTTGTGCATAATACCCAGTGCTCCACGCAGAACGTGCCCTCTTTAATACCCATCACCAGGCTAACCCATCCCCCCACCCCCTCCCCTCTAGAACCCTCAGTTTGTTTTTCAGAGTCCATCGTCTCTCATGGTTCATCTCCCCCTCCGATTTGAGTCAGACTTTAAAGTAGATGCTAGACGACCTCCTGGTTTCTTCCACTGAAGCTGGATGTCCGTACCCATAAAACGAATCAAAACATTGTGTGAAGAAAATTAGTCAAGCAAGTGTTTCTTAAGGAAGATACCTTTACACAAAGGTGTCACAAAACTGCATAGGAATTTGGAGTGAGCCTGGAGACCAAGCAGAGGGAAGTAACCAATAAGGTTAGCCAGAAAAGCCCCTTCACTAAAAGCAAACAGCCCACTTGCCTAGGAGACCCAGAAGAAAATCCAGATTGAAACCAAAGACCAGGACAATAGAGCAGCCAGAGTCTATACTCACAAATTTCAGAGATGTGGACCAAGGTCATGTTTAAGGACACAGCAAATCAGTGGTCCAGATGGGCTTGAACCCAGCTCTTCTGAAATGCAGTTTGCTTTCCACAGAGCTACCTTGGCCCTTGGCCCCTTCCTCCATAAAATGGGACAGGAGTATTGAACCTACTGATCTCTGAGGTCCTTCCTGCAATTCCACCTTATGATCCATTATCTTCTGTTTTATTCCACCCTGGCCTAGTCTCTTTCTATATCTCATCTGGTTAATTCCTCCTGCCTATTTGTAAGTTGTATCTGCCATCTTAACCATTTTAAGTGTACCGTTCAGTGGCAACATTCACAATGTTGTGGAAGTATCACCAAATCCATTTGCAGAACTTTTCTGCCATCCCAAACAGAAACTATACTCATTAAACAAAAAACACCCTATTCTCCCCTCCCTCCAGCCTCAACCACCACTCTACTTTCCATCTCTATGAATTTGCCTTTTCTAGGTATCTGATATAAGTGAATTACATGATATTTGTCTTTTTGTGTCTGGCTTATTTCACTCAGCATCATGTTTTCAAGATTCATCTATGTTCTAGCATGTACCAGAATTTCCATCCCTTTTTTTAAGGCTGAAAAATGTTCCATTGTATGTGTGTACCACATTTTGGTTGCTCATTCATCCGCTGATGGACACTTAGGTTGCTTTCTGCCTTTTGTCTATTGTGAATCGGTAAGAACAAGGGTGTACGAATATCTCTGAGACCCTGCTTTCAATTCTCTGGTGTGTATACCAAGAAGTGGCATTGCTGGATCATATGGTAATTCTATATTCAACTTTTTAAGAAACCACCTTTTCCATATTTTTAAAACAGATTTAAGCAATGAGACTATACTTGTAGAAGCTCAAGAACCATGCTTAATTATTCTTCAATTCTCAAAAACAATTACTGAGCATTGCTACATGCCAGGATTACATGAATTACTGGGAATCCAGTGCTGAGATACAGATACAGACACAGTCCTTAACCTCATAGAGTTTTTGGTTTTGTTGGGAACCAGACATTAAGCAAATATATGCACAGTGAGTTTAATCATAAGTGGGAATATACTTTAATTGCAAAAAAAACACCAAAATCTGATTTTTAAAAATGTACAAAAGACCTGAATAGACATTTCTCCAAAGAAAACACAAATGGCCAATAGGTACATGGGAAGTCTCAATATCGCTAATGATCAGAGAAATGCAAATCAAAACCATACCTCATATCTATTAGAATGGCTATTATCAAAAAAGACAATATAAGCGTCCATTGTGAATGAATGCATAAAAATGTACACACACACACACACACACACACACATACACACACACAATGGAATATTACTCAGTCATAAAAAAAGAATGAAATCTTGTCATTTGCAACAACATGATGGACCTTGAGGGCATTATGCTAAGTGAAATATGTCAGATAGAGAAAGATAAATACCACATGATCTCTCTTATATGTGGAATCTAAAAAAAGGCTCAGCAAGACTGTTGAATCATAGATCTGTACTTCTGAAACAAATAATGCAACATATGTTAAGAAAAAAGAAAAAGAAGAAGATAGCAGGAGGGGAAGAATAAAGGGGAGTAAGTCAGAGGGGGAGACGAACCATGAGAGATGATGGACTCTGAAAAACAAACTGAGGGTTCTAGAGGGGAGGGGGTGGGGGGATGGGTCAGCCTGGTGATGGGTATTAAAGAGGGCACGTTCTGCGTGGAACACTGGGTGTTATGCACAAACAATGAATCATGGAACACTACATCAAAAACTAATGATGTAATGTATGGTGATTAACATAACAATAAAAATTTAAAAAAAAATAAAAATAAAAAAAGGCTCATAGATGCAGAGAACAGATTGGCAGTTACCAGAAGCAGGGGTGGTGGTAGGAGAAGTGGGTAGGGAGAGTCAAAAGGTGAAAAATAATAATAATTAAAATAAATTAAATTTTTTAAAAAGACAAAGGATAACAAGTGTTGGGAAGAGCATGGAAAAAAGGGAATCCCGGTACACAAGTTGGTAAGAATGTGAATTGATACAGCCACTATGGAAAACAGTATAGAGGTTCCTCAAAAATTAAAAATAGAGCTACCATATAATCCAACAATCTCACTTCTGGATACATACCTGAAGGAAATGAAATCAGGATCTCAAAGACTTATCTGCACATTCCTGTTCAATGCAGTATTACAATAGCCAAGATATGGAAACAACTTAAGGGTCCACCAACAGATGAAGAGATAATGAAGTGATACACACACACACACACACACACGAGGAATATTATCCAGCCATAAAAAAGAAGGCAGTCCTGACATTTGCAACAACATGGATGGACTTTGAGGGCATTATGCCAAATGAAATAAGTCAGACAAAAGCAAAATGGGTAAAGGGGAGTGGGAGATACAGGCTTCTAGTTATGGAATGAACAAGTCATGGGGTTAAGGTACAGCATAGGGAATATAGCTAAAGGTATTGTAACAGCATTGTGGGCTACACTTGTGGAGAGCACAGCATAATGTACAGTTATTGAATCACTATGTTCTATACCTGAAACTAATGTAACATTGAGTGTCAACTATAATTGAATTAAAGAATTAGAAAAAAAGAAAGACAAATACTATATGATCTCACTAATATGTGGCATATTAAAAAAAAAAAAAAGCTGAACTCAGAGAAATAGAGCAGAATGGTGGTTTCCAGGGGTTGGGGGCATAGGAAATGGAGAGATGTTGGTCAAAGGGTACAAACTCGAGTTATAAGATGAATAAGTTACGGGGATCTAATGTATAGCATGGTGATTATAGTTAGCATAACTTTATTGTATACTCCAAAGGTGCTAAGAGAGTAGATCTGAAATGTTCTCATTACAAAAAAAAAGGGACATATGTGAAATGATAGAGGTGTGACTAACTTGATTGTGGTAATCATTTCCCAATATATACATGTATCAAATCATCACATTGTATACCTTCAACTTACACAATATATGTCATTTATATCTCGGTGAAGCTGGAAAAAAATACTCACAAGTGGGATAAGTGGTATAGAGACCTAAAGATTTCAGGTGAAGTTCCTGAAGAAATGGTGTTTCAGCTGAGATCTGAAGAATAACCAAAAGCAGTGATAAGCAAAGTATCTTCCACAGGCAAATCCAGCCAAGCATCTACTTTTACAAATAAAGTTTTACTGAAACACAACCATGCTCATTTGTTTACATGGTACCTATGACTACTTTCATGATTTAATGGCAGGGATGAGTAGCTGTGATAGAGACCTTATGGCTCACAAAGCCTAAAATATTGATAATCTGGTCCTTTATAGAAAGTTTTCTAAGAACTGACCAAAATTCCCTAAGGAGAGAGGACTGAAGAGGTGGAAGGTAGAGTAGGAGGGGATACAGTATATGCACTGGCCCTGAGAAGTCGAGAGCGTACAGCAAAAATCTTTGAGTGGTTGCATTAGCTGCTAGGGTGGCTGCAACAAATTATCATGTATTTGGTGGTTTAAAACAACAGAAATGTCTTCTCTCACAGTTCTGGAAGCTAGAAGTCTACAATACTTATGTCAATACAGGTGTCAGCAGGATTGGTTCTTTTCAGAGTTTCCAAGGGAGAATCCATTCACACCTCCTCCTGCCTTCTGTTAGGAACTGTTGGCATTCCTTAGCATGTAGATGTATAACTCTGAATTCTGCCCCCATCTTTACATGGTGTCCCCCTCTTGTGTCTCTGAATCTTCTCCTTTTCTGCTTCTTGAATTGAATGTAGGGCCCACCCTAATCCAGGATGATTTCTTCTCAAGATCCTTACTTCCATTATATCTACAAAGACTCTTAGTTCAAGTAAGTCCACTTTCTTTTTTTTTTTAAGATTTATTTATTTGAGAGAGAGAGACAGAGAGAGTGAGCAGAGAGAGAGGGAGACAAGCAGACTCCCCACCGAGTGGGGAGCCTGATGTGGAGCGCAATCCCAGGACCCTGAGATCATGACCTGAGCCAAAATCAAGAGCCACAGAGAGGCTCCAAGTCCACTTTCTGAAGTTCCACATGAACGTATATCCTGTGGGTCCAAATTCAAAAAACTCTAGTAGTCAAAGAACTCACAAAGACCAGTGTGATAGAGGATAGGATGGGAAATGAAGAATGTCAGGTGGTGAGCCTTGAGAAGCTAAAATGGATCAATGCATAGGGGTCTTTGAAGGACATGCCAATGATAGAGGAGATTCCTCTCACCCTTTTTTGGAGGGTTGGGTGGGAAAGAATATTGTCATGTAATCTGACACAAGGAAGGAAGGAAGGAAGGAAGGAAGGAAGGAAGGAAGGAAGGAAGGAAGGGAGGGAGGGAGGAAGGAAGCAAGCAAGCTAGGAAGGAAATGTAAAAGAATGTGTTTTACATGACTGGATCAGCCCAAAAGAGACTCCAGAAATACTTTTCCAGTCATGATTTCTTCCAAACGGAGCTCCTCCCCCAATGTCAGATTGCTAAGTACCAAAAATGCTTGACAGAAAAATTAATATTTTAATGATGAGACTCTTAGATTAAAACCAACAAGAGGGGTGCCTAGGTGGCTCAGTCAGTTAAGCGGCCAGCCCTTAATTTCAGCTCAGGTCATGATCTCAGGGTCCTGGGATAGAGCCCTGAGTCAGGCTCTGCATTCAGTAGGATTCTTTCTCTCTCTCTCCCTCTCCCTCTGTCCCTACCCCATCTCTCTCAAAATGAATCTTAAAAAAAAAAACAACACAAAACAGCAAACCAAGAGTTGCTGGAGGGGAGGCGAGGGGGGAAGGGGTAACTGGGTAATGGGCATTAAGGAGGGCACTTGATTTAATGATCACTGGGTGTTGTATGCAATTAATGAATCACTACATTCTACCCCAGGAACAATACAGTATCTGTTAATTAAATTGAATTTAAATAAAGAATTTTAAAAAACAGCAAGATTTTTAAACTGCAATTTGAGTAGTGTGGACACTTTTTATCTCATAATTCACATTGTCTTTTTTTTTTTAAGATTCATTTTTCAAAGACTGAATCATTTAGACAAGTATTCTCAGGCTTATAGTCCTTCTCCCCAGGACTGAGGCCATGTGACCCTCTCTCTAAACTCTCTCCCTCCATCTCATTCATTATGGCCAAGTATGATTCTTGAAGGAAGACATTTAGCTGGTTACATCCCATGCTCAGAGCACCACATGGGTCTCTGCCATTGCTAATTCAGCTTGACCTTGTCCCTAATTTTGGGAACTCAACAACTTCATTCACTTCCCAGGCCCTGTCTGCTCCTTGCAATGCAATTCTAGTGTCAGGAATCCTGCCTTGCTCCCAGGGAATGAAGTTCTGAGTTGATCATTTGTTTGTATACCATCCCCTCAACAGTGAAGTCTGGCTTTGCTTCCATTTGTAACCCATTTCAGTATGCAGAGCTTGCCCTTAACTTCGGGATTGTTGCTGAGATGCTACTGCTATCTGATCAACTTCTGTAGCAACTATAAATGGTAGACCACAAGATTGGAGAAAAGAAATGTAACTATGTTTTTCTTAAAATGAATTTAGTTTCTATTCTGAGCTTTCCTTCTTTGCAGTAGAAACTGAACTCACTCAATGCAGAATACCCGCCCCCACTTTTCCCCAGGGTCGCAAGGAATCATGGTGTAAGTGGGGAGAAATTGATAAGGACCATTACCATCCATCCCTGTTGGCACCTTCTGAGATAACTTCATTCCAATCTAGTCTCATTGAGATCACTGCCGTATCCTCCCTTCCCCAATCCCAGGGCCTCTGCAGGTCTGGCTCTGCTAACTATGGCCTTACCTTATTCTACCACATAGGAGCGACTAAACTGTTCTGAGTCATTCTGAGGTCTGGGAAGCTTGCTGGTTCTATCTAGATACTTCATGCAGTCATTTCTGCTCCATTTTTCCTGTACCATTCCAGGTACAAGGGAACGCTGGGATCTTACTTACTCCCTGAGGTTTATCCAGAGATGCAGGAGTACGTTTCTGTTTAGGACTCCTTAGATCTTCCTAGGGATGTTCTCTCTACATCCAGCCCAAAACTCAGAGGAGTGGAAGAAAATAGGAAGCTCTCCTTACGGACCCTCCCAGGACCGCTCTGATCCTTCTCTCTCTCCTTCTAGTCAGAGGACTTTTTAATCTAGTGTCAGAAACAAGGAAACTGGACATGACCAACTATATTTTTCTAAGTCTTTTTATCTTATACTTGAACCTTGGCTTTTGAAATTCCAAAGCTAGAAATTTTATTCTTTTATTTTCTGGTTCTGGTTGCCTTGCCCCTTTGTTTGAGGGAGCAGTTATAGAATATTCTAGCTGCTGTATAAATAGAAGGATTATAAAGTAAGAGAAAGTAAAGGGGGAAAAACATTGATTAATACATCAAAATAATAACTCACTTCCTCTTCCCTTATACCAAATGCCTGTGGGCTATATCAGAACTCATCACGCCTGAGTTCTCCTAGCCTGGTTAGAGTCCCACATTAACTGCAGTGGTTCTTCTAGGACCCAGGTGATTACTGACACTCTTCAAAAATGGGATCCAGTCTGCACTGTTCCTTCTGTCATCCAGTCATGCGTTCTCTCGGTCTCCACTCCTTTGATATATGTATATTGAGCCCCAGTGATATATCAGGTACTGTGCCTGGCACTTGGGACACAAAAATGATCCTAAACACGAGGAAGCTTTCATGAAGGAGCTTTCCTAGGACAGAGCTACTCAATCTTGGCAATAATGAGATTTTGAGTTGATAACCATGATAGAGAGCTATCCTGTGCATTGTAGGATTTTCAGCAACATCCCAGGCTCTATCCACTAAATGGCAGTAGCAAGCCCCAGTATGATGACCGAAAACATCTGAAGACATTTTCAAAGGTCCCTTAGGGAACAAACTTGCCCCAGGTTGAGAATCAGTGCTCCAGAAGGAGAAACAGGCACACAAATATCATTATAATGCAATGAGGTCAATGCCTGGATAGAGACACACACAAGATCATATGGAATCCTAGAGAGGGCATCTAAGCTACCCTGGGGTGGACTCGGGTGAAGTGAGATTGTGATACCTGAGAACATAATGCTCTCCTAATGTTCTGAACCATAGTCCACATTGCTGTTTCACGTTTTTTCTCTGTCACTTACCACTTCCTTATTCAATAAATATTTCTGAAAACTGATTCCAGAAGCTAGACACAGGGATATAGAAATTAATGAGACATGGCTCCCACTTGCACAGTGGCCATGTGTTACTACAGTTAAGACCATGGGCTCTGGTGTCTGCTTGATTTGAAACTCTCACTTTACCACTTCAGCTCTGTGATGTTGGACACGTTACTTAACCTCTCTGATTTGCAGTTCCTAAGTCTGAAAAATAAGGATAATAATGGCAACTACCTCTTAGAGTTAATGAGATTAAATGAGATAATTCTTGTAAACCTCTTAGCATCTGGCCTGCCAGATGGAAGGCATGGGATAAATGGTAGTTTTTTATTAGTGATTGTCCAAGTTATATATTACTGTGGGAAAGCCTTGTCTAAAACCACGGCCTCTCATCAATGCCAGTGCAGTTAATTGGATTATGTTTGGTCATGTCCTGAGATGTGACAAGCAGAGATGCACTATCTTGCCCATCATTGGATTTCTATTAAAATGTCATTAAGATTAAAAGTACTATAAAATCTTAATTATGACATTAATTTCCACAGTAATAAATTAAAATTTCCAGCTACAGTAACTCTAATAAACAAACAGGGGAAAAAAGAAGGAAAAACCTCTGAAAACTAAACCTTACAGTTTTGATTTTAGCCCTATTTCTCAGTTGATATTTTCAGTCAAAATTTGTTTTTCTTCAAACTTAATACACAAACATTAGTTTGGAGACTCTATCTTCTCCCAGGCTTTGCACAATTCCTAGAGCGTGTCTGAGCATAACAATTACCCAGCAAAGAGAAGCTTGGGGATGGTTTAATAATAGTCTTCAAATATATGAAAAGTTATTACACAGAACATGATGACCAGCTGTTCCCTACTTCCACAGAGAACCAAGAAAAATAAATAGGATGAAAATTACAGGAGCTGACAATTTGAGGTAGATTCACTGAAGAACTTTGTGGAGTATTAAAGTCACTGCAGAAAACTGAAAAACGGGATTTGGAACTGGGGGTATAGCAAAAAGAGGCCTTGACAAAGATCCAGCTGATGTAGGCTCCTGTGCCAACTTGATACCCACGACTTTCTTCTGTAAGCCACTGACCCTCCGTGGCTATTTTCCCATCTGTAAAATCTCCCACACATCCCTCATTTATACAATGGGGTCATAGTATAACCAGAATTTTCCTGGGACTCAAGAGCTGTGGATACAAATAGGTCACTGTTGAGCAGTGATTCTCAACTGGGGATGATTTTGCCTCCCATGGGACATTTGGCAATGACTAGAGACATTTTCACATGAAACAACTGGAGGAGGCAAGGTGCTACTGGAATCTAGTGAACAGAGGTCAGGGATGCTGCTGAATACCCTATAATGCACAGGATACCCTCCCTAGCCCACAACAAAGAAACATCTGGTTCAGCGTGTAATCAGTGGCAAGGTTGAGAAACGCTGCTCCAGAGTAAGAACCTAACTTTCTTTAGTTGGTACACCTTCCCACTTAACCCTGTGCCTCAGTGCCTGGGTTTTGGGTGGTAACTTGAGAGTGTTTGGGTATGGTAACTACCACTATTCATGGAGTATCTCTAGCCCTCTGCCTCCTGGGTCACGGTAGGGCTGCACTTTCCTACCCTCTTTGAATTAGGTGTGGCCATGTGACTTGATTTGGCCAGTGAAATGTGAGTGCAAGTGGCGTGCTTAATTTTCAAGACTAATAAGTGATTTACTATGCTCTCTTCTCACTACTTTGACTGTCTTGGAAACACAGGCCAGAGGTCACAACGAAGCTCTTGTCCGCCTGGCTTCTTCAGTTACTATGATGAGCAGAGCTCCCTACTAATCATGTTGGACATACACTGTTAGCAAATGGTTTCCCCATAGTTAGGCAGATCCAAGAGTATGATCATTCTGAAGATCATATGGTCCCAGAAGAGCATTATGTTAAGAATGTAGGTTAGTAAATCAAGCTTCTTTAATTCAAACCTGGCTCTGTTGCTTACTAGCCACATGACCTTGAGAAAGTTACTTCTCTGCCCTCCAGTTTTCTCATGTGTAAAATGGGATAACAATAGCATCTTCCTTTGACATCAAATGGGATTATGCATGTAGAACACTTAGTAAAGTGCCTTGCTTATAAAGTGCCTCATTATAATTATTGACTGGCTGTTTATTTTTCCTAACAGCTTTGTAAGATAATTACTATTGTCATCCCCATTGCATGGATGAGGAAACTGAGGCACTAAGAAGTGAAAAGACTTGTTTAAGCCCACAGAACCCATAAATGACTGGGGTCCTGGGGTGGCTCAGTCGGTCAAGCATCTGGCTCTTTGTTCCAGCTCAGGTCGTGATCTCATGGGTCATGAGATTGAGCCCCACACCAAGCTCTACACTCAGTAGGAAGTCTGCTTGTCCCTTTCCCTCTGCTCCTCCCTTCGCTCGCTCACTCTCTCTCTCTAATAAATAAAATCTTAAAAAAAAAACAAAACAGTAAATGACAGAAGCAGTATCCCAGTTCAGGCTGACTGGCTACAGAATCCATGCTCGTAGCTATGACACGAGTATGATAACATGATAATGCTGAAGACAATGGAACTCTCTTCAAAACACTATCTGTTGGGCCACATCAAGTCACAGACAAGGACAGGGCCCAGACTCTACCCTCAGAGGGTTCACAGTCTATTAGGAAAGACAGGACATGAACTTGAAAAATGCCAAGGCAACCTATTATGTGATAAGTGCCATAAAACAGATAAAGATAAGTGCTTGGCAATTTTATTAAATCTCCCATTTAACCCTCAGTTAACCTGAAAATTCAATTAACCAGAAGCATTACCCATATGTTGCCATTAATCAGGTTTTATATCAGTTGAACTCATTTAACCTTAATAAGCAAATGACTGCGTATGTATTACAAGAGGATGTAGGAGCACAATAACTCAGACGTCGGCTCTATGGCTAAGTGTTTTCCTAAAAGCAAGGAGAACAATGCTGACCAGAAAAAGAGGGAGCAAATAATGAGTGCTCACACAACATGGTAACAAAGGGGAGAAGATGTTGAATTGTGGAAGACTAAGTAGGTCAGAGGAGAAAGAAAAAGCCCTTGGCATTGCTGATGTTATCTGGGGAGCGCCTGTTAGAACAGATGGTCCTGTTTTTCCAGCAGGCAGTGCAAAGGACAGTAACTGGCAAGGCAACGTGTGCCTATCTTTATCAAATGAACTGTGAGGATGGACAAGCCAGTGCTTCTTGAGCTCCCAAGCATGATTATAAGGAATGGTTAAAGAATTTAAATGGCAATGAGATTTAGGACATGGGCCGAGGAGCCGAGGAGATTATGCAGTTTGCCTGTATAAAATGACCTTCTTTCCTCCCAACCCGGGAAAATCCAATTCATCCTTTAAAGTGCAACTCAAGTGCCCTGGAAACAGTTCCCTAAAAGTTCCAGAAATAATTAAGTTGTTCCTTTTTCTATATTCACATGGTTCTTTATTTATGTCTTCTACTAGTTTTCACATTGCAATTTATACGATAGGCTTTTCATGAAAGGAAAAAAACAACATGGTCTTGATAGTATAGAAATTTTTGTCAATATCATTATATACTACTGAATGCAAAGTTCTGGAGCATATCTCTCTCTAGACAACTATGGTCCTCTTCTACTTTTATGAACCACATGTCAATGTTTGTGACTCAGTGGTACTCAATGAGCATGTATCTCATAATTTAATGGTGTTCTTCCTCAGCCTTCTTACATAATACAATAAAAAGACTATGCTCCAAAGACCTAAGCAGACAAGTGAAGCTTTGGTTAATGGTAGAAATAGAGGAAGGGGGGTGTAAGTATTTAGATTTCACTTATGAGTAAGATTCATCCTATTGACATGTGACATTAAGGAACCAAAAGTTCATCAAATTAAACCAATTTCTCCAATTTGAAAGCATTCTAAGTCATGCCAATAATGGAACAGGAATTCAATCCTTGTAGATTTTTTTCTTCCCTGTCCCATTCTTCATAACATTTTGAACCTCTATTTTTGCACTTTTATAGTGAAACTTGTTTGGCCAAGAGTTCAATTTTATTTGTGTGTCTTGAACTGAATTGGAAAGACAACCTTACCAATCAGTTTTTCTAATGACAGTATAAAAGCTGAGTCAGACTTATCCTCTCTTTCCAGAGAGCAATGAAGGATTTAATTCTGATATAAGGGAGCAGATAGGAGTTTACCCATCCCTTCATTAGAATCAAGGATTCAAGTTTATTGTCTACTGTGGTCATCTCTTTGAGCTCTTTGGCCCCTAAAATCATCGTAGCCAGAAATACTTGGAAAAGTGAAAATCTTAAAATTAATATTAGCAAATCTGGGGCTATGCCTTCACTTACAGATTGGAATCACTCATTTCCTAGCCACCTTCCAAATAGATCTCATCCAAATAGTGCTAAGAATATGTGGTCTCGGAGGACTACTGAACAATTAATTCCTGACCTGGCATTTTTCTTCTAAGATTTATAGCAGGCTTATACTGAATGTTGCTGATGACACCTGGATCAGTCAGTGATGTCTCTTGCATGTGCACTGGTGCGAGGGCATGGGGGCATGTGACATGAATCGCTCTACCTAAAGTTGTTTCTGCTTCCTATAATATCATCTTTACCTTCTCATGAAACTCACATCATATTTCCAGCCATTGCAAACAAAGCACTGGCATATAATGTAACCCCAAATTCTAAAAAATCATAAGAAATTCCTTCCTCCTGATTCCCTTCCACTGTACACCTCTACATGCTCCATGTCTCATAATTCCCACTCTTATTGGAGAAGGGGGGAAGCTGTGAGCAAGTGGACTACCATTCTTAAGTAGATGGCTCTGGAGTTAGGGCCTGTCAGTTCTCAGAGAGAACAATAAGCTAGAAAAATTCACTTAGAGATTAAAATATTCATTTTTTTACTCCACCAACATTTATAAGAGTACCACCATATAAAGAGAATCTCTCAAGGTTCTAGAGTAGGCTTTTGCTCTTATTCTGCAGGGCTTATAATGTAGAGCTAGAAGCTGCCAAATTAGCCCTCTTCCCTCTTGCATTTTACAGAAGTCATAACTGAGGCTTAATTTATGAGACTTGCCCAAGACTCTTGTCCAGTAAATGGTGTGGACAAAACATTTAATACAGAAGAAGTAATCACTTGAAATATGTATTTGGTTACCAGTTATTTCTAACATCAATATCAGCCAAAACTGTGAGTCTTTAAATTTGTCTTTACCACCTTTGTTAACTCCCTTCTGTACTCTGCTCACTGATCTCCTCTGGAGGATATTTTAAATAAAGAGTATTTATTTTATTTATCCCAGGAAACCTCATTGATGTGACAAGTTTAAGAAAAGGTGTTCAAGAAAGAAATAAAGATTAGTCTATAGAGAAGGATTAGGAGACCTTTGTTTCTAATTATGGGAAGGGGGCATGTTCTGGTATAGGTAGCAAAGTAATTCAGAGAAGCCCTCCTGCTGAGGACAGTCAGAACATATGGACAAAATATAAATTGTCTGCTTAAAGGCATCAGAGAGGTAGTAAGATTGTGGAATCTTACTAGACCAAGATGTTGGAGGAAGTAGTCTAGAGGTAAGTCAGACATGTAAGGGCCACCTCTGACCTTAGGGCATTTGCAAACTGGAATAGACATGAGAGGCTAAACAGCACTTTGACATTCTTCCGGGAAGTGTTTACAGAGAGAAACACAAACAACCTACAGATACATTTTTTAAAATTAACAAACGAGAATAGCAAGTCCATTGATGCAAAGTTAATATTAAAAATACCAACAGTAGAGAGAAAATGAAATTTAAACTAAATTATAATACCTTCACAAATTCCAAATACTTTGGGATTAGCTTTAAAAAAATGTATACAAGACCAGTATTCTGAGAATCACAAATTAGTGATTCTCAATGTATCCTAGGACCAGCATTATGAGCATCACCTGGGAACTTCTTAGGAATGCAAATACTCAGGTCACATGCTGGATGTACTCAGACTCTGGGGTGGGGACCCAGCAATCAGGATTTTAGCAAGAAATCTAGGTGATTCTGAGGCATGCTGAAGTTTAAGGAGCTCTGCTCAAAAGCACTATTGAAGGAACTTAAAGAAGACAAATAAATTGGGAGATATACTATATTTTTAGATTAAAAGTCTCATAATGTAATGAAGTTAATTTTCTATTTGAACTATAGGTTCAAAGTAATTCCAATCAAAATCCCAACTGATGTATGCATGCATATGTGTGTTTGTAAGTTGATAAGCTTATCTAAACATTCATATGGAAATGCAAAGGGCAAAGAATAGATAAGAATTTTTGATGAAGATGAGTTGGGAGGATTTGCTGTAATAGATATCAAGACTTATTTTAAAACTTCAGGAGTTAAAACTGTGTGGTAGACAAATAGAGAGAAAGGAGAGCCCAGAAACAGACCCATACTTCAGAGGACATTTGACTTATTATCAAGTTTGCACTGTAGATAGTTTTCAATAAATGATGCTGGGTCAGTAGAATAGTTATCTATGAAAAGAAGTGAAACTTGAACTTACCTCACACCAGAAGCAAATATCTCATCTAAATACGAACGCCCAAACAATAAAGCTTCTAGAAAGATAACATAGGAGGATATCTTTCTGTACCCCAAGGTAGGAAGAGACATCTCAAATAAATTCAGAAGAAAGAGAGTGATAAATGGGACTACATTAAGTTAGAATTTTCTGCTCAAAGGATGCTATTAAGAGAATAAAAAGGTGAGCAGTAAGTTGAAGACATGTTTTACACTTTAACTGACAAGGGTTTCATGTCTTGAATATACATATATTTTAAAATTACAAATCCCTAAGACAATGATGACTAATTGAAAAATTGACAGGTAAATTGAACAGGCACTGGCCAAAAGGGATTGATAAAATGTCCAGTAAGATATAAAAATATGTTCAGCTTCAGCGCACCTGGGTGGCTCAGTCGGTTAGGCATCCAACTCTTGATTTCAGTTCAGGTCATGATCTTGGAGTTGTGAGATCAAGCCCTGCATCAGGCTCACGCACTGGGCATGGAGCCTACTTGAGATTCTCTCTCTCCCTCTGCCCCTCCCCACCACTCTCTCTCTCTCTCTCTCAAAAAAAAAAAAAAAAAGCTCTAGCCTCATTAGTAATCAGGAGAATGCAAATAAAAACTACAATGAGAAACCACTAGACTGTCTAAAAATAAACTGAACAAAAATAAATAAATAAAAATAAACTGAACATACCAAGTATCGAACAGAATACAGAGCAGTGGGAACTCTCATGTCCTGGTGGTGGAGTTGAAACTGGTAAAAGCCACTTTGGAAAAGATTGCCAGTGTCCATAAAAGCTAAACATACACCTCTCCTATGATCTAGCATTTTCTTTCTCTGGGAGTCATCCAACTCAAATGCTTGTGCCACCAAGAGATATGAACAACAATGACCACAGCAGCATTATGTGTAATAGCTAAAAGCTAGAAATGACCCAAATGTCCACCAACAACAGAATGGATAAATACATTGTAACAGATCCAAACAACACAGCATGAAGATAAAGGTACACGTATATCATGGATGAATCTCACAATCACAGTCCTGAACCAAAGAAGACACAAATTATTCCATTTAAATGAAGTTTGAAAACAGAAAAAACTAGCCTGCAACATGTAGGGATACATAAATAGGTGATAACTATACAAAATGTTAGTGTATACCATAAAAATCAGGACGGTGCTTACCTTTGTGGAAGGAAGATTTTAATTAGGAAGGAATATGGGGTCCTTATGAGGCGGTAGAAATTTTCTATTTTTTTAAGATTTATTTACTTACTCATTCATTCATTCATTCATTCATTTGACAGAGAGAGAGAGAGAGCATGAGCAAGGGGAGCAGCAGAGGGAGAGGGAGAAGCAGGACCCCTGCTGAGCAAAGAGCCCAATGTGAGACTTGATCCCAAGATGCCGGGATCAAGACTGAGCTGAAGGCAGACGCTTAACTGACTGAGCCACCCAGGTGCCCCGAAATTTTCTATTTCTTGATGTGGGGGGTGATTCTATAGATGATGCTTTATAATAATTAAGCTGTATATTTTTTATTATGCTATGTTAGTCACCATACAGTACATCATTCGTTTTTGATGTAGTAAGCTGTTTATTTATGTTTCATGACTTTTCTCTGTGTGATTTATTTCACAACAAAAAGGTTAACAATAAAGCCATTGATTTTGAAATAAATTGTAAGCCATAGTTACTGATTACATATAATGTGTCGGATATTGTACTGAGACCTTTACATTAATTAACTCACTTAATCATCAAACAACCCTAGGAGGTACAGAGTGTTATTATCCTCATTTTAGGGATAAGAAGATGGAGCGCTGGTTCTCAACTTTGGCTCACATTAGACCACTTAGGGAATTTTTACAATTCCTGATAGCCTGGCTGTTCTCCAGCCTAATTAAGCTAGAACTTCTGGAGGCAGGACCCAACCAAGCATCATTCTTTTTTAAAACTTCCCTTGTATTTCCAAAGGGTGGCCAAGTTTGAGAACCATAAAATAGCATCATAGGAAGATCATATAATTTGTCCATAACTAGAGAGCTTCCCTGGAATTCAAACCCAGGTAATATGATACCAAGGCTCCTGCTCTTAACCACTACACCTGATGGCCTCTTGGGTGAATGAGATAACATTTCCCCCTCAAGTACCCCCACAATCCAGGACTGAGAACTAGGAGAGAAATGTGCAAACCAGCTCCTCAGAATGCCTAGAGCAAGTCGTGGCATTAGGGTCGGGGCCATGTTGCAGGTGAGGCTGAAAGGACAGATGAGAAATCAGGGGCAGGGGCAGGTCTGTATGCCAAGTACTGGGGGCTTTATTCTTCTGGCAATGGGGAGTGTTGTGCATCTTGGCGAAGGTGTTCTGACTTCAGTGCATGGATGCCATGTGAACAAGAGCAAGACAAGAGGGAGGAGAGGCACCTAAAGGACAATGGCAATCACCCACAAAATGGATAAAGAGCATCTGAACCAAGCCATTGTGGTAGGAAGTAGCAGGAGGAAGCCTTTGTAGAAATACTTAAAGGGGAAGACTGGCATGACTTGACTACAATATGGGATGAAGGATAGAGGGAATCTAGGATGGTGCTGATGTGGGGGGTGGATGATATCATTAACTGGTATCAAGAGAACAAGAGCGGAGGACCTGGAGGGGAGGGTAATGAGATCCATTTGGGTCGAGTTGGCGGTGACTGTGGGAACTTCAAAAGTCAGCTGGAAGTAAAAACCTAAAACTTAGGAGAGAGGTCACTACTTAGAAATACAGTTTGAGACATCATCAACATATAGATGATAGAAAAACTCTGAGAGTGGGTGAGATTGCCCCAGCTACCACCACTCTCTGAAGTACATATTCTTATATTTATTCTTTTAATATTTATTTTGTAGGTCTTGCAACCGTACCTCTGCAGTAAGCAAAGGAGACAATGGCCCGAACGTCCCAGTGCATGCCTTGCAAACTGGCAAATTCCTGAATATGCCATTTAGTCTCTTGGAATCTCAGTTTTCTCGTCTGTAAAACTAAGCTAATTATCAAGAACTCTCTCACAAATTTGCTGGGAGAATCACTTTACAAGTACTGATGCTTATGGGTATTAATATGTTCTTCATTTTTATAACAAGGGCATCAGGCTTTTTGTTTTTTGGTTTTTTTTAAGCCTCCTGTCACATGGATAGGAGTGGAATATAGGAACTGAATTTCTAGTCCTGGGTTCTTTCCTTTAACTTATTTCCTAACCTTTTCTCCATTACTCCTGGCCAAAAAAAAAAAATTGTAAATAAGAAATATGTCTTTGAGGAAATATATTTTGATGGTCATCATCACTGTTAGCACTCATTGAGTCCTACATGCAGGGGCACGATTTTCTAAGTGCCTTATATGAATTAATTCATTGATTTCTCATGACAACCCTATGAAATGGGTCCTAGTATAATTCCCAATTTAAACATAATAAAACATAAGAAGCACTGAAATGTTAACTTTTTCAAAGTTACACTGGTGGTAAATAGCAAAGTCTTGGTTTGAACCCAGAGAATCTAACTTAAGAGACTACACCCTTCACCACATCTCTAGTGGTGGGACTTCAGATGACAAAGCAGGGTTGTAAGGCAAAGGGAGCTTGTCAGGGAGGCCTTTCCTCATCTCTCAAATGACTCCACAAAGGCAACAGTATCTGTGTGGTCTCTGCAGCTATGGGAGCATGAAGGCCCTTGTAGGAGACTGATTCCTTAAGGGGTGAACTTCCCCCAATTTTGTCAGAGATCAGTTTGGGCAGAAGAGAGACTTGAAATCAAGGAGAAAAATACATGACTCAGAGGGACAAGAGGGAACATCACAGAGAACTTGCACTGAAACATCCTTACTTATGGCACAGTAGTGAAGGAACAAAGCTGGGTAGAGGAAGAACCACAGGAGGAGAAGGCTCCTGGCTCCTGGAGGGAGAAGTACGTCTGAGTTTGAAAAGAAGGCATTGTTTCTTTAGGCAGCCAAGAGGAAAGCTAGTGACAGAAGTACACAGGATTCTTATTTTCCTGAGTGTAGGATGCATACCCTGGCTGCCCACAAGGTGATGGAGGGCAGGGAGATGCATCACATGAGGTGACACAGGAGATGTTGTTAGGAGTGTGCGGGCACATCTTTAAATAACCTAGGGAGAGAATAATTCAAATCATTGTTATTCAAATAGAGAAAGAATTACTCTTCTATCATTTTCCTTTCCATTCTTTTAATTATTATAAAGTCTTAATTTGATACTAGTATGTTTTTAACAACTCTCTGACACCTATAACCTCTCCTTTCAACAAAGAGACTTTGGCAGGTAATAGAGCATCTAACTAGGAATGAATAACATTCTTTCATTTTTATTGTGTTCATTTTTATGCCTGCCTTCTATTTATGTCAATGATTTTTTATTGGTGGTAATAAAAGGTTCTTTTCAAAGTAAATTTATGTAAGAAAAATGTAAATGTTTTAAAGAATTATTATATAAAAATTTATAAAGGTCATATACATGTATGGCAAAAACCTGTGATAAGGTGTGTAAGTGACCAAAGTTAAATCTTCTTCTAAACCCTTCAAATAATCCATATTCTGTTTTGGATCAGTGTCCTATCCCGCAGTGGTCAGTCCACACTGGGAGGATCGTGTCTTTTTGGAGATCAGTCTCTAAGATGTAGACACACTCAAGCTGTCTAAAGTAACTAAAGAATGACTAGAACAAAGCATAAAACAATAATCACAGCATAAGAACATGAATATAATAGAGGTCTCTGCACTGGGGCCTAAGGATTTCTCTGAAGAATCTAAAGAACTGTCACGTTGATGGCCTTTTATGGGATTTAGTCTTTGTCCACAAAGGACAGACACAGTTTTGTCTGTCTAGACAGAGACACTCTCAAGAAACAGGTTTTTGCATTCCATAGGCAGAATAAGGTAACAAGAGAACAGGCCTAAGGACTGGAAGGTATGCCTGGATTCTAGTCTTCCCACCAATAATTCTTGGTAAATGAGATTGTAGACAGGAACGTAGCTGAGTCTTGTGTTATCATGTACAAGATGAGAAGGTCACATTAGATGAGGGAGCGTGAACAGGTTCACCCTGATAATGATGATTACTTGGTATTTGCTGCCTGGAACTCCTTGTTCAGAAGAATTCCGAAGCCACGTTCAGGCTTAGTGGGAAGATGCACTGATTAGCAACACACACATGGATAAGAGAGGTGAGTCACCATGTCTCTGATTGCAGTGGACCAGATGTTCATATGATTCCTCCTAGCTCTAGAACACAATGTCAGATTCACATCATTTAATTTGCAAAGAGGTATGCTTTCAAAACAATTCTTGACCAAAAAGTGATGCTACACTATTTTTTTATTTATTACTATATCCATTAGTGTTAATTTATATGGATATCAATAATGTGTTTTCTATTTTAATGGGGTTATTATGACAGTTGAAAATCATGGGCCCAGAGGCACTATTCAGTGTTCTCAGAAGCAGACCGGGGGATCTCTAGGAACTTTATCAATTAAAATTAAATAATTGTTCAAGATTAACCCGTCCTTTAGGTTTTTATAAATGTACTGATTTAGTTGGCCTGCCAGATTAATGAAAGGGAAATTTTTCTCCCTCCACTCTTCTAGGATTGACCTGCACTTCTGAAGTGTGAAGAAAAGCCTTCATTCACTGTAAAGAATGTTTCTAACAAGCATGCCCTCTTGCAAGGGGATTTCCTCCCCCAGACGAACTGTGATGGTATCTAGTAAATCTGCCTTTATGATGATTATGTGAGTTCCATTTCATTTTATTTCTCTCCTCATACATAACATGCAAGATAATAGATGATGCAGCACTAAATGCCATGGAAAAATCTAAGAGAGAATGCATTTGTCAAGGGCCACAGCAGACTCTGCCTACTGCTAGTACTGCTAGATTGTGGCCACACTTCATTTTTCATCAGCATTCCGCTTAATTTACTATGAGTGTCATCTCCCAGGGCTGTCAGCCTGGAAAGATGATGCCCTTATTGTGTGGGCTTCACAGGTATTGCCTGTTGAGGGGCTGGGGTTGTAGGAAAGGGCCATTAGTCATAATTTCCCACTCTACTTAGTTGAGGCAGGCAGATGTCTTGGAGCTTGAGAAAAAAGAAGAGTTGAAGCTAAGCAGATGGGCAGGAAAATATCTCAGCATCTGCTGCTGGCTGTGATGTTTCTAGCTACCTCTCTTCAGAAAGAAACTTCATGCTACTTGCTACTTAAGGTAGAGCTCTGTGCTGTCCATATGTGGCCATTGAGCACTTGAAATGTGGCTAGTATATGTATATACACATACTGAGTGTTCAGAATCTGGTATATACTTCATACACACAACACGTTTCAGTTTGGACTAGCCATATATATATATATATATATATATATATATGCGATGGTTTTATATTGATTGATGCGAAAATAATCATGTAGTGGATATACTTGGTTAAATTATACATATGATCAAAATTAATTTTACTTAGTGGTTTTTACTTTTTTAATGTGGCTATTAAAAAATTTTAAATTATATACATGGCTTGCATTATGTTTATACTGGAACTCACCGCTCTAGAGTCAGAGTATCATCAAGCCCCAACCCCTTCATTTTACAGAGAGAAAAACCAGGAACCTGATTATGCAAGTAGCTTGATGGTGGTTACATAGCTGGTGAGTGAGAGTTGAGATGAATCTCCATATCTCCAATGTCTAGTTTTGACCCCTTTTATCTTCCACCATCTCCTAAGAAGATGCACACAGTTCTAAAAGTAGGGAGACCCGGAGATCATTTCATATTCAATTCCTTACTCACTGGTGGCAGTTTAAACTTTCCTATGCTTCAGTTTCCACTTTGTTAAAGAGTACAAACATCCCACATGGGTGATGGGAAATCAGAGAATAAAATGAGTTTTGGAAATCTTCAAGGACAACACAGTATTAAGGCAGTCTAGTGTAGAGATTACAAGCACAAACACTGGAGCAAGACCACCTATTTGAGTTTCAATTCTGACACCACTACCACCACCATTTTGGGCTAGTTATTTAAATTCTCTGGATCTCAGTTTCCTCATCCATAACAGTACCAACCTTATTGGGTATCTGGGAGAATTAAATTAGTTAATACATAAATACACCTATAACAGTGCCATGCATGTAGTAAATACACAGGAAGTAATAACTATTATTATTAGAGATGACACTACTCTACTTCTGTCATCCAAATTCCCATAAGTAAAACTCACAGAAAGAGTTGTTCTTAAATATAAGCTCATGTGTGATTACTCACTCTATGTGATTTAGGGATAGGTGAGTGACCCAATGCCCCTAAAAGGAGGCCCAATATCAATGTCTCCAAAAATTAGTAATAATTCTCTTTAGCTTACTAGGTAGAGAGAATTAAATGCCCATTACATTGCTTGAAAATAAATTTTAACATTCCACTTTAAACAACAACAAAAACCTTTCCTATCCACTAGTAGGTATCTAGTGCAACCATTACAAATATATTTCTTCAATTTAAAGGTTTGATTTCTCTACCTGTCCTTCTTCCTTCTCTCTCTCATCAGACACAGAACCCCATCAACTCCAAATAATTATCTTTATATCTGCCATTCCTCCAACTTCAGCCCTCTTTCCTTCTAAACACTGCCCAACTTACATAATTAAACTTACAGCCTCTTTTTTTTTTTTTCCTGTTGATGGTTCTCTGATGCCTCAAGTCTCTGGATTGAGTCTACACCACATCTCTCTTAAGTGGGTTTTTTAAAAGCACCACAAGACACCATATGGCATGGCACTGCCTTTTCTTTCTTTTTTCTCGACTTTTGCACACCCTCCTTTCAATTCTTTTTTCTCCTGCAATTCTCTGACAACTCATCTTCTTCCACCTTTTAGTTCAATCTTCCCTTCCCTCACCTGGACTTTTCTTAAGGTCTAGCATTTTCCTTTTCACTCTGTCCATTCTACTTCAGTGACTGGATTACCTTCCATGGCTTCAACCCACCTGCTATGTGTATGCTACAAATCTTTTTCCTTCTTTTTTCTGCGTACACACACACGCACATACACATCTTGCCTTTCTTTCTCTTTCTTTCTCCCTCTATTTCCAAGTAAATGGCCTCTTTTCACATGAAGCTCAAGACAAAATATCTTCTTCCTATATTTCCACTCAAAAGCCTGGGCTTTATTTCAGTTAATGATCTTACTATTCTCTCAGTTTTTCAAGATTAAAAACTTGGAATTTTCTTAGACTCTTCACACTGCATTATGACAAATCCGAGCTTGAGTCTCCACTTACTATCTGACTAGCTTTATTACTCAGGGTTCTCCAGGGAAACAGAACCAACAGGGGACACACACACACACACACGCACACACGCTTATTCTGAAGAACTGGCTCATGTGATTATGGAGGCTGAAATGTCCCACAATATACTGTCTGCAAACTGGAGACTCAGGAAAGCTAATGGTGTGGTTCAGAGTCTGAAAGCCTGAAAAACAGAGTAACTGATGGTTTAAGTCCCAATCTGAGTCCGAAGGCCTGAGAACCAAGGGAGCTGGTGGTGTAATGTCCAGTCTCAGGACAGAAATTCATTGTCCCAGCTCAAGTATTCAGGCAGAGAAAGGCAAATTCTCCCTTTTTGGACCTTTTTGTTCTATTCAGATTCTCCATGATATCCATCCATGCTGGGGAGAGCAACCAGTTTTTTTTTAAGTCTATTGGTTCAAATGCTAGTCTTATCTAGAAACACCCTCACAGACACACCCAGAAATAATGTTTAACCAAATATCTGGGCACCCTATGACCCATCAAGTTCACATAAATTTAACCATCGCACTACTGTATAATTTTGACCAAGTTGCTCGACCTACCTGAGCCATAGTTTTCTCATCTATAAAATAGGGTTGTTTGTGAGGATTATATAACATCTTCAGGACACAGCATATCCTTTTGTCCACCATGAATATTGTCCTCCAACTAAATTATTACCCATTAATTAAGATTAACTGCCCATGGTGTTCCTTTTTTCCTTCACAAATAAAAAATACTTATTTGATGTCAGGCATTATTTTTATTATTATTACTCCTAAATTTAACTTGTAACATTAACTTGGAGATTTTTTTTTACACCTGTAGTAACTCATTATAGTTACTCATAATGTAGTAAATGACTTGTAGATTATTCCTATGAAATGTTCTTTATGTCTCTATACTTTTCTTTTTCCATCCCTACAATTCCCACCAGGCTTTTGTCATTTCATGACAAATCTACATCCAATTTCCAACAATGTCTTCTTCTGGTCCTTGTTTCCATTCATCTACTCTGCCTAATTTCCTTAAAACTCTACTATTATCCTGTCATTTCCCTACTATAAGCTTCCATGGTGCCCCATTGCCTGCCTGTAGTAAAAAAGTAGTAACACCTAGGCCCTTCATTATCTGACATTAAATTAATTTTTTAGTCTCATCTCCCATGATTGCCTACAATATCCTCCACTCCAGTCCTGCTGATTTATTTCTTGGGTTTTTTTTTAAGATTTAATTTATTTTTTTTGAGAGAGAGAGAGAGAGTGTATGCATGAGTGAGGGGGAGGGGCATTAGGAGAGGGAGAAGCAGACTCCCCACTGAGCAGGCAGCCCAATGCGGGCTCGATTCCAGCACTCCAAAATCATGACCTGAACCGAAGTCATATGCCTCACCAACTGAGCCATCCAGGTGCCCCTATTTCTTGGTTTTTGAGTCAACTTTGTGTTCCCACATCAAGGCCTTTGTTAACAATATTAACTTCCTGGACCATGTGCCAAGCTCTTCTCTATGTATTCTTTTGAAATTCTCATTCCTTGAATCTTCTCCAGACCACTATGACTCACATCAGTTTTTGCTTCCTCTGAGCCCATAGCCATATCTGTACTTCTTGGTTGGTTATAAATCACGCACTGCCTTGGTCAGTAAGACTTTCAACCCAAGATTTGGTTTGAATTTAGCTCCTGCCTCTTACTAGCTGTATGAACTTGAATGAGTAATATAATTTCTATTTCTGTTTCCTCAGCTATAAAATGGGTATAATATTGCCTATCTCACAAGGATGCTCTAAGATTAAACAATATATTGCATCTAATGTGTATCAGCTATCCAGGAAGTAAAATACAACCCAAACATGGGGAAA
The DNA here is from genome assembly GCF_009762305.2 of Zalophus californianus. Classification (NCBI taxonomy): domain Eukaryota; kingdom Metazoa; phylum Chordata; class Mammalia; order Carnivora; family Otariidae; genus Zalophus; species Zalophus californianus. Next base: position 107,710,180 of record NC_045599.1, read on the forward strand.
AAGAGTATTTTCAAGTCATATATTTGATAAGGGTCCAGTATCCAGTATATTAACTTTGACAACTCAACAATAAAAGAACAACCCAACTTAAAAGTGGGCAAAAGGATATGAATAGAAATTTTCCCAAAGATATACAAATGGTCAATAAGCATGCACAAAGAAGCTCAATATCATTAGTTATTAGAAAAATTAAATAATGGAAATGCAAATCAAAACCACAATTGGTGCCTCTTCACACTCACCAGGATGACTATAATTAAAACAAAAAAAGAAAAACAATAAGTGTTAAGGAGGATGTGAAGAAATTAGAACCTTTATACATTGCTGGTGATAATGTAAAATGAGGTGACTAAAGTAAAAAATAATCTGCCCTTCCTCACAAAGTTAACTTAAAGTTACATATGACTCACTAATTCTACTCCTGGGAATACACTGAAGAGAAATGAAAGCATATGTTCACACAAAAACTTATACATGAATATTCATAGCAGCATTATTTTCAAGAGCCAAAAAGTAGAAACAAAAACATCTATCAACAGATGAATGAATACCTAATGTGCTGTAGCTATATAATGGAATATTATTCATCCGTGAAAAGGATGATGTAGTGACACATGCTACGGTATGGATGAGCCTTCAAAACATCATGCTAAGCGAAAGAAGTCAGACACAGAAGTCCATATATCGCATGGTTCCATTTATATAAAATGTCTAAAATAGACACAGAAAGCAGATTAGTGATTCCAGGTGCTGGAAAGAAATGGGGAGTGACTGTAACAAGTACAGAGTTTCTTTTGGGGATGATGAAATTAGATAAAAGAATTCTAATTTGGATGTTCTAGATTAGATTATAGGGATAACCGCACAACCTGGTGAATGTACTAAAAATCACTGAATTGGAATACCTTTAAAAGGTGACTCTAATGGTATAAATATCCCAAAAAATAAAAATTTAGAAAAGGGAGGGAAGTGTGTCAGAGAGTGCTTAGCTTAGAACACAATAAGCAATTTGCTAAGTTTCCCCTTGCCCCTCATTAAGAATGGTAAAGCCAGAATTCAAGATCAGGTTGTTCTGATATAGGCTGGGCTTTTCTCTCCACTGAACTTGACTCTCACAAATGCAGAAGCAGAGGTCGACTGGAAAACAGAAACAGTGAAACAAGACTTCCTGATGGTTCTGTTACTTTGACAAAAAGTTGTTTGTTCAGTCGTACAGTCAGTTTATGATGATTAAAGAAAAAAGTTATTCATATTTTTTGTTCAACTAAATGGGTCTGTTGAGACTGTATTGATAAATCCAGCCAAATATACAAAAGATTATGCACAGATAATTTAGGTGAGGGAGTAAAAGAATTAGGGAAGGTATGGGGAATATTAACACTGATTTGCTGAAACAAAATATTGCAAAGCATTGCTTTTGCCAAAGAAGTTATGAAAGGAGTTAATGAAATCAAATTAAACTTGAGGGTAAACTGGTTTGACAAATAATTCTTCAGCTAGAGACTGTATTAAAGCAAGGATTAAAGGGAACTAGTAAATGTTTCTGGAATGCAAACCATAATGTAATAAATCAGATACCCACATGGTTTCACAAGCTCCTTCTGCCACTTCCTTAGCCAAGTAAACTTGGCCAAGTTATTTAATTTCTCCAATCATCTTTTTCCCTCTTGTGTAACACATACATAGTAAAAAATTTCTTCATAAGATTATTGTTATATAAAGGGCAGCAAGTAGGTATACTAGATGATAACTCTAATCATTTATTATACAGGGCAGAAATGATGGTACCCAGTGTTTGGGTGAGGATCAAACGACAGTACCCACTTTTGAAGGAAGAGCAAAATTTTTCTATGTTAAACATAAGCCCCTGAATATACACAGCTCATGCCCTAAATCCTCTATTAATTAGGGATTCTTTATTTGTAATTTTTAAAAGTTCAGAAAGAAGTATCTTTGTTTACTCTTGGTGGAGAAAACATAATGTACAGAAAAATAAGATTCTTTTTCTCAAAGTGGCAGACTGAACTGACATAGCAAATTCTCCATCCCACATCAAATAATTAAAATATTTTAAAAATTTCTCTCTCAAAAAAGATTTCCAGGCCCAGACAGTTTTAGACAGGAATTTAACAAATGTTCAAAGACATTTATAATAATACATTATATGTTAAAAAAATAAAGACGATAGTAGGAAGGGAAAAATGAAGGGGGGGAATTAGAGGGGGAGATGAACCATGAAAGACTATGGACTCTGAGAAACAAACTGGGGGTTCTAGAGGGGACGGGGGTGGGGGTTGGGTAAGCCTGGTGATGGGTATTAAAAAGGGCACGTATTCGGAGCACTGGGTGTTATATGCAAACAATGAATCATGGAACACTACATCAAAAACTAATGATGTAATGTATGGTGATCAACATAACATAATAAAATAAAATTTAAAAAACTAACTTGAAAAGTAAAAAAAATATAATTATAATTTAAATGTTTAATGTAAAGTGCTTCAAAGATTAGAAAAAGAAGACAACTATTTTCTAAGACTGGGATATCTTTATGTCAACACCAGAAAGGGACTAACTTAATTTATATACATGGATATAAAATTCTTACATAAAATACCCATTAGTTGAATCCAACAGTATTTTAAATCTAATAAATCATGTCTAGGCAGGATTTATCCCTGGAATGCAAGATTGTTTCAATATCAGACTATCTAAAAAAAATCACCACACTAAAGAGAAGTATTGTGGCAAGGGGGCATACAGTCACCTCAATGCATACAGAAAAGTCAATATTTCACACATTTTCCTAATATTTCACACATTCTCCTTTTTTTATTATGTTCAGTTAGCCAGCATAGAGTACATCATTAGTTTTTGATGTAGTGTTCAACGATTCATTAGTTGTGTATAACACCCAGTGCTCATTACAACACGTGCCCTCCTTAATACCCATCACACCATACATTCTCCTAATAAAAGTTTTTATCAAAGAATAGCAAGAAAAATTATTTTTCTGATAAAACATAAAAAACCTTTCAAAAACCTACAGCAAACATCATACTTGATAAACTTTAGAGGCATTCCCATTAAATTTAAGAACAAGACAAAGATTCTCATTATAATGTCTATTATTATTTTGCTGAAGGGCTTAACCTATAGAATAAGACAGGGGAAAAAACTAATACAAGGATTAGAAATTTTTGTCATTTGCTAATGATTTGTCTATATGGAAAATTAAAAGAGAAAATGAAACTGCCAAAACTTACAAAATATTTTCAGCAGGATTGCTGGATATAAAATTAATTATAAAAACAAATAACTATGCATTATCAATAAAATAATCAATTATAAATATGAGGAAAATTTATCATTCACAGTAAAAATCATTCACACAAAAAAGAACAGATCTAATAAAAGATGCTCAGCATCTCACAGAGATATTATTAAATGTGTTCAATATATTAATAGAGAGAAGGAAGGAGAGAATCTAAGGGACAAAAGTTAGAAAGAGACCCCCCACACACACCGAGGCAAAGTGCAAAGAAAAACCTAAAATTGATGGTGGAGGTGACCTTGAGGAAAATATTACTGAAAGTCACAAAAAAGATCTGAATAAATTAACATAATAAAAACAATTTAAAAATAAAAATTAAAAAGATCTGAATAAATGGAGAAATAATCAGGTTTGTAGATGGAAAGATTAAATTCCTTCAATATTGAAGATTTTCTCTGAATAAAGACCATCATAATTTTTTTTAAAGACTTTATTTATTTGACAGAGAGAGAGAGCACAAGCAGCGGGGAGTGGGCAGACGGAGAGGGAGAAACAGACTCCCTGCTGAGCAGGGAGCCCAAAGAGGGGCTTGAACCCAGGACCCTGGGATCATGACCTGAGCCGGAAGGCAGACGCTTAACTGACTGAGCCACCCAGGTGTCCTAAAGACCATTATAATGAAAACAAAAGAGAATTCCTATTAAAACAATAACAAGGAGTAAGGCATTCATGTATAGAAAGACCGTAGGTTAATGAAAAGTATAGAGAACTAGAAACAGAGCTAAAGCATTGGCAACTTGAAATATAAGAAATATAACATCACAAATTTGAATGAAAAACAAGATTATTTAATAAGTGGTTGTTTCTATTTGGAAAAGAAACTAAAATTAAATCTTTATATCACACTATACATAAGAATTCCTGATGATTTAGACTGAAATGTTAAGAAAAAATTTTGGATCTATTTGAAGTGCAGGAGGAAGTCTTTTTTGACAGTGGGATCTGAAATGATTTGCTAGACAAAAGAGAAAAGCACAATTAATAAAGGAAACTGTTAAATTTGACCTTTTAAAAATTCTGGGTGATAAAACACCATAAACAAATTTGAAAGATAAGTAGCTGGCTTGGAGGAGTTACAACACAGAATAAAGATTAGTGAAAATAATTTATATGAAGGTCTACAAATTATTAAGAAAAGAAAATAGAAAAAGTAGCAAAGGATATAAAGAGGAAATCAAAACAACCAATGGCAATATGAAAAAGGTAAAACCTCACATCAAAGAAATTAAAATTTATGGTATCATTTCACACACATCATATTAATAAAATCAAAAGGTATAATATTACCAAACATTGGTGAGGATTGGGAAAACAGATAGGATTATACATCATTGTAATCACTTCAGATACCAATTTGGTGTTACCTGGTGAAGTTTAAAATTCTATGTAGTATAATCTATAACTCAGCAATTCTGGTTTTAGGTGTATACCACAGAGAAACACTGGTACTAGATATTGCATACAAGGTCATTTATTGGAGCAAAGTTGTAATGGAGGGAAAAGGCTTTTAAACAACCTACAGGTTCACTAATAGAAAAAATTGATAAATAAATTATGGTACCTTCACAGATGAAATACTATAAAGAGATTTTGCAGTGCTATGATTTAAATGAAGTAACTAGGTCTACATAGATGGACAGATTTAGAAGCCATAATGTTAAATGAAAAGAATAAGATATATACCCTAAGTTAGAATTATATCAATTAAAACACACAAATGAATATCACATAATATTTGTTGGTTATATATATGTATATATTTAGCCAAAAAAATGCACATAGGAAGGCATCCCAAACAGTATTGCCTCTGGGAAGAAAAAGAAGAAATACAGAAAGAAGGTCTAACATGGCATGTTGATTGGAGACCCAGAAGAAGCAGAGAGAAGGAAGAAACAGAAGAAATATTTGAACAGATGATGGCTGAGAATTTTCCCAAACTGAAGAAGGATACCAATGTACAGATTTAAGAAACACAAGGAGCTTCCTGTGTGCTTGGGATATAGAGAGCAGAAAAAAAACATTCCTCCTTACAATAACAACACAAAAGTCAGAAAAACTTCAAGGTCATGACTTTTCTTAAACCTATCAGAAAGCTGAAGTCTTAGGGCAACAGCAAGTCTAAACCTAAGGAGAGACAGGTGCTTGCAAGAGAGGATGGATCTGAGTACTTGCTTACCTGAATAGACAAAGCCAGACACTGTAGGAAGAGTTCAGCTGGAATTGTTCATGAATAAGTAAAGGCCAGGTGTGGGCTGGTGAGAATGTGGAGAGTCCCTTGGGGCTGCAAATACAGGAGTTTATGTGATGCAATTGTAGTTACATCCACAGCCCTCAGTGGGCACCTGCCAAAACACTGGTGAGGCTCCTGAGAGGACATCTCTCCTGGAACAGCAACCATAGCTGCAGGGCCAGAAAGCCTACCCAGACCCTTCTTTCTTTCTCCCCTATCAAACTGGGGAAGGGAGGAAGCAATCTTGCCCCCGACCCATTACTCAGGTGAAACCCCACTGAAACTGAGGGAAGGGAACAGAAAAAAAATCCATCTACCCCTAAACAAGAAGCAGATACAGCTGAGTCCAGAACTACAGCTGGGGGAAGAGGCAGGAGCTCTGAGAAGACCATACTCACAAGACCAATAGACATGATACCTGCCAAAGACTCAGGCTTAATCAGAACAAAGAAGGCTCCTCACCAACCCTCACAAACAAGCATCCATAACCAGCATAACAGAAACTTCTGGGAGAAGAAGGAGAGAATCAAAGGGACAAAAATGTAGAGCGAGACCCTTCCTAAAGCAAAGTGCAAAATTAAACCTTAAGCTGGTGGTGGAGCTGACCTTGAGGAAAACCATCTAGCAAATTACCCCTTCTCCTAAACAGAAGGTACAGCTAGAGGAATATAAAATGTGGTACACAGAATATAGCCACAGCAACTACACGCCTCAAACCCAAGTCATCTTCTGACTAGAATGGCTCAAAATCCTCAATGAAAGCAAAGATTAATTCATGAGGAAGACATGAATTTCCTAATAATATGGCCCCAAAATATACTAGATAAAAATTAGTATCATTATAAGGAGAAATAAACCAGTTAATAATCAGAGTAGATTTAAATACACCCTTCTCAGTAATTGACATAACAGACATACAAAACACCAGCAAAGGTACAGAAAAATTGAACACGGGTAGCGATCATGGTCTAAGGGACATATATAGAAAATTGTGTTCAAGGACTAGAGAACACACATTCATTTCAAGCACACATGGAACACTTACAAAAACTGATCATGTCCTGACCCTAAAGGTGATACAAATTTCAGCTGATTAAAAACACACAGTTTCTGACTCCAGCGCAATTAAACAAGAAACAAAGGTAAGTAAAAAACTTCATGTCTGTAAATTAACAAATACACTTTGACCAACCCATGAATTAAAGAAGACATTGAAACATAAATTAGAAAATATATTAACTGAAAAATAACTAAATGCCCCTTATCAAAATGTGAGATTAAGCCAAAACTGTAATTAGAGGGAAAATTATAGCTTACAAACATATATTATAAAAAAAGAGAGGACTACAAATTATGAATAAGCATCCATCTCAAGAGGTTAAATGACAAAGAAAAAAATAAAAACCAAAGGAAATAGAAGAAAAAACATGTTTAAATAATAGAAATCAGTGAAATAAATATTCAGGGAAATGAACCAATGAAGAATTATTCTCTTGAATAAAATAATAAAATTGATAAACCTCTGATGAGATGGTTAAGGAAAAGAAAGGAGAAGGAGCGAATAAATAATATCAGGAAAAAATCAGGAGCATATCACTACAGATATGCCAACAATTAAAAAGACAACAAGAGAGTATTATGAACAACTTTAAAGCAATAAATTTGAAAACTATGGTTCAGCAGATAAATTCCTAGAAAATATACAAATTAAGAATACTGAATCTAAAAGAAAGAGAAAACCTGAATAATTCTTTAACTGCCAAATAAATGGAATCCATAATTTAACAACCTACTCACAAAGACTTCCACCAAACAGTGAAAGAACTATAGTACTAAGCTTTCACAAACTCCTCCAAAGATCAAAAAAGGAGTGAAAGTTTCCAAATTCATTTGATTATATTTCATACAAAAACCTGGCTATGACAGTACCAGGAAGGAAAATTTGAGCAAATCTTACTCATAAATATAAAAACATTTTTTAAAAATTGACATGTCCAGCAATATATAAAAAAGGGTAAAAATTATAACCAATTTGGGGTTTATTCCAGTAATACAGGTTTGGTTTAATTTTTCTTAAATATCCAATTTTAATAAACATACCATGGTTTTAACATTAGAAGAAACTGGTGAATGCGTATGGAAACACTGTACCATCTTTCCAGCTCTTCGGTAAATCTAAAATTATTCTAAAATACATGGTTAAAAAATCAGTGTAATTGATCACATTAATGTGATGAAGAAGAAAAATATGTATTTAGTTGTGAAAAAGCTATTAAATAAAATTCAAAATCTGTGATTTTTAAAAACTCTTAGCAATCTACAAGTACAAATACAATATCCTTTATCTAATAAAGAATATCCTTTATAGTCTAATTAGCAACTTAATTGCAAGTACTAAAACTCTCCCTTTGAAACTGGGAGAAGGAAAGCATGCCCACTGTCATCCTTCCCTCCACACTGTATTGGTAGTCCCAGCCAGGACAGTAAGGCAAGAAAGAGATATAATCATGCAGGGAATGGAAAGGAGGAAACAAGACTATCATTATTCATGAATGCTCTGACTGCAATATGTAGAAAATCTAAATTATCTACAAATTATGACAAGGAACTAATGAGTTTTGCAACATCACTGGACATCAAAAAATCCATTTCTTTTCCATATAACAGCAAAAAAGTTAGAAAATTAAAAAATACCTAGAAATCTAACAAAAGATGTATAAGACTTCTCTGCAGAAAAGTTAAAGAACATTATTTATAATAATTAAAGGATAAACTATGTTCATGAACGCTTCAATGCTGTCAAGATGGCATTTCTCATTAAACTTATCTATAGATTCAGGGTAACTTTCTCTTTCTTTCTTTCTTTCTCTCTTTTCTTTCTTTCTTTCTTTCTTTCTTTCTTTCTTTCTTTCTTTCTTTCTTTCTTTCTTTCTTTCTTTCTTTCTCCTTCCTTCCTTCCTTCCTTCCTTCCTTCCTTCCTTCCTTCCTTCCTTCCTTCCTTCCTTCCTTCCTTCCTTCCTTCCTTCCTTCCTTTCTTTCTTTCTTTCTTTCTTTCTTGGTAATTTCAATCAAAATCCCAAAGGTTTGTTGGGGGGAGTGACAGGCTGACTCTGAAATATACATAGAAAGGCAAATAACTATCATTCATCAAAACACTCTTGAAGAACAGTGGGGAGAACATGATCCACTGGAGAAAAAGACTTAGTATGAAGCTACAATTTTCAATAGTGTGGTATTAGTTCAAATAGAGATAAATAGATCAATGGATTCAAATAAGGATCCTATTATGAATTACATCAAAATCCTCTCCATTTCACCTTTAATTGCAACCTGCTACTGCAACAGCATGTTGGTCTTCACCAGCATCATGCATGTGCTGGTCACCACATCTGGTTTTTGACCAACACAGCATACCTCTTTCTTCCTGCCCTAGGACTTCTGTAATGTCCAAGCTGTGGGATGTCCACAGTAAGCACTTACACATTTGCAACCTGGAGGTATAGAGGAATTAACATCTGTGAAGTGAGCTTTGGACCCATTGAAGAAATGTGTGTGTGTGTGTGTGTGTGTGTGTGTGTGTGTGTGTGTGTGTGTATTTTCCTTTTGTTCCCAGGCAGAGTGTTCTAAGTCGCATTTCATATGGCTCCTTAAAAAGACTGAGCACCAGTTACATATAGCAGTAGCCAGTTCTATTATACAACCTGTATTGAGTTTGTTTTCTTGTTTCACTTTCCCAGTCTTGTACTTCTGCTACCTGGGGTCCCCAAATAAAAGATCTCCATGCACCATTTGCCTCAGAGCTCTGCTTTTAGGACAACCTAGAAGAAGACTGCTGAGTAATGGGGTAAGAATGGCATTTGAAGTATATGTTGCTGGCAAAACTAGATATCCATATAGAAATAATAAAATTTGACCCCTACTTATACCTCATTAAAAAAATCAATTTTAGGTAGATTATAGATCTAAATGTGAGAGACAAACAATAAAACCTTGAGAAGATAATGTGGGAGAGTATCTTCATGACCTCAGGGATAGGAGAAGACTTTTAAAGTGAACACAACAGTAACATAAAAGTTTGATAAATTTGACTACATCAAAATTAAGAACATTTGTTCATCAAGACATCATTAAGAGAATGAAAAGGCAAGGCAGAGAATAAGAGATTACAAGACATATAACCAATAACGGGCTTGTATCTAGAATATAAAATGAGGTCCTATAAATCAATAAAATGACAGAAAATCCAGGAGAAAAGTCAGGAAAAGAGTTGAACAGTTACCAGAGAAGACATCCAAATGGCTACCAGACATATGACAATGAGTTCATTAGCCATCATGGGAATGCAAAATAAAACCACAAAAGATACAACTATATACACCCACCAGATTAGTTGAACATTTTTAAACGAACGATTCCAATTGCTGACAAGGGTGTGGAACAGGGAACTCTCAAATTCTGCTGAAGGGAGGAGTACAAATTGATACCACCACTCTAGGAAAATCAGGAAGTATCTCTTTAAACTAAACATGGTTATTACCCATGACCTAGTATTTCTGCTCCTAGTAATAGATCCGTGAGAAATGCATATTCATGTGCACCAAAGGAAATGGACAAGAATGTTCACAGCAGCATTACTTGAATAGGTCCAAATTAGAAAACACCCAGAAGTTTATCAACAATATTGGACAAATCAATCATTGTGCATTCACACAACAGAGGACAGCAGTGAAAACAAAGCGACTGTAGTTAGACACAATAACAAGAATGATTATCACAAATGTGATGCAGTAAAAAAAGTCAGACACAAGTGTCTGCATGGATTTAGTTATTTCATATCCCAAAACAGCCAAAATCATAATGTTTATAGATATATACTTTAATATTAAAAATATAAAGAAAAGCAAATAATGTGACTATCATAAAGCCAGCATACTGCTTACTCTTAAGGGGAAAAAGGGAGTTGTAGATTCAAGTCACTTTGGGGGCCCCTGGGTGCTGGCAATGTTATTGTCTGCTCTATATTATACTTAAACAGGTAATTACTTTATAATGATTCATTAATCCACATGTTTGTTTTTTCTTCAGAAAGTATGTAATATTTCACTGTAGAAAAACTGAGGGGAGGGCAGCACCATCGCAACACTAAATTAATAGTGGGTTTTCACTAAATTTTAACTCTCATTATTCTTATGAAGAGGAAGTTTAATAAGCAGCCAAAAGCTAAGGATGAGACCTGGAAAAGTTTTTTTTTTTTTATTTAAATTCAATTAGCTAACACATAGTACATCATTAGTTTCATATGTAGTGTTCAATGATTCATCAGTTGTGTATAATACCCAGTGCTCGTTACATCCCGTGCCGTCCTTACTGCCCATCATCCAGTTACCCCATCCCCACACCCACCTCCCCTTCCGTAACCCTGTTTGTTTCCCAGAGTTAAGAGTTTCTAATGGTTTGTCTCTCTCTCCAATTTGTTCCCATCCAGTCCTCCCTCTCTTCCCTTATGATCCTCTGCACTATTTCTTATATTCCACATATGAGTGAAACCATACAATAATTGCCTTTCTCTGCTTGACTGATTTCACTTGGCATAATCCCCTCCAGTTCCATTCATGTCAATGTAAATGGTAGGCATTCATCCTTCCTGATGGCTGAGTAATATTCCATTGCATATATAAACCACATCTTTATCCATTCATCTGTTGAAGGACATCTTGGCTCCTTCCACAAGAAGAAAAGTTTTGGGGGCGCCTGAGTGGCTCAGTTGGTTAAGCGACTGCCTTCGGCTCAGGTCATGATCCTGGAGTCCTGGGATCAAGTCCTGCATCGGACTCCCTTCTTAGCAGGGAGTCTGCTTCTCCCTCGGACCCTCCCGCCTCTCATGCTCTCTCTCTATGTTAATCTCTCTCTCAAATAAATAAATAAAATCTTAAAAAAAATTTAAAAAAAAAGAAGAAAAGTTTTGGTCATTAAAATGTCACACTGCTGCCATGTGGCAGAGTTTTCCATATTGTTTCCTATACTTGATAACATTTTTGGGGTGGTAAAGAAAATGCAGCTCAGGGGCGCCTGGGTGGCTCAGTTGTTAAGCGTCTGCCTTTGGCTCAGGTCATGATCACGGGGTCCTGCGATTGAGCCCCATAGCGGGCTCCCTACTCGGGGGGAAGCCTGCTTCTCTCTCTCCTATTCCTCCTGCTTGTGTTCCCTCTCTCGCTGTGTCTCCCTCCGTCAAATAAATAAATAAAATCTTTTAAAAAGAATGAGGCTCAGAATAGTCAAGGGACTTTTCCAAGGGCAGAAAGCCATGAATTGCCTTAGTAGGACTTGAACTTTGGTGTTCTCCTTTGAGTCCAGCACTCTTTCTCCTAAATCCAGCAAATGGACTGTGAGGGGGAATAAGAAACTATAGGAGGAGTGGTCGAGAGAGCAGGAGGTGGGGCATTGGGCTTTATTTACCCAGTCCTACAAAATGGTTATTGTTTAAGGATTTAGACTTTTTATTTGTGTGTGTGTGTGTGTGTGTGTGCATGCACATGCATGTACTTTGGATTTCTTTGTAGACAGCACTATTGCTAAGCCACTTAACTAAGGAGAAAGCAAAAATGGGAAGGATTATGATCATTTGCCACAAGAGAGATTTTCTTCCTTTAGGTCCTAGCTGTGTGACCCTGTGTTAGAACTAGAAAGAGCTCATGTTGAATTCTTAATTTCAGTTTACCTCTTTTAATGACATTTATTGCTGCAATAATAATCACCCTCCAAGCTCTGGGTGCTGGAACTCACTCTCTTGAGAGACTTAAGAAACTGCCATATCTCACCTAAGAATAAGTTACCCATCAGGAACGCACTTCAGCCCCAGAATAATGTGATTTGCCCTGACCCCATTAGATTATATCAGTGTAACTACACAGATGCTAATTGTAATACTCTGTTATTTGCACACAGAATCAAGGGGCAATGTCCTGCCATAAGAGTTTAATGGCTCTAAAGCAGCAAGAAGCAGACTTTGTTATCCCTCTCTGGCTTTTCAGCAGCTGGCGGTCTCTGTAGGAAAATGCAAATGCAGAAGCAGAGCAGTTGAACCTTGGGTATGTTTGCATTTATACCTGCTAATTAAACCAAAGGAGAAACCTTAACTTCCCAGCCAAAAACCTAACCTGGGACTTCAGCCCAGGTACAAGCCAAGAGTGTGTTGTATACCTCACTTAGAGCAGTACAGTCCACTGAAAGTATGGTGTGAGCCAAACTGAGAGCCACATATGTAATTTTATATTTTCTAGTACTTAAAAAAAAACAGGTAAAACTAGTTTTAAATATCATTTAGGACAGTATATCTAAAATACTGTCATTTCTATATGTAATCAATATAAAAAAGTTGAGATATGTCACATTGTGTTTTCCATATTAGATCTTCAAATTCCAATGTGTATTTTACACTTACAACTGTAGAGGATAAAAAACATTTAAGGAGGGCACGTATTGCATGGAGCACTGGGGGTTATAAGCAAACAATGAATCATGGAACACTACATCAAAAACTAATGATGTACTGTATGATGACTAACATAACATAATAAAAAAATTATTAAAAAAAGAAAGTTTATATTAAAAACAAAAATCATTTTTCCTCTACCTTCTTATATTTGGCAACAAAGGCATGTTGAACTAAACTGACAGGTGGCAAATTAACAGGAGAAAGGCATACACATTTTATTTGATGTTAGTATTTTAATTATCACACCCACAGAGGTCTTCATAGGAGAGTGAAGACCTAGAGAGGAGGTTAGATCTAGGGGCTTACATATCATTTTAACAAAGACCAATCAATTGTGGAGAAGCGACTAGACACAAGAAAAGGAGCTTGGGCTTCTAGACATGGTGCATTGCGGGAAGGTAGACATATGGAGGAGACTAATTGAAGATCAGGGTTATTTTAGTAAGGTTTGTTTGTGCAGACCCATCTCCCTGCTGACCTTCTGTCTCCAGTGGTAATGGTTGTTTTTGTTCTCCAGATATGGGCCAGAGGTGAAGGAACAACTTCATAAGGGGAAGTGTATGCCAGCTTTTGGCAGATAGGGAGAGCACAGGGCTCTCTGTGTCTACCGTTTTTTTCTCAAGTGCAACCAGCTCAAAATAATCCTTATACCATAGTGGTGTATTTTGGGGTAATATTCTGAACTCCTTCACAGGACATCTCAATTTGGACTCTATAAATTTCAGCTGCTCAAAAGCCCGCAAGTGACTAGGGGCAACTATATGGGACAGCAAAGATGTGCTGTTTCTTGGTGTTCTTCCCAGAGCTACTTCTCCAAGTACAAATGGACCAAAGACTTAAATTAGGCCAGGAGTATAAAGTGTTTCACATCATCTCCAAAACATGGTAAGCTCCAATAAATGATAACTATTATTATTATTATTGTTATTGATCTTGGATTGAATACATTCAGCTTGTCTTATGTAAAAGTTCACATCTGGGGGCACCTGGCTAGCTCAGGTCGTGGAGCATGTGACTCTTGATCTTGTGTTTGGGAGCTCAAGCCCCACACTGGGCATACAGCTTACTTAAAAAAAAAAAAAAAAGTCCACATCTGAATTTTTACACCCTTCTATTGCCCATATGTGGAAAACACCAAAATCTTATTATGTAAAGCCTTGGTAAATGCCATGCATAATATCATCCTTAACTACAGTTTTTATGACGTAGCTGTCTCACACTTACAATAGTTTTATCATACATCTGATTTTACCATATCTGCATAACACCTGTACTATTATTTTATATTTGTCTTCAAATCACCTTATTTCTTTTAACTGAGTGTCTGGGAACTTCACTATCATCCTAGGGAGTCACAACTCTAAAATCAGGGGTTTGTTATGCTAGATGCATATATTTTTCCTAATGTTAAAATAAATGGTGTAACTTAAAAAAAATTCTTTGTGCCTGTCCTAAAGACATCCTATATGCAACAATAGTACACCTAACATAATCTGAGAAAAAAAAATTATATAATCAGTATATTTATACAATGTTTTGTCCTGGCTCTGCTACCTTGAAGCTTGTTGGCCTTGGCAGGTTACATAAGCCCTCTAACCATTAGTTGTCTTTTCCGTAAAATGAGGATAGCAAACAGTATGTACTCCATAGAGATTTTGAGGGTCGGATAAGATAATGCATACAAAGTGTTTAACACGGTGCCTGGTTTTCTTGAATGCCCTGATCAAGAAACGTTTGTTCTATCTTTTTATTATAAGTGATTTATAGTATATAAAACATTTCCCGCGTATTAATTTCACAAGAATACACTAAAGAAATGAAGGATCATTATTTCTACTTTATAAATAAGGAAGCCATACCTGATCGTTTGTCCAGGGCTAATGAACCAGTATGCAGCAAAGCTGGACTCCAATTCAAGTCTTTGAAGGCACATTCATTGCTACTTCCACTAAACTACACTTGTTATAGTAGGAAAATGTGTTTGCCTGTTTTTCTTATCATTGCCACCTGCTGAGAAAGAATTTTCCCATTGCCAAAAAATTGAGTACAGGAAGTTGGAGAGTCATTTCTTGCATGACCATCGATAAGCATTTATAAAGTACCTAGACATGCAGAGCCCTGTTCACCGAGAAGGTAGAATTTCCTCTGCTCCCTTAGCTGACCGCAGAGCAAGCCTCTGTGGAATCTACCCTCAGAGCAAACACTCAACTGTGCATTACAGTGAAGCTATCATTTCAACTTGGACTACCCGTCACCAGGTGAATTTAAGAATCTGAGCAACTTTTCAGGCAATGTGGTTCCGGTGCCTAAAATAGTTTGGTCTGTCAGATTGGAGAAGGAAAGCACAATGTTCTTCTGGAATTTAATTTCATGTCAAGGTCTAAATGCTTTGTTTCACTCTATGAAATTGTTAAAGCGCACAACCTCAGTGTCATCCACAGAGTAAAGGCAGATTCTGCCTTTCAACATTCCCAAGAAACCTTTCAAGGCAAATTTAAGTCAGAAAATCCTAACAGAAACTATCCTCCAGATATGAGGCAGCTATAAAAAAACTGTGGGTCCTGTTCATGAGGACTAAAGAACTGCCACATTTTCTTCTGTTTCCTTCTCCAACAAGATTTCTACAATTAAAGTAAAATATGGATTACTAACAATCACAACCCACATTTCCAGAAGAGACACATCTATAAAAGCCTAACAATATTATGTATTGTTACAATTAAAATAGAATTTTAATACTTTTTAAAATTATTATACATATGTTGGCCAACTCTCCAACAAATATGCAAAATCTGTTGGTGCAGATATATTGTTGAGTTCAAAAAAAATCCAGATGGAAAACAAAATGGCTTGTTCTATGTGATCCTATTTCTATAAAACAGCAACTACATCTTAAACATCTATTTTATCTGTATATCTTTATCCACCTACCTATCTGCAAGAGAGTACATTAACATGTTAAAAGTGTCCCTCTGGAGGACGGGCAGGTTATGGGTTTTTTTTCTCCACATAGTTTTATATTCTAACAGACAATAAACAGGTGTTATTTGTAGTATGTTTTTCAAACTATTTAAAAATAACAATTCAGAAGCGCTTTGGCCATAGATTGCCTGCTCCCACAGGGAAAGGATGGACCACATTCCATCAAACCGCATGACACAGCACATCTTTGGGTGAAAAACATCTAGGTAGATGTCACCTTAAGCAAGCTTCTGGAGGAGCCAATAGGCGAGCTGGGGACTACTAAGAAGCTATTCAATAACCAGCAATTCAGGTAACCTGAATGACATTCTTTCCATGACCAAGGAATTGAATTTGAGTTTTCAGCCTAGGCTTATCACGTGGGGACATTTTCTCACTCAATATGATGAGGGTAATGTGTGTCTATTTCACAGGGCTACCTAAGGAAAGGGATAAGGTACAATGTGTGAGATGCCCAGCCCAATAACTGGAAGACAGCAGAGGGGTTTAATGAACAGGAGCTAGCTGCAGCTAGGCCCAGGCAAAGTCCCTTCCCCAGGGGAGAGGAAAGGAGGAGACATTAACTCAAAATTCCCAAATTTCCTCTTCCTTTTATGTAATACACGAAGACTGAAACCTCTCCCTCCATCAGCATCAGATTCTCAGGTGTGACTGGTGAGCCTCGAGTTCCAACTGTAAACAAGAAAAAGAAGAATCCCTCAGGAAAATGAACTTACTCTTAACCATAAAGGTCAAGAGCTAGAATCCTGAATTTGTTCTGTTCACAGAGAGAAAATTAAAATTTCGATAACACAGTTCAGAAATGAGCACTAAAAAATGGATAATGCAAATCCACTGAGGAGAAAGTAATTGTCTTAGAAAGAAGAAAATTTTACATAATAATAAGAGCTAGGTTTAGAGAGGCTAGCTTAACCAAATCCACACAGATAGGAATTGGTGAAACTGGGGGATTTGAAGTAGGTTTGATTCCACCGGCTTCCTTTTCTTACTACAGGTATCAAATCCTCAGATTTGAAATGAATGTTAGAGGCCACTAGTCAGTTTCCTCATCTCTAAGAGGGTACAAATAATAGTAGATCAAGGAATTGTGCTGTAGTCTGTAAACTTGTCCATTAAAATATAATTAAGCTGCCAGATTTGGAAAATAAAAAATACAGAATGCCCTGTAAATTTGTATTTTTGATAAATAATATTTTTAGTATTAATGCATGGACATACTGATACTAAAAGAAATAGTTATTAAATTGAAATTTAACAGGTGCCCTGTATTTTATCTGGCAACCTAAAATACAATGTCAGCCCAGGATTCTACTTATGATCTAAGCAAAAGAAGAGATTTTCTTGGAATGTTGAAAGGTGTAATTCAAGGCAAAAGGATGACATTTTAGAGTTTTTAAACCATAAAACATTGGTTTTTAACCATAAAACATTACACTTGACTAATAATTTCCTTTGATTTTAGTCCTCCCAACTGACACTCAAAGAAATTATGCTACTTGCCCAATGTCACACAGCTAGTAAGTTAAAATATCTGACATTAAATCTAGATAATCTAATGCTGCTGCTACTCTTACTACCATTGCTAATTATGGTAAGCACAACTATAATGTATTAAGTGCTTACTATATTGTCTGCCAGGTGCTATGATTAGACTTTGTACATCTTTTTTATGAGGACAAACTTCTGCACAGAATAGATTCTCACTGAATATAGTTTAGAATCTTCCTCAAAAAATTTATTTCAAATTCCAAAATGATGAAGAGGTGCCTGGGTGGCTCAGCCAATTAAGTGCCTGTCTTCAGCTCGGGTCATGATCCTGGAGTCCGGGGATCGAGCCCTGCATCGTCGGATTCCCTGTTCAGCAGGGGATTCTGCTTCTCCCTCTCCCTCTCCCTCTGCCCCTGCTCATGTGCACTCTCTCTCGCTCACTCTCTCAAATAAATAAATCTTTAAAAAAAATCCCAAAATGATGAGTAATTAAATTGAGTAGTAGTATATTCCAAATAGTTTAATACAAAACTTGACAAATTCCTGGGAAGTTATTTGAAGAGACACTATCTATTAATATTTACACATTTATTCCTTCTCTTGGGTTTTGAGAACTTTGAGGACAAGGAATATATATTGGCCACCACTAAATCATCCTTCATTGAACTGGGCACTTTGCAAAGAAAAGGGATTCAAAAAAATCTTTATTACACGAATGAACAAATGAATAATTAGAAGTCTACAGAATACCAATTTAAGATTCTAGAAGAGTTGAGAAGGCACCTCTTTTTTTTCAGTAAATAATTTACAACAACCACAGAGGTTTTCAAGAGAAAAAATAGATAAATCAGCGAGTAGTGATCTGTAGAACAAGCCTTGCTTCTCTAAGCTTTGCTTAAAAAATATGGTTAGAGAAGGAGGAAAATGAAGAAAGAACTAAAGGTTTTTGTTTAATTAGGCAGTATTATGGTTCTTCAATAGACAACTTGCTTCATTGTGCAGCCTACAAAATACACAGAGGGTCATCCCTGGAAGAGTCCACCTGCCATGTAGAGTTCTGTTGTTAGAAGACTCTAAGGGTTTGATGGTATCAAGTCCTAGGAGGTGGCTGAACTGAGGGACTATCAGCAAAACTCACAAATAACCTAATGACAGAGGGCTTAATGGCCACTTTATGGAAGTGGAAGGAGGCGAGGAGGTGAGCAGGGAGGAGGAGGGGAGGAATGGGGTAGAGAAATAGAGAAGGCAGCAACAAATATTGAGGGGAAGAAAAGAACTGAATTCAGTAAGGGTCAAGATGGTGAATTCTAGCCCCAACTCTACAACCTGCTAGGGACAGGATTAGATGAGGTCTTTTCCTTCATCGGCCTCAGTGTCTTCAACTGTAAAATGAAGGCATGTAGGGGTTCAGAATATGTCATCCCAAAATATGCCACTTCAGCATGTTGGTTATTTTGAATTTAAGCTACCTGAGAAACACTCTGACAATCTTCTGTGCCCCTGAAAGTAGGAGATAAATCTCCCACATGAAAGGTGCCCTCACTGTACTAGGAGGGTAGAAGATATCCTTACCACCAGAGATGGGAATTTCGGGCCAAGAAGGCTATATGAACAAACCTTGTTACTTTCTCACCATGCTTCTACCTCTAGCCCAAACCCTTTGATCTTGTAAATTCTTTACAAATGTATTGTTTCTTTACTGAGAAGGCAAAAAAGCTTCCTGCATTGGTCACTTCTTTGAGTCTCATTATCTTTGGGCTGGGAGAGGGGGCCTTCCCATATGTGTGTTTGAAATTTTATTTCCTTTTCTCCTGTTAATGTTTTATGTCAATTATGAGACCAGCCACAGAACCAAGAATGAAGGAAAATTTTTTCTTGTACTCTTTCTCTAAAATAAATAAGTAAAATCTTTAAATAAATAAAAATAAGTAAAAGGGGTGATAGTGCCTACCCCATAAAATTCTTGTGAGGATTGAGTCAGTTCTAAGAGCCAAATAGATATTAGCTTCTATTATTATGGCTATTATCATCATTATTATCATTAATCTAGAAAGTGGAGAGGTATAGAATACAGCATACTCCAAACCTAAGTACAATAGACTTGTCTTAATTTATTGATTCATTTATTTGTGATTTTCTCACTGGCACTAACATTCGTCATTATACCATCTGAGAAGTCTTGATCCAGAATTGATCCTAAGGACCCTTCCATTTCTGATATCCTATGACTCCACAGCAAATTAAGCTCCTAAACACAGGCTTCTACACCCTCAGCAAGAGTGCTAAAGCCCACAGTATACGCTAAATGAAAGGTACTGAACAAATAAATTTTTTTAAAGTTGAGGACCCACAAACCCCACCCAGTTAACGAGCCCAGATTGCAGCCCTACCTCTCAGCTGCAAGGGTATTTCAGAGGCTGCGATTTTGATACTCAAAAAGGGAAAAAGGAACATAAATGTTTCGGCAAATGCTTAGTGCCATTCCCTCCCAGGCTAAATTTGCTCACAATCATCCAACCATTGGCTGTTTCATTCATTCACTGACTTACTCATTTGTTCGGCAAATATCAACACAAAATACCCCCATGTTCCAAGCATTGTTCCAGCAATGAGTAGATTACAATGATGAATAATTCATAGAGCAGAACTCCACAGTAATTACAGTCTCCTTGAGGGGAAAAAATATGTACAGTAATGGTAATTTAAGGTGAGGAGTGCTGAGAGCGGCCGCAGTTTAACACAGGAACAGATTATAGTCAGCTTTGAGGAGCAGCAACATCTTCAGGGGAAAAGCATGTGGCATTTAAAGAGGACCTTGAAGGAGATAGGCAAATAGACATTTCAGGCAGAAGAAACTCATGGGCAAAGAATTAATGCCACACCCTATCAAGAGCTTCCATCATACTGTATGGCCTATCACGAGGCACAGCGTCACAGGGCGTGAAGCCCCAGAATGACATCCCAGGTCTGCCACACGCAGGTCACTTGATTAAGCAAGCTTCCTCTCCTATTTTCCTTATTATTTCCCAAATGTAAATATTAATGTGAGATGAGTAAGCAACAGTAATAGTTAAAATGTATCTAGCCCCTGCAAAGTGCCACGTACTATTTTAAGCCCTCTGTATGTGTTGGCTCATTTAATCTACACAACAAATGCATATTTCAGGGTGAAGTAATTTGACCAAATCAAAGAGTAATGAGAATTGAAGCCCAGACTTTTTCCCAATCCTTTCTGACTACAGACCCAGGCCAAACTCGAATCATTGTTGTTACTATCTCTCTTTCACCTGTGAAGAAACTGAAGCCCAGCAAAGTTAAGACACTTGAAGGCTCCAGGTCATACAGCTAGGAAATGGCACAGTCTTAGATCTGAACCTTGACTCACCAGCATGTGCTCTGAAGGCCCATGCATGTTCTTACCATCAGCAACTGTGCTTAAAATACCTTACTGTGTGCTAGGCACTGTTTCAGTCATTCACATAGATTAATTCATTTAGGCCTTACAAAGGCCCCATGAAGTCAGTATGAAGAGAAGATTGAAGGATAGAGGTGTTAGGTAACTCACTCACAGACACCATTAGGAGCTGGTGCACCCAAGAGTTGGACTCAAGCCAGCAGGCTTCCCAGTCTGAGCTTTTAACTATGACATCATACCCTCTCTTCTAAAAAAAGAGGAAGAACAGGCAGAAGGGGGACACATTTTGAACATTCAGAACCCCACTTCCCTCGCTCAGAAGACACTTGAAATGATCTAAATTTTGAGCATAACATGTCTAAAAGACAAAGTGCTCCTCTGGGAATTACTCCTTTCCTGATTTGAATCATTCGTATTTTCACTGCAGGAACTGTGTAGGAGTTGGGGAAAGATTTCATCAAATGAATCATGTGGCACTTTCCATATGTTCAGATTGACTTTATCTATATGCACCCATAGAGAAGACACTTGAAATCTTTAAAATTGGACCACGTGGGCAGTGTGTGATTGTGTTTGTGTGCACGTACACTAAATGGACAAACAAATGGAAGGAGCTATTTAAAGTATGAGAGCCGAGTGAAAAGATACACTTTAAAATTAGAAGACATTAGGGTCTCCAAAGCTTAAATGAAAGTAGTCTTATGGAGCCTTTTTTAATTTCACCATTTCATGTGCCATAACCTTCTTTTTAATAGTAGCTATCATCTCAAATGTGGTGGGCATTTTCATAAGCTAGAAATGATCATTTGCTCTTAGAATTAGAAGACACAAATAATTGACTGATAATCTGTCTCAGTTAAGCTATTTCCTGCCGCTCTTTTTCACTTACTTTTATTCAGAGTGTGAAAAATGCCTAGCAAGTGGACTTTCTGTTGAAAACTGAAGGAAAGATGTATTTTGGCTAATCGCTTTGTGCAAGAGTTGGTTAGGAAATAGGAGCTGGTGTTAAAGCCAAGATAAGCATGCAATTAATGACAACTGTGTAGGAATTAAAGAGTAGGAAAATATTATAGCCAGTCTACGCTAATAGCATGAAAATAAAACCTCTCCACTCAAGAGGCAATCTCGTCTGCTCCCTTGTTTTATATCTTGAGTCTTTTTCAATTAGCTGCAGGTCATGGAAAAACAAATAACAAATCTATCATCCATCATTTGCTTCCATTTGAAACTGTAGTATGAGGTTGTTGTTGGTAGAAGTAAAATCATTTTAAAAGTTTATTATGTATATAAGTGCACACAAAATATTAATTATGATATTTGTTACAATATTACAATATGCTAATATTAACGAACAATTCCTGAGGATTTCTATGTGCCAGGCCCTGTGCTGGTTTCAGAAGGATTAACTCAGTCCTCACAATTTAGAAGGATGAGTGGTGATAAACAGTGGGGAAACCATGGCTCAAAGAAGTAATTTATCAAAGGTAATACAGATTATTGGTAGTGAAGAAGGATTCCAACTCATGGCCATGTGACCAAAAACCTGTTCTCTTTATGGCTACTCTGTATGCCAGTTTTACCTGTTATTTCTCTAGTCTTAAGCAATTCACTTGAAACAGCAAAGAAACCCGTTAATGGTTATCTTATTATCTGATGGTTGTATAAAGTGGTGCTTCTCAGGCTGGAACCTGTGGAACGCAGGGAAGCACCTCAGGCTCTAAAGCCAGAGGATATTGAATGATGTCCCTTTCTAGAATGTTAAAGCTAGTCAATTGGTGATTGAAACATTATCTCTACATTAAAACACAATTTTATAGAGAAATCACATGAATTTTTAAGGTAAAATATGGTGAACATTAAAAGAAATTTGGGGTTCAGCTCCATCTTCCAGAAGGGCTAAGCCCAGACCCTAGTCTTGAGTCATCTTTCTAACGTCATCATCACACCTCCGCCTGCCCAACATCTCTCCTTCTTCTGGTGATAGCACTAATGATTGTTCTCTAGGGGACCACCCCCCCATATACTCTTACTCTCAGTGACTTGGTGGTAGACCCCATTCCTGACTCTAATGGAAGACTGTGATACAGGGCTGACCAATGGGACCCAATTACAGATCACTGGGAAAGAGAAATTCTTTTGTATTGACTTGAAGCTGGGAAGATGACTGCCTAGAGCTGCTCTGAGCCATCTGGCCTCTATGTGAGCAGAGCTTGCCTGAGAATGACGCCAACATGTAGCAAATCAGGGCCAAGAGATGGAGCAAGACCAAGTCCTGCTGAAATCGTTTGAGCACCGGCCATGCTTGAGGCAAAATCCTGAACTCATTAGTTATGTGAGCCAATAAATTATTTTTTGTATAAACATGTTTGTGCTCTCACTTGCAATGGAAAGTATCCTAATACAATGCTCACTAATCCCTTTGATCATTACAGAAACTCAGAAGTCAAGCCGTTGGCCATAAGATGGAAAAAATCCACAGCTGCTGGTGGTGTTTCCACAATCTAGTTCATCTGCATATAATGGCAGGGGAAGGATCAGAACCTCAGAAAAAGGAAAGGCTCATGGAAACGAATAGCCAGGACCCTCTACCTACACAAGTACATAAATCAAGCAATGAAATAAAAATGATGTATCAAGAAAATGGGCAGGATTCCCAGAATAAATAATTCTTTCTGTTCCCATCATAATGTGATGTGGATATGCCTGGGTAGGAATGACCTATGTGAGGAGACAAAGAAAAAAATAAATATAACTTATTCTACCCTATAAGAAAACCATTTTCCATGTTAGTAAAAAGAGACAGATAATTAGAAACAATGCACATATATATTTATATATACCTGATGTATTTTTCAAGAACCTGGGTCTAAAATTAGCTATAATTTTATTTGTTGGGCCTCCTAACTTTGAAACTTAATACCTTTTAGCTCTATAAAAGCAGAGTGGTATCCAACCAAGACCAGTGTCAAAGAAAATCAAGAGCTCTCAGGTCTAGTCTCAGCTCTGTTCATTATTACTATGTGGTCTTGGAACCTCTTTGACCTTGAAGGTATCCCCAAGTTTGGTCCCAGTGTAATGATCTCAACTTCCTTCCATGTAGTCAACATACCCTCTTACCCTCCTGCATAGTCTCCCTGTGCTCAGGCCACCAGCTACTGCCACACTGGCTGTTCTACATGCACCTGTCCCAATACTGCCTTCCTTTCAGCATCTATGTCAAGTCCTACCTACTCTGCAAAGTCCTCCTTACTGTCCCAGCTTATATTTATCTCTTCCAAGTTTTCAGAACATAGAATATCAAGGAAGATGTTTAAAATGTCATCTCATCTAATCCCACCTTCTTTCCACTAATTTGTGGTTATGTATTTAACCAGTGCAAACTCAAATGCTTGCAGGGAACCCAGGAAGTGTGGGATGTAAGATGATAGGATGCAGGTGTATAATTGAAAGTAACACTTGCCCAGTTACCATGATTTCTAAAATATTACACACATATAATAGCCAAACCGAATGCAATTGCAAACTATGTGAGACCAGTGGACCAGCACTCTAGACCCTGCCTTACATCATCTCAGCCATGACATGACTGATCATGAATGCTGACTGAAAATTACAGTTGCGCAAAACATGGTATTTCCTGTTCTGTATTATTCCAGCTCTATTAAAAATCCTTCTTTAGGAATCAGTTAATACCTGGAGCCTTTGCTACACTAGGAAACACTCAATTATCTCAAATCTGTGGTATTTTCCCACAATTACTTCAAATGCATTAGTGTTACTTCCAAAATGTAAGCCCCTTGAGATGAGGACCCAAGCCATTATATGGCACCCAAGTCGGGTTAGAGATGGATTTTTTTCACTTGTCTCATTCACTCTGTACCCCTGGCCATGAGAACATCTTGTTTGAAAAGAATCTCTCTGGAGGCCTATTTTAGAGAATGACAAATGAAGTGGTGAAGCAATTAAATCTAAAATGCTCACCCACATCAGGATGTGGGAGAGGATCTCTCATTTCACCCAGAGATGTTGATTGTGGGATGATTTTTTGTTTTGGTATGTCTGCAAAGTAAAAATTCCTCAAGCATTCATCACCCAGCAATTATACATAAATGTTGCAATTAAGTTTTCTTTTTTCCCAAGCTGATAAGTGTCAGGAGAAAAAACCACATTAAATCCACTTAGGCAAGGCAGGTTTAAAAAAAAAAAAAACTTTAATGGACCAAAATTATGTCAACAATTCTCAGTTCCTGTTTGAAAGTAGATAAATCATGATTAATTGACTGGTTTTCTGATCATTTCATGTACTCAGTTTTCTCCCCTATGCTATCCACCCAGTTAGGTCCTTCTGGCTCTTGAGTGAGGCTCACTTAGGTCAAAGCAGTCAACCCGTATGGAAGATGCAGAACTCAGAAGTTCTTGGCATCCTTGTCAAGTGACCAGTGAAGAGCGCATGCTTGCTGTCTGTTGCTGACAATAGAATGAAGAAACTTTTAGGGCTTCACAAACTCCCTTCAAGAGAAATACCTGGATCTATGCCTGGGCGCTGACACTTCAGTACTCATCTGCAAATGAGTGTTGAATGAGCATACAATTTCCTAACATGGTTAAGTTTTATATTTGGTAGTTTTGCAAAAGGAAGGAAAACAGAGGTAGGAAATGTAGAAATTGATAATCAAATGACATTTATTTTACCGTGGAATGTAAGTGAGACTTGTCATTATTTTGTTAAAGTGGTATATGCATGTGTTTGTTTTAGTGAGTTTACTCAATAAAAAAAAAGAAATTTTCCCTAGAATGTCTTATCTCTTAAGCATGAGCTCATTAACATCAAGAAATAAAGCTTGACATTCTGGGGAAAAATATTGACACATTTAGGCCATTAATAATAAAAATAATATTTATGGAGCACTTACCACATTCAAAGAACTTTACATGTAATTTTACAATTAATCCCGATAATCAATTGAAATAACTAATATTATCCTCCATTTTACAGGTGAGACAACTGAGGCACAGACAGATGAAGTATCTCACCCACAAGGATATAATTACTAAATAGTGGAATGGGGATATGAACTCAGGCAACCTAAGTTCAGAAAATATAAACATTCTTTCTATGCATTTTTGAATTTCACCTTTATTACATCAACTGGTGTCCCAATGACCTACTTTCATGGGACATTTGTGTTCCTAAAGTAACAACCACTTCAAATTCGCAAATCAGCATCTCTGAGTCTGCCTTCCAGGGGACACAATTTTTCTGTCAGATTTTACTTACTAGCAGAGCAATTTGGTCACACACATTTTGGAAACTTGGACACAGCCCAGTCAAACAGGCTGCTCTACTGCAGGACCTCTCAGTCCTTCAATGTGCCAATGTGCGCTGCATTTAAAATAAAATGCTAACTCCTCAGCATTGCCTACCAGACCTGTCATGACCTTCCCAAACCCAAGCCACTGCACTCATCCCCAACCCCCATGCACTAACCACACTCTCCCACATTTACTTCTTCCCATAAGCCAACCTCTTTGCTGCCTCAGAGTCTTTGCACTTGCTGCTCCCTGTACTCTTCCAGCTCCTTACACAGCTTTCTCTCTCCCACCATTCAGGTCTCAGCGGAAATACTGGCTCTTTCAGAAAGCCTTTCCCATAGCCCCATCTGAAACCCAGATGGCCAATCCCAGTTGTCTTTATTCTACTACCTCTTTTATTTTCTTCACTCACCTTGTTCATTTATTTACTTACTTGATTACTGGCCCTTTTCTAAATAAAAGGCCCTGGAGAACATGAGGACACAGGGTCCCGAAGGATAAGGACACTGTCTTATTCAGTGCTGGATTCTCACTAGTCAGCACAATCCCTGACACATACAGGTGTCCAGTAAATGTTTGTCAAATGAGTGAATGAATCTCCAATTTATTCTATTTCCTAAACAAGTCTGACACCCGTGCTTTTTAATATCTATTATATCTTCCAGAGAGCTTGTACTCCACAGAACACAGTTTGTGAAAAGCAAAACTAAACCAAATAAACTCTCACTATTACTCAAAAAAAGGAAAATTTAAAAGAAAATTATCCTATCTCTGGGCCTACCTTAAAATAGCTATGCTTTAAATTAATATTGTGGGATATTTCTGATGAAATGTTTAAATGCATCTAATTAGTATAATTATGTTCCATTAGATTAATTTAAATATGTCTAGCACTTTTTATGGTTTAAAGAATACAGGATATTCCGTCCTTAAAAATACACCTAGGCCAAATGGTAGCTCTAGAAGTGATGCAGGTTTTAAATGTAAATAGACTTACTGAAATTTCTGAATTCTCTTGACCTGGGCCACAGTTAGCCCAGGTCCTCCAAGAATGACACACTCAAATGCATGCTGTGGGTTGAACTGTGTCCCCTCCACTCAAAAAGATGATCAAGTCCTAACCCCTAATATCTGTGAAAGTGATCTTTTTTGGAAGTAGAATCTTTGCAGATAATCACGTTAAGATGAGATCATTAGGATGAACTCTAATGCATTAAGACTGTGTCCTTATAAAAAGGGGAAATTTGGGCACAAAGACAGACATGTACAGAAAGAAGATGATGTAAAGACACAGGGAGAAGATCATCTACAATTCAAGGAATACTTGAGACTACCGGAAGCCAGGAGGGAAGACTAGAACAGATCTTCCCTTATAGCTCTTAGAAGGAAACAACCTTGCCAAAACATTGATCTTGGATTTCTAGCCTCCAGAATTGTGATGCAATAAACCTATGTCGTTTAAGCCACCCAGTTGGTGGAACTTTGTTAGGGCAACTCTAGGAAACTAACACAATAAATCGGAACTAATTACAACAGATTGAGAGATTAATTAGGAAAAATGCCTGTGAAGGAAAAGGTGGTTGGGAGAGCCATTAGAGTGCCATGCAGTTCTGTCCCATATGAACCAGAGAAGGATGGATGGAAGGAAGGAAGGAAGATATGTTGGTTGAATGAAAGAGCCCTAGACTGCATTTCAATTCCAAGAAAGTTAGGCAAAGCTGATATGGAGTCCTTGAACAAAAGTCGCCCATCAGAGAAGTCCCATTGTCTCCCAGGAATGGGCCTGCCTTAGTGTTTTTGCCATGCCCAGTCATTAGCTAGGAGCAGTCCATGGGAAGTATGGCTTTAGCACCAGCACAGTGATTATGTTTCAGAGCGTGGCAACTGGGACAGTCAGAGAACTGAGCAACACGTTTTCACTGCCTCCACACTCTAGCCTTGCTATTATCATGGAGATTTTGCTAGAAGTTAAGCTGGAGAGATTTGGAAATCCTCCTAAAAAAAATAATTGGTTGCATAGTATTAAGAGCTTGCCACTCCAGTTAGAAGACTAAACCTGCATGGTAGTTCTGCACTGCTACTTTAGCAGCTCTGTGTTCTCAGGCAGCTAAATAACCTCTTTGGACCTTAGTTTCCTTTTCTGTAAAATGAGGAATAATAATAACAGCTAACTCAAAAGGTCATTGTGAGTTTTAAGTTAGATAATATAAGGGTTCATCATAGTTTCTGGCACACTATTAGCAACCAATAAAATGCAATGCATGGTTATTATTATAAATACTATCGATGCAGAAAACATTTTTGAGGTTTAATTTGCATGTTTGTTTTGCCTGCCCCACATGGCTTAGCCTTTAAAAAAACATAATGGAATTAGTCTTTTCTGTGGAGAACACAACTATTGATCAAGCTCTCACCACCTTCCCACATCTGGATGATAACAAATTCTAGAGAAAGTCAATTAATGGGTCTCATTCCCCTGCCATCAGACAGCATGATGATGTGTCCTAAATGGGTCCAGTTGTGGTCATCCTCTCTACCTATATTCCCAGGGAAGAGACTCTCTTCCTATAAGGATTGTAAACTGGGATATGAATTCTTAAATGTCTCTGCATGAGCTGGGTTCTTCTTGCCACCACCACATCAACTTGTGCCACTCTCTCCCTTGTTTACTACCCTCTAGTCACACAGGCTTTCTTTCAGTTCCTAAGAGGCCATAATACTATCCTGATCAAGGCCTTTGCCCAGAATTCTTTCTCCTCTTTCCCTGGCCACTTCTGCAATTGCTCAGCTCATCCCTCAAAACTTGGCTTAAACTCCCTTTCTTAGAGAAGACCTGTACCTTCCCTGAGGTCTATAAAGCATCACTAAGTCAACATGTCCAAACCCAAATCCATGATCATCTCCCAAACCTCGTTCCCTAGCTCTGCAAATTGTTCCACCATTCATAGAGTTATGCAAGCTAGAATCACCATGCTTGACCTGAGAATGATGATCATGCCTAGCCTGTAGATGGAATGATTTAAGAGCAGAAGATGCAGAACCCTGGCTCCAGCTGTTACTGGACTTGCTGGAAAAGTGAGTCAGTACATCTGCTTTTGTCCTTAAGCTAGTCTGGGGAGGGTTTTTATTACTATAGCAAAAACACAGTCCAAGCTAGTAAACTTATCATCATCATTATCTTCATCACTATCATTACTATGTTTGTTGTTAATTACACCTATTTGGAAAAAGGAGAAAACCCGTATCTTCAGAAGATGTACATATGAATTCATTGAAAACAATAGGATAGGATTGAGGACAAGCCAGAGCTTCATCGAGATAAATGGGTTTAGGAGTTAGAACATCAGAGGTGAGTTTTCTTATTCAGGTTTCAACTGCCCTTAACCTTCAGAAATACTCATTTTTCACATTCACCAAAACCATTTCACTAAACTTTGAGTACTCCATTCATCCATTCACCTGGGTGTCACTGGAAGTGATTTAGAAAGATTACAAATCTCTGTGCCTTTCCACTGTCCTTAGAATATAGACAAAATCAAACCTGAGATCCAAGGGCAGCATGAACTGGGAACACTATGACATTCAGTCTCATCTCTATTGGGGGATGAATATGGTGTAGGGAAGACTGGGTGGAACTCATGACCCGGGCTAAGCCCGTGAGCGCATTCAATTATCCCAGCCACAGTGACCGACACAGTGATGGGCATGTAAATTCAGTTTGACCAGTCAGCTTGAGAGTCACAGAATATTTGCTGGGAATGCTGAGGCAAAGACTCTCTTTTCTACTGGGGATGTAAGACTATGTGTGAAAACCCAGGAACTTATAACAACCATCCTGGGACCCCCAAGGTAAATCAGCCTTAGGATGAAGTTGAATCTGGGGAAGGAAAAGCAGAAATAGAAAAAAATACACGGCCTTCCATCACATTGTTGAGTTACTAGATCAAACCTTACTTAGAGCCAGATACTCCTGGACTTTTTGGTTACTGGAATCAATAAATTTCTCTAACAGTTTAAGCCTGTGTCATAGGGTTTTCTATAACTTGTAACCAAAGTCTTCTAAGAGATTTACTTTTATATACATATTTATTTCTGCAAGAAGAGTCAAATTTTCTATCAGATTCTCAAGTTATCTATGACCCCAAAGAAATATTTTAAAACCCTGGACTAAAGAACTTCTAAGATTTCTTGCAACATTAGCATTTTGTAATCTTCCAGTTGATTTTGTTTTAAATTCCAAGCTTAGCTGATAATGCATAAAGCTAGGCAATGTAAAAAATACGTTTTCAAATAAAATTGGACTTTCCGTTATAAAAAAATTCTTATTAGAAAAAATATTTGAAAATATAAGAAAATATAAAATAACAGAGAGACAGCCACTGTTGATATTTGAGGGATTATTTTTCTATGCATTTTTACTCATAATTTTATGGAAGTTTCAATGTGGTAAAGCTGATACTATATATACACATTTTTTGGTCTCTTTTTCACTTGACATTATAATATATTTCTCCAGATTATTAGAAAATTTTGTAAACATTCTTTTTAATGCCTGCATAACTTTCTACTTGTCACTATAATTTCCTTAATGTTAGACAAAACGAGCTTGTTGTTTTTGTGAATTCTTGCCTTAACTTAAAGGAAGGAGCTACAGTGAGGAACATGTTCACTGCTATGGCAGACCAAGCTATGGGGCAAGTTGGGGAAGGAAGCAGAATCATACTAGGATGCTCCAGGTAGTCTTTCTTCTCTGAGTATCATTATCACATTTCTCTTGCTGCAGAATATCTTCCTCTGGTCCTGCAGCCACACTGAACGTTATAGCCATTATTCGCCTTCAAGTTCTGTAATCAATCACCTGGAGAATTTGACTCTAAATGAATCATGACTAGCTTGAGTTGGGTGCTCACCTTTAGTTCATTCAACTGCTAGCTAGGGTGGAGGGTAAGGGTACAGGGTACAGTGTCACATCATACAAAATGCCTCTTGGGAATTCACCAGCATGGATTTGGGCCCCACCCATACTGACTGGAAGAACAAGCAGTACCCAACAGGAAAGAAAGAAAAGAAGAGAAAAAAAAAAAAAACAGGGCTCATATCCATACTCTTGGAAAAACACCCCCTAACTATTCACCATAACAGGTTATAAATACAACACCACATTCCCCACACACCTGATCCTCAATTTCTCCATTATTCTTTGTACTAAACACCAACCTTTGTAGGTTTCCCCAACAACTGTGAGTTTTCCTGCTGAGCCTCATGCAGTGCTTGGATTAGAAATTACATTTTTCATATCCATGGCTTTTCTTAATCATTTTATGCCCAATTTCTTCAAGACCAGACTTAGCTGAGACTACATGAGCATTCTCATTGTTTATAATACAAAACACTTCCATCCTGGATTCGCCCTGACAAAGAGCAAAAAAGTCAGCTTATTCTGCATACTGGATTCAGTAGGCTTTGATGTCTTCTGCCCACCCCAGCTACCCTACGGGTTTGATGAAGGTGGAACAGGTTGGGGGGGGGGGGGGGCAAGCACAGGTGAGAGAAAAGGAGCAAGGATTTAAATTCCTCCTCTGGGCTCCGCTGTGTGCCTTGTAAACATTCACTGAGAACTCTCTGAAGTTTACACTCCTTTGAAGGGCACAGTTAATAAATGCGTATCTCTAAGGAGACATATAAGGGCTGATGTAGCCTGTTGCTTGCTGATCTAATCAGTAGCTACACATATCTCCCACTTTTTAACTGTTCACAGTCTGAATGGCAATGATTGAAGAACATTTCTTCTTTCAACAGTCCTTCCCACCCCACCTCCCAAATTAATCAAGACCTGTACCGGGTGCTGTAAGTTTACACAAACAGAAATACAACATAACCCAGATCCTAAAGAAGTTTCCAATGAGCAAAAGGCTAAAATGAGGTACAAAGTGTGATCCTAGTGTGGACAAAAGAGGTGCTAATTCTGACTGTAGGATCAGAAAAATTCATGCAGAAAATGAAATTTTCTCGAAGTCCATTAAATGTAGATATGATCTAGATGAGGGGGAAGGGGGTGCAGTGATATTCACATACTAACACAAATAAAAATGAAAGAGATGGTAAAAAATCAGTGGGGCTGTTCAGAAACCATTGCCTATTCCAGCAAGATTCCATCAGAAGGTGCGAATGGTCCATTTTGAAGGAAAGCTGGAAAGATGGATTAGGGCCAAGCACTGGCAGACCCTAAAAGCTGGACTAGGACATTTAGGCTTCATCTTGTCTGTAGTAGTAAAGCCATAGAAGGTTTTCCAGTTAGGAAGGAAATGGAGCCTCATTCTCACTGAAACAAAGTAACTCTGGAGGCATTTAAAAGGAAGGACTGAGGGACAAAGTAGAGATTTGAGGTCAAGAGAGCATTTGAGTAGTTGTGCTATGTTTAGGCAAGAATGCCTAGGATCAGAATTTTGGCAGTAACAAAAGAAAGAAAAGAAAAGAAAAGAAGAGAAAAAGAAAGAAAAGAAAGAAAGAAAGAAAGGAAGAAAGAAAGAAAGAAAGAGAAAGGAAGAAAGAAAGAAAGAAAGAAAGAAAGAAAGGAAAGAAAGAAAGAAAGAAAGAAAGAAAGAAAGAAAGAAAGAAAGAAAGAAAGAAAGAAAGAAAGAAGAAAGAAAGAAGAAAGAAAGAAAGAAAGAAAGAAAGAAAGAAAGAAAGAAAGAAAGAAAGAAAGAAAGGAAGAAAGTAAGGAAGGAAGGAAGGAAGGAAGGAAGGAAGGAAAGAAAGAAAGAAAGAAAAAAAGAAAGAAAGAAAGAGAGAAAGAAAGAAAGAAAGAAAAGGAAAGAAGGAAAGAAGGAAAGAAAGAAAGAAAGAAGGAAAGAAGGAAAGAAAGAAAGAAAGGGAAGGAAGGAAGGAAGAAAGAAAGAGAGAGAGAAAGAAAGAAAGAAAGAAGGAAAGAAGGAAAGAGAGAGAGAAAGAAAGAAAGAAAGAAAGAAAGGGAAGGAAGGAAGGAAGGAAGGAAGGAAGGAAGGAAGGAAGGAAGGAAGGAAGGAAGAAAGAAAGAAAGAAAGAGAGAGAGAAAGAAAGAAAGAAAAGAAAAGAAAGAAAGAAAGAGAGAGAGAAAAAGAAAGGAAGGAAAACTGCCACCAAAGCTTTGCACCTACAACACGCACTTGGAATAGTTTCCTTGTTCAAGTCCTAGGAAGGAGGGATTCACATGGGCTGGATTTGTCTGAGAAAGAGGATCCAGAACTTAAGGAAAAATAAAGGAGAAGTCATTGAAACTATGAAGAGGCAGCACCCTGTTAAGTATTTTTATACATCTCTAATTCACTTTAACATGAAGGATGTACAAAATCTGAACAATGGAAAGGTAAAAGGGGAAGGAGTGGATCCTGGATGTGAGAAACACCATAAAGAGTGGCTCTGAGGCCTGATAAACAGTATGTGCTGGAAAAGCTTGGTTGGTCAGATGGATGACCTTTAGTAGGATTTAAAACCAGTGGAGACAGTGGAATCAAAGAATGAGATTCCTGAATACCATCTAGGGAAATATGGGGGTGGGCAAAATGCGGTGAGGATCCATTATGGTTTGTTATGCAGGCAAGTGCGTGGTTGGAGACATATCATGAGTCAAGTGGTGTTAGAGTGTCTGTAATCCATGGTATAACCCCTCCATGGTTATTTCTTTCATCCACCAAACAAGAACCTACTTACTGTGTCATAGATTGAAAGGAGGAACATTTGTCACCAAGATGAGTGAACAAAACTTGGAACTGCAAGCCACAAACAAACCTTGTAAGAAAGTCCCTGGCAATTTTTGCTCCCTCTCTATTTTCAACTGTACAGCTGTTTTTGCAGGCTGATTTGCAGAGAGGCTGGTCTCTTTTGTTGGGGGTTTCTGCATGCATAAATAAGGATTAATTATCTTCTCAGTCTTTGTAAAAGTGTTCTTGAGAGGACCTCATGCTGGAAGGTGTGTACAAAAGCCTTGAAAGAAAAATGGGTAAAGTAAACTACACAGAGTCAAGATACTATTATATTCAAAATTTCAGTCTGAGTATATGGATAGCAACTGCAACAGAAAAAAATGGCAAAAAAAAAAAACAACCCATCTCACAATTCTTTTTCTTGTACACATAACATGTGTCAGGTATATGCTAGAGGTTTTACGTGTGTAATCGTATTTAACTCTACAAAGAATTCTAAGAGATTTTTATTACTCTTTTTCAAATAAGAACATTGAGATTCAGAGAAGTTAAGGGCCAGGTCCAAGATCACACATCTAGTAAGAGAATGGAATTTGAACACCATCTGGTTGGACTAGAGTTCAGTCATGCAACCTCTATTCTACACTGCCTCTGAGGGTTACCCCAAGCCTCACAGGATAGGTTAGAGCTGAGCGCAGGCTTGAATGGAGAAGAAGAGCAACCTAGTCTTGGATAGGTTGTTAGATCTGTCCTATATGGACATAGCTGGAGCCCAAATCCCACTTAAGGCACATGTCCAGCCCAGCACCAGGCTTCAGGATACAAGGAGAAAGGTAGAGCAGAATGTGACCTCAAAAGCAAGAGAAATGAGGCAAGGGATGTGTCCAAGTGCAGTGCTGTACACATAGCAGAAGAGTAGAAAATTGATATTTGTGGTATGAATGAATGGATGGATGGATGAATAGTTGAATATGTTTACATATTTACTAGTATGAAAGCCCCTCATTTTGTTGGTAAATTGTCTTCTACTAACTTGTGCTATTTTAGAACTATTCTTCTTTTTACAGTATTACTTATGAAAAGTTGAAAAAAGACTTTCAGGGAACAGACTCCCATAATTACTAGAACAAAGCATCATAGAGATTCAGAATGAGAGAATGCCTTGAAGCCAGCCCCTGCATGCCTCGATTCTAGGTGTAGCTG
The DNA here is from genome assembly GCF_009762305.2 of Zalophus californianus. Classification (NCBI taxonomy): domain Eukaryota; kingdom Metazoa; phylum Chordata; class Mammalia; order Carnivora; family Otariidae; genus Zalophus; species Zalophus californianus. Next base: position 107,745,322 of record NC_045599.1, read on the forward strand.
ATTTAAAACTCCCCGGTTAGCTATTATTCTAACTATTCTATCCATAAAGGCTGCTACAGAAAAGATCAGTTTCACAGCCTTCCAGAAAGATGTGTCCAGGGAAAATGGTAATAGCCAGGTATTTACATAGCTCTGTCACAAAGCAGCAAATGTCATCAATGAATGCATTTCTGGTGCTGCTATATATTCTGTATGTTCTGTATTCAGAGTAAAACTTTTCTACCTAAAACTCCTTTTATTGGTGGGAAGGGAGAGGTAGGTAGTATAGCTGTGTTTCTACCACTAAGTGACTATATGATCCTAGGAAGGTCACCACTTCTCCAAGATTCAGTTTTCTGAATAGGAACAATAATAGTGCATATCTCTAGGGTTATTCTGAAGATGAAGTGAAATGCTATAAGTTAAGTACTTAGCTTGGTGCCAGGAATATGATCGTATTCCATAAATGTTAACTGCTTTATAATTATTACTGTTATCATTAGTGATCCATTTACAATGGCGAACCTCCATGACCCATCCTCCAGCAGCAGAGGCAAAGAAGTAACGTGTCCTGTTTTATAATCATTAAGATGTTTCTCTTTAAAAATAAAAGAAGAGGAAACGGTACTTTTTTCTTCCATCACTACTTCATCTGAAATAAAATTTTTATCAGGTATGTTATACCTGATAAATAAAATATAAAAAAATAAAATAAAATTTATCCCTTCACACAACTATAAATTCAGGTGGGGTGTTCTCAGTGCCAGCATGTTATAGTCCTTCCAAGGTACCAAGTGGGATGGCCTTCAGATAAATTGCCAGACACAGGTGGCCCAGAGGCAAGAGTGAGAAGATTGTTTGGAGCAGGTTAGAGTTCTGCCCCTCTAGTGGCCCAGGGCTAGACAATACAATTGATTCTGGCATTATAATAACATATCCTACTCTTAGCACAATAAGCTATGTGCTATAGGCTATGACATTATAATAACATATCCTACTGTTAGCACAATAGCCTATATGCTATAGGCTATGACTCAGGCTTTCCATAGTTTCTAATGCCTTTTCCTTTTGGCTCAAAGTTATAATCCTTAGCTAGAAGAATGATGTCTCATTTCATGGCCAGTTCCTTTTGAATCTCAGGGTTTCTTAGAACTTAAGGCCAAGTAACTGATCTGGCAGAGAGACTGCTCACAGGCTGGGGGTAAGGTCCAAAGTGACAGGGCTAAGATGGGAATAGAGTCAGGGTTCTGGACAAGGATTTATGAGACTGCCGAAATGTGGATCAGGAAGTGAGGGTGTAGGAACAGAGATTCTTGGCAGAGTATGAACTACAGCATATTTACTCTGGAGAGGCTTCCAGGAATTTTGTTATTCCATTTTGGCAAACCAGTAGCTTAGAAATCAAAATAAGCCCAAATGAGTTTTGTTTGATGCACATAGTCTTTAAGATTAATTTGCAGGAGATACTAACATTTAAAAATTGGGAAATTACATGTAAAAATCTGTATGTCCCAGCTTGTCATAAAGAATGTGAACATCCTGATAACCCTGGGTCCAGTGGCAACAATGTAATTTTCAGCTGCCCCTTCAGGGACACACCAGGGTCTTCAGCCCCTCTGAAGTCTCAACAATAAGCGCTGAAGGAGACCTGTCACTTACCATTGTGACTGTGCTGTAATATTTACTGTAAACGTGCTTCTATCAAAAGTAGAATACAAGATAAGCTGGGAAAGCTTATTTTTTCAAAGAATATGAGAGTGAGCCAATTTATAATTCAGATGTGAGGGCAATTTCTATTTATTTAACATCCCAACAGAGTATGTCTTTGTGGAAAGAATACAATTTAGACAGACATCACTTTGAAACAAACCTGGCCTGCGTTAGTCATGATTTACCTATTTGGTCCTTATTGACATCTGAGTTTGTAGCCCTGGGATATTACAATGCTGTCATTGTATAGGAGGAGAAATTGAGGCATAGAGAAGGCCTATGATCTCAGGCACACAGACTTCAGAGTGTCCGTGACCACTCTGGCACCAGGACATAAACCTGTGACAAAAAATAACTCACACAGTGAAGTAGCAGGTGTCCAAGTGAACGGCATGTACTTAAAAAGCAGACAGTAATTTTTTGGGTCGAGAAATGGGTAGAAGACATGAGCAGACATTTCTCCATAGAAGACATACAAATGTCCAACAGACACATGAATAAATGCTCAGCATCCCTTGGCATCAGGGAAATACAAATCAAAACCACAATGAGCTACCACCTCACACCGGTCAGAATGGTTAAAATTAACAACTCAGGAAACAACAGATGTTGGCAAGGATGCAGAGAAAGGGGAACCCTCTTACACTGTTGGTGGGAATGCAAGCTGGTACAGCCACTCTGGGAGAGAGTATGGAGGTTCCTCAAAAAGTTAAAAATAGAACTATCCTACGACCTACAAATTGCACTACTAAGAATTTATGCAAAGAATACAAAAATAGTGAAAAAGAAAAGCAAAGCTGGCGGCATCACAATTCCGGACTTCCAGCTCTAGTACAAAGCTGTCATCATCAAGACAGTATGGTACTGGCACAAAAACAGACACATAGATCAATGGAACAGAATCGAGAGCCCAGAAATGGACCCTCAACTCTATGGTCAACTCATGTTTGACAAAGCAGGAAAGAATGTCCAATGGAAAAAAGACAGTCTCTTCAACAAATGGTCTTGGGAAAATTGGACAGCCACATGCAGAAGAATGAAACTGGACCATTTCCTTACACCACACACAAAAATAGACTCCAAATGGTTGAAAGACCTAAACGTGAGACAGGAGTCCATCCAAATCCTAAAGGAGAACACAGGTAGCAACCTTTTCGACCTTAGCTGCAGCAACTTCTTCCTAGAAACATCGCCAAAGGCATGGGAAGCCAGGGCAAAAATGAACTATTGGGATTTCATCAAGATAAAAAGCTTCTGCACAGCAAAAGAAACAGTCCACAAAACCAAAAGACAACCGACAGAATGGGAGAAAATATTTGCAAATGACATATCAGATAAAGGGCTAGTATCCAAAATCTATAAAGAACTTATCAAACTCAACACCCAAAGAACAAATAATCCAATCAAGAAATGGGCAGAAGACATGAACAGACATTTCTCCAAAGAAGACATCCAAATGGCCAACAGGCACATGAAAAAGTGCTCAACATCACTCGGCATCAGGGAAATCCAAATCAAAACCTCAATGAGATACCACCTCACACCAGTCAGAATGGCTAAAATTAACAAGTCAGGGAACGACAGATGTTGGCGGGGATGTGGAGAAAGGGGAACCCTCCTACACTGTTGGTGGGAATGCAAGCTGGTGCAACCACTCTGGAAAACAGTTTGGAGGTTCCTCAAACAGTTGAAATTAGAGCTACCATTCGATCCAGCAATTGCACTACTGGGTATTTACCACAAAGATACAAATGTAGGGACCCGAAGGGGTACGTGTACCCCAATGTTTATAGCAGCAATGTCCACAATAGCCAAACTGTGGAAAGAGCCAAGATGTCCATCGACAGATGAATGGATAAAGAAGAAGTGGTATATATACACAATGGAATATTATGCAGCCATCAAAAGGAATGAGATCTTGCCATTTGCAACGATGTGGATGGAACTGGAGGGTGTTATGCTGAGTGAAATAAGTCAATCAGAGAAAGACATGTATCACATGACCTCACTGATACGAGGAATTCTTAATCTCAGGAAACAAACTGAGTGTTACTGGAGTGGTTGGGGGTGGGAGGGATGGGGTGGCTGGGTGATAGACATTGGGGAGGCTATGTACTACGGTGAGTGCTGTGAATTGTGCAAGACTGTTGAATCACAGATCTGTACTTCTGAAACAAATAACGCAACATATTTTAAGAAAAAAGAAAAAGAAGAAGATAACAGGAGAGGAAGAAAAGGGGAGTATGTCAGAGGGGGAGACGAATCATGAGAGATGATGGACTCTGAAAAACAAACTGAGGGTTCTAGAGGGGAGGGGGTAGGGGGATGGGTTAGCCTGGTGATGGGTATTGAGGAGGGCACGTTCTGCATGGAGCACTGGGTGTTATGAACAAACAATGAATCATGGAACACTGCACCAAAAACTAATGATGTAATATATGGTGATTAACATAACAATAAAAAAATTAAAAAAAAAAGAATACAAAAATAGTGAATCGAAGGGGCACAAGCCCCCCAATGTTTATGGCAGCAATGCCCACAATAGCCAAAATATGGAAAGAGCCCAGATGTCCATCAACTGATGAATGGATAAAGAAGTGGCAGATGTCCAAAAAACACAATGAAATATTACTCAACCATCAAAAGAATGAAATCTTGCCATTTGCAACCACATGGATGGAACCAGAGGGTATTATGCTAAGCAAAATAGTCAGAGAAAGACAAATACCATATAATTTCACTTGTATGTGGAATTTAAGAAACAAAGCAGAGGATCATAGAGGAAGGAAAGGAAAAATAAAATGAGACGAAAACAGAGAGGGAGGCAAACCATAAGAGACTCAACTCTAGGAAACAAACTGAGGGTTTATTGAAGGGGAGGTGGGTGGGTTATGGGGTAACTGGGTGACGGGCATTAAGGAGGGCACGTGATGTAATGAGCACTGGATGTTGTATGCAACTGATGAATCACTGAATGCTACCTCTGAAACTAATAATAAGAAACTAATAAGTTTATGTTAATTAAATTGAATTTAAATTTAAAAATATTTAAAAAGCAGACACTGGACAAGGGAGTCAGGGAGAGAGGACATAGGAACAGGGGTCGATTTAAATTTTGAAGGGAGGGGTATATTCGACACTTCATATGCAACATTGCAAGTCCTCTTGGTGGCAACCTGTTCTATGCAAGATTCAATCAATTTGCGTAGGTCCTGCTCTGGGACTTGGTGTTCACACATGCACAACCCAGGAGTATGGGTGAAATGATACTCCTTGGGATAGCCCTTGACCAAAGGGGACAGGAGATGATTATAAATGTGTTCCCTCTTTATTCCTTCCAAGTGGGCACTTCTAAGAAACTTCAAAGGCTTCTCAAAATGTCCCACAATATTAAACAACAGTTTCCTGTAATGGCGGTCAATTTGATGACATATCCCCTTACTTCTCCTCCTCCTCCCCTAGTGTCTCCGTTCAGGCTGCTCTAACAAAAATACTACGGATTGGGGTGGCTTAAACAGTATTTACTTCTCACTGTTCCAGAGGGTGGCAAGGCCAAGAGCAGGGTGCCAGCACATCTGGTATCTAGTGGGAGCCCACTTCCTGGTCTGTAGATAGCTGCCTTCTCACTGTGTCACCACACAGAAGAGAGAGAGTGTGTACAAGCACACAAGCTCTCTAGGGCACTAGAGAGCCCTTCATAAAGGGCTCTAAGGCCATTCATAAAGGCTCTACTCTTATAACCTAATCACCTCCCAAAACCCCCACCTCCCAATACCAATACATTGGGGATTAGGCTTCAACATATGAATTTCAGGGATCCAGACATTCAATATATAGAACCCAGTCACCGTAATCATCATCCCTGATAACTAGAAACATGTTAATAAACATTAGTTGTAATTTCTGTTAATAAACTAGTCTCATAGAAACCTTTGTTTCAGACTTGACTTTAGGGGAACCTGGGCTAAAATACAAGTTCAGTGGTAGACATCATTTCAAGGCAGGTGGTATTCAGGGGAGAGGATGTCATTTCTCCAATGTAAGGCATTTAGGGAAAGGAATACCTGGGGATAATTGATTTCCTCAGTATTACATCATATAAACCCTTGTGAGCCTCAATTAAAGGATATTAGAAATGCCCTAAGAATGCCCTGCTCAGTGGCTCATTGCCAAAAGTAGGTGAAACAGAGTTGTAAGCTTAAACAGTTTAGGAATGACATTTGCTTTGTTTTTGCTGTGTCTTAGCTTTCAAATCAAAGCATTTAAGAATTTTTCAATTGAATAAAACAGTCAAAATTTTTAGAATGCTGTCAAGATGAGTCCAAAAACTCAAAGTCACTATTTGAGAAACAATTTTATATTTTCAGTTGGTTTGGATTCTATTATCTGGTTTCACCTTTCTTGATAATTTTAATGAGTGAAGTCTAGACTTAATCCTTTCAGGACACCCAAGGTAAGATTTCAGATTATTTCTGAAGTCATTTGTGCAGGAAAATGTGTGTGTGTGTGTGCATGTGTGTGCACGTGTGTGTGCGTGTGTGTGTGTGTGCCCGCGCCATTTGGCATTAGACAAAGATAGTTCTGGTCTAGCCCTAATTCCCTGGATGATCTTAGTCAAGTACCTTTCCCTCTGATGCCTCAGTTCCCTCACGTGTAAATGAGGGACGCTACCATATTGTTGTGATGAAATCCACACATTTTGCAGTTCAACCCAAGGGTGTGAATCACTTATTTGATACCCCAGAAAACTAAACATCCCATTTCAGCATGACCCAGTGACCTCTACCGCATGCTTCCCAAAATAGCCTTTTCCAAGTTTTAGAGAGTGCTGACCAGTTTCTGTCATCCGAAGTGCTGGTTCATTTTCATGAATGGAGAAAAGATAGCTATTTATTTGTGTTTGCGCTTGCTTGGTTGTTTACGTGTCTGATTTATAGCAAGTTTGCCCCAAGGATAATTCAATACGGCAAAAGGATTTCACAAGACCAAGAGACAGGAGTTTACCAACAATATCAATGACTTTCTTGCTGTCCCTTGTTTCAATTTCATTTAAGTTAGCTCTGAAATTTCCCCAAAAAACTCTTGCATTTTGTAGCTTAAATTAATTACCCTGGAAGACTCAGAAACATTTTTCTCCCAACACAACCTGACTCCTGAGAACACTGGAAGTGGCATAACCTCACTGGTGGTAGACACACACCCTAAAAATTCACCTCTGGCCCTGCATGAGCCTGACTCTACCTCCTCCTCTGGTCTTCAACCTACAATTTCATGTCCGGCATCAGTGTGGTTGAGATGGAGTATCAGTTATTTTAATCTCATGGAGTTGGCTTTAGGAAAATGCTTCTGAAACTCTCCTCAGAAGCAGGTGCACAGCAGAGAGTTCTGACCTGGCCCTCTCCTTGACTCCTACCTGGGAAGATCAGGAGTCAGGCACTGACTACTGGTGGCATTTCTCAGTCCTCTTGGTGTGGGTGCCATCTGATTAAGCATCTGTAGGTGCCAGGGCCTAGCTGACATCCAGATCTTTCCTTCTGGCTGGACTTCATTGGCCAAAAGTGGCCTTTCAGCACACATCTGTCCTCCAGGCTGGTCACACATTGGATACTAGCAGTTTGGCAGACAATAAAACGCCCCCATTACAGCTGTCTGTAATGAGCCTAACGCAAGTCAGGCTAATTAAGACTTAATTAGCTGACTTGCGTTAGGCTCATTATTCAGAATCTTGCCCCGGAGCCCCGCAGTATAGGTTTTCCCATAGAATTTTTGCACATCTTTCATTAGATTTATTTCTAGGTACTTGATATTTTACTTACTCCTACTTACTCCTATACTTATTCCTGTTATTTCCTTAATTTCATTTTGTTTCTGGTGTATGGAACTACAATTGGATTTCTACAGTAAAACTCAGATAACATGCTCAGCAATGATGCAAATTTCGGTATAAAGCAGTTAGTATTTGAGTCCTCCATCTGCCCTCCATTCTCATAGGTATATGGGCTGAAGTTTGTGTCTTGTGGGGTCAAGAGGGAAAGTTAGAAAGTGGCTGCTTTTGCTTTATGGCCATATGGGACTGTCTTTGGTCAACACATAGTCAACTGCGTAGAGCTTAACTGTCATCATTTTTATTTTGTACTTGGTGTGTCAATACAGAGAACCTGAAATATTTTACTTTATATTAACCTTACCAGGAATGAACCCTCTCATTTCACTGTTTGAATTTTTGGATGCCACTTATAACATTATGGTGTGGTGTTGTAGTATATTAATTTCGTTTCCAGCCATCTTGCTAAATTTGTCTATTCTCTCTAATTCACTATAGATTCATTTAAATGTTCTGTATCAACTACAAGTAAAGAAATTTTGTTTCTTCTTTTCCTTATACCTCTTTTCACTCTTATTTTACTTTATCTTTTTTCTTCTTTAAAGTCACTTATTTACAACAGATTTTCAGTAGGCCAAGGACTGTTTTTCTTTTTTTTTTTTAAAGATTTTTTTAAATTTATTCATTCGAGACAAAGAGATACAGAGAGAGAGAGAGAACATGAGCAGGGGAAGAAGCAGAGCGAGGGGGAGAAGCAGGCCCCCCGCTGAGCAGGGAGCCCGATGCAGGGCCAGATCCTAGGACCCTGGGACCATGACCTGAGCCAAAGGCAGACGCCTAACCATCTGAGCCACCCAGGTGCCCCAGGACTGTTTTTCATTAAAAACAAAAAAGAATCTATTTTTTCCTGAGAAAACATGTTCTATTTTCAAATGAGCAAATGATATTAGGTACCCATGAAAGAAAATTATATAATTAGTGTGCATTAATTGATGGCTTAAGAAACAAAATTGTTTTCCTTAGATGAATACATATAGTTTAATGTGTTTTGAGTACCTTAACACTATAGTGACAGGGACATAAAATTTCCAGATAAATAATGAAATGTGATTCTTTTCAGCCTTTTGAGGTATAAATGATGAAATCATGAGATATTTAAAGCACACATTGTGATGATTTGATATATGTATACATTATCAAAGGATTCCTCCATTTAGTTAATTATTATGTTCATCACCTCACATTTCTTTTTCCCTCTCTTCCTTCCTTCCTTCCTTCCTCCCTCCATTTTCTTCCTTTTTTGGTGAGACCATTTAAGTTCTATTCTCTCAGCAAATTTCAATTATACAACACAGTGCTATCAGTTATAGTCATTATGTTGTATATTAGATCCTCACACCTTACTCATCTTAAAACTGAAAGTTTGTATCATTTTACCAACCTCTCCTTACTTCCCCCATCCCCCAACCCCTGGTAACCACTTTCCTACTCTGTTTCCAGGAGTTTGACTTTGTTTTAGATTTAATATGTAAGTAATACCATGCAATATTTGTCTTCTCTGTCTGGTTTATTTTACATAGCTTACTGCCCTCAAAGGCTATCCATGTTTTAGTTCCCAAAGACAAGATTTCCTTCTTTCTAGTGCCTGAGTAATATTCCCTTGTGTATATATCCACATCTTAATTCATTCATCTGTTGATGAAAACTTAGGTTGTTTCTGTATCTTGGCTATTTGTTAATAGTGCTGCAATGAACATGAGAGTACAGATCTTTCTTCAATATTCTATTTTCATTTCCTTCAGATATAGACCCAGAAGTGGGATTGCTAGATCATAAGATAGTTCTACTGCAGTTCAGTAAAGAACAGAGTGTTTACTGTGGACATTCTGGTCATGTACCCAATATCAAAGGAAAGTTTCAATATTTCACCATTAAATACAATATTTGCTTTAAGTCTTTTATAGATACCCTTTACCAAATGAAAAATGTGTATTTTCTATTTGGTATGAGTTTCTATTATATGTGAATAATGAATTTTCTCAACACTTTTTCTGCATCTACTGAAATGACTATATGATTACTTCTCTAATGTCAAATATAACCTAATGTTCCTTGAATAAACACAAGTTGGTTTTATATAATATATAAATATTACATATAATATATACCATACATATTATAATGCTTAATTCAGCTTGCTGATGTTTTCTTGGGACTTTTTTTCATTTATAGTCAGTCATAGCCAAGACTAGTGTGCTTCTTATACTACATCATAAAGTGAACTAGGGAGAATACGCCCTTTTCCTATTCTCTAGGAGAGTTGGTATAAAGCTATAATTCTTTTTTTCCCCTTTTTTAAATTTAAATTCAATTAGCCAACATATAGTAGTACATCATTAGTTTCAGATGTAGAGTTCAATAATTCATCAGTTGCATATAAAACCCACTACTCAACACATCACGTGCCCTCCTTAATGCCCATCACCCAATTACCCCATGATCCCACCTACTTCCCCTCCAGCAACACTCAGTTTGTTTCCTAGAGTTAAGAGTCTCTCATGGTTTGTCTATCTCTCTGATGACTTCCCATTCAGTTTTCCCCTCCCTTCCCCTATGATCCTTTGTGCTGTTTCTTATAGTCCACATGAGAGAAGCCATATGATAATTGTCTTTCTCTGACTGACTTATTTTGCTCAGCATAGTACCCTCCAGTTCCATCCACGTCGATGTAAATGGTAAGTATTCATCCTTTCTGATGGCTGAATAATATTCTATTGTGTATATATACCATATCTTCTTTATCCATTCATCTATCGATGGATATCTCAGCTCTTTCCATAGTTTGGCTATTGTGGACATTGCTGCTATAAACATTGGGGGTTTGTGCCCCTTTGAAACATTACATTTGTATCTTTGGGGTAAGTACCAGTAGTGCAATTCCTAGGCCATAGGGTAGCTCTATTTTTAACTTTTTGAGGAACCTCCATACTGTTTCCCAGAGTGGCTATACCAGCTTGCATTCCCACCAACAGTGTAAGAGGGTTCCCATTTTTCTGTATTCTCGCCAACATCTGTTGTTTCCTGAGTTGTTAATTTTAGCCATTCTGACCAGTGTGAGGTGGTATCTCATTGTGGTTTTGATTTGGATTTCCCTGATGCCAAGGGATGTCAAACATTTTTCCATATGTCTGTTGGCCATTTGTATGTCTTCTTTGGAGAAATATCTGTTCATGTGTTCTGCCCATTTCTTGACTGGATTATTTGTTTTGGGGGTATTGAGTTGGATAAGTTTTCATAGATCTTGGATACTAGCCTTTTATCTGATATGTCATTTGCAAGTATCTTCTCCCACTCTGTAGGTTGCCTTTTAGTTTTGTTGACTGCTTCCTTTGCCATACAGAAGTTTTTATCTTGATGTCCCTATAGTTCATTTTTGCTTTTGTTTCCCTTGCCTTTGGAGACATGTCTAGCAAGAAATTGCTGCAGCCAAGGTCACAGAGGTTGCTGCCTGTGTTCTCCTCTAAGATTTTGATGGATTCTTGTCTCACATTCAAGGCCTTTCATCCATTTTGAGTTTATCTTTTTGTATGGCATAAGTAAATGGTCCAGTTCCATTTTTCTACATGTGGCTCTCCAATTTTCCCAGCACCATTTTGAAGAGACTATTCTTTTTCCATTGGATATTCTTTCCTGTTTTGTCAAAGATTAATTGACCATAGAGCTGAGGGTCCATTTCTGGGTTCTCTATTCTGTTCATTGATCTATGTGCTGTTTTTGTTCCAGTACCATGCTGTTTTGATGACTACAGCTTTGTAATATAGCTTGAGTCTGGCATTGTGATGCCACCAGCTTTGGTTTTTCTGTTTTTTTATTTTTTTTCAACATTCCTTTGCCTATTCAAGATCTTTTCTGGTTCCATACAAATTTTAGGATTATTTATTCCAGCTCTGTGAAAAATGTCAATGGTACCTTGACAAGGATTGCAAAGAATATGTAGATTGCTCTGGGTAGCATAAACATTTTAACAATATTTATTCTTCCAATCCATGAGCATAGAATCTTTTTCCATTTCTTTGTGTCTTCTTCAATTTCTTTCATAAGTGTTCTGCAGCTTTTAGAGTACAGATCCTTCACCTCTTTGGTTAGGTTTATTCCTAGGCATCTTATGGTTTTTGGTGCAACTGTAAATGGGATCAATTCCTTAATTTTTCTTTCTTCTGTCTCATTGTTAGTATATAGAAATGCAACTGATATCTGTGCATTGACTTTATATCCTGCCATGTTGCTGAATTCCTGTATGAGTTCTAGCAATTTGGGGGTGGAGTCTTTTGGGTTTTCCACATAAAGTATCATGTCATCTGCAAAAACCCCCACCAAGAAGCAGAATTATAGACCAATATCTCTAATGAACATGGATGGCAAAATTCTCACCAAGATATCAGCCAATAGGATCCAACAGTATATTAAAAGGATTATTCACCACGGCAAAGTGGGATTTATTCCTGGGCTGCAAGTGTGGTTCAACATTCACAAATCAGTCAATGTGATACATCACATTAATAAAAGAAAGGACAAGAACCACATGATTCTCTCAATCAATGCAGAAAAAGCATTTGACAAAAGTACAACATCCTTTCTTGATTAAAACTCTCCACAGTGTAGGGATAGAGGGAACATACCTCAATATCAGAAAAGTCATCTATGAGGGGTGCCTGGGTGGCTCAGTCATTAAGCATCTGCCTTTGGCTCAGGTCATGATCCCAGGGTCCTGGGATCAAGCCCCGCATCGGGCTCCCTGCTCAGCAGGAGGCCTGCTTCTCCCTCTCCCACTCCCCCTGCTTGTGTTCCCCCTCTTGCTGTGTCTCTCTCTGTCAAATAAATAAATAAAATCTTTAAAAAAAAAGTCATCTATGAAAAGCTCACAGTGGATATCATTCTCAATGGGGAAAAACTGACAGCTTTTCCCCTAAGGTCAGGAACAGGACAGGGATGACCACTCTCACCAATGTTGTTCAACAGAGTACTAGAAGTCCTAGCCTCAACAATCAGACAACAGAAAGAAATAAAAGGCATTCAAATTGGCAGAGAAGAAGCTAGAATTATTTCTTATTGAACATGGATATTATTCACTATTGAAGCCATCGGGTCTGGAGATTTCTTTAAGGGGACGTTTTGAAAAACCTGTTATAGGGTTTTCAGATTTTCTTATATCTTCTTGTGTCAGTTTAGTTTATGTTTGCCTAAGAATTTGTCCATTTATTCTAAATTTTTTAATTATTGGCATAAAATTGCAATACCTTCTTGTTGTCTTTTAAAAGTATCTGAAGATGCTGTAATGATGTCTTTTCTTTTAATCCCTGATATTGGTTATTTGTGTCCCCTGTCTTTTCTTGATCCATTTTACTAGAGGTTATATTTCTTTTCCAAAAAAGCAAATTTTGGCTTTATTGAGTCTCACTATTGTCTATGTGTTTTCAATTTCATTAGTTTCTATTTTCTTCCTTCAACTTTCCTTGGATTTTGCTGTTTATTGCATTCTTCAGTTGTACGGCATTTCCCTCTTTGTTTCATCAGTTATGGAGAAAGGGTTGTTAAACATTTTTTTTAAAGATTTTATTTATTTATTTGAGAGAGAGAATGAGAGATAGAGAGCACGAGAGGAAAGAGGGTCAGAGGAAGAAGCAGACTCCCTGCTGAGCAGGGAGCCCGATGTGGGACTCGATCCCGGGGCTCCAGGATCATGACCTGAGCCAAAGGCAGTTGCTTAACCAACTGAGCCACCCAGGCGCCCAGGGTTGTTAAACTTTTTTAATCAGGATTTGTTCATTTCTCCTTATAGTCTATCATTTTTTGCTTTAGATATTATGAAGCCATATTATTAGTAGCAAGCAAATATATCTTTCTCCTAAATGACATCTTTTACCAATATGCAGTGACTTTAATCACACTTTCATACCTCACATTCTGGTCTGTCTGATATTAACATGGCCACACCAGCTTTCTTTTGATTAAGATTAACACAGTGTATCTCTTTCCATCCCTTTACTTTCCATTCTCTTCTGTATTCTGGTTTTAGATCTCTCTTATAAACATTATATAGTAAGATTTTTTAAATTCTGACAATTGGCTTCTGTTAACTGGAGTTTCTAGTCCACTTACATTTATGTAATTACTGACATATTTAAATTTGATCAACTGTTTCATTTGGTGCTTTCTATTTGTCACTGCTGTTCTAGCTTTCTCTCCATTTTTGCCTTCTTTTGCAGTAATTATTATGATTCCATTTTTTTAACCTCTTTTAGTTTGGGGCATTATATTGGAGTTTTTTAAATAGGTACATTAGAAACTAGAACATGAATCTTTAACTTACTAAAATTTAATATTAAACAATATACTTACTCTTCTTTACACGCAATTCAAGAAACGTATTTACTACCATTTTAACTTACATGCATTTATTATGCAATTCTATATTTTTTAATTTCACAAGATATTACTCTTATTTTTGTAAAGTTCATTTATATTTTCCCTCTTTATTGTTTATTTCTTCTCGCATCTCAGGTTCTTCTTTAGAGACCACTTTCCTTTGATTGAAATTTCTCTCATAGAATTTCTTTTAGTGAGGACATGATGGTAGCAAATGTATTCCATTCTTGAATGTTTAAGTAATTTTCTTATTTTGCTTCCATTCTTGAAAGATATTTTCTTTTAACAAAGAATTCCATACTAGTGATTGTTTTTTTTCACATTGAAGATATTATTCCACTGGCTTCTATCTTCTGTTTTGTTGTTGAAAAAGTGACTTTCACTCTAGCACAGGATAGGCAAACTGTATCTCATAGCCAAATCCAGTTCACAACCTGGTTTCATAAATAAATTTTTACTGCAATACAGTCATGCCCATTCATTTCTGTATCACCTATGATTGCCCTCTCACTACAGTAATAGATTCGAATAGTTGTGACAAAGGCCATGTGGCCCTCAAAGCTCAAAACAACTACTTGTTGGCCCTTTTAAGAAAAAGTTTGCTGACCCCTAATCCAGCAGGAACTCCCTTTGAAGGTAATTTATATTTTCTGGCTTCTCTGAAGGTTTTTTTCTTTGATTTTCTCCATTTTTACTATAATATGCTTCTTCTTATTTATTGTGCTTGAATTTTTTTGGATATCTTGAATGTTGATTCATATCTGTTATAGGTGCTTAAAAATTCTTAATCATCATGTCAATTAACTATCAGTGAAATTTCCTCTCTCTGGGGAGGAAATTTAAAAGTGGCTTGGCAGAGCAGTTCAGGTTCAGTATCTCTCATAAGGCTGCTCTTACATGCACTCACTAGTTGTGGCTATAGTCAACCAAAGGCTTGACTGGGGCTGGAGGATTCAATTCTAAACTGCCTAATTCACATGGCTGGTAAATTGGTGCTGGCTATTGGTAGGAGGCCTCAGTTCTCTTTATAAGGGCTTTCCCCACAGCATAATATCCTCATGACATGATAGTTTACTTCCTACAGAACAAGCAATCCAGGACAAAGGACCTGGCAGAAGTTTCTCTTTTAATGACCTAGCTTTGAAAGTCACACATAATCATTTACCCCACATTTCTTAGAAGTAAGTCATTAAATCTAGCCCACACATGAAGAAGTAAATTAGGCTCCAACCAGTAAAAGGAGGGATGACAAAGAATATGGACATACTTCAAAACCACCACATTACTTTTATATTTTCCTCATTCCCATTTTCTCTCACTCCACTTGCTCTGGGGCTCCAGTTAAATATAGGGTAAGCTTTCACTCACTGGCTCTATATCTCTTACCTTCTCTTCTGTATTTTTTGGCCCTTTTCCCTCTGTGGTACACAATTAGTAACTTCTTCCGACCAATTTTCCAGTTCATTGAGTCTATCATCAACTATGTCTGATTTGCTATTAACCTCACCCAGTCAGTTTTAAATTTCAGTCATTTCATTTCAAAAGTAAATTTTTTATTGATTCAAATATAAATTGTTTCTAGAAGTTGTATTGGTTTATTTTCAAACCTACTAAATCACTTCCTACAATCTTGTATTCCTTGCAAATAACTTCAATTTTGTGTTATATTTCTTTAAACACAATCAGGAATGTTTTCAGACCTGTCTTTGTTAATGCCAGTATCTGAAGTCTTTTTAGGCTTATTTCTGCTCTTGCTGATTTTTATTCTTAGAATCTACTTTTTTCATATGCCTGGATCTTTAACTGTAATGAACATTGTATTTAAAAATTGTTTTGTTCTGTCATGTACCTGGGGAAGACTACAAGTCCAGGAACATCTTTAAACAAGTTCAAGGTTTGAGACTCCCTGGAAGACTCAGAAGATTCAATCTCTGACTATAATTTCTCAAAAGAATTTTCCTACTGTTTGTTCTCTCTCTCAGAGCATGGAGAAGCTTTGTGAATTGTAGTTGAGCATGGTCAGAGGCTTGGTTAGACCCTTATTTTATGGCTGTCCTGAGTTTTTATGTCCACCTTATCTCACAGAGTGACCAAGTAACCTCCCTGAGAAAGCACAGTAAATAGACGTTAGAGTCAAGACTTAAAGTCTTTTGTGTTCCCCTTATGCCATATCTGATCTCCACAATCAATAACTGGTAATGTTAGACAGTGATGATGATGGTGTTGTTTTTTCTTTCCCTCTTCCTACAACACAGCCCCCTAAGTAAGAGGCACAGCTTACTTAGCAATGTCAAGTCATATAAAAACCTAGATATTCTGGCAAAAGACCAGCCCACAGATGCTGAAGGCAGAAGTGCTGTCTTTTTACTACCTGGACTGTCAACAGCCAAAAGCAAAACCTTCAACTTGAGTAATTTGAGAGGTGCTTTCTGACTAGTGGGAGAACAACTGTGTATTTTCAGCGTGAGTGCTGCCACTGTTGCAGACATTTAACAGCACTGTCCATAAACAGGATATCTTTTCATGGCACATGTCAGCAGGGCATCTGATTGATACACTGCATTGTTTTCAATCACAGTTTTATGAGGCCCACATTAAATATTAAAAACGGAGCTATATATTTGGAACAGTAATTAGTCTGAAGCAGCCTCTGTGCCTTATCCCCTGTTTTAAAGCAAACCAAGGATGATGAATATTTAATGTACTGTACCTCATTGTCATCTGATAATAAGATTTCTTACAGGGTTATAAAATGTTATGTTAGGTTCTTACAGCATATCATTAATATTGTAAAATGTAGCTGGGCTCCCAGACAGAGCTGCCTGACAGAAAAACAATAAAAAGATAAGTGATATCAACCATTTCCTCCAAGGGCTTAGAAGACAACTAGCCAAGAGATGAAAAGATGTATTTGAGAGTTAGATGTATTCACCAAGCATTAAAGTGAAAAGAAGGAAGAAGACAATGAAGTAAAGGAGAACAAGGGAAAAGACGGAGGAGAAAGAGGAAGAAAATAGGGAAAACAAAGAGAAAATGTAGAGAGGAGGTTAGTTATGAGGAGCATTCAAAGATCAGATGCGAGCTTAGATGGAATGAATGCTAAAGAACTTTCCCACTTTTGATTCTAGGATTCCATGCTCCCTCTGAAGAGCTCAGAATATTCAGCTTTCAAGGTATGTCACTACCACTTTGGCAAAAGGATAATTTTGAGCTGAAGGCAATTGATAAAGAGCAGACACAGGAAGAATTCTCTGCTCCCCCCGTAGCTGCCTAGATGAAGGTCACAACCTTCCTTTGTGAAGGTGTCCCCCTTCACCCATACCAGAATCAACCAACTCCTGTTACCAAAGACAGAGATGGACTGAGATGAGTCTGCCTAAAGAAACCTTGCTAAATAAACCTGATTATCCTGAGTTCCTCCATATATTTCCTAGTCACCTTCCCACAATTTATCACTCCTAAAAGCCCAACCGCCTTCCCTTTGTCTAGTCACATCCCTACAATTTATCTCCCTTTATTAAAACTATAAATAAATGGGACTAATGAGTTTTGTGGGGAGCATGGGGGGTTACTTCTTTTCTCTAAAGCCCCATGCACATAAAATTAAAAAAATATATATATTTTTAAAGATTTTATTTATTTATTTGACAGAGAGAGAGAACAAGTAGGCAGAGAGGCAGGAAGAAGGAGAGGGAGCCCGATGCGGGACTCGATCCCAGGACCCTGGGATCATGACCTGAGCCAAAGGCAGCCGCTTAACCGGCTGAGCCATCCAGGTGCCCTAAAATTAAAAATATTAACATCAATAAAAATTTTCTTTTTTTTTCTGCTCATCTTTCCTTTGTCAATTCAATTGGCAGGCTCCAACCACAAACCTAAGATGGTAGAGGGAAAGTTTTTCTTCCCCTATACCTCACTTTTGAAAATCTCTACAGCCATAGGAATCTCATAAGACCATTTATTCTGCCTAGTGGATTCTCTGAAAGAATCCAATAGCACTCCAGAAAGATTGTCTACAGAGTAAACACTGACAATAAAATAAGTATCACTTGGTAAAAGTAACAGTAAAACAAGATTAGAGTTTAGACATGTCATTTATTTAGCCCCCATTTTTCTCAATCACAGAAACAGGACAAGGTATTAGAGATATAAAATCTAGTTTAGGACAAGTTTCTAAACCATTAGCATCAGAAGGTACCTCGGTAATCACAACAGCATACAAGTTAGGAACATGACCTTATAAGACATATTCATGTTTGATTTCTACCAAGCACTAGCTTGTGACCACAGACTTTCTAGGCATCAGTCTCATTATCTGTACAGTTTGTTCTTAATAATAATTAACATAATACAAGTAATACAGTTAGCACAATAACTTGATATTTTAAATACCAGTAAATATGAACAGTGATATTGAAAGTGATGAAAGAGGAAGAAGAGGAAAAATCATCCAATTCATTTTTTTCTTTTTTTAAAAATTTTTTATTGTTATGTTAATCACCATATATTACATCATTTGTTTTGGTGTAGTGTTCCATGATTCATTGTTTGTTCATAACACCCAGTGCTCCATGCAGAATGTGCCCTCTTTAATACCCATCACCAGGCTAACCCATCCCCCTACCCTCCTCCCCTCTAGAACCCTCAGTTTGTTTTTCAGAGTCCATCATCTCTCCTGGTTCGTCTCCCCCTCTGAATTACTCCCCTTCATTCTTCCCCTCCTGCTATCTTCTTCTTTTTCTTTTTTCTTAAAATATGTTGCGTTATTTGTTTCAGAAGTACAGATCTGTGATTCAACAGTCTTGCACAACTCACAGCGCTCACCGTAGCACATACCCTCCCCAATGTCTATCACCCAGCCACCCCATCCCTCCCACCCCCAACCACTCCAGTAACCCTCAGTTTGTTTACTGAGATTAAGAATTCCTCATATAAGTGAGGTCATATGATACATGTCTTTCTCTGATTGACTTATTTCACTCAGCATAACACCCTCCAGTTCCATCCACGTCATTGCAAATGGCAAGATCTCATTCCTTTTGATGGCTGCATAATATTCCATTGTGTATATATACCACTTCTTCTTTATCCATTCATCTGTCGATGGACATCTTGGCTCTTTCCACAGTTTGGCTATTGTGGACATTCCTGCTATAAACATTGGGGTGCACGTACCCCTTCGGGTCCCTACATTTGTATCTTTGGGGTAAATACCCAGTAGTGCAATTGCTGGATCGAATGGTAGCTCTAATTTCAACTGTTTGAGGAACCTCCATACTGTTTTCCAGAGTGGTTGCACCAGCTTGCATTCCCACCAACAGTGTAGGAGGGTTCCCCTTTCTCCACATCCCCGCCAACATCTGTCATTCCCTGACTTGTTAATTTTAGCCATTCTGACTGGTGTGAGGTGGTATCTCTTTGAGGTTTTGATTTGGATTTCCCTGATGCCAAGCGATGTTGAGTACTTTTTCATGTGCCTGTTGGCCATTTTGGATGTCTTCTTTGGAAAAATGTCTGTTCATGTCTTCTGCCCATTTCTTGATTGGATTATTTGTTCTTTGGGTGTTGAGTTTGATAAGTTCTTTATAGATTTTGGACACTAGCTCTTTATCTGATATGTCATTTGCAAATATTTTCTCCCATTCTGTCGGTTGTCTTTTCATTTTGTGGACTGTTTCTTTTGCTGTGCAAAAGCTTTTTATCTTGATGAAATCCCAATAGTTCATTTTTGCCCTGGCTTCCCGTGCCTTTGGTGATGTTTCTAGGAAGAAGTTGCTGCGGCTGAGGTTGAAGATGTTGCTACCTGTGTTCTCCTTTAGGATTTGGATGGACTCCTGTCTCACGTTTAGGTCTTTCAACCATTTGGAGTCTATTTTTGTGTGTGGTGTAAGGAAATGGTCCAGTTTCATTCTTCTGCATGTGGCTGTCCAATTTTCCCAACGCCATCTGTTGAAGAGACTGTCTTTTTTCCATTGGACATTCTTTCCTGCTTTGTCAAAGATAAGTTGACCATAGAGTTGAGGGTCCATTTCTGGGCTCTCGATTCTGTTCCATTGATCTATGTGTCTGTTTTTGTGCCAGTACCATACTGTCTTGATGATGACAGCTTTGTACTAGAGCTGGAAGTCCGGAATTGTGATGCCGCCAGCTTTGCTTTTCTTTTTCAATATTCCTCTGGCTATTCAGGGTCTCTTCTGGTTCCATACAAATTTTAGGATTATTTGTTCCATTTCTTTGAAAAAAGTGGATGGTATTTTGATGGGGATTGCATTGAATGTGTAGATTGCTCTAGCTAGCATTGACATCTTCACAATGTTGGTTCTCCCAATCCATGAGCATGGAACGTTTTTCCATTTCTTTGTGTCTTCTTCAATTTCTTTCCTGAGTATTTTATAGTTTTCTGAGTACAGATCTTTTGCCTCTTTGGTTAAATTTATTCCTAGGTATCTTATGGTTTTGGGTGCAATTGTGAATGGGATCGACTCCTTGATTTGTCTCTCTTCTGTCTTGTTGTTGGTGTATAGGAATGCCACTGATTTCTGTGCATTGATTTTATAGCCTGCTACTTGACTGAATTCCTGTATGAGTTCTAGCAGTTTTGGGGTGGAGTCTTTTGGGTTTTCCACATAAAGTATCATATCATCTGCAAAGAGTGAGAGTTTGACTTCCTCTTTGCCGATTTGGATGCCTTTGATTTCTTTTTGTTGTCTGATTGCTGTGGCTAGGACTTCCAATACTATGTTGAATAGCAGTGGTGATAGTGGACATCCCTGCCGCATTCCTGACCTTAGGGGAAAAGCTCTCAGCTTTTCCCCATTGAGAATGATATTCGCTGTAGGTTTTTCGTAGATGGCTTTTATGATATTGAGGTATGTACCCTCTATCCCTATACTCTGAAGATTTTCCAATTCATTTTTTTATAGAAAGATGATTGAGGGCCAGGGAGAGATTACTTATTAGAGAATAGTATAGCCCACTATTGTTGAAACTGAAAGTCAAGTCAAATATCCCTTTTTCAGTTTAAGTAATTGTATACAGCTCTTAAAATATATCCATTCTAGCAGTAGGTGCCAAGGGATCAGTACAGAAAGAAATATAAAACATGAACTTAAAATCAAGAAATAAAATTTACCTATTGAACACTGAGGGATTAATATAAAGTTTATGCCATGATTTACATTTATTTTATAAGAAGTATATAGAAATTAAATAGGTCTCCCAAAGTTTATGAGACCAGTTGGAAAATCCTTATGCTATAATGGAAAATAGAAAGTAAAAAACAAAAGCATATATAGATGTATAAGGAAAAAAAGAAACAATATCAGAATAAAATATACCATAAAATAATGAAAAAGATTTGTCTCCAAGCAGTGAGATTACAAGTAATTTTCTTCTTCTTCATACTTTTTCTATATTCTCTAAATTTTCTGCAAAGGCACATATTACTTTTTAGAATTATAAGAAAGGTAAGTTTTCTCTTGCCAAAGACATACATAGTGCGAAATCTTCTCCTCATGGTAGCAACTACAACATATATAAAAATAACTGCAAATAAAATTGTGAAGAAGGTTTATAAGGCCTCTATGAAGAAAACTAATTAACCCCAAGTATATTATTATACTGTATTAATCCCAATAGGATTTTTTCAAAACTTGACAGAGTTCTTCTAAACCTTATCTGGAAAAATACAAAAACTACAAATGTTAAAAACAATAATTTAAGGGGCGCCTGGGTGGCTCAGTCATTAAGTGTCTGCCTTTGGCTCAGGTCATGATCCCAGGGTCCTGGGATTGAGCCCCACATCGGGCTCCCTGCTCAGCGGGAAGCCTGCTTCTCCCTCTCCCACTCCCCCTGCTTGTGTTCCCTCTCTCTCGCTGTGTCTCTCTCTGTCAAATAAATAAATAAAATCTTAAAAAAAAAAAAAAGAAACAATAATTTAAGACTTAAAAAAGAGAGATAATTTTTCAGGCTTCTGACTGGCCAGGCTGAAACAGATTCACAATGCCCAGTTTTGGCAGTTTTGGTGAACATGAAAATTAATACTACCTTTCTATAAGATAGTATGGCAATATGCATGAGAATTTCAAAGAGGTATTCTCTATGACCTTATGATTCCCAGTGACAGTCATTTAAGGAGATAATAACAGAAGTGTACAAAGAGGTTCAGAGAAACATTATTTTGTTCTTATAAAGTAAATCAATGTACAACCTTAAATATACACCTTAGGGTATTAGTTAAATAAATTATAGTTTCTCCATAGAAAAGAACTGCATATAGCTACTAAAGGTGCTATCAACCTAAATTCACGGCATCTTGTTAAGTTAGAGGGGAGAAACAAAACAACCTGTGTGATATGAAAACAAATAAAATAATGAGCAAACAGAAAATATTTAGAAAAGGGGTCATTTAGGGATATTAAGATTTGGAGGGTTTTGTTTTTAAGTTTCTTATTTGTATTTTTTCCTGTTCCTTTTTGTCCCCAATGAGCTTGATTTGTTTTCATAATCAGAAAAAAAAAAACTGTGAAGCTCAAAAAAATAGTATTTTTAATAGAAATAAAGACAATAAAGTGGATCAATGTATCCAGGAAGAAATGATGAATCTAAAAATCTTCATTTTAGTGAATTGTTTCAATCTCCTCCCTTATTAAAACTCTTATGAAAGTCCAAGGAGCTGCAAAGATGATGAACTGACAAATGGTCTTTTCCTCCTCTTCAACCTATAACAATGATAATGAGGAAGAAAATGAGCAAAGAGGAGAAAAAATAGGTGATTCAATTCTGGGTAAGATGTAGGCAACCTCTGTGGGATTGAAAAAGAAGGGAGTATGAATTCAAAGACAGAGAAACCGGGGTTTGATTTAAGAAAGGATACTCTAACAGAGGTAGCAAGCTCAGAATCACTGGAGATCTTTAGGTAGGAACACACCACTCCTTGTCAAAGATGGTTTCTAGAAAATGGACTCATCAGAGGAAGCATTGCACTAGACGACCTTTAAGTTATTTACATTCAAAAACGACTGTATTTTCCTGTAGCACTTAAAAATAATTTTTTTCTAAGTAATGACCAGAAAGATCCACATAGGGGATTCCAGAAGAACAGTGACTTGAATGAAATTTCTTTACTCTTTATTTCAATTCAAATCTTTCTATCTCTTTTAAATTAAAGCCTAGGGTTTTGGGAGCTGAATACAAATTTTGTGGAATGTTCCAGAAGAGAATCAGTCAGGGGCATCCTTTCTCATAGACCAGGAAGACATATGTATGAGACCACTGTGAAGAAAGCTGGTGACAAGGATCGTTCCTATGAAAATGCGGATTTGGGGAATGCTTGGCCTGAAGAGATAAGAGGCTCCAATGACAAATCAATAGACTCCATTGTGTGCCATATCTCCCAGTCCACCCAAGGTCTAGAAGTTTTCACAGGTAAGTGAACTACTCCCATCCTTCAAACTGGAAGAATACAGAAGACTCAGGAGCAGAGAGATTTACTTCAAGTAAACCACCTCCAGGGGCAGAACAGCCCAAGACAAAGAGCAACTAAATAAAAAGGACACGGAGCCAGCCTTTGATAGAGTCTAAAAGAGATAGGTAACAATACGAATGTAATATAAAGAGAAGTTAGGAATATCTGCACACAGTCACACACTCTTCTCGCCACACGTCCCCTCAGAAAACTTTCAAGAGATAAAAGACATGGTTTCCAGCCACACTATTTAGTAGATGAATTTAGCGAGAGGAAGTTCAAGGTCACTGTTGATACCTGATGTAGTGGCATAACAACAACAAAAAAAAACCTTAAGAGTATGAAGAATACATAAAAAGATTAAAATCTCATGATTTGAATGATAATGAGATGATAATGAATTAGAGGATGAATATGAGAAATTTAATATACAAATAAAAGGAGCTCCAGAAATAAAGAACAGAGAAAAGAGACAAAAATAAAACAAAAGACAGATGTATAAATTCAATGCATTCCCAATCAAAATTCCAGCATGCTTTATGCAGAAACTGAAAAGCTCATTCTAAAATTTATATAGTAATGCAAACACTTCAGAATACTCAGCACAAATTTTAATCAGAACAAGGTTAGAAGAATTAAACTATTTGATTTCAAGACTTATGTGGAAATAAGTAAAGACCACCCAAATGAGTACAAGCAAAACCTATTTATTCAGAACTTGCTTTTAGCAAGGGTGTTAGCCAACACTTGCATTTGACAGAGACTCAAAAGCAGGCAAGGAGGGCTGGAAAGCCTTATAGGGGAAAAAGGGAAGGCTTCATGTATGCTCTGATTAAAGACTGTTGGCATGGGAAATCTGGAAGTGGGTGTTTTTTGACAAAAGTGCCCAAGACAACCCAATGGGGAAATGATAAATGTTTCAACAACTGATAAGGAAACAAGTGTATATCAATATGGGGTGGGGCAGGGGGTGGAATCAACCATTACCTGACACCATACAAAATAAACTTGAAATAGATTGTAGAGCTAAAGGTGAAAACTAAAACTATAAGACTTTTAAAAATAAACACTGAACAAAACCTATCCCTTTTAGTTAGGTTAAGGTTTCCTACATAAAATGTATAATGCATAAAAAGAAAAAAAATGATATATTGGGTTTTATTAAAACCTGAAAGTTGTTCTCTAAAATTCACGATTAAGAAACAAAAAGTTAACCCATAGACTAGGAGAAGATAATGCTCTCCACATTTATCAGGCAAAAGTCTTATAATAACAACATTGATAGAGCTCTTCTATTTGATACGTCAAACAACCCAATAATAAATGGAAAAAGATTTGAACAAATAGTCCCAAAAGAATATATTATTAATAGCTGAAGACACATGAAAAGAAATTTAACATTATTAATCATAAAGTAAATGCAAATTAAAGTCACAAGATGGGGGCGCCTGGGTGGCTCAGTTGGTTAAGCAACTGCCTTCGGCTCAGGTCATGATCCTGGAGTCCCGGGATCGAGTTCCGCATCGGGTTCCCTGCTCAGGGGGGAGTTTGCTTCTCCCTCTGACCCTCCCCCCTCTCATGTGCTCTCTCTCTCTCATTCTCGCTCTCTCTCAAAAAAAAAAAAAAACTAAAGTCACAATATGGCATTGTATCACCATTATAATAGCTAATATTAAAAAGTCTGACAATACCAAGTGTTGGTGAGGATGCAGAACAAATGGAACTCTCATTCTACAGCTAGCAGGAATATAAAATGGTACATCCACTGTGGATATCAGTTTGGCAGTCACTTCAAAAGTTAAAACACAGGGGCGCCTGGGTGTCACAGTCGGTTAAGTGTCCAACTCTTGGTATCTGCTCAGGTCGTGATCTCAGAGTTGTAGGATTGAGCCCCGAGTCGGACTCTGCACTCAGTGAGAATCTGCTTGTCTTGCCCTCTTCCTCTATCCCTCTCCCCAACTCTCTCTCTCTTTAAAAAATAAATAAAATAAATCTTAGAAAAGCTAAAACATAAGCCTACTGTACAACCCAAACCTTCTATTCCTAGGTATTTACCTAAGACAAGTGAAAACATATTCACAAAGTATTGTACATAAATGTTCACGGTCAATTTATTTATAATTGCTAAAAGCTAGAAAGAACTAAAATATCTTTCATCAGATGAGAAAATAAATGTGTTATTTCCATACAATGGAACATTCCTTAATAGTAAAAAACAAACAAACAAACAAAAAAACAAATAAATTGACACAAATAACAGCATGAATGAATCTCAAGTTTATTATTCTGCATGAAAGAATGCATATCAAAAAATAGTACACACTCTATCATTTCATTTATATAAAATTCATTTATATACAATTCTAGTAATAGAAAGCAGATCAGCAGTTGTCTGTAGCTGGGAGTGGAAAGGATAGATTCCCCAAAGGAAGCAACTTTGGGAGTGATAGAAATATTGATGGTGGCGATATTTGATATCTGTCAAAATTCATCAAACTGTACATTTTAAATATGTGCTATTTACTGCATGCAACTTATAACTAAATAAAGTTTTAAATCACAAATAACAATGGTTAGAGATATACAGAGACCCTTACCTCCCATGACTGGGGAATAAGTATATATTTTTATATGCTATATAAAATTTATAAAAAGAACAAGTTGATGTTTTCAAACAAAAAACTTTTAAATTCCAAAACAACTGTGTAACTAAACGAAACCCACATATTTCACAGGCTATATATGTTGATAAATACTACTAAAAATGCCTGGTGAATCCTTAGACCAAAAGGAAATTATCGACTAAAAAAGAAACATTACACTTAAACCTAGAGCACAAATTAAAACCTCTACGTGAGAATACATATCTGCAAAGTCTTCATCATTAAAAAAATAATGAAAACAAAGGAAATTGGAATTTGTCTTTGAAAAAATACAAAAATAAAATGAAATCAAACAAGGAAGTTGAAATTCATATGAATGAAAGGACTTAATGAAAAAAATTTGTAGGAAAAATAAGCTGATTTCAGGAAAAAATAAATTCACATTCACACATACACACATGATTAGGAATTAAAAGGGAAACCCAACCAGAAGCACAGGAGAGATTTTCAAAAATGACAGTAGGAAACATGTTCCAGGCAAACATATGGCAATGAATATGAAAACCTAGGGGGAATAGCTAACATAAATTATCATAGTTGACTCAATAAATAATACAAATTATCATAGCCAATATAAACTATCATAGTTGACCCAAGAAATAATATATTTGACTAATGTAATGTAGACAAATTGATGTTTCATTTCAGAGTGGGAAGGATAGGGATTTTTTTAAATGGCATTGACACAATTGGCTACTTAGGGATGAAAACAAAATTGAACCCCTAACTTACATAACACAAATAAGAAAGGATAGAGCAGTTGGAGGGGCAGAAGAGAAAAATAGAAATTGCTGCAAAAAAAAAAATTAATGTGACTTCATGTATAATTTCATGGTAAAGCAGACTCTTATCCAAGAATAGAAAATAAGGTGTTTTAAAAAACATATTTAGCCATATAAAAGTCCAAATATTTACAGCAAAATATAACAAATTCCAATGCTGAAGATGGAAATTCAGTACCTGTAATATATATTTATAAAAGTCTTTTAAATTGACAAAACAGAAACTCCTCAAGAGGAAAATAGGTGAAGTTATGAATAGGAATTCACAGACGGACAAATTCAAATGCCAACAGAATATGGAAAGGGGATTAAAATCACTAGTAGTCAGAAAAATATGAACTAACCCAATAATAAGTTATGATTTTATAAACATGAGATTGGAAAACCAATAAAACTATTGCCAGCGGGAATGTGGGAAGGACAGGGTTATTTGTTATTTTGTCACACTGCCAGTAAAATGTAAAATATTACTGGCTTTGTTGGAATACACTCTGGCAACAATTATTAAAATTAAAAAAATATATACGGGGGAAGAGTAAGATGGTGGAGGAGTAGGAGACCTAAATTTCGTCTGGTCTCAGGAATTCAGCTAGATAGTTATTAAACCATTCTGAACACATACGAACTCAACAGGAGATCAAAGAAAAGAACAGCAGCAACTCTCTGGAACAGAAAAGCGACCACTTTCTGGAAGGTAGGACATGCAGAGAAGTGCATCCAAGGCAATATTCAGGAGGATAGACGGCGGGGGAGGGGGCCTCTGTCAGCCACTACAGGCAAGTGATAGAGCCGCGGAGCACAAAATTGGAAATTTTAGAAGTCGGCTCTGCTGAGGGACCTTGCTCCAGTGGCTAAGCAAGGGGTGGAACACTCGCGGGACAGTGTGGCCTCGGGACCCTCAGAGTCACAGAAAGACCAGGGGTGTCTGAGTGCAGCAGAGCTCCCAGGTATCAGAGCGGGGAAGCCAGCTGCAGAGACGGAACAGAGGAGTGGGCTCTCAGCTCAGGGTTGCCATAAACCGTGATCCATGGCACAGTCGGGCCACTGCTCCTCCAGCAGGGACCCAACAAGCAGCAGATCTGGGGAGACTCCCCTTCCTCCCCTCGGAGGAGTGGTGTGGGAGTGCACTGCAGGGATCTGCCGGGTTTGGAGACTCCACACCGAGTCAGGTGCCAGAGATAGAAACGCTCGGTCACAGGCCGGGTGAGCACAGAGTGCGGCCGGAGACTGGGGAGACGGGAGTGATTGACTGCTTTTCTCTGGGGGCGCACTGAGGAGCGGGGCCCCAAGTTTCTTGGCTCCTCTGGGGCAGACATTGAGAGGCCGCCATTTTCACTCTTGTCCTCCAAAGCTGTACTGAAAGCTTGCAGGGAACAAAAGCTCCCGAGAGCAAACCCGAGCAGATTACTTAGCCTGGACCGGCAAGGGCAAGGCAATTCCACCTCCAGCAAAGACATTTGGGAACCAAGGCAACAGGCCCCTCCCCCAGAAGATCAGCAAGAACAGCCAGCAAGCCAAGACCAAGTTTACCGATCAATGAGAACAGCAGAACTCCAGCGCTAGGGGAATACTGCACACAGAATTCATGGCTTTTTCCCCCTGATTCTTTAGTTTTCCAAAGTTAATTTTCTTAATTTTCTTTCTCTATTATTTTTGAATTTTTCTTTTTCCCTTTTTCAACCAACATCTTATCAATCCCTTCTTTAAAAATCTTTTTTATATTTCATTTTTAGAGTCATATTGTACTCCTTCAATATTATATATATATAAGTTGTTCTCTCGTTAAAATTTTGGTATACACGTCTTTCTAACAGACCAAAATGTACCCTAAATCTCTAGTGTATGGCTTAGTTCTAGTCTCCTGTCTGATCACATTCTCTCCCTTTTATTTTTTTAATTTCTCTTCTTTCTTTTTTCAACCAACCTCTTATCTTATCAATTCCTTTTATAAAATATTTTATAATTTTCATCTTTACAGTCATATTCAATCCCTTTTTCATATTTAACCTTATTTTTGTACATATATAAGTTTTTCTTTCGATAAAATTTTGGGAGGCAGTTTCTACTAACAGACCAAAATACGTCCAAAATCTAGTGTGTAGCACTGATCTATTCACTAGCCTGATCATATTTCATCATATTCTTTTTTTTTTTAACTTTTCCTTTTTCTTTTTTTCTTTTTTCTTTCTTTCCCCCCAATTTCAGGTCTCTTCTGATTTGCTAAGTGTATATTTTTCTGGGGTCACTGCTACCCTGAGCATTTTGTTCTCTCATTCATCTATTCTCCTCTGGACAAAATGACAAGACAGAAAAACTCACCTCAAAAAAAAAGAACAAGAGGCAGTACTGACTACCAGGGACCTCATCAATATGGACATTAGTAAGATGTCAGAACTAGAGTTCAGAATGATGATTATAAAGATATTAGCGGCTTGAAAAAAAGCATAGAAGATACTAGAGAATGCCTTTCTGGAGAAATGAAAGAACTAAAATCTAACCAAGTTGAAATCAAAAAGGTTATTAATGACGTGAAATAAAAAATGGAGGCTCTAACTGCTAGGATAAATGAGGCAGAAGAGAGAATTAGTAATATAGAAGACCAAATGATGGAGAAAAAGAAGCTGAGAAAAAGGGAGATAAACAACTACTGTATCAAAAGGGCAGAATTCGAGAGATAAATGATACCATAAGACAAAACAATTTTGAGTAATTGGGATCCCAGAGAAGAAGGGGGGACAGAAGGTATATTGGAGCAAATTATAGCAGAGAACTTCCCTAATTTGGGGAAGGAAACAGGTATCAACATCCAGGAGGCACAGAGAACCCTCCTCAAAATCAATAAAAATAGGTCAACACCCCAACATCCAATAGTTAAACTTACAAGTCACAGAGACAAAGAGAAAATCCTGAAAGCAGCTAGGGACAAGAGGTCTGTAACCTACAGTGGTAGAAACATTAGATTGGCAGGAGACCTATCCACAGAGACCTGGCAGGCCAGAAAGGACTGGTATGATATATTCAGAGCACTAAACAAGAAAAATATGCAGCCAAGAATACTATATCCAGCTAGGCTGTCATTGAAAATAGAAGTAGAGATAAAAAGCTTCCAGGACAAACAAAAACTAAAGGAATTTGGAAACATGAAACCAGCCCTACAAGAAATATTGAAAGGGGTCCTCTAAGCAAAGAGAGAGCCAAAAAATAACATAGCCCAGAAAGGAACAGAGACAATATATAGGAACAGCCACCTTAAATGCTATGGATGGCACTAAATTCATACCTTTCAATAATTATCCTGAATGTAAATGGGCTAAATGCCCCAATCAAACACACAGCGTGGGGCACCTGGGAGGCTCAGTCGTTAGGCATCTGCCTTCATCTTGGGTCCTGATCCCGGGATCCTGGGATCAAGCCCCACATCGAACACCCTGCTCCACAGGAAGCCTGCTTCTCCCTCTCCCACTCCCCCTGCTGTGTTCCCTCTCTCACTGTGTCTCTCTGTCAAATAAATAAATAAAATCTTAAAAACAAAAAAAGACACAGGGTATCAGATTGGATAAAAAAACAAGATCCATCAATATGTTGTCCCCAAGAGACTCATTTTATGGCCAAAGACACCTCCAGATTGAAAGTGAGGGGGTGGAAAAACATTTACCATGTTAATGGACACCAAAAGAAAGCTGGGGTGGCAATCCTTACAACAGACAAATTAGATTTTAAAACAAAGAGTGTAATAAGAGATGAGGAAGGACACTGTATCATACTTAAAGGATCTATCCAACAAAAAGTTCTAATAATTGTAAATATCTATGCCCCTAACATGGGAGCAGCCAATTATATAAGCCAATTAATAACAAAATCAAAGAAACACATCGACAACAATAGAATAATAGTACGGGACTTTAACACCCCCCTCACTGAAATGGACAGATCATCTAAGCAAAAGATCAACAGGAAAATAAAGGCTTTAAATGAAACACTACACGAAATGGACATCATAGATATTTGCAGAACATTCCATCCCAAAGCAACGGAATACACATTCTTCTCTAGTGCCCATGGAACATTCTCCAGAATAGATCACATCCTAGGTCACAAATCAGGTCTTAACCGGTACCAAAATTGGGATCATAACCTGCATATTTTTGGACCACAATGCTTTGAAACTAGAACTCAATCACAAGAGGAAAGTGAGAAAGAACTCAAATACATGGAAACTAAAGAGAATCCTACTAAAGAATGAATAGGTCAACCAGGAAATTAAAGAAGAATTTTAAAAATTCATGGAAACAAATGAAAATGAAAACACAACTGTTCAAAATCATTGGGATGCAGCAAAGGCAGACCTAAGAGGAAAGTATATAGCAATACAAGTCTTTCTCAAGAAACAAGAAAGGTCTCAAATACTCAACCTAACCCTACATCTAAAGGAGCTGGAGAAAGAACAGCAAATAAAACCTAAACCCAGCAGGAGAAGAGAAATAATAAAGATCAGAGCAGAAATCAATGAAATAGAAACCAAAAGAACAGTAGAACAGATCAATGAAACTAGGAGCTGGTTCTTTGAAAGAACTAACAAGTTTGATAAACCCCTGGCCAGACTTATCAAAAAGAAAAGAGAAATGACCCAAATAAATAAAATCATGAATGAAAGAGGAGAGATCACAACCAACACCAAAGAAATACAAACAATTATAAGAAGATATTACGAGCAACTATATGCCAGAAAATTAGATAATCTGGAAGAAATGAATGCATTCCTAGAGATGTATCAACTACCAAAACTGAACCAGGAAGAAATAGAAAACCTGAACAGACCTATAAGCACTAAGGAAATTGAAGCAGTCATCAAAAATCTCCCAAAAAACAAGAGCCCAGGGCCAGATGGCTTCCCAGGGGAATTCTACCAAACATTTCAAGAAGAATTAATACCTATTCTTCTAAAACTGTTCCAAAAAATAGACATGGAAGGAAAACTTCCAAATTCGTTTTATGAGACCAGCATTACCTTGATCCCATCAAAAAGGAGAATTACAGACCAATATCCCTGATGAACATGCATGCAAAAATTCTCACCAAAATACTAGCCAATAGGATCCAACAGTACATTAAAAGGATTATTCACCACGACCGAGTGGGATTTATCCCTGGGCTGCAAGGTTGGTTCAACATCCACAAATCAATCAACGTGATACAATACATTAATAAAAGAGAGAACAAGAATCATATGATCCTCTCAATAGAGGCAGAAAAAGCACTTGACAAAGTACAGCATCCTTTCTTGATCAAAACTCTTCAGAGTATAGGGATAGAGGGTACATACCTCAATATCATAAAAGCCATTGATGAAAAACCCACAGCTAATATCATTCTGAATGGGGAAAAACTGAGAACTTTCCCCCTAAGGTCAGGAACACGACAGGGATGTCCACTATCACCACTGCTATTCAACATAGTACTAGAAGTCCTAGCCTCAGCAATCAGAAAACAAAAAGAAATAAAAGGCATCCTAACTGGCAAAGAAGAAGTCAAACTCTCACTGTTTGCAGATGATATGATACTTTATGTGGAAAACCCAAAAGACTCCACCCCAAAACTGCTAGAACTGATACAGGAATTCAGCAAAGTGGCAGGATATAAAATCAATGCACAGAAATCAGTGGCATTCCTATACACCAACAAGACAGAAGAGAGAGAAATCAAGGAGTCGATCCCATTTACAATTGCACCCAAAACTGTAAGATACCTAGGAATAAATCTAACCAAAGAGACAAAGAATCTGTACTCAGAAAACTATAAAATACTCATGAAAGCAATTGAGGAAGACACAAAGAAATGGAAAAACGTTCCATGCTCATGAATTGGAAGAACAAATACTGTGAGGATGTCAATGCTACCTAGAGCATCTACACATTCAATGCAATCCCTATCAAAATACCATCAACGTTTCTCAAAGAAATGGAACAAATAATCCTAAAATTTGTATGGAACCAGAAGAGACCCCAAATAGCCAGAGGAATGTTGAAAAAGAAAAGCAAAGCTGGTGGCATCACAATTCCGGACTTCCAGCTCTATTACAAAGCTGTCATCATCAAGACACGATGGTACTGGCACAAAAACAGACACATAGATCAATGGAACAGAATAGAGAGCCCAGAAATGGACCCTCAACTCTATGGTCAACTAATCTTCCAGAAAGCAGGAAAGAATGTCCCATGGAAAAAAGACAGTCTCTTCAACAGATGGCGTTGGGAAAATTGGACAGCCACATGCAGAAGAATGAAACTGGACCATTTCCTTACACCACACACAATAATAGACTCAAAATGGATGAAAGACCTAAATGTGAGATAAGAGTCCATCAAAATCCTAAAGGAGAACACAGGCAGCAACCCCTTCGACCTCAGCCGCAGCAACTTCTTCCTAGAAACATCGCCAAAGGCAAGGGAAGCAAGGGCAAAAATGAACTATTGGGGCTTCATCAAGATAAAATCTTTTGCACGGCAAAGGAAACAGTCAACAAAACCAAAAGACCACCAACAGAATGGGAGAAGATATTTGCAAATGACATATCAGATAAAGGGCTAGTATCCAAAATCTATAAAGAACTTATCAAATTCAACACCCAAAGAACAAATAATCCAATCAAGAAATGGGCAGAAGACATGAACAGACATTTTTCCAAAGAAGACATCCAAATGGCCAACAGACACATGAAATGTGCTCAACATCACTCCACATCGGGGAAATCCAAAACAAAACCTCAATGAGATACCATCTCACACCAGTCAGAATGGCTAAAATGAACAAGTCAGGAAACGACTGACATTGGCAAGATGTGGAGAAAGGGGAACCCTCCTACACTGTTGGTGGGAATGCAAGCTGGTGTAGCCACTCTGGAAAACAGTATGGAGGTTCGTCAAAAAGTTGAAAATAGAGCTGCCCTATGACCCAGCAATTGCACTCCTGGGTATTTACCCCAAAGATACAAATGTAGTGATCTGAAGGGGCACATGCACCCCAATATTTATAGCAGCAATGTGCATAATAGCCAAACTATGAAAGAGCCAAGATGTTCATCAACAGATGAAAGGATAAAGAAGATGTGGTGTGTGTGTGTATGTGTGTATGTGTATATATATATATGCATATATACATAGAGAGAGAGAGAGAGAATGGAATATTATGCAGTCATCAAAAAATTGAAATCTTGCCATTTGCAATGACATGGATGGAACTAGAGGGTATTATGCTAAGCAAAATAAGTCAATCAGAGAAAGACAAGTATCATATGATCTCACTAATATGAGGAATTTGAGAAACAATACAGAGGATCATTGGGGAAGGGAGGGAAAAATTAAACAAGATGAAACCATTAATCTCTTAATCTCAGGAAACAAACTGAGGGTTGCTGGAGTGGAGGGGGGTGGGAGGGATGGGGTGGCTGGGTGATGGACATTGGGGAGGGTATGTACTCTGGTGAGCACTGTGAAATGTGTAAGACTGATGAATCACAGACTTGTACCCCTGAAACAAATAATACATTATATGTTAATAAAAAAGGAAAAAAATATATATACCCAGCAGTTCTCCTGACAATTTATTCCATAAAAATGAAAGTCTCAGTGTATGAAGATATATATTTTAAGGATGTTTAATGCATTGTTGTTTGAAGTGGCCTAAAAATTAAAAAGACAAAAAAGAAAAAAACACTGGATATAAATTTAATAATCCATCAGTTAGAAAAAGGGTAAGTTATCATAATTCACACAATGAAACAGTGTGCTGTCATGATAAAGTATCAGTTAGAACTTCAACAAAAACAAAATGCATAAAAGTATGTGTATCTGTTAAGAATGCATTTGACTACATAGAAAGGATAATCTGATCTTGGCTTACACAAATAGTGGTTTGCTTATTCTAAGAAATCCAGAGGCCAGCAGATGCTGGTTCTAATTCAGCCACTCAAATGCCATCAGGCACTCAGCCTCTTCACCTCCTATCATGCCACCACTAATATTCTGCCTTTGTCCTCCCACTCATCCCATCATAATTCAAAGATGGCGTTGTCATTTCAAGTATCATTTCTACTTCCCAAGAAGGATGAAAGGAGAAGAATTAAAATTAGCAAAACCAAATTTATCCTATTTATTAAGAATTAAAACTCTCCTAGAAATCTTGCAACATATTTCTCCTTGGGTATAGCTGACCAGCACTGGGCTCTTGCCCTCCCCATCCCCAGGGGCCTCCCCATTTCCAAGAGCAAGGACATCTGCTGTGAATTCAAAGTTTAAGCTTTCCCATTGGTAGAGAAAAGACCAGAAAATGGTGTTTTATAATTTGCAAATCTTACAAAAATAAATTTTATTTGTATAATATAATTTTATTTTGTAAATCAATGACAAACTCCATGTGAATGTTCATATGTGCTTTTGTGTGTGATTATATGTGCATGAAGAAAAATACATACACACATATACTAAGACTTTAAGTGGATTTCAAGACAAGTCATATGGAAGAAGGCATAAAGAGGAGAATCTAAAAATAAACATAACTATGTGATCATATGTATGCATTTATATAAAATAATTTATATATTAGTAATTTGTAAATGCTCCCAGCATATCATTAAGTTAAAAATAGTAATTTCTATCACCTTACACATAATGAGACACCATTTTTCTTTGGTCAAAAAAAACCTATGCTTGTGCCTAGAAAAGTAATAATGTCCAGTGTTCATTGAGCTCTTATGTTGTTCATACACATACATACAAGTGATAGACACATTTCAACCCTCTCAACAGTGCTAGAAGATAAGTAATGTTATCCCCACTTTACAGTTGTAGAAACTAAGGCTTGGAGGAGTTCAGCAGCCTCCCCAGGGTCACCCAACAGGTAAGTGAAAGAACACAGGTGACAGTGCTTACGCCTGAGGGTGGAATAAAGGTGGGTAGGGGAGAGGGCAACAGAAGGCTTACCCAGTTCCCTTTATTTACCTCAGAACATTCTCAACATTTTTATAAGTCCATGTTTTAAAAACAAGTTCAGACTTTTTGTTTAATTTGACCTATACCTCACCATAAAAGTGAAGCAATTTTGCTTTCCTTCTCTATCCCCCTTTGATATTTAAATTTATTTCCCCCACTTATTTCTCTATATCATTTTTCTTTAGCTTTATTTTGGCCTCCTAACATTGTTCAGTCTCTTCAATTTTTCTCTCTCATCTTCAAAGTAAGATAAATTATATCCCCTATCCCTCACACATATGCACAAATCCTAGGGAGAACAGAAACCAAGCTCTCTCATGAAGCTTACAGAGGATTACACATGTCAGAGAAATGCATTTTGATGTCAAACAGCTCTGAATGCAAACTTCTAGAGAACTGGACCATCAAACATTATTTGAGGAGGGCAATCAGACAATATGCCTGAGGTACCATCAGTCAGAATTTATTGTCATACATGTTTAGAAGGAAATAGGACTAAGATAGAGACTGTGGATACCTTCAAAGACCCTGTATTAAGCAGGGATTGGAATGTTGCACTCCAGTGTCAAATCCCACAGCATTTCGAGAAAAATTTGGACTCAGAGAGAGAAAATCTCTTCAGCCTCTTAAGTCACTAGATCCCTGCCTCCGCTTAGCTCCTGACTTTGAGCACGTTCCAAGCTCCAGTTGGAAATGGTGATAGGGAGTGGATTAAGCACAGTTGGGCTTTTACGCTTAAACCTTGAGCATTAACGGTTCAGCAAAGCAAGGTTTTCCCATTAGAGCTACTGTACTTCCAAGTCTAACTATTGATAACCTCCCAAGTTTAACGCATCTGTAAGAAATATGCATGTGTGTTGGCCACAAACTAGAGCACACATCTTAAAGTAGAATCAGGAGTCTAGGAAAACAGCCATGTTGAGACTGCCTTGGCTAGACAAATAGTATTTTTCCCATATATTGCTGGGCTTAAAAGAATAAAAGTTTTCCCAACACCAACTAATGTAAAATGAGACATTTAAGGAAAGGCAGAGATCCTTTAAATCACCTATTTTTTAAAAAGACTCCACAAAAATAAATAAACAATAATGTTAATATCCTCCACTGTAGAAGAAATAATAATTTCTATGAAGCATTTTCAAAATGTCTGATCATTCAACTTCAACTCATTATTTTTGTAGTAAAAGATACGTAAATATATGCTTATTTTAGTAGACTCACTTTCAAAAATCATGTTATAACTTCTTCCAAGATAGTGAATGAGGTTTAACCCTAGATTAAATCATCTACAATCACATCTTTTATCTGGAAATTTACCTGAATCTTCAAAAGACCATGGGAAGTGAGACAGGAAAGTGGTAACACTCCATGAAATAATTACCAAAATTATGTTTGACTAGTTGAAGGAAAAATCTACCAGGATTCTCCTAAAGGCTAACATTTCTCCATTGTTGGTACATTACTCTTAGGAAGGAGTTTCCCTAGTAGGTTTCCTCTGAGAGGCATGAGAGAGGCATGACTCTGGGACAAGGGAAGGGGAGGGGTTGAACACATGAGAAGACAGCTGAATGGAATAAGGCAAAGGCAAGTGTAACAAGCATGTGCTGAAAATGGGTGACAAGGAATTTTCTTCTTTTTTGGAAGAAAATAATAGTCATAGAAGTAGCTACCAATCCTTAGGCACCCATCATGGGCCAATCCCCATGTCATATACTTTCTTTGTAACCCTCACATGAATAAATTTTATTGCTTCCATTTTGAAGATGAGAAAACTGGTCTTAAAAAAGAAACTTGTTTTTGGTCACACAACTAGAAAGTAGCAGTGGTAAAATGAAATCTCTCTCCTGACTGATTCTGGAGTCCCCACTTTTAATCACATAAGAGAAAGAGATGCTGTTTAATACATATATAAAAATGAATAGGATAGAAAACTTGTATAATGTATATACATGAGTAACGAGAGAGGAGGGATGAGGAATGGGAAGAGAGAGAAGGGGAAACAAGGGGAGAGAAAAACAAGGGCTTACCTGTATGGCCATAGGAAGTCAAGCAGGCATGATGGAGACTATGTTAATCTTCAAGCTCAGATATCCCTGTTTGTGTCCCTCAGTTGCTGAACTACTTCAGAATGCTCTTCCTACCTTATACTCTCCTGTACCATATATATACCATATATTTTCTGTCCCCACAGATAATTTGAAAGCTTTGCTAATGAACAGAAACAAGGAAAAGGAACGAAGCTGTGAGATTCAAGTTCCAGCATATTCAAATTTGGATTGATTTTGAGTTTTAATTTAACTTACTTGGGGACTACATCTCCAGAACTCAGACCAAAGTTTGTACAATCATGAGCTTATACAACTCCAGTTTCATTATGACCCACTCTATTAAT
Source organism: Zalophus californianus (assembly GCF_009762305.2). NCBI lineage: Eukaryota > Metazoa > Chordata > Mammalia > Carnivora > Otariidae > Zalophus > Zalophus californianus. The sequence goes on from NC_045599.1 coordinate 107,783,551, forward strand.
ACCTCCAGTAAACTAGGCACTAAGCCACCATACTCTGTCCATTCAATTCTCAGCACCCCATCAAGAGTATAAAAGAGAAACTATGTCCAGAGGATCAGGCAATGTTAAGTCTCTGAAACCAAGAGTTTCTGTAACATAGTCTCTTTATCAGTTGGGTCTCAAAGAATCAGTTCCCATCATCTTTTCATACTGGCATCACTGAACTCAATATTTAAAGTCCCCAAACTGAGAACCGCGTTGGTTTTGTTTGGATCGCTAATGGACCCTTTGCCTAGGGAAGAACAAGGCAATTCAATTGACAATTCCACCAAGAATCTACACAATGGGGAAGAGACAATTACTCAAAAGAAAGCTAGGGAGAGAGTTCCCCAAAATGGAGAGGTGGTAGATGGATGCTACACAGAGGGGAAAATAATCCACTAGAGCATCCCAGGGCTTTGATTTCCCTCAGATTACTTCTATTGTTTGTTGGTCTGAGCTGGATTCTTTCAGTCATATTGTCTCTTTTTCTATCTGAGAAGACAGGGGAAGAGGGAGAAGAGAAGAAGAAAGGAACTTTCAGAGAGAAAGATGGCTTTCAAAAGTATTCAGGGCAACCATTCTGACTTAAAATAATGACCTTGTAACACAGGTAATTTTTAAAGACTTTTGAAATCTTATAACAATAACAGAAATGTTTGTTTGGGCAACTTAAAACAGCTGTCATCTGTGAGGACAGATTTTGATGAATGTGGGGACCTTTGTTCAGCTGACACCTTGATATGTAAATCTGGGAGAAGAGACAGAGAGCAGAGAGTGTGTAATAGAAAAGAAGGTAGAGTGCAGTGAGATGAGAATGTAGAATTGGAATTCAGAAAGTACATTCAGTTAATTAAAAATCCTAGAGTGCTCAGGGCATGGAAACTGAGGCTGCTGCTTTGGGAAAGCTACTTATGGCCTGTATACCATCATCAAACTGATAAAGGTGATAAACAAAGCAAATCACGATTAAAAAGTAAAATAGTGGAGCATACATGTAGAGAGCAGTCTGTGTGGAACTAGAGAGGGAACAAGATTAACTGAATAGGGGCACCTGGGTGGTTCAGTTGGTTAAGCATCTGCCTTCAGCTCAGGTCATGATCCCAGGGTCCTGGGGTCAGGCTCCCTGCTCAGCGGGGAGTCTGCTTCTCCCTCTCCCCTGCCCCCCCTTCATGGTCTCTCTCTCTCTCTCTCTCTCAAATAAGCAAATAAAATCTTTTAAAAAAAAGATTAACTAGAGTATTGGCCATGGCATCTGATGGCTTTCAAGTCCAGTTTATGTCCTTCCTAAAGAATGGTTAGATTTCTAGGTCTTGGGGCACCTGCGAGGTTCAGTCAGTTAAGCATTTGACTTCCACTTAGGTCATGATCTCAGGGTCCTGGGATCGAGCCCCATGTTGGGTTCCCAGCTCAGCAGGGAGTCTGCTTGTCCCTCTTCCTTTGCCCTTCCCCTGGCTGGTGCATGCCCTTTCTCTCTCTCTCTCTTTTAAATTAAAAAAAAAAAAAAAAGATTTCTAGGTCTTGGGTTCATAGACATACTCCCCATTTCTTATAATAAATAGTTCTCAACGTGAGCCACATGGATTGACTTCTGGTTTACTGTTATCAAAACAATTCCAGAATAAGACAATTACCTTTAGTTAACCTTAGGAAGAAAGTTCCTGGCCTGCCCAGAAAGCTCAGTAGAGAATGCCAACAAAGTATAGCCTGGATGTCAAGATGGAGCATTAGATACAATGAGGGAGAAGCCTGAGAAGGAACCCTGCTATGGAAGCTTTAGCATCAGAAATTGTGGGGATGGAGATCAAGCAGTGGAGTGGCAGTCCAGATCCATTTGCCAAACCAGGAAAATAGTAACTATAAGCAGAGATATGAAACCTGCATTTCTGATGATCATTCCATTGCTAGCCCCAGAGCCTATGTTGGGCGAATCTTAACACTCCTACCAGCCTCCCTTATTAGATGGTAGGATGAGGGAGGTGATGAGGACAGTGATCATGACTTTTCACAGCTCATGAGCAGTGAGCAATTACTGTGATTAACAAGGACATCAGGTCCATTTGCACGATGAACTTACAGCTCTGGGCAGTGAGGAATTATGCTGATTAGCTATTCAGAGAGATTAAAAGTTCACTGGGTAAGGCAAAACCTCAACTGATTGGGAAAAAGTGATGGAGAGGGGCATGCCTGCTTCAAGGAGGGGGTAGTGAATGCTGATACAGAACCACTAATATGAGGAACAGGGGATAGCCATCAGTGGTCATTAACTTGGTTGCATTCACAATGACCCATAATAATCTGAGTTTTCCTGAAGAGAAAAAGGAGGGGCAAAAGAAATAATTAACAAAAGAACATGGTCTTGATGGGGGGAGGAGGGACTGAAATCTTCCTTACACTGAGAAAATAGAGTTAACTTTAAAACATCTCCATTAACTCTACTTTGGTCAGATTCAAGGATGGTTGAGTCTAAGAAATACAGATGTGTAGAAATAGCATAGAGAAGACCTAGCACAGTGTTGAAAGCTTGGGCTATAGTCATCACAACAGTACAGCACTGGCATAAAAACATGACATGATGCTTGGGCTCTGAGGCCAAATAAATCAAGGTTAATCATGCTCTTTTACTTACCAGCTGCAACCTTGTGAGGTTCACTCTAGTAACTCTCACCACTGAGCTGCTGAAGGCTTCAGTGAGAACTTAGAAAGTGTTTAGAAATGTGCCTAGCACATCACACTTAAGAAATACTATTAGCAATAACAACAAAATGATCTTAAAATCATTTTGTCATTGCAGTTCCAAGGAATTAACCTACTTTTATGTGCCCTAGTGAACAAATCAAGAGCCCAGAAACAAACCTAACCATATATAGTCAAACTGTATTTGACAAGGGAGCCAAGAACACTCAGTGGAGAAAAGACAGTCTCTTCACAATATGGTACTGGGATAATTTAATATTCACATGTAAAAGTATGAAACTAGACCCCTAAATTATGCCTCTAACAAAAATTAACTCAAAATGGATTAAAGACCTAAATGTAAAACCAAAATCATGAAACTCCTGGATAAAAACATAAATAAGGAATAAAGCTTTTGGCATGGATCTTAGTAATGATTTTTTGGATAGGACACTTAAAGTACAAGCAACAAAATAAAAAAGAAACAAATAGGACTACATCAAACTAAAAATATTTTTCTCAGCAAAACAAACTACAAACAAAGTGAAAAGACAACCTATGGAATAGAAAAAATATTTGTAATCCATAAATCTGACAAGGGTTTAATATCTAAAATATATAAAGAAGTCATATAACTCAGTAGCAAACACCTGCCCCAAACCTACCAGATAAAAAATGAGCAAAGAACCTGAAAAGACACTTTTCCAAAGAAGATATACGAAAGGCAAACGGGTACACAAAAAAAATGTTCAAAATCACTAGTCATTAAGGAAATGTAAATCAAAACCACAATGAGATATCACTTTACACCTGTTAGGATGCCATCGTCCAAAAGACAAGAAATAACAAAAGCTAGACTGGGTATGGGGCAAAGGGAACCTTGTACACTGTTAATGGGATTGTAAATTGGCACAGCCACTATGGAAAACAGTATAAAGAATTCTCAAGAAATTAAAGATTGAACTACGATATGATCCAGCAATTCCACTTCTGGGAATATATCCAAAGGAAATGAAAACACTAACTCAAAAAGATTTCTGCACTCCCCTGTTCATAACAGTATTATATACAATAGCCAAGACCTGGAAACAATCTAAGTGTCCATCAAATGAATGGATAAAGAAGTTGTGGTATATATACAATGGAATATTATACAGTCATAAAAAATGAGGAAATCCTACCATTTGCTACAACTTGGATAAACCTTGAAGCCATTTTGTTAAGTGAAATAAGTCAGACAGAGAATAATGTATGTTCTCACTTACATGTGGAATCTTAAAAAAACAAAACCAAAAACCTGAAACCATAGAAAAAGAGATCATACTTGTGGTTATCAAAGGCAGGGGTGGGGGGAAGGAAAACTGGTTGAAGGTGGTCAAAAGGTGGAAACTTCCAGTTAGAAGATAAGTAAGCACTAAGGATGTGAAGTACAACACAGAGACTACAGTTACAAAAGGTCTATGCTATATAAGAAAGTTGTCAAGAGAGTAAACCCTAAGAGTTCTCATCACAAAATGAAATGTTCTTTCTTTTCTTCTTTCTTTTTATTGTATTTGTATGAGATTATGAATAGTAGCTGAATTTATTGTGATAATCATTTCACAATGTATGCAAATCAAACCATCATGCTGTATGCCTTAAACTTATACAGTGATGTATGTCAATTATTTCTCAATAAAACTGGGAAAAAATCAATTTTTTTGTAATCATTTAGAGTTAGGACATTAATTCTATTTTTAAAAAATAAGATATCAGCTTATATTACCTGTAAAGTTTATTGCAAGAGAGTAAAAGGGACGATTAAAAATAACTGCTTATACACAATGGAATATTATGCAGCCATCAAAAGGAATGAGATCTTGCCATTTGCAACGACGTGGATAGAACTGGAGGGTGTTATGCTGAGTGAAATAAGTCAATCAGAGAAAGACATGTATCACATGACCTCACTGATATGAGGAATTCTTAATCTCAGGAAACAAACTGAGTGTTACTGGAGTGGATGGGGGTGGGAGGGATGGGGTGGCTGGGTGATAGACATTGGGGAGGCTATGTGCTACAGTGAGCGCTGTGAATTGTGCAAGACTGTTGAATCACAGATCTGTACTTCTGAAACAAATAACGCAACATATTTTAAGAAAAAAGAAAAAGAAGAAGATAACAGGAGAGGAAGAAAAGGGGAGTATGTCAGAGGAGGAGACGAACCATGAGAGATGATGGGCTCTGAAAAACAAACTGAGGGTTCTAGAGGGGAGGGGGGTAGGGGGATGGGTTAGCCTGGTGATGGGTATTGAGGAGGGCACGTTCTGCATGGAGCACTGGGTGTTATGAACAAACAATGAATCATGGAACACTGCACCAAAAACTAATGATGTAATATATGGTGATTAACAAAACAATAAAAAAATTAAAAAAAAATAACTGCTTATAAAATGGAGTCTCTGGATCTGGTAGAGGTGGCAACCACTGCAGGACATGGTAAACGATGTGGATTTTATTCCAAGTCCAGTGAGAAGTTTGGAGAGTACTAAAGAAGGGACAGTTGTGATGTGACTTGCAGCTTTAATGGGTTAAATCTGCATTTGTAGAAACCTGATTGTATAAGGCAAGAGGGTAATCAAAGACACAAGTGAGAAGTCTGATAAAAGATTCAAGTCAAGGAATGATGGAGACCTAGACTAAGATGCTAAGAATGGAGTTGGTGAAGGTTCATCTTTTTGTCTACTGAGAATCCTTAAAGTATTTGAAGGCTATCATCATATTCTGTATTACTTTCCTCTTTTTGCTAAACATGCCCAGATCCTTCCATTGTATTCTGCATAACAAGGTTTCTAGACTTCTTTCCACCTTGTGAACACAGTTACCTTTGTTGATATCTTCTGAAAAACTTCTAGGTTGTAGCTATCCCTTTTAAAGTAGAGTTCTCAGAATTGAGGGAAATTCTTCAAATTGGATTTGAGTTATTTTCTGGACAATTAAACAATGGCACTGTGACCTTTCTATCTTGTTGTCTACTACAGAATGAGCTAGTATGTTCTGTGCCTGCATTGCACGGTTTATTTACATTCAGCTTGTGGTGATACATGACTTCCCATCCTACCTTAGACATCCTTTGGACATATACACCAGTCTTTACATTTCTAAGAGTATTATCCTGATTAGTTTTGATTTCTTCCTATCTTATACCACTAGAAACCAATATCACGTCATAAAGTGGAAATGGAAAGAGAAGCCCTCTGCACATTACAAAAACCTAAAAATAAATTTTTTTAAGGTGGCATAGGACAAATTCCAGGTGAGTAGTCCAAACAGCAGGTGTCATAGTGTTTGCCATTTTTTTAAGGACCTCCAACTTGTATAGGTGGAGCCTTTCCTCAACGTCATTTTCTCTTAGGCAGCTGTGTTTGTTCTGTCACTAAACATCTCTATCTAGAAATAAAAATATCTTTAGTGTATCCAGTTGTACTTCTGTAAGAAAGGATGCTTCATGAAGTTATGAGTTCCTCATCACTGGAAGTAAGTAAACAATGAGTAAATTATCTCTGCCTGAATATGTTAAACAGAAAATTCAGATTAGTGGCAACTTCATGGCTGCTGGATTTACTAGGTGACACGTAGGATTCCTTATATTTCTGAATTTCTACTGATTCCATGATTCTTATAGTCTTGTCAACTGTGCTTGCCATTACCCTACTTCTCTTACTTTGCACTTGGAAGTTAGCTCAATGAAACCTACTCTTCCAGCTATCTATTGCTGTATAACAGACCAACCCAAAATACAGTGACATAAAGTAACAACTATTTTATTATGCTCATGGATTCAGCAGGTTAGGAATTTGGACAAGGAATAATAGAGCTGCATTGTTTCTGCTCCCCAATGTCTGAGCCTCTGTTGGGAAGGCATATGTCACTGGGGTAACTCCAATGTCTGGAGATGACTCAAACTCTTTGGGGCTGGAGTCATCTGGGAGCTTCCTTACTCACATATTTGACACCTGTGCTGGGATAACACAGAAGCCAGTTTCAGCTGAAATTGTTGACCATAGCATCAGGAGGTTACTCTATGGGGCTTCAGCTTCCTCACAAAATGGTGGATTAAGAGTAGTCAAAGTTCTGACATGGTTTAGGACTCCAAGAGCAAGATGGAAACTGCATAGTCTTTTATGACCTAGCCTTGAAAGTCATCTAGCATCACTTTTTATAGGCTAGAAAGTCATCTAGCATCACTTTTAAATCTAACCAGATTTAAAGAAAGGTGACATAGACCCCTCCTCTCAATGGGTCAAAGAATATACAGCTGCTTTTTAAAGCTGCCACATTTCCTATGGTGTTTATTATTAATTTTTAAATAACAACCAAAATTATTTCTTTTTTCTTCTGAATTTCCTGACTCTGATTGAAGTCAAGGTATGTACCTGTGTAGCTTACAGACAGTGGGGCTTCTAAGCACAATAGGGAAGCAAAGAGTGAACCAAAGCTTCCAGTGGATACGACAGAGATTTTTCTGGAGCCAAGAGCACATATGCCTTTGGAGTGGAACAAAGACTGACATTCTCAACACCTGCTGCTTCCTTTATAGACCCTAGGAACTCCAAGATTAAACTCTGTAGTACTCCAAACCCTGGGAGAAAAAGCCTTGCTCAGACTCAATTTATTGGACACTGACCTTTTATCCACTGAAATTTGTAATGTGTTCTACAAGCTTCTCAATGCTCTGTTTTGGCTAATTGGTTACCTAGACATGTCCTCATCCTCACCTGGGGACTATAAACATGCCTGAGTCTGGGAGAAAAGGTACAGAGAAAGAGTTGACTATGCTTCCCACAGAGGCCCATCAAGTTCAACTTCTGAGCACAAAGGAAAGGAAGGAAAGCTACCTCAGCAAGGGAACTGAAATGCTAGAAGAAGCACTTCCCTCATGGCTCAGTGCAATGCCATTCTGTGCACCAAAGACCAACTAATTATTCCTCACTGCACATCAGCAAAGCCTGATCTGATTAAAACCATAAATCAGTCCTGCATTTCTGTAGGAAGGGTGTGGATCTGGGTGTGTTCATCAATATATACATCATCATCCAAAATGAGGGCTTTGGTCAAGTCATGGGCCTTCTCTACATTGAACTCACTCTGATTTCAGAGATGTTGACCTGTCAGTGTCAACCCCAAACCTTTGAAATCAAAGGCAGATTATAAATTCAACATCCCCACCTTTCACAACAGATCCTGCAATCCTGGGCAGGAGAAAGAAATGGGAATGGTGACTGACCAGTCTTCCTAATGGTAATTAATGAGAGTTAACTAAGTCAACCAAGTACTTACTACATGAGTGCCAAACTACTTTACATAGATTATTTCATTTCATTCTTGTAACAATCATTTTTATGCATATAGAGCCTGAGACCCAGAGAAGTGAAATAACTTATTGCAAACTAGAGTGGAACTGAGAGCCAAATTTGAGTTAAGACAGTCCATGTCTAGGCCTAAGACTTTAACAACTAGACAATATTGCCTCTGCTCAAAAGCATATGTGAGACACCTTCTAGGCACTCCTTGGGTGGCAGTCAAGAAGGGCTGGAGAACATGATGCCTCACTTGAGAATTCAGGATAAGGGGAAACCAACTACGTAGAGAGAAAGGGGAAAGGGGTATTCCTGGGAGAGCAATGTAGGCACAGGAACAGTGTGTACAGGGCCTGAAGATGTTGAGCCAAGCTGAAAGCTCCTTAAAGTCAGGGATCATGCTTTCTTGCTCACCATGGAAGCCCTAGGTGTCTGACACACCACAGCCACATCCAGAGCCAAGAGAACACAGCAGTCATAGGCACGAACTCTGGAGTCAGAATGCCAGTGTTGAGCTATGGGACTCAAACAACCAGCTCCACCTCTGTGAACTTTGGTTTTTCCCATCTGTGAAAAAGAGGAGGTGATAAGAGACTCTCAGTCTTCCAGACTTGCTGTGAGGGAGGATGAGATGAGATCATGTGGGTAAAACGTATGCATTGTTTAGTGCATCCACAGGGGGAGCTCAAAAAATGGCCACAGTATGGTTTATTATTAGACCCACAGAAAGTCTTTTTGAAGGGAACGAATGAATGATGCTCACATGACGTATTAAAGGGTAGCAAGGATTACAGTGTGACTACAGAGGGTGAGAAACAAGTGGTGCAAAGCAAAGCTGATGCCATATTGGACATCACCACTTTGCTTTCCACTTTTCCTGATAGCCCATCATCTTAATGGGGATGGTGATGAAAAGAAAGGTACCGTTTTGTATTTATATTGTGGTTTGCACTTCACAACATACCTCCACAGTCATTATTTCATTCAACTTTCAAGCAAATATATGAAAAATACATGATGTGTGTACTTTGTCTCTCTTTTGCACAAATCTGCAGAGGCTCAGAGGGTAGAAGTATCTATAAAAAGTAAACTGGATAATAAGTAACAGAAAACAAAGCCCAATTATTCTGACTCCTGGCTCTTTATCCCTTCACATCAATAATAGAGCTAGTGTAGAGAAAGACCCAGGGATTTCCTCAGTACCAGAGAATCCACTTGAAGGGCTTGCTGGCTAGTCACTAAACTTTGTTACTTTTCCTCCTAGAATGTGTCTTTACTACATTCACTATATTTTTTTCAAAGTCTCTTAAAATGTTTTTGTCACAATAGTTTATCATTTTATGTATTTTGGTTTATTATTATAATAATCTTTCTCCCTTAAAAAATCCATTCAAAATATCAAAGTCCTTTACCTCAAGGTAAAGAATTTTTAACTAAAAAATACTAGCCTGATCTTCAAAAAAAACTGAAATTCCTTCATCTTGGTAAATAGAAATCATCTTTTGTTCTGTTCTGGTAAACATAAATGTACTTCATATGTACATTTCCTACATCACTCCATTTCCCTTGCAAGTTAGGTGCAACCATGCAACAGAGCTGTGGTCAATGGATCATTGGCAGAAGCAATCTGTAGTACTTTGAGGTTGATTCAGATCTTCCTCCCTCTCCCCTTGAGAAGCAACATTAGAAGTTAAAGATGGCAGATCTCCAACACAGAAGGAACCTGGATCCCTTAGTCACAGGTTTGGATGAAATTGTCCGTTGCTCTGGAACACTCATTTTGGAAATTACATGAGCAAGAAATACATTTCTATTATGCTAATCCACAGAGGCCTATCTGTTTCAGCAGCTAGTATTACCCAACTAATAAAAGCATGAAAAAATATGAATATTACAAACCCAAACACTATTTAAGACCATCTTCATAACTATCAGACCCCATATTTCAATGAACCTTTGCTTCTTTATTAGAATTGAATCATGTCCCAATCCGGAAAGCAGATGGTAACAAATGAGAGTTGAAAGACTACAAATTCATTATGGGCAGGTATCCTATCTACCTTTGTATTCCTAGTACCTCACACAATACCAGGCAACAGGGTAGGTATTCAATAAAAGGTGACATGTAGATGGTAAAGAACCATCCTAACATCTATCATCTAAGGAGATGACAATTGGCTGGGATTTGAATGATTAGGTTCTCCAAAAGGAAAATGGTAATTCCCCACAGGAGGCATCTTACGGAACAGGGATCTACCACAACTTGGTAACAGTTAAGGTGGTAAGAGACTTTATTCACACATTCTTCAAAGCTATTTATTGAGTACCCATTATATGTCTGGCACTATTCTAGGGAATAAGGGTACAACAAAAAAATAAAATAGCAGTAGAAGGTGTTTCCCTCTCTGTACCATAAAGAAAAGGATAACTCTAATTTCATAAGAGACTCTTAACCAATGGAGAAGGCACAGACTTGAATTTGCATAACAACCATATTCTTTTTTACTGTGCTTTTCATGGTGACCTCCTATAACTGGCCTTGGCTCCATTCCACCACCCCATGAACATTTTTCTTTTGTTTTAAGTTTAGGATGATATTTAAGGTGGTGTCGTGGGCCATAGCTGAGAGTTACTCAGTTTTTCTGGGTATCTCCCATGTACACATGAGAAATATGTGTTAATCAGTGTGTTTGTTTTTATCTTGTTAATCTTTTATTTCAAAGGTTCTCAGCCAAGAATTCAGACGGTAAAGGGAAATTATTTTTCCACCTCTACACAGTCTATATATACACATATATATATGCATATATATATATTGAAACTCTTGCACACAATCTGGGTCCATATTATAAGAATGCAAGTGTGCTGGGTTAGCAGTTATGAGAGATACATTATGATAATAGTCCATTCTCTGAAAGCATAATAACACCTGCTCCAAAGTGGTAAAGGAAATCAACAACTGAAAGCTTGAGAATAAATTAACCAGATCCACACTCAAGAAGTTAAACCATGCAGGGGGGAAAAAAGCATAGCAACAAGAGTGAGTGGTAAAGATAACACACAGCGGCTGATCATACAGTTGATGAAGGTATCAACCCACTTTGTTTCTAAGCTCCTGTTTTATAAAAGTTAATCATATAATTTGGCTACAGCAGCAGCAGCAATGGCAGATGTGCTGTCCAACTGACCAGGTTAAGAAAAATAAAGGCAGATGGTTTTAGATTAAAGTCTGGATAGCGACACCACCATTAGAGAAGAGAGGTTCTGTCACCAGGCCAAGGTTCTTTTATTTACTTGACTCTCTAAATTATCTGCCACCTGATGGTCCAGGGAATCATTTAGAATCTTAGTCATGGGCAGTTGATAAAAACTCATTAATCTGGATTCAATGATTAATTTAAGAAATATTTATTGAGTGCCTACTATGTGTGCAACAACACTCTAGGTGCTGAGAAATACAGCAACTATCAGGACAGTAAGCAAATAAGGTAACTAGATTTTGTTAAGTGCTATCAAGAAAATAAAAGAGGGTAATGGGAGCAGAGGGAAGAAAGCATTATAGCACTTACAGAAGGCCTTTGGGAGGAAGCTACACTTGAGACAAGAGAAGAAAGGTTTTGTATTAATTTTATATTGCTGCATAACAAATAGATACAAATTTAGCTGCCTAAAACAACACAAATGTACTGTCTCAGTGTTTCTGTGAATCAGGAGTCCAGGTACAGGTTAGTTGAGTCCTCTGCTCAGGGTCTTGTATGCTGAAACAAAGGTGTTGGCATAGGTTGTGATTTTATCTGAGGGTTGGGGCTCTCTTCCAGGTTAACTGGTGATCAGCAGGATTCATTTCCCTGTGGCTGTGTGACCATGGTCCCCCTCTTCTTGCTAGCTGTTGGCTGGGGACCACTCTCACTTCCTACACACTACTATACTTTGCTATGCGATTACCTTCTCTTATAACATGCTTTCTATTAGGCCAACAAGAGAGTGTTTCCCTAACTCTTGACCTTCTTTTAAAGGGCTCACTTGATTAGGTCAGGCCTACCTAGGAGTCTCTATTTTGATTGACTCAAGTCAACTCATTAGTAACATAATCACAGGAGTGATAGAGCATTGTATTCACTGGTTCTAGCCACAGTCAAGAGAAGCATGTACATGGGGAGCCTGGGTGGTACAGCTGATTAAGTGCTGGACTTTTGGTTTTGGCTCAGATTGTGATCTCAGGGTCATGATCTCAGGGTTGTGAGATAGAGCACCATGTCAGACTCTGCATTCAGCATGGAGTCTGCTTAAGACTCTCTCTCCCTCTGCCCCGCCTCCCCACCACCTCAAATAAATAAATAAATCTTTATAAAAATATCTTTTAAAAAGAGGAGCATGCACACTAGAAGGTGGAAATCTTGGGGACTCTTTAAGATTCTACCTACCACATATGAGAACCAGCCATGCAAAATCAGGTGAAAGGCTTTCCAGGAAGGGTCCCCAGAAAGTATACAGAACAAACTTCATATTTTCAGGAAAGAGAAAGTAAGTTGGTGTACTGAAGCATGGTGGATGGGGGAAGGAGATGAGGGAGGAGGCATCTACAGGAGTCAGACCACTTAGAGTTTGATGGACTTGTTAACAAGTTTGGATTCCATTTAATGTGTAAAGGGAAACCTACTAATGTTAACTGAGCTTCCCTAGCATGATATTAGGCTCATCAGTGGCATAAAGACCAGTGGATCCAATGTCAAGAGAAATGGGAGGCATTAATTTGCTCTGGCTACCTCTCACTTTAAGAAATGAGAGCCTGTGGTAAAAGTTCTTTACAGATCTGACCTTCCATTTTTTTCTAGGTCCCCATTAAAAAGACTATTCAGATGAATGTAAAAATAAAATGAATGTAATCACTTTCTGGTGTTGGCTGGCCTAATAAGAAAGGAATCTGGTCTGCTTCTTTCAGGTATGTTCCAATACCCATGAATGCACCCTCGGGTCACTTCATAAATTCTATAAATAATAATAGTTACATTAATAATATAGGGGCTTTTCCAGAATCAATATACATTTTGTCCTTTGGTCAAGGGATTCATAATTGGTGTTTTTAGAAATTTTCAGCAATGCAGATTTTTAAAGATAATACTGAGGCAAGAGTTTACTGTTTGGAAATGCTAGCTCATCACAGTCATTTTTTTTTCTTCTTTCTAAACTGAGGTTGAAAGGGAAATCCAAGTTGAATTAAACAACCTATAGAAATGTCATTGTGTCCTAATCGACCCAGGAGTCAGAAGTATAACTGCTTTTTAGTTTCTTCGATTGAAAGTACTAGCAGGATTTATGTGAAGCTTCCCTTTGAGACTATGATTAGTACAATGGGAAAACTTTTAAGAAATGACAGAACTTAGATTCTAAAACTTGAAGACCCAATGAGGACTGTTAGTAACTCTCACTTCTTTTTAAATGCACACTCTTTAGTGTAATTTCCCATGTCTCATTTGGACCAAGATTTGGATTATCAATAAAATAAGGCAATATGAGATCCTCCTTTCTCAACATCCTTTTCTTGTTTCCATGACTGAGGCCTCATATGTAAAGATCATGTTACATTACTGTCCTCTCAGGAAATAAGAGAAATTTATTCAGTGAAGCAATCTAAAAATAACTCATTGGAGAGCCAGTGGCCTCCATGGTTACCAAAAGACCCTGTTGATTCTTTGCTCTAACAGGCAACCACAATTGGGGAATCATTTGAATTGGAAAACAACATATGTCCAAAATAGCATGAAGGACCCTAGAACATGACTGTGCAGGCTTGCATTCCAGTAAATGCAATCTTCTTCTTCACAGTCCCATGAAAAGCACATGCCAGGAAAAAAGGAATAAACTTCTGAAAACTAAATGAAAGTTGACCCTAAATCAATTTCTTAATTCTGGGAATCCCCACCATGCTGTTAATGCTCTGACAATGCCCCACAGTAGTTCATGACATAAATTCTGAAAATACTATTTCTACAAGTAACAACTGATTACATGTTTAATTTTTACTAAAGTCATCAAAGGAAAGTTGGATTTTTTCCCTTTAAGTAAAATTATATCACATGACTTCACATGAAAGTTACACATATATCTTATGATGTTTGGAAATGGAATAACATTTATACATATATGTATGTTATATATATGTGTGTATATTTACAAAGAATATATATACTTATATATCAAACATATATTTTTGTGTGTGTGTGTGTGTGTGTGTGTGTGTGTGTGTGTGTGTGTGTGTGTATGTATGTTTGGGAGATACATGCTCATATATTTATGTATTTCTTCATACACAAGAAGTCTTCTAAGATTACCCCATTCCAACTTGTTTCCAGAAACAGGGATATAAGAAAAACCTATTTTTGAAAAAAGAATTTCATACTTTCATCACAGATTCTCAGGTCTAGCATACCTAAAACATGTTTATTGAAATTTGAAAAACACACCCCCCCACACACACACACACACCAAAATACATTAAAATTGCCTAAGACATTAACTACACTGAATAGTCAGAGTGCCAAAGATATAAATTTAATTAATTATTCATCAGCAGTTTAGATCAGAGGTATACAAAGTCAGATATGACATAAATTGAGCACTGTGAATTGTGTAAGACTGTTGAATCACAGACCTGTACCTCTGAAACAAATAATACATTCTATGTTAAGAAAAAGAAGAAGATAGTAGGAAGCGAAAAATGAAGAGGGGAATTCGGAGGAGGAGATGAACCATGAGAGACTATGGACTTGGAGAAACTAACTGAGGGTTCTAGAGGGGAGGTGGGGTGGGGGGATGGGTTAGCCTGGCTATGGGTATTAAAGAGGGCACGTTCTGCATGGAGCACTGAGTGTTATACGCAAACAATGAATCATGAAACACTACATCAAAAACTAATGATGTAATGTATGGTGATTAACATAACATAAAATAAATAAATAAATAAATAAATAAATATTGGTGGATAAAAAAATTGATTCAAAAATTATTTACTATAAATTAAATTACGTTAAATATTTTTTGTACCAAAGGTGGTCTTAAGATTCTTTTTTAAATTTAGCAATATCCAGCACATGGCTGCCATGTGCCAACCAGTACTCTAGGTATAAAAGGGTATGGTTGTGAGTAAGATGAACAAGGTATGTGTCCCCATGAAGCTAATATTCTATTAGGAAAGAAAGACAAAACCAAGTTGATTCTAAATTCTAACTAGTTTGGAATAATTAAGGAAACTAAGGTGGTTTGATAGAAAGTAAGTGAGGAGTAAGTTACTTTAGATAGTGTGGTCAGGAAGTCTTCTCTAAAGAGACTGTGAGCCCTCACTTAAAATAAGTAGGGGGAGCCAACCATGAAAAGAATCATGTGGAGAGTATATGGAGAGAGAAAACAACAAATGCAAAGACCTGGAGGTAACAAAGATCCTGGCTTGGCAGAGAAACAGGAAGCAAGCCAGGGTGCTTGGAGCAGAAAAAAAAAAAAAAAAAAAAAAAAAAAAACAGTAATACAAAATGAGTTGGAAAGGAAGCCTGAATGGGCAATGGTAAGGAGGTTAGATTTCACTCTGACTTGAGAAGGCATTAGAAGAATTTAAGCAGAGCAGTAATAGGATCATAAAGAGCTTTTAAAAGATGACTCTGATTGTGTGGACAAAGGACTGCAGTAAGCCAAGAGGATGAGCAAGGTGACTACTTAGGGAGTCTGCAGTAATCCAAGTGGGACATGATGTTGGCTTGGCAAGGGTGGTAGCAGAGGGTGAAGAAACACAAATGGTGTTCCTTAGATATTAACGTAGGACAGGCTGGAAAATGCTAAGAAAGCCTACAGGCTTCCATTTTCAGATACGTAGGTATTAGAGTTAAGATGTCTCTTACTTATGGAATGGGCTGTGTTCCAAAACCTTCTTTATCACTAATCTCAACCTCAAGCCACATTTTCCCACAGATACAGTATTAATATCTGTGTGGATTCATATTAAAAATTAATCAGTGATGGGCAGAAAACCCCCAAAGTTCTGCCCTTTTCCCATTATCTTACCTAATCTCCAAGCAGAATGGCTTCAAATCATCATGTTTGCCTGATGGCTATTTAACTTTTTTTCTGTTACCAACTATTTACTTTAGAATATCAATTTTATCCCTATATTTCCCTAATAGAAAATAATCCTGGTGATAAATATTATTAAGGTATTTAGGCACCACAAAGAGCAATATTGAACTCTTTAGTGGTCTCATAAATCTTAGTTTACCAAGGATCTATCTCCAAAGTAGAAGGTACCAGAAAACTTTTTTTACAGAAGGATGGCATCCGAAAATAAATTAGGGGGAAAAGGTATTTGGACTCACAGAATTTTAGAAAAAAATTCCTTCTCTGAAAGAGTTTGGATAGGACATGATAGACACAATGAGGCTGGCGAAGTCTCTTAAGACAATATTTCTCAGGCTTAAATGTGCAGGAACTTCCAATTTGAGCCATGGTAGAGTACAGGGATTGCAATTACTCTCTTGCCTTAAACAACTATAAATATAGACAAATTATAGGAGCCAAAAATATTAAGACATTAAACAACATGAAGCACAGCACAGTGATCACTACAAGACGGAAAACAAACTAGGTAAGTCTTATGATTGTCTTGACAATCATACCTAGAAAGAGTTTTGACCCCACAGTGAGGGAAGGGGAAATTCAAACAGCCCAGTTGAGAAGAGAGTTGAGAATTTGGGAGGCCACAGTGGCAAAAATTTGTTGAGCAGAATAACTGGAGAGGAAAGGGCTGCACAAAGAGCTCCCAAGATCTGGAGTTTCACTCAAGTCTTCGGCTGAGTACTGATTAGTACATACATGTAAGAAAACTACCAGAAGCTAGAGAAAGGAAATAGAATAATCCCAGCTGACACAGGCTGGTCATAGTTTATATTGCCACCAGCCAGAGTGGGATAAACCTTATAATACATGGGGCATCAGAGTTCTTGAAAGGGCATTGACTCTGAAGATGTAGAATAAAGGTAGCCCTAGACTAAAGGATACTCTGGCTCCACCCTGAAATCTTATTAAAAATAAGCCTTAAGGGATGCCTGGGTGGCTCAGTCAATTAAGCATCTACCTTTGGCTCAGATCATGATCCTACGGTCCTAGGATCGAGCCCCATGTTGGGCTCTCTCTCTCTCTCTCTCTGACAAATAAATAAACAAAATCTTAAAAAAAAAAAAAGCGTTAAAAGTTCAAACTATTTCTAAATACTGTCCCAAAACAAAATGTATAAATATTTAAAGGAATACAAAAATTCTACCAAGGTAAAATCTACAATGTCTGACCACCAATAAAAAAAATCCCAGGTAGGCAAGTAAGCAGGAAAATACTACATATAACAAGGAGAAAAAGAATCAATCAATGGAAATAGACTAAGAAATAACACAGATGATAGAATTAATGGACAATGACATTAAAGATAGTTATTATAAGTCTCTTCAATATGTTGAAGAAGGGAAAGGAAAGCATGAGCATGTTAAGAAGACATGAAATACATACATGTTTTTTAAAAGATTCAAGTTGATGTACTATATGTTGGCTAATTGAATTTAAATAATAAAAAAAGAAAAAAGATTCAAATTGAAACTTCTAAAGATATAAAATGCAATGATTGAGATGAAAAATATACTTGACAGGACGAACAATGGATTAGACATTGTTGAAGAAAACATTAGTGATTTTGAAGACATACAAATGAAATGTATCTAAAATTAAACACGGGGAAAAAAAGGAAACCAGTATCAGTGAGCTCTAGAAAAACTTTAAAGGCCTAATACACATATAATTGAGGTTCTGGAAAGAGAGGAGAAAGAAGGATGTTGAAAGAATATTTGTTAAAATAATAGCTGAAAAATTTCCAAATGTGTTAATCCAAAAAGCTCAATGAATCCCAAGCTCAAGAAAATAGAAAGATAACTATACCAAGGTACATCACAATCAAATTGCTTAAAATCAATGATAAAGAAAAAATCTCAAAATAGTCGTGAAAAAACTTCAATGTGAATACTAATTACTTGGTTATTTGTTAATGTAGGTTCTGACTCAGTAGTTATCAGTGGGGTCTGAGAGTCTGCATTTCTAAAAAGTTCTAACAAGATGATTCCAATGCTGCTAGTAAAACCACACTTGAGGAAAAAATTTCTAAGATTCCAATGATTAAACTATGTTGTTTTTCTAAGTTAACCCAAGATACCAAAAGACAATTGAAAGAGACAGGATAGTTCCAGGGAAGCATAAGAGTGTTTGGGTTTCCAGCCAGTTTTATACGAGTTATACATTAGAGAACTATATTAAGACCTAGACTTTAAAAATTCACCTTAAATTCTTATTGCCAAGTTTAACAGATGTTCTTTGTTTGCTTGTTTTTGTTTTGTTTTGTTTTTGTTTTTGTTTTGGCTGTCTAGAAGCCATTTCTTGTTTGATTATTTTACTCTGATTTCCTTTTGAAGCTTATCCCCTTATCCACTCCCAGATTTGTGCTTTGAGTGGGTATTCCCTCCAACTCCTAGGATAGAACCTATAATCCATCCCTCACTAATGAACTCACTGTATTTCAAAAGAGAGATTGCTCTTCCACTTGAACCTGGAAGAACATATGCTGGATCTACTGAAATCAACTTGCCTCCTCTGGCCACGAGAGTATAGGTGAAGTCTAAACAGAAGAAGCAGAACCAAGAAAAGGAGAGAGAAAAAGTAGAGTCTGGTGTGCAATGTTAATCCTAAATCATGTCATTATTGAAATTAGATCAATTCCTGGACTCTTTAGGTACATAAGACAATGAACAGTTCCATTTTTTAAAGCAAGTTTGAATAATGTTCTCATTTTATTATTTATTTTATTACATTTATTTTATTACACAGAAAGAGTGCTAACAAAAACTAGAAGCATAAGTTAAATAAGCTTTTGTGACTTAGGCCAGGAATCTAATCAAAATTTATAACACAATTTCTATTAATGATCACAGGTCTCAAATCAAGTAAAAATTCTTAGAGATTTTTCTCCTCTACTTGCTGTTATGGCATTTGTGAATAGAGAAAAATTTAGATTCTGCCTGGGTGGGTCAGAGTGGTTTGTCAAAGAGTCCCTAAAATTGTGAGTCTAGTCTAACATTCAGCAATTCATGTCTCAGAATATTCCTAAAAATAAATGTCAAAAGAGATCTGATGAATAAAGTGAAATAGAAACATAAACACCATGTACATAAACATCTTGACTTAGAATGAGGACACTCATTAACCAAGACAATGAGTAGATGATTTATGCTCGCTTCTTTCTTTTGTTAGTAAAAAAAAAAAAAAAAATTACACTGAAATGTAATTAGAGTTCCAGGTAATTCCAAGAAAAAAAAAAAAACATTTAATTAAATACATGCATTACCACTAACAAGACCATAGGATACATACAATGGAAGATGTGTTCAGGGAAGTTATTTTTCCACACTCTGGGCCTCAAATTCCATTCATCAGGTCAGAGACTAGGCCAGATGATCTTTCCTTTCAGTTCTAAGTTCCTATGATTCTGATGAGAAATAATAGCTAATTAAGTGTACAAAAGCCTGAAACAATTGAGACCGAATATTGATCATAAAGCAGAATAGTTTAGCATGAAGTAAACTCAGATGAATAAAAAATATTTTAATTTGTTGACAACCACATTCTGTGCTAGGCTTCTGACCATCAAAAAGGCATACTGTTCACACAATCACTTCCTTGTCACTTCAAATCAAATATATTAAAAAGCTTTGGAAAACATCTGGCTAAAGTCCAGAGTTCTGTTAGAGTGAGACATTTTTGGTATCTTTGGAGAAAGACCCTCAAAGAAAGAAAGGTAAAAATGGGACTCCAAGGATACTGGCCCATTAGAAACATCCACAAACAAGGAAAGACAAGACTCCAAGTAAAGAGAGCATCAGAAACCTCTCCACCTGCTTTGTTTACTATGTGGGTTGCCACTGAGGTGGGAGGGGTGGTCTTGAAGGAGACTGATGAAAGTACTATAATATTGTGACTTACAAAATCTTTATTTAGTACCTTTCCCTGAGTCAGGCTTGAAACTGAATATTGCCCAGTTCCCTGACATGGTGAACACCAGTTTACTCAATAATAAAATAGCCCATCTTTGCCGGTCTCTACCTTCTTTTAAGTAATCCTCGAACATTAAAGGTCCAAAGTGACAGGAAAGTAAGTCTTGGCCATTGTAACAAGAGAGCTGCTTTCAAGTGAAGCCAAATTTATGCCTTTTAAATGTAATATATTTTTATTCCATTATATATATATATATATATATATGTATATATATATATATATATATACCCCACATCTTTATATTAAGGAATGAAATCTTGCCATTTGCAATGACATGGATGGAACTGGAGGGTATTATGCTGAACGAAATAAGTCAATCAGAGAAATACATGTATCATATGATCTCACTGATATGAAGAATTCTTAATCTCAGGAAACAAACTGAGGGTTGCTGGAGTGGTGGGGGGTGGGAGGGATGGGGTGATAGACACTGGGGAAAGTATGTGCTATGGTGAGAGCTGTGAATTGTGTAAGACTTCTGAATCACAGACCTGTACCTCTGAAATGAATAATACATTATATGTTTAAAGAAGAAGAAGAAGAAGAAGAAGAAGGAGGAGGAGGAGGAGGAGGAGGAGGAGGAGGGGGAGGAGGAGAAGAAGAAGAAGATAGCAGGAAGGAAAAAATGAAGGGAGGGAAATCGGAGGGGCAGATGAACCATGAGAGACTATGGACTCTGACAAACAAACTGAGGGTTCTAGAGGGGAGGGGGGTGGGGGGATGGGTTAGCCTAGTGATGGGTATTAAAGAGGGCACATACTGAATGGAGCATTGGGTGTTATACGCAATGAATTATAGAACACTACATCAAAAACTAATGATGTAATGTATGGTGATTAACATAATAATAAAAAATGTAATATATTTTCAATTCTGATTCCCACAAATCAATCCTGGAATCTAGTAGTGTTCTACAGAATTTATAAGTGAAAAAAAATTTATTTATTTCTATTATTCATAAACAATAGCTCTCCCTGGGAAACACAATGCAGATTCCAAACAGTCATTGTTGTCCATAATAACCCCTATTCATTTTAGACCCCTTTCCTCTGGGTTTCTGGAGTCAGACCCTGGCTTGTCTCTTTTCCCTCACACACAGAGAAAGATGCACTGAGGCCAGAGTGACCAATATTCTGACAATTTGATTGGGAAAAGGCAGTGAATCCTTCTAGAACTTAAAAAAAATTCTGTGGAAGGGCAATCAAGTCTTCACCAATCCCCAAACTTGGTCAATAATAAGCCATGGGAGATGGATTAGTGGATTAAACACCTATCTATAGCTTTCAGCCTTTCTAGAACCATGGGAGATTATCACAGTGTTACATGTTCCTGAGGCAAATAAACCTAGCTCCTAGGAGTTTACACTGAGGGCTCTTCCAGAGGAGACGACAAAAATCCAACCTTGCCTCATCTAACAGCAAGTAGCCTAACAAGAATCCTATCTAAAGCCTCCAAAGAATATAGATTTATTACTGCTTGAATCCTATGGACCAAACCTTTAATCCCCCAACAAGTAATCCCAGTTTCACAAATGATGTCATTCCATTTTGTAAACACTCAGAGATTTCCTGTCAGTGGCTCTAAGATTCTTCCTATTAAAGAGGACAGGGT
This sequence comes from Zalophus californianus, assembly GCF_009762305.2. NCBI lineage: Eukaryota > Metazoa > Chordata > Mammalia > Carnivora > Otariidae > Zalophus > Zalophus californianus. Next base: position 107,805,324 of record NC_045599.1, read on the forward strand.
GGTATCTTATTTAGTGCTAGAGATGCTGCTTCTCCTCATTTGTATTTTGTGTGTGTGTGTGTGTGTGTGTGTGTAGTTGGGATGGAGCTATTATCTCATTCATTCTTTTATTCATTCTACAAATACTTGGAGACTTATTGTGTGTCAGGTATGTGTGGGACATGGAAATGCATGGGTTACTATGGCAGTCACCAGTCCCTGTACTTAGAGCGCTTACGGATCAAGGTGAAGAGGAGGGTAAATGCTCAAAAACCAACTCAACAAGCTGTGATAAAGGGAATGAGAGAAGTAACCTCAAGGAAAAATAAGAGCTCAGAGAGGCACACCTAATTCAGGTTCGGGAAGGTTGGAAAGCTGTCCCAAAGAAGGTGGCCTCTGAACAAAAAACTGAAGGGTGGGAGTTGCTGAACAGGAAAGGGTGACAGAGAAGAGGAGTAATAGCATGTGCAAAAGCCAAGGGGAAGGATTAACATAGTACAATGGGAAACTGCAAGTAGTTCAGTCTGGAAAGGGCAAGGAATGAGAGACTGGGTGTAGAATGAGATGTGGCTTGAGAAACAGTAGGACTCAGATCATGATGAGCCTTTGGAGCACATTAAGGAGATGACCTTTGTTCTTAAGAAAAACTCCTTCCAGGGGTGCCTGGGTGGCTCAGTCATTAAGCGTCTGCCTTCATCTCAGGTCATGATCCCAGGGTCCTGGGTTCGAGCCCTGCATTGGGCTCCCTGCTCAGCGGGAAGACTGCTTCTCCCTCTCCCACTCCCTCTGCTTGTGTTCCCTCTCTTGCTATCTCTCTCTCTGTCAAATAAATAAAATCTTAAAAAAAAAGAAAAGAAAAACTCCTTCCCAATCACCCTTAAGAACAGAGGAAATATATCTGTTTTAGTTAATATAAATACAATCCATTCAGTCAGTGAATTAAGGACACTGTGTTTAGGATCAGCATAATATTGTGTAGAAACAGAAAATACATAGAGGAGACTGGACTGCATAAGCTTCACATGCTTTTATCCCAAGGATGAGATAAGCCAAGAACAGAGTTGACATTTAATCTCTCAGCTCTGTGATCTTGGCAGGGCAGATACTGCACATGCCCTACCCCTGGTGCCTTAATCATGATCTCCCAGCATCTCCCCATATAGACACACTCAAAGAAGTCAATAAGAATGATGAGCCTGGCTCACTCCTCATTGGGGGAAGCTTTCTGTAAGAATTTGGAAAGGAATTGATTGTACAAAGAAAGAATAAAATAATGAGTGGAATGGATCTGAGATTGAATCTGGGTTCTGCAGACCTGTGGCCTTTCTTAATGGCCTTGGTCATGCTGTAGCTCATAAAACAATGTTTCAGCCTCCATGTTGCCTCATCTGTCCTGATACTTCACAGAAGGAAACCACAGAGGAATCAGGCAAGTCAGTTTATAATAGGTAATTTGATGTCTCAGTTTTATAGATGAAGGAGCCTGGACTCAGAGAGATGAATTAACTTGACCAAGTTAGGCAGCTAATAAATAAGTTCTGGAGTCAAGACTCCAACCCCAAAATGTTTTGACTGTTAAATAAATACTCTTAACCATTAAGTTGTATCACAGACAATTTTTTTTTTCCAGTAAACTCAAAACAATGCACAGGTTATCTGTACCAGTGTCACCTCCTTGAGAGCACATGCAAGCAAGCAGTAGTTGACCACTCTTGAAGCATAGCCTTTATTAATGCTAAATGAGATATGGCATAGGCCATATCAGATTATGTCTCTCTCCTCTACTACCCAGAACAAAGTCAAATTCCCAACTTTAGCCTACTATTTGCTCTCAGGACCTGGCCTCACCTGCCTCTTCAACCTCATTTTATAACCTCTGCTTGACTTCAGACACACTAGCCTCTTTCTAGAATTTTTCACACTAGGGAATCATACCAGCAGGACACTGCCTGGAGAGTACTTCCTGCTTCACCTGGCTCACTCCTTTTCCTTCTTCCAGGCCTATGCTAGAAAGACCATCTCCTCAGAACAGCCGTGGGTGACAACCCAGTCTAAATGATTCTTGACCTGCAACCACCATTATTCTTGATCACTTTCCCAATTGCTCCATAATATCCATCACAATTATGCAATATTATGTATTATTTCTTTGACTCCCACACTAGACTGCAGGCTTAAGAAAGGCAGCATCCAGGTTTTTCCATCTATGCCTAGAACAGTGTTTGGAATTTAGCAGGGGCTAAATATTTGTTGAATGGATAATAAATTTTCAAGTGAAATGGATTCATGTGATGATTTTAAAAATCCTTACAGTCTTTTTTTTTATAGAGGAAGGGGGGGAAGGGGGAAAGGGGCAGAGTGAAAGAGAGAGAGAGAATCTTAAGCAGGCTCTATACCCAGCATGAAGCCCATCACGGAGCTCAATCTCACAACCCTGAGATCATGACCTGAGACAAAATCAAGAGTCAGACACTTAACCAACTAAGCCACCCGGGCACCCAAAAATCCTCACAGCCTTATACAATTGCAAAATCCAGTATTCAAACTTTCCCAGACTTCTCTTGTCCCAAGAATATTAATTCTCTGCACATACCACAGGCTATTCCCACTAGAATCACTGGACACCACTGACCATGAGCTCAGGGCTGAGTCAGCAAATGTCACCCAGAGTACATACTTTTATCTTAGGGCTGCAGGAAAGAAAAAAAAAAAAAATCCCAATCCTCTCACACCTACTTGCCAATAAACATGATAAAGATGAAATCTCTTAGAGCTCTGGGAGATGATGTTCCAAACTCCTGCTATTTGGACTGGCTACAGGTAACCCCATGAAAGAAAGAGACTCTGGTCCCTGAAGTAACTGCAATAAACATTATCTGTGTGCAATGAAGGGAATATTAACTGAAAAGGATGAATCTTTTGTTGAGAGTAAAATTGATTCTCTAAAAAATAAACAGTTGTTGGCAGAGAGCCTGCTGGTGGCTTATTTGAAAAGGAATTTTACAAAATTATTTTTAACAAAGAGCTCTACTTTCTTAGGGTGAATGTGATTACATTTTGTGGAAAATGGTAGAAAACCTTAATATGCATTTAAGCCAAAACGAAGATGGATATTCTCAAAATGTATGTTTAACTTAAGCTTGGTGTTCTATATCTCTATAGAGTTAGGTTAATCTTTCAAAACATAAGGGACTTCAAGCTGTAGGCCATAGGTAGGAGGGAACTTGTTGCTACCTGGGATGCATTAATGGAACTGGGCTATGAAGGCTCAGGTACATGAGGAATCTACTGCAGCCTAAACCACTAGCCCCCAACTCAGGCTCTGGAATTCATGTTACCCCAAGTTCTGGGGCAGTATCTGTAGGCCTGGAAGCAAAACCTCTTGAAGACAAGGTCATCCCTTCAGTCACCCCTTGTGCTTGGCACATTTCCACATACATGGTAAATGCCAAAGTGTGCCATGGGTAAATGAATAAATGTGCTATGATATGGGACATTAAAGCCTGATGATACAGAGAGTTGGTGCTGTTTTTCTTCCCATGCAAAGGTAATTTCTGGATTTTGAAAAAGTATTGCCAGAACTATATGCAATACACATTTACAAAAGAATAAACAGTGATATCACAATTTACAGAGCATTTTTAAAGACCCATAGATAGACTAGGACTGAATAAGCCTCTTGGGTTCCCTTTGAGTTGGAGGAATGGGGCAGGTGACAGAGGACAACAGAAGAGAGCTGTCATTCTCTCCCATTGAGAACCAGTTAGAAGGCTTTCATATGGAGACTACTGTTGGAGAGTTTTAAAAAAGTCTTCTCAGTTGAAATTTATAAATAGAAGTAATGCTATTTTGTATTCAAAACACGTCTATACATATTGTTTTCTTTTAAGTTTATAAAGCTATTCCTGACCTATAAAATGAGAATTCCTACCTTGCAGGACAATTTTGAAGAGAAAGCAGTATAATATTTGTACAAGATTTGGCTTTTTGGCTGACCTATAGAAAGCATGCAATAAATGTGGCTTCTATTATCATGATGAGTACTATTACTATGGCTATTCCAGACTAGGTTTCCTGAGACAGAGATTAGCATTCAAGGTCTTTATTAGGGAGTACGCTCATAATCAGCACCTGTGGAAGGGAGGCAAAGGAAGCTGAGCTGGCAGAGGAAGAAACTGAATTGCAACTAGTCCCAACAAAGGTCTTGGTCAGACCCACAGAGAGCTCTGGGTTGGAATGACTCTTCAGAATTGTCACTGACTGTGGCGAGGAGGCTGAGCCTTTACACCTCTATCGATGAGCCATTGTTGGAGGCAGACTTTGGACAAGTCCTGAAGTTTTCCTCAGCTGAGGCCATTCTCACAGACAGCTCCAAGCTGAGGGCCATCTTCTAGGAGCCCTTCCAGGAGCTGACAGAGTAAATCATTCGTTCCTGAGCAGATATCTGGGCACATCACAGAGCTTATCCCAATAGTTAGTAAGAGGAGTGCTTCAGAGGACTTCTATGACTTGCCCAAGGCTACACTAAGTAAATATCACTGCTAGGGATAAAAGTTAAGTCTTCTGACTCTAATTCAGTCCTCCTTAGAAGACCAGGATTCTTCTGAATCATTTGGCATATCTATCCTTTATTATGCCAGGAACTGCTCTGCCTCCTCTGAGCCTAAACAGATCAAGGAACATCTGCTTAATATAGTTCCCCTGTCCTTTCCTGAGGATCAGGTGGTTGCATTTGCTCAAGAAAAATTAAAAAGGGACGTTTTTTTGAATTACACTTATGCTTATAAAGGTTTTAGTATTCACACCCTGCTTCCACTTTTTTGAAATATGGACTTGTACACACACACAACACAGACCCCCTCCCGAAAGGATCTGTTTAAGTGAAGATTTTGGCCAGAGATTTACCATATTAGAATCTCTAAGAATAAGGCTCTGTAATCTGTCTTTTTCAGAAGCACCTCAAATGAAGTTCAAGCATACTAAAGTCTACAAACCACTGCTATAAATTAACCACATTGCTGGTCTAAAGTTATGATCAGATTTTTTTCTTTGTGCTAGAAACTGACTCCAAAAGCAATTAGTAGAATCAGAGAGTTCTCAAGTTAAAAGGCAACTTTGGAGATTATTAAGTCTCCATTTTTAAGAAGAAAAAATCAGGGCCAAAGAGGAAGGGTGACTTGCCTAGGGTAAAAGAAGTTAATGACCAGAGCCAGGCTCCCACTTGAGGGGCAAGCCTTCTTATTGAAACTTATCTAACAAGCTTCCAAGAGGAGTTTTGAACCACTTTCCAGCAATGAAAGCAAAAATTAAAAAAAAAAAAAAATGTTCCAGGACTATTCTCAATGACATTGTAATAGAGAACATCTCATTAATTTGGGTGTTATGAATATCCACCATTGCCTACAACTATCCCCAACTTATACATCTTGTGACTAGAGACATGGGAAGCCTACTTACTGGAACTTGGTTTACCAATGGGAAGAGAAGATGTGAAAGCCATTTATGCCCAAAAGAATAGTATTTCCTTTTACATTTTGTTGGAAATGGACCTTAAAAATCTAATCTATTTTTGTTCAGAAGTGAGCTTGTGTTTCCAAATCAGTTACTTAGAGAAGGAAGGGGAGAAAAGAGGGACAGTGTACTTCAGAGAATGATCACATTTCTGATACTTTTCTCATTTGAAATCACTCAGGCTTTGATTAATAGCACTCACAGTAACGATGATGATGATGATGGTGGTGGTGGTGGTGGTGGTGGTAATAGAAAATCAACCCACAGTTTCCTCTTTATTAGTTCCCACACTCAGGAACTCAAATACACATAAAATATGAATGATGTGGCTGGGTTTTTGTTTTGGTTTTTGGTTTTTTTGGCATCTGTAGTTCTCCACGTCCCCAAATGGCCTGTTGTTAATTCCATTTATAGCAAATTGAGGACATAAATAAACTTAATTTGGGTACCTATGAAAATATGGCAAGCTGGCATGCCAGCACAGCCAAAAATCTGCTTTAACTGGTGTTCCTGCCCATTAATTCCATTAAAAAGTTGCTAAACTCAGAGCCCAGCTGAGAGTCAGATACAGTAAGCTTCTGATCCTGTTTAGGGAGGCAATCTGGGATGGTGAGAAATCCCAGCCAAAAAGTCAGAAGGCGAGGAGTTCTATTTCTGACTTCTACCAACACATGGTGTATGTTTAAAAAATACTTTTTCTCCCCTATTACCTCAAACATTGTGTTGACTGCTGAGTATTTTCACACTCAAGACTTGCTACCTGGAAGTGTTCATAATATCTAAGGCTAGGTGAACTTCAGGACGTCACAAGGACCATATCTCTGCCTCCTAGCTATCCTGACTTCTCTTCATCCCAGAAAAGAAAGAGCACACTTCCTTTTTAACTTAAAAAAAAAAAAGGAAAGACCACAGATATAGCCTCAGGAGTGATGTAACCAGACATGAGATCAAGAGATCGGTCATCTCCAACACTCACTAATCATTCATTAGCCACAGGTCCGTGCTCCTCCCGGGGTCAGTCTAGATACCAGTCAGTTGAATATTATAATTTAACATGAGGTTCCTCAATCATGAGTCTTATCAGAAATGGCTTCTCTCTTGCCACTTAAAACATTTCCATTTAGAAATATATTGGATTCAAAATAGATGTTTCCAGAGAAATAGGGAAAGACTAGCAGTCATTCACACTTCAGCATAGATTAGAGAGTACCAATTACATCAATTAGAGTTCTCTGTTTGCCATCAATAGGAACCAATCCTAACTTACAAGAGAAAGTGGAATTTAACCGGACAATCTGAGGTAACTCCATAGACTTGAAGAGCCAATCAACCAGAAGTTGAAGAATACTGGCAAAAAGCCGCTGAAAATTTCCAATCCCAGGAGAAAGAATCTATGTGATCAGTGTTGACCCATTGTCTGTCCACTGCCCTCCTCTACCTAGAGCCAAAGGCTGGGGTCAAATTCAGTATCCTCAACACAACTTCAAGGAGCCAAGGAAAAGGTAGTTCCCTAAAAGAATAAATGTTGGACAAGCAGAAGCAATATGCCCCCACCCATAAAAGCATCAGCAAACATGTGTTTACTTGTGGGGATTTTTTCTAACACAAAATTCATGCATTTTTTATTGTATAAAGTGTGCTTCAAGGACTTATTATGAGTCTAGGGAGACTACATCTCTCTTTGTGGAGGGAAGAAGGAAAGGAGATGCAATAAACATACCCTTTAGCTAAGTCTCCTAGAAATAAACTGAAGATTTTCAGACTTTTAAGAAAAGAAGTAGAATGTTCATCCAAGCTACTTATAAATGTCTTTAGCTCTTACCACAATTACTCCATGACTTGCTTAGAAAATAAAATAGATGCTATTAACTGGACTGGTTCTTGCTAGATGATGAATGACATAATCTAATCAGACATTAAGTTCACCAAAGGAAGAGCATCTCTTATATACCAAGGCAAGAAATTTTCAAGAAATCTTGAGAAAAATATAATGAATATGAAAGAGCTTTAAAAACTATAAGCCAGTATTACAGCTATAAGATCCTTTTCTTCTGTGTTATATAACATATTATTCGGAGTGACACAAGGAAAGGAGTACCGAGTAGTTCTCGGTACTTAGCAGTGGCTAAGAAAACTCACAAACCATTGGCTAAATATATTTCCTCTCTTCTGCTGGTACTCACAGAAGGCATACAAGTTAGGGCTCTGAGTGCATTATTCTAATAACTAATGTGACAAAGAGAGGGGCCTTAGCCATCCCACATTTGTATATGAGCTTCTAAAAAAGATTTTTCAACTATAACTAATACAAAAATTTGTTAAAGACAGCATGTTCAAGGTTATCCATTTACCTTTTCATTCTGATAGGTTTTCTGGAATGTAAGAGAAAAATGCAGACTTATGCAAAGTTCCTGACTGGGAATCTCACAAACTCTTGATTTTACACACACACACACACACACACACACACTCACGCTCACACACACACACACTCACGCTCACACACACACACTCACGCTCACACACACACTCACGCTCACACACACACACTCACGCTCACACACACACTCACGCTCACACACACACTCACGCTCACACACACTCACGCTCACACACACACACACTCACGCTCACACACACACACACACACACACATTTGTGGTTTTTGTTCTTATTCTGTTTGCTATGTGTGTAAAGCACTTTTCCAAATTATGTCACTTAATTCTTTTAACAATACAGTTAAATAAATACTACTTATTTTCTCTTACCAGATAGGAAAAACAGAGCTGGTAATTTGGGGTTCTATAGCTACTAAGTGAGGGAGCCACAATTTGAACCTAAATCTGCCCAACTCCCTCTGATCCAATCCACCACTCTGCATATGAATTTCATCTACCATGTGTGACATGGTAGAAAATTAGTGAGAACATCTGCTATAGTAATTCAGGGAATTCTGAGAGGAAAGAAATATTATGAGCCCTGTTTGGATACACCCTATTCAAATGTTGACCCCCTCCTCACTGGATCTTGGCTAGGGAACTTCAGGTATGCCAGGGCAGCTGATCTCCTAGGACATGCTGTCAGGGCAATGAAATAACAAGGCCCAAAAGCCAAGTGACCTCAGCATCTCCTAAGGAGGGGTAGAGAACTTCCTGCTGACATGAGTGAAGACTAGCTGCAGTGATCATTGGTCCAATTAGAGTGAACTTCAGGATATGTGCAGGACTCATTAAGAGACTGCTGAAAGATATACACCAGAGCTGCTACAGCCATTTTGTCAAGAGGAAAGCTGGTATGAGAATAGAGCAAGAGGTAAAATGGTCTAAGAGACAGGAAGGAGAAATAGAGTCTTGGTGAGTTGTTTATGCTCCTATATCCAGCTGGGCTGGAAGCATATTCTGCTATCAATACTTCTCCCTAAAAGGAGCCAATTAAGACCCTTTTTGCCTGAAAAACAGTCAAATTCTTTTGTCATTTCCAACCAAAGGAATACTAACTTTCACAAAGTAGAAATGATTCTGAAAGGCTGAGGATCTTGCCAAAGATCATGATGTATTTTAATGGACGAGTGGATTCATGAACACAGATCCCAATTCCCAGCTGAGTGTGGATTCTACTGCATTCCACGCCTCTTCCCTGTTGGTGTCAATAAAAAATGCCTTCCTCCCTTTCAAACAGAAGGGGTTTAAATACTTTCTGACCTGGAATCACCTAGATAGTGGGCCAGACCCTAACTCATGGTGTTCTCATCTGCTCAGGATAAGAGAGCCACTGGACATAATTTCCAAATATGCAGTCACAGTGTCTTTAATTATCTCTCTGACCTGCAGTAATGGCCCTGGGAGCAAGAGCTGTGTAGCCAGTTGTCCTCCTCCGTGTGGTTTCTGTGGCATGGCCACAGACAGCTTCTAAATTTAAGCTGCACTGCCTATTAATTGGGGGGTTAAGGATTGTTTCCCGCCCACTCTTGCTACTAGCTTAGCCTCAGGCTACTAATTACCAGCAGGACAGGTCAGTTGTCAAGTCTGCACCAACTCCATCATTTCTGACATCCTCACACAATGACAGGCTTGCCCTTTTCCTTTTAGCAAATCTGGGTTAGCCAGTGTTTGGCTTCATTCTCATGAATGTGGGATACCCAGTATTCCTATCTGTGACTTAAATTATTTAGTTGGGGTTTTCTGCAGCTAAAATGCATCTGTTTGCTCAACATGTATTTATTTATTCAGGGTTTTCTCTGTGCCTGGCCCTCTGCTATGCCTGAGTATATAGAAGAGAGTAAAACAGACAAGGTCTTGCCTTCATGGAACGTGTTGTTGATGGGGAGAGATAAACAAAAACCCATGTGAAGAGTCAAAAAAGTAGTGTTCAGGCCAAAAATGAAGAAGAAAAAAAATGCTATGAAGAGGAGAGCCTTCCTAGGAGAACCTAATTTAGATGGGAGAGAGAAGTAAGGAAGGCCTCTGAGGAAGTGATAATGAAGCTGAAACCTGAAGGTATCATTCAGGTAAGAGTGATGAATAGGGGGGAGCCTGGGTGGTTCAGTCGGTTAAGCATCTGCCTTCAGCTCAGGTCATGATTTCGGGGTCCTGTGATCGAGCCCCACATTGGGCTCCCCACTCAGCGGGGAGTCTGCCTCTCCCTCTCCCTCTGCCCCTCCCCCTGCTTGTGCACACACTCTCTCTCTCAAATAAATAAATAAAATCTTTTTTTAAAAAAGAACAGGGAATTCTACACAGAAAAAACTGTAGCAGGGAAGCCCAGAGGGAAGAAGGCCACTGATGGATTCCAAGAACTAAAAGAAGGCTGGACTATAGCAAGCAAGGGAGAGTAAAGTATGTAGGGTAGGAGGGGACTGAAGCCCATCTTAAAAAATTTAGATTCTATTCTGCATGTGACAAAAGCCATTGGAGAGTTCATTCATACATTTATTATTCAGTCAGTCAATAGTTTATTGAACATCTACCACATATCAGGCACCATTCTAGGCACCAAGAATACCTCAACACACACAAAAACCAAAATCCCTGCCTTCCTGTAGTTTACATTCTAGATGGGGAGTCTAACACAGACATGTTTTACTTGTTCCACATTTAAAAAAAGATCACTCTGGTTCTCTCTGAAGAATGGAGGAAGGGAAGTGAGGCAGCTGTTGTGCGGTATTTGCAGAAGAGATGGAAAAGTGTGATGGTTTCCTGTACTTCCCACTGTAGGGCAGCACTCCTAATGCCCCAATTGTGACAGTTTTTGGCTACAGAGGTACTGGCTTTGTGTGGCTCCATTATTTCAACTCCCAGGGGTCAAAAGCAATATTTTGAGGAGACTGGCCAAAGTTGAACTGTAGTCTATGGCCTAAAAATGACCAGTGCTGAGACCCCTTGAAGCAAGAAGCTATGACAAATCGGCTGCATGTTGAATACAGCCCTTGGGCTAAAAGAAAAATACATGGCTTGTTTATTTAGTCTACTCTGATGCATTCCTTTCTCCTGGCAACCCAACTATCTTTCCATGGCTTTCCTTCTCTTTCCATCCCTTCACCTTACACACATATACACACAGTCTTTTAAGGCAAAACAAATGCAAATTGGGAACCATGACCATGTAACTGGAAGAAGCCAATGAAACTTTTCTCAAGATGTGAGATCCAAGGATCCTCTGTATCTGCATCAGGAGCATTGAAGAGTATTTCAGTGTTCATATTTCTGTGTGTCCAATTTCTTTTTGTTGCTTCAAGACTTTCAGCATCTAAATACACATGGTAAAGCTCATAAATCTTCAATTTCCATATATTATCCAGGGATTTTTTTACTTCAATACTCTCATCATAAGAACTCATCTGACTAAAGATAAACCATACAATTTAAGTGTCTACTCATTTCTCCATGATTAGGGGAATATTACATGACCTCTAAAAACCCCTTCCTTCATTGAGCTTCAATGACAAGCAGGATATCATGTTCCTTAAAACACTTTGGGGTGAGCTAAATCTAGGTTCAAATGACAAATTATTTAATCTCTTTGAGTCTTAGTTTTCCTCATCTGGAAATGGAGACAATACCACATTCTTTATTTGTTATATGAGTCTTAAATGAAGCAACAAGGTAAAGTCCAGAGAATAGATCTGGCACATACTAGGTGCTTAAATATGTGGTGATGGTAATGATTGTTATGTGATTTTCTTCCTCTCCTTTATCTTTGCTACTGTTTGGACCTGGAAAGGCATTAGAGAAGTAAACAATGAAAAGAGTTTGCAGAAAAATTAGATACAGTTCTTTCCTCTCTAAAAGAGAATTTTTAGTCACCTTAATCACTATTCTAGGAAAAATTCCTTAGCTGAGAACACAAAAAATGGCAGCCTGAATCCCTTATGTAAGTATACAAATAGTTATTCCCACAAGGAATAGAAGCAAAACTCCCACACTGTAGCCTTCCCATGCTGACTCAGGGCTGCAAGAGCTGGGCTTGTCAGAAAACACCTCCTTGATCCAACCCTAGAGATCTTTCTAACCCAAAGTTAATTTGATACTACTTGAGGGGGGCAGGGGTAAGGGGGGATTACCATCACCAGAATTTGGTTCTGTTTTAAATAAGAGACCTTGAAACCTAATAAGGGTGGGATACTTCAGAGATAAATTACAGACATATATACAAAATTTCCAAATGGCAAAAGGAGAACCTATGGTTCAAAGATGTAAAATATACTTTTCAGGATTGGTGAGCTCAATACACAAAAACATGACTGCCTCACCACTTCTCCCTATTCTAATGGCTGTCTCCTTGCAACAACTCATCCTTATTATTATTTTTTAAAGTTTTTATTTAAATTCTAGTTAGTTAACATATGGTGTAATAGTTTCAGGTGTATAATATAGTGATTCAACACTTCCATACAATACCCAGTGCTCATCACAAGTCCCCTCTTTAATCCTCATCACCTATTTCACGCATCCCCCCCCACCAACTCCTCTCTGGTGACTATCAGTTTGTTCTCCACAGTTAAGAATCTGTTTCTTTGGAGGGGCGGAGCAAGATGGCGGAGGAGTAGACCTGGATTTTGTCTGGTCCCAGGAATTCAGCTGGATAGGAATCAAACCATTCTGAACACCTACGAACTCAATAGGAGATCAAAGAAAGGAATAGCAACAACTCTCTGAACAGAGAAGCGACCACTTACTGGAAGGTAGGACGTGCAGAGAAGTGAATCCGAGGCGATATTCGGGAGGATAGACGGCGGGGGAGGGGGCCTCCGTCGGCCGCTTCTGGCAAGTAATAGAGCCTCGGAGCACAAAATCGGAACTTTTAGAAGTCGGCTCTGCTGAGGGACGTCACTCCAGTGGCTAAGCAGGGGGTGGAACCCTCATGGGACAGTGTGGTCTCAAGACCCCTGGGGTCACAGAAAGACCAGGGGTGCCTGAGTGCAGCAGAGCTTCCAGGAATCGGAGCGGGGAAGCCGGCTGCAGAGATGGAGCCGAGGAGCGGGCTCTCAGCTTGGGGTTGCCATAAACTGTGATCCACGGCACAGTCGGGCCACTGCTCCTCCAGCAGGGACCCAACAAGCAGCAGATCTGGGGAGACTGCCCTTCCTACCCCAGGAGAAGCGGCGTGGGAGCACACCGCAGGGATCTGCTGGGTTTGGAGACTCCACACGGGGTCGGGTGCCAGAGATAGAAACGCTCGGTCACAGGCCGGGTGAGCATGGAGTGCGGCCAGAGACCAAGGAGACCATTAACTGCTTTTCTCTGCGGGGGCGGGGGGGGAGCACTAAAGAGCGGGCCGTGAGTTCTCAGTTCCTACAGAGGGGAGACTGGGAGGCGCCATTTTCACTTTCATCCTAGAAAGCTGTACGGAAACCCTGCAGGGAACAAAAGCTCCCAAGAGCAAACCCAAGCAGATTACTTAGCCCGAACCAGCAAGGGTGGGGCAATTCCACCTCCGGCAAAGACATTTGGGAACCACGGCAACAGGCACCCCCCCAGAAGATCAGCAAGAAACGCCAGCCAAGACCAAGTTTACCGATCAATGAGAACAGCAGAACTCCAGTGCTAGGGGAATAGTGCACATAGAATTCATGGCTTTTTCCCCCTGATTCTTTAGTCTATCAAAGTTAATTTTTGTTTTCTTAACTTTTTTTTTAATTTTTCTTTTTCCCTTTTTCAACCAACATCTTATCAATCCCTTTTTAATAAGTATTTTTTATTTTTAGTCATATTCTATCCCTTCATACTAGTTACCCTTATTTTTGGTATATATAAGTTGTTCTCTCTTTAAAATTTTGAGATACAGTTTCTTCTAACAGATCAAAATATACCCTACAATTCTAGTGCATGGTTTTGTTCTAGTCTCCTGCCTGATCACATTCTCTCCCTTTTTTTTTTTTAAATCTTCATCTTTCTTTTTTCAACTAACTTCTTATTTTATCAATTTCTTTTATAAAACCTTTTATAATTCTCATCTTTACAGTCATATTCCATCTCTTCATTGTATTAACCCTTATTTTGGTACATATATAAGCTTTTCTTTCTTTAAAATTTTAGGAGACACTTTCTTCTAATCAAAATACACCCAAAATCTAGCGTGTGGCACTGATCTATGCACCAGCCTGATCATAATTGATCATATTCTATTTTTCTTGTTTTGTTTTGTTTTTGTTTGTTTTTATCTTTTTCTTTGTTTCTTTTTCTTTTTTCTTTCTTTCCCTTTTGTTTCCTCCAGTTTCAGGTCTTTTCTGATGTGTTTAGTGTATATTTTCTGGGGACGTTGTTACCCTGTTAGCATTTTCTTCTCTCATTCATCTATTCTCCTCTGGACAAAATGACAAGATGGAAAAAATCACCTCAACAAAAAGAACAAGAGGCAGTGCTCACTGCCAGGGACCTAATCAATATGGACATTAATACAATATCAGAACTAGAGTTCACACTGATGATTTTAAAGATACTAGCTGGGCTTGAAAAAAAGCATGAAAGTTATTAGAGAAACCCTTTATGGAGAAATAAAAGACCTAAAATCTAACCAAGTTGAAATCAAAAAGGCTATTAATGAGGTGCAATAAAAAATGGAGGCGCTAACTGCTAGGATAAATGAGGCAGAAGAGAGAATTAGTGATATAGAACACCAAATGATGAAGAATAAGGAAGCTGAGAAAAAGAGAGATAAACAACTACTGGATCATGAGGGCAGAATTCGAGAGATAAGTGATACCATAGGATGAAAAATATTAGAATAATTGGGATCCCAGAAGAAGAAGAAAGAGAGAGAGGGACAGAAGGTATATTGGAGCAAATTATAGCAAAGAACTTCCCTAATGTGGGGAAGGAAACAGGCATCAACATCTAGGAGGCACAGAGAATCCCTCTCAAAATCAATAAAAATAGGTCAACACCCCAACATCTAATAGTAAAACTTAGAGTCTCAGAAACAAAGAGAAAATCCTGAAAGCAGCTCGGGAGAAGAGATATGTAACCTACAATGGTAGAAACATTAGACTGGCAACAGACCTATCCACAGAGACCTGGCAGGACAGAAAGGACTGGCATGATATATTCAGAGCACTAAATGAGAAAAATATGCAGGCAAGAATACTATATCCAGCTAGGCTGTCACTGAAAATAGAGGGACAAATAAAAAGCTTCATGGACAAACAAAAACTAAAGGAATTGGCAAACACAAAACCAAGCCGGCAAGAAATATTGAAAGAGGTCCTCCAAGCAAAGAGAGAGCCTAAAAGCAACATAGACCAGAAAGGAACACAGAAAATATACAGTAACAGTCACCTAACAGGCAATACAATGGCAGTAAATTCATATCTCTCAATAATTACCCTGAATGTAAATGGGCTAAATGCCCCAATCAAAAGACACAGGCTATCAGATTGGATAAAAAAAACAGGACCCATCGATATGCTGTCTGCAAGAGACTCATTTTAGACCCAAACACACCTCCAGATTGAAAGTGAGGGGGTGGAAAACGATTTACCATGCTAATGGACACCAAAAGAAAGCTGGGGTGGAAATCCTTGTATCAGACAAATTAGATTTTTAAACCAAAGACTGTAATAAGAGATGAGGAAGGACACTATATCAAAATTAAAGGGTCTATCCAACAAGAAGATCTAACAATTATAAATATCTATGCCCCTAACATGGGAGCAGCCAATTATATAAGGCAGTTAATAACAAAAGCAAAGAAACACATTGACAACAATACAATTATAGTAGGGGACTTTAACACCCCCCTCACTGAAATGGACAGATCATCTAAGCAAAAGATCAACAAGAAAATAAAGACTTTAAATGACACTCTGGACCAAATGGACTTCAAAGATATATTCAGAACATTTCATCCCAAAGTAGAATACACATTCTTCTCTAGTGCCCATGGAACATTCTCCAGAATAGATCACATTCTAGGTCACAAATCAGGTCCCAACCAGTACCAAAAGATTAGGATCATTCCCTGCATATTTTTGGACCACAATGCTTTGAAACTAGAACTCAATCACAAGAGGAAAGTCAGAAAGAACTCAAACACATGGAGGCTAAAGAGCATCCTACTAAAGAATGAATGGGTCAACCAGGAAATTAAAGAATTAAAAAACTTCATGGAAACCAATGAAAATGAAAACACAACTGTTCAAAATCACTGGGATGCAGCAAAGGCAGACCTAAGAGGAAACTATATAGCAATACAAGTCTTTCTCAAGGAACAAAAAAGTTCTCAAATACACAACCTAACCCTACACCTAAAAGAGCTGGAGAAAGAACAGCAAATAAAGCCTAATCCCAGCAGGAGAAGAGAAATAATAAAGATCAGAGCAGAAACCAAAAGAACAGTAGAACAGATCAATGAAACTAGAAGCTGGTTCCTTGAAAGCATTAACAAGATTGATAAACCCCTGGCCAGACTTATCAAAAAGAAAAGAGAAATGACCCAAATCAACAAAATCATGAATGAAAGAGGAGAGAGCACAACCAACACCAAAGAAATACAAACAATTATAAGAACATATTATGAGCAACTCTATGCCAGCAAATTAGATAACCTGGAAGAAATGGAAGCATTCCTAGAGGTGTATCAACTACCAAAACTGAACCAGGAAGAAATAGAAAACCTGAACAGACCTATAAGCACTAAGGAAATTGAAGCAATCATCAAAAATCTCCCAACAAACAAAAGCCCAGGGCCAGATGGATTCCCAGGGGAATTCTACCAAACATTTCAAGAAGAATTAATACCTATTCTTCTGAAACTGTTCCAAAAAATAGAAATGGAAGGAAAACTTCCAAACTCATTTTAGGAGGCCACCATTACCTTGATCCCCAAACCAGACAAAGACCCCATCAAAAAGGAGAATTACAGACCAATATCCTTGATGAACACGGATGCAAAAATTCTCACCAAAATACTAGCCAATAGGATCCAACAGTACATTAAAAGGATTATTCACCACGACCAAGTGGGATTTATCCCTGGGCTGCAAGGTTGGTTCAACATCCGCAAATCAATCAACGTGATACAATACATTCACAAAAGAAAGAACAAGAATCATATGATCCTCTCAATAGATGCAGAAAAAGCATTTGACAAAGTACAGCATCCTTTCTTGATCAAAACTCTTCAGAGTATAGGGATAGAGGGTACATACCTCAATATCATAAAAGCCATCTATGAAAAACCTACAGTGAATATCATTCTCAATGGGGAAAAACTGAGAGCTTTCCCCCTAAGGTCAGGAACGCAGCAGCGATGTCCACTATTACCACTGCTGTTCAACATAGTATTAGAAGTCCTAGCCACAGCAATCAGACAACAAAAAGAAACCAAAAGCATATAAATGGGCAAAGAAGTCAAACTCTCACTGTTTGCAGATGATATGATACTTTATGTGGAAAACCCAAAAGACTCCACCCGAAAACTGCTAGAACTCATACAGGAATTCAGTAAAGTGGCAGGATATAAAATCAATGCACAGAAATCAGTGGCATTCCTATACACCAACAAGAAGACAGAAGAGAGAGAAATTAAGGAGTCGATCCCATTTACAATTGCACCCAAAACTGTAAGATACCTAGGAATAAATCTAACCAAAGAGGCAAAGAATCTCTACTCAGAAAACTATAAAATACTCATGAAAGAAAATGAGGAAGACACATAGAAATAGAAAAACATTCTATGCTCATGGACTGGAAGAACAAATATTGTGAAGATGTCAATGCTACCTAGATCAATCTACACGTTCAATGCAATCCCCATCAAAATACCATCCATTTTTTTCAAAGAAATGGAACAAATCATCCTAAAATTTGTATGGAACCAGAAGAGACCCCGAATAGCCAGAGGAATGTTGAAAAAGAAAAGCAAAGCTGGCAGCATCACAATTCCGGACTTCCAGCTCTATTACAAAGTTGTCATCATCAAGACACGATGGTACTGGCACAAAAACAGACACATAGATCAATGGAACCAAATAGAGAGTCCAGAAATGGACCCTCAACTCTATGGTCAACTAATCTTCAACAGAGCAAGAAAGAATGTCCAATGGAAAAAAGACAGTCTCTTCAAACAAATGGTGTTGGGAAAATTGGACAGCCACATGCAGAAGAATGAAATTGGACAATTTCCTTACACCACACACAAAAGTAGACTCCAAATGGTTGAAAGACCTAAATGTGAGACAGGAGTCCATCAAAATATAATAGGAGAACACAGGCAGCAACCTCTTCAAACTGCCCGCAGCAACTTCTTCCTAGACACATCACCAAAGGCAAGGGAAGCAAGGGCAAAAATGAACTACTGGGATTTCATCAAGATAAAAAGCTTTTGCACAGCAAAAGAAACAGTCAACAAAACCAAAACACAACCGACAGAGTGGGAGAAGATATTTGCAAATGACATATCAGATAAAGGGCTAGTATCCAAAATCTATAAAAAAACTTCTTAAACTCAACACCCAAAGAACAAATAATCCAATCAAGAAATGGGCAGAAGACACGAACAGACATTTTTTCAAAGACATCCAAATGGCCAACAGACACATGAAAAAATGCTCAGCATCGCTGGCCATCAGGGAAATCCAAATCAAAACCTCAATGAGATACCACCTCACACCAGTCAGAATGGCTAAAATGAACGAGTCAGGAAATGACAGATGTTGGTGGGAATGCGGAGAAAGGGGCACCCTCCTACAGTGTTGGTGGGAATGCAAGCTGGTGCAGCCACTCTGGAAAACAGTATGGAGGTTCCTCAAAAAGTTGAAAATAGAGCTACCATATGACCCAGCAATTGCACTACTGGGTATTTATCCCAAAGATACAAATGTAGGGATTCGAAGGGGTACATACACCCCGATGTTTATAGCAGCAATGTCCACAATAGCCAAACTGTGGAAAGAGCCAAGATGTCCATTGACAGATGAATGGATAAAGAAGAAGTGTTATATATATACGATGGAATATTATGCAAACATCAAAAGGAATGAAATCTTGCCATTTGCAACGACATGGATGGAACTGGAGGGTGTTATGCTGAGTGAAAAAAGTCAATCAGAGAAAGACATGTATCATATGACCTCACTGATATGAGGAAATCTTAATCTCAGGAAACAAACTGAGGGTTGCCAGAGCGGTGGGGGGGTGGGAGGGATGGGGTGGCTGGGTGATAGACATTGGGGAGGGTATGTGCTATGGTGAGCGCTGTGAAGTGTGCAAGACTGTTGAATCACAGACCTGTACTTCTGAAACAAATAATACATTATATGTTTAAAAAAGAAGAAGAAGAAGATAGCAGAAGGGGAAGAATGAAGGGGGGAAATCGGAGGGGGAGATGAACCATGAGCGACGACGGACTCTGAAAAACAAACTGAGGGTTTTAGAGGGGAGGGGGTGGGGGGATGGGTTAGCCTGGTGATGGGTATTAAAGAGGGCACGTTCTGCATGGAGCACTGTTATACGCAAACAATGAATCATGGAACACTACATCAAAACCTAATGATGTAATGTATGGTGATTAATATAACATAATAATAAAAAAATAAAAAATAAAAATAAACTTCAAAAGACTCACTTTACTAAGTGCTAGGGAGCATATGCAGGAACTAGAATTCTTACACACCGGTGCAAGGAGTGTAAGATGGTATAATCACTTTGGAATACAATTGGGCAGATCTTAAAAAGTTAAATATACATTATTGTTTTGTTAAGGTTACCATAACCAAAGAACAGAAACCCGGTATCTTAAACACAAGAAATTTATGTTCTCACTCTCCTGGAGCATAGAAGTCTTAGATCAAGGTGGTGGCAGGGTTGACTCCTTCTGGGGGCTGTGAGGGAGAATCTGTTCCAGCCTCTCTCCTGGTTTCTGGTGTTTTGCTGGCAATCTTCGGCATTCCTTGGCTTATAGAAGCATCACCCAAATTTCTACATTCATCTTCACATGATGGTCTTCCTATATATGTGTCTCTGTGTCCAAGTTTCCCCCTTTCTGTAAGGACACAAGTTATACTGGATAAGGTTCCCCCTAATGGCTTCATTTTAACTTGATTACCTATATAAAGATCCTAACCCAAGGGGCACCTGAGTGGCTCAGGCAGTTAGGCATCTGCCTTCAGTTCAGGTCTTGATCTCAGGGCCCTGGGATTGAGCCCTGTGTAGACTCCCTATTCAGCAGGGAGTCTGCTTCTCTGTCTCCCTCTGCCCTTCCCCCCACTGCTCACACATGTGCATGCTCTAATAACTAAAAATAAAATATTAAAAAATAAAAAAAATTTTAAAGATCCTAGCTCAAGATAAGGTCACATTCCGAAGGGGTTAGAGTTTCAACATATCTTTTTTGGGGGGGAATGCAATTCAACCTGTAACACCTACCAGAAGATCCAGCCATTCCATTCCTAAGCATTTATCCAAAAGAATTGAAAATATATATCATACGTTCACAGCAGCTTTATTCATAATACCAAAAACTGGAAACAAGCCAAATGACAATCAACAAATGAAAAGGAAAACAAATTGTGGTATATCTATACAATAAAATACGACTCTGCAATAAAAGTAAATTAACTATTGATCCACACAATTACACAGATGAATCTCAAAATAATTATGCTGACCACATCTTCTTTAACCATTCATCTGTTGAAGGGCATCTTGGCTCTTTCCACAGTTTGGCTATTTTGGACATTGCTGCTATGAACATTGGGGTGCATATGGCCCTTCTTTTCACTACATCTGTGTCTTTGGGGTAAATACCCAGTAATGCAATTGCTGGGTCATAGGGTAGCTCTATTTTTAATTTTTTGAGGCACTTTCACACTGTTTTCCAAAGTGGCTGTACCAACTTGCATTCCCACCAACAGTGTAAGAGGGTTCCCCTTTCTTCACAACCTCTCCAATATTTGTTGCTTCTTGCCTTGTCAATTTTTGCCATTCTAACTGGTGTAAGGTGGTATCTCAGTGTGGTTTTGATTTGAATTTCCCTGATGGCTAATGATGATGAACATTTTTTCATGTGTCTATTAGCCATTTGTATGTCTTCTTTGGAGAAGTGTCTGTTCATGTCTTCTGACCATTTTTTGACTTAATCATTTGTTTTTGAGTGTTGAGTTTGAGAAGTTCTTTATAGATCTTAGAAATCAGCACTTTGTCTGTAGTGTCATTTGCAAATATCTTCTCCCATTCTGTGGGTTGCTTCTTTGTTTTGTTGACTCTTTCCTTTGCTGTGCAGAAGCTTTTTATCTTGATGAAGTCCCAAAAGTTCATTTTTGCTTTTGTTTCACTAGCCTTTGGAAATGTATCTTGAAAGAAGTTGCTGTGACCAATGTCAAAGAAGTTACTGCCTATGTTCTCCTCTAGGATTTTGATGGATTCCTGTCTCACATTGAGGTCTTTCATCCATTTTGAGTTTATCTTTGTGTATGGTATTAGAGAATGGTCGAGTTTCATTCTTCTGTATATAGCTGTCCAATGTTCCCAGCACCATTTATTGAAGAGACTCTTTTTTCCATTGCATATTTTTTCCTGCTTTGTCGAAGATTATTTGACCATAGAGTTGAGGGTCCATATCTGGGTTCTCTATTCTGTTCCATTGGTCTACATGTCTGTTTTTGTGCCAGTACCATGCTGTCTTGGTGATCACGGCTTTGTAATATAGCTTGAAATCAGGCAATGTGATGCCCCCAGCTTTGTTTTTCTTTTTCAACATTTCCTTGGTGATTCGGGGTCTTTTCTGATTCCATACAAATTTTAGGATTGTTTGTTCCAGCACTTTGAAAAACGTCATTGGAATTTTGATTGGGATGGCATTGAAGGTATAGATTGCTCTGGGTAGCATAGACATTTTAACAATGTTTATTCTTCCAATCCAAGAGCATGGAATGGAATACTACTCAGCCATCAGAAAGGATGAATACCCAACTTTTACATCAACGTGGATGGGACTGGAGGAGATGATGCTAAGTGAAATAAGTCAAGCAGAGAAAGTCAATGATCATATGGTTTCACTTATCTGTGGAACATGAGGAATAGCACGGAGGACATTAGGAGAAGGAAGGGAAAAATGAAGGGGGGGAAATAAGAGGGAGAAATGAACCATGAGAGACAATGGACTCTGAGAAACAAACTGAGGGTTCTAGAGGAGAGGGAGCTGGGGGGATGGGTTAGCCCGGGGATGGGTATTAAGGAGGGCACGTATCTGCATGGAGCACTGGGTGTTATACGAAAACAATGAATCATGGATCACCACATCAAAACTAATGATGTACTGTATGGTGACTAGCATAACATAATAAAATTAAATTAAATTTAAAAAATAATAATTAGGGCACCTGGGTGGCTCAGTCATTAAGCGTCTGCCTTTGGCTCAGGTCATGATCCCAGGGTCCTGGGATGGAGCCCCGCACTGGGCTCCCTGCTCAGCGGGAAGCCTGCCTCTCCCTCTCCCACTCCCCCTGCTTGTGTTCCCTCTCTCACTGCGTCTCTCTCTGTCAAATAAATAAAATCTTTAAAAATAATAATAATAATTATGCTGAGTGATAGAACTCAAAGAGAAATACATCTTTTGTGATTCCATTATATAAACCCAAGGAAATGCATAATAATTTATAGTGAGAGCAATCAGATCAGTGATTGCCTAGTGATAGGGTAGGGGATAAGGAAATCTGAGAGGGAAAGAGTATGTAAAGGGAACAAGAAAACTTTCAGGATGACAGATTTTTTCACTATTTGATGTGGTGATAGTTTCACAGTATATGTCAATACTTATCAAATTGTACACTTTATATATGTGCAGTTTATTTTATATTAATTATACCTCAACAAAGCTGTTAAAAAAAAACAGCTTGTGCAAAAAGCAGGACACCTGTAACATAAACAATAAGAACCTGTCATGCTAACCTGATGATGATTTTATAAAGCAGCTGAGACATCTTCAAGAAATGTTATTGCATCACTTAATGGAAGGATACTGATGTTTCCACAGTGCCTATAGTCTTAGAACACCATCTAAGATGCCATAAAAGGAAATGCTACCTAAAAGAGGCATGGTGCTTTACGCTGGAGGAAGAACACTTGCAAACCCTGACTATCCCATGTAATTGAAATGGAAATGGGAAATGCTGTGGAGAGAGAAAGGGCTTTCAGGCTGATTTGTCCTGCCAATGCCAAATCAACTCATTTATTCAACACACATATACTGAGCTCAAACAAGTGCCTCCAGCTTTGGTTGTAGTGATGAATTAGATGTGCTCCCTGTTTATAAGGAACTCCTAACCAGGTGGGGAAAAGGCAGAGCCTGCACATTCTCAACCTACCAGAACACTGTTTGATTAAGACTCTGTGAGTCGGGGTGCCTGGGTGGCTCAGTTGGTTGGGCAACTGCCTTCAGCTCAGGTCATGATCCCAGGGTCCTGGGATCGAGCCCTGCATCGGGCTCCCTGCTTGGCCAGAAGCCTGCTTCTCCCTCTCCCACTCCCCCTGCTTGTGTTCCCTCTCACACTCTCTCTCTCTCTCTGTCAATTAAATAAATAAATAAAATCTTTAAAAAAAAAAAAAAAAGACTCTGTGAGTGATGCATGCTAAGTGCTAGGGGAGCCCAAAAGAGGGAGGAGATGAGCCTGTCAATTCTAATTGATTCTGTATACAACTCACCAGAACATAAATTCATCTCATAAAGTACATAAGTTTCCAGTTTAGGTCAGACTTAGACCACCCAGATCAAAGTTTTGTATCTGACAGTGATGTGTACCAAAGCTGTGTGGGGAAGAAACATAGTTATCTAGCATGAAAGCCTGGGACTATTCCCCATACATTCTAGGGTCCTTATGTTCTGTGTCTGCAAATTTAAATTTGGCTACATTACTTGGAATCTAGAATACAGTGTGAGAAAGGGTATAATTAGAATCTATAAAATCAATAGTAGTCTGGATAAGATTAATTTAAACTTGATGTATCAATTCAGTGAAGTCCATCTGTCAAACTAACGTTTGACAACTTGCAGGCAAAACAACCATTTGATTTGTTATCTTTTTCTTTCTCTAAGTGGTTGCTGCTTCATGTGCAATAAAAGGGAACCTGAATATTTAACCACAATGTCTAGAGGCAGCAAAGAAAATGAATGGAGGATAAAGTGCTGGAATCAGAGACTCTCCCCCCTACCCCATGCTGTGTGACATTAAATAAGTCAATAAATCTCTCTGAAACTTAAATCCCTTTTTTGATGAAAAGGATAGTAAGAGTTCCTATATTATAGAGTTTATCTGAAAATTTAGTGAACCAACATGTATATGGTCTCTGGTTCATGGTATTTAAAAATTGTATTATTATTGTCCCTATTATTATTTATGTCCTAGATCTGTTACTTCCTTTCTAAATATGTCTTCATTGGAAAGACCTGTCACACTTTATGAGCTTTCATTCATTTATCTACAAGATGGCAATAATGAGAGCTTCCTTATCTAACCAAACAAATTAATTCAAGAAGTAGTTACACTTGATAGGTATGTGCCAGGTGCTAAGGCTATAGAGATGAATGAGACATAATTCCTGCTCTTAGGGAGTTTTAGTCTATCAAGGAAGATGGACAAGCAAACAAACAATGGTAATACAGCATGAAGGTGCTGAAATAAGTGATATACAGGCTGGTATGGATACCCACAAGAGGGACTCCTTATCTAGTAGGGGTCAGGACAGGTCTTATAAATGGAAGTAAGCCACAAAAGGGTTTCTGACAGAGGAAATAGGTATTCAAAGCCTGAAAGGCAAGAAATGTTTGGTGATTTAGCAAATAACAATACTTTAGTCTGGCTAGAGAGTAGAATCTAAAAAAGGGAGAAAGAAGAGAAATGCTGAAGAGGTAAGTAGAGGCCAAACCAGAAGGGCCTCTTAAACCATGTGAAGAGGTCTGGGCATTATCTTGAAGTATCCTGAATACAAAGCTGGTATTAGAAACAAATATATAATTTGTAAATGTAAAATGTAAGTGAATGTAAGTGAAAATACTCTGTAATTATAAAGTTCTATTCAAATGTTGCTACTATCATCAGGTACAAAGGGATTCAGTCTGAGCTCTTGTGCACAGGGTAGACTGAAGGTTTGTGTCCCCTCAAAATTCCTATGTTGAAATCCTAATCCCAATGTGAGGTGGAGCCTTTAGGAAGTACTAAGTCATGACAGTGAAGCCTTCATGGAGGAGATTAATGCCTTATAAAAGAGATCCCAGAGTACTCCCTTGTCCCTTCTACCATGGGAGGACACAGAGAGAAGACATCCATCTATGAATCAGGAAGCAGGCCCTCACCAGACACAGAATCTGATGGCACCTTAATCTTGGATTTCCCAGGCTCCAAAACTGTGAAAAATAAATTTCTGTTTATAATCCATCCAGTCTAATATTCTCTATTCTGTTATAGCAGCCTGAAAATATTAAGACAGTAGCCCATCTCATTTTTCCTACCTCCCTAACACACACACACACACACACACACACACACACACACACACACACACACACACACACACACACACACACACCAGAGAGAGAGAGAGAGAGAGAGAGAGAGAGAGAGGAATAACACCTGTCATATGATGGGTTGCGATTTTTAGTGTGAAGTTTCAGGCTTGCTTCTTGTACAAGAATCTCAGGAAGCCTGTGAAATTAACAATTGCTGCCTAGTAGCAATAGCTGCTGTCCATGGTTCCACTTTTTTTATTATTATGTTAGTCACCATACATTACATCATTAGTTTTTGACGTAGTGTTCTATGATTCATTGTTTGCGTATAACACCCCGTGTTCCATTCAATACATGCCCTCTTTAATACCTATCACTAGGCTAACCCATTCCCCCACCCCCCTTCCCTCTAGAACCCTGTTTCTTTCTCAGAGTCCATAGTCTTTCATGGTTCGTCTCCCCCTCCAATTCCGCCCCCCTTCATTTTTCCCTTCTTACTATCTTCTTCTTATTTTAACATATTATGCATTATTTGTTTCAGAGGTACAGGTCTGTGATTCAACAGTCTTACACAATTCACAGCACTCACCATAGTTCCACTCTTACTAATTTTATATCAGAAGCCAAAGATATCCCAGAGAGGCCGGTCTCCCATCTCAGATTTGCTTTCCCTTGTCATGAAGCAGTTTTGCCCAGAGAACTAAATGTGCTTTGCCAAAGGAAGAGAAGACACATTTAATGTTAAACAGAGACCACACTGCTTTTCTTTGGATGTGTCTCTGTGTGATGGTTAGGTCAAATCTTCCAAAAATCCAAAAGTAAATGGAACCACTGAAGCTCCCACATGAAAATTAATGGTGCCAGTTTTTAAAAATAAAAACATACCCTTAGAACTTTTGTTGTCAATCTTTCATAAAACTTGCTGTCAGATGGGCATGCAGCCCCCAGTCCCTAGGAAGCTGCCAACTAATGGTTTATATTGTCACTAATATGTTACAAAAGGCTTACATGTTTAGTTAAAAAATAAAAATGAGGGATTTCCCAGAGATGTAAAATGGTAAGGATTCAATGGCAGAAGAAAGGAGTCTATGATTCATACCAGGGGTAAAGTATATGTGCACCATTTTAATTGTTCTCTGGACTGAAAATTGAGGTCTCTGCCTCTGAGCCCCTTCACAAGAATTACTCAGAGGAAAGCTATAAAGTTTTTCCATACATAAGAAAATAAGTATGCTCTCAAGAAACTTCACAAAGGCAATTATGATATGATCAGCCCATTGTGTGAGATCACACCTGTGCTTTCTATTCTGGGAAGAAATTGCTGGAGAATTTGCATAGTTAGCCTTGGAAGAGAGACTGCTTTCATCCTCTGGAACCTATCCTCTTGTAAATTAGTTCTCAACATTTTAATAATCACAGTTGTTTAGGTGATTCACTTAAGGAGGGCACTTGATGTAATGAGCACTGGGTATTATATGCAACTTATGAATCACTAAATTCTACCCCTGAAACTAATAATACATTATATGTTAACTTAAAAGAATGCTCATCCTTCTGGAGTTCCTAAGACCATTTATAATATAAATTCTTAAAAACTGTTAGGAATTTATTGGAACCAATTTATTAGTATATAGAACAATTAGAATAATAGATAATTCGATAATCATTAGAATTTACTGAAAGTAATTATAGTATGTATCTATAAATAAGAAAATAATAAATGATAAATTTAAGGCTAGAAAAATCAGATTGAAATATATTGCATCAGATTCTGGAGCTACAACACACACCCAGAGGAATACAAGTCTAAGAAAATTAGCTTTAAATACATGAATTCTTATAGAAAACTTTTCTTGTCCAGTTCAACAGAGTATAGTCTCAGGAAATAGCAGTAGTAGTAAGGGGTTATTAAAGAAATCTCTTCACCAAAATTCCTAGCATGGTGTGCATATCTGCAAGTAAGTAATCAAATACCTCAGTTTATTTGAAATTTTCAAGTTTCTGCCTTAGAAACCTTAACTTCTGGCTTACAAGTCCTTTCTGTAGAATGCTTTAAAAAGTATAAAACATTCACTGGTTTATACAAAGCTTGGTTGAAAGGCCTATTCAATGCACAATTTTTCTCACACTGGTGATACATGCCCAAGCTTAACAGATATGTAAGAGGAGAAATAGAATGAATATGCTTGATCCAATAAGTTCGGGAAAAGACTACCAAATATTGAGCCAAATGTAATATTAGAATAGCTGCTTTAGAATAAATCCTGGAAGATGGAATACTAATCAAAGATGTTATACCATATTCCAACTGTCAAAATAACACTGATTGCACTATGCCTACATACACAGGGGGTCAAATGGTCAAGTGAGAGCAACATCACAAGTTTCCATTCATTATCATACAGAGGACAAGCATCAAACTAACTGTTATGAAAAATACAAACATGTATGACATTAGTGCTGTCATTAAGATGATTTCCCTCTTCCTGGTAAAATAAAATTTTAAATATCAAAGCAAATGGAAAATTATATAATCCAGTACATACTGAAGGGCTAAATTGTTGAGTAATCATTACTTTATTCTACATTTGTTGAAAGCCTTTGTAACAAGGACTACACTCACCACTGAGTGTATAAAATGAATTACACTTACTCTCTGCCCTCAAGAAAACTCACAGTAACAAGTACAATTTCACAAATTGTTTTCCAGAGACACTAAAATTTTCCAAACCACTTTGACCATTCAACACTTTTTTCTAGACCTGTGCTCTTAAGAGCAACTTGGGAAATGCTTGTTCTAATCCATGAATGATATAAAATTCAAATAAGGGAAATTTAATTACAATTTGATAAATCCATATGGATAATATGAATTTCAGTCAAAGCACTGGATGATGGTCAGGCCTTGGACTGGTGGATAGATTCTAGGTAAGGAGAGCTCATAAGCGAAGTACATGTACAAGATACGTGGTAGATGATAGTTAAAATGACAAGACCACTTGGACCACAGGTCTTTAGGCTGAGTAGTGGAAAATTAAATTTGATAGTGAGTTTAGACCAATACTAGAGGATCTAAAAACAAGTGAAGACTTCATTCTTTTTTAAGATTTTATTTATTTATTTGACAGAGAGAGCAAGCACAAGCAAAGGGGAATGGCAGAGGAAGAGAGAGAAGCAGGCTCCTGCTCAATCCCAGGACCCTGGGATCATGACCTGAGCTGAAGGCAGATGCTTAATTGAGCCACCTACGCACTGGAAGACTTTATTCTTGATTAAGAAAGTGACATGGAGAAAGCCCTATCTTTAGGAATGTAGCCATGCTATTTTAGTGCAAACTGCACATAAAAAAATCTGAAATATACTCAGAATAATAGGACCCAAACTCTCTGTCTCAACCCATAAAGATAGGTTACTGTGATTATGGTAACAAAAAGTCAAAAAATGATTCTTTGCATATCAAAGCATGCCAAAACCAATAGAAACAAATTAAAAGATGTAAAGAAAAATGAAGGGGGGGAAATCGGAGGGGCAGATGAACCATGAGAGACTATGGACTCAGAAACAAACTGAAGAAGATGGCGGAGGAGTAGGAGACCTAGATTTTGTCTGGTCTCAGGAATTCAGCTGAATAGGGAAAAAACCATTCTGAACACCTACGAACTCAACAGGAGATCGAACAGGAGAGTAGCAACAACTCTCTGAACAGAGAAGCGACCACTTACTGGAAGGTAGGGCGTGCGGAGAAGTGAATCCGAGGCGATATTCGGGAGGATAGACGGCGGGGGAGGGGCCTCCGCCGGCCGCTTCTGGCAAGTGCTAGAGCCGCGGAGCACAAAATCGGACCTTTTAAAAGTTGGCTCGGCGGAGGGACGTCGCTGCAGTGGCTAAGCGGGGGGTGGAATCCTCCCGGGACAGTGTGGTCTCAGGACCCTTGGGGTCACAGAGAGACCGGGGGTGCCTGAGTGCGGCAGAGCTCCCAGGTATCAGAGCAGGGAAGCCGGCTGCAGAGACGGAGCAGAGTCGCGGGCTCTCAGCTCTGGGTTGCCACAAACTGTGATCTGCGGCCCAGTCGGGGCACGGCTCCCCCAGCAGGGACCCAACAAGCAGCAGATCCGGGGAGACTCCCCTTCCTTCCCGGGGAGGAGCGGTGCGGGAACACACTGCAGGGATCTGCTGGGTTTGGAGACTCCGAGCGGGGTTGGGTGCCAGAGATAGCAACGCTCGATCACAGGCCAGGTGAGCACGGAGTGCGGCCAGAGACCGGGGACACGGGAGTGACTGCTTTTCTCTGGGGGCGCACTGAGGAGTGGGGCCCCGAGTTCTCGGCTCCGCCGGGCGGAGACTGGGAGGCCGCCATTTTCGCCCTGGTCCTCCAAAGCTGTACCGAGAGCTTGCAGGGAACAAAAGCTCCTGAGAGCAAACTGGAGCAGCTTCCTTAGCCTGGACCGACAAGGGCGGGGCAATTCCGCCTCCGGCAAAGACATTTGGAAACCACAGCAACAGGCCCCTCCCCCAGAAGATCAGCACAAACAGCCGGCAAGCCAAGACCAAGTTGATCGATCAAGGAGAATAGGAGAACTCCAGCGCTAGGGGAATACTGCACATAGATTCATGGCTTCTTCTTTTTTTTTTTTTTTTTTTTTTTACCATGATTCATTATTTCATCAAAGTTAATTTTTGTTGACTTTTTTTATTTTTCTTTTTCCCTTTTTCAACCAACATCTTATAAATCCCTTTTTAAAAAAAAAAAAAAAAATTTTTATTTTTTTTTCATTTTTAGAGTCATTTTATCCCTTCATAGTAGTTATCCTTGTTTTTGGCATATATATATATAAGTTGTTCTCTCTTTAAAATTTTGAGGTACAGTTTCTTCTAACAGATCAAAATATACCCTAAACCACTAGTGTATGGCTTTGTTCTAGTCTCCTGCCTGATCACATTCTCTCCCTTTTTCCTCTTTTTTTTTTTTCCTTAAATCTTTCTTTTTTCAAACAACTTATCTTACCAAGTCCTTTTATAAAATCTTTTATAATTTTCATCTTTACAGTCATCTTCCATCCCTTCATTGTATCAACCCTTATTTTGTACATATATGTCTTTCTTCCTTTAAAATTTTAGGAGGCACTTTTTCTAACAGACCAAAATACGCCCAAAATCTAGTGTGTGGCACTGATCTATGCACTAGCCTGATCATATTTGATCATATTCTGCCTTTTTTGAATTGTTTTGTTTTTGTTTTTATCTTTTTTTCTTTTTTTTTTCTTTTTCTCTTTCTTTTTTCTTTCTTTCCCTTTCTTTTCCCCTGGTTTCAGGTCTTTTCTGATTTGTATACAGTATATTTGCTGGGGACGTTGTAAACCTGTTAGCCTTTTGTTCTCTCATTCATCTATTCTCCTCTGGACAAAATGACAAGACAAAAGAAATCACCTCAGCAAAAAGAACAAGAGGTAGTACCGTCAGCCAGGGACCTACTCAATACAGACATTAGTACGATGTCGGACCTAGAGTTCAGAATCATGACTTTAAAGATACTAGCTGGGCTTGAAAAAAGCGTGGAAGTTATTAGAGAAACCCTTTCTGGAGAAATAAAAGAACTAAAATCTAACCAAATCGAAATCAAAAGGGTTATTGATGAGGTGCAATCAAAAATGGGGGCACTAAATGCTAGGATAAATGAGGCAGAAGAGAGAATCAGAGATATAGAAGACCAAACGATGGAAAATAAAGAGGCTGAGAAAAAGAGAGAGAAACAACTACAGGATCACGAGGGCAGAATTCGAGAGATAAGTGATACGATAAGACAAAACAACATTAGAATAATTGGGATCCCAGAAGAAGAAGAGAGAGAGAGAGGGGCAGAAGGTATATTGGAGCAAATTATAGCAGAGAACTTCCCTAATGTGAGGAAGGAAACAGGCATCAAAATCCAGGAGGCACAGAGAACCCCTCTCAAAATCAATAAAAATAGGTCAACACCCCGACATCTAATAGTAAAACTTACGAGTCTCAGAGACAAAGAGAAAATCCCGAAAGCAGCTCGGGAGAAGAGATATGTAACCTACAATGGTAGAAACATTAGATTGGCAACAGACCTATCCACAGAGACCTGGCAGGCCAGAAAGGACTGGCAAGATATCTTCAGAGCACTAAACGAGAAAAATATGCAGCCAAGAATACTATATCCAGCTAGGCTATCATTGAAAATAGAAGGAGAGATAAAAAGCTTCCAGAACAAACAAAAACTAAAGGAATTTGCAAACACGAAACCAGCCCTCCAAGAAATATTGAGAGGGGTCCTCTAAGCAAAGAGAGAACCTAAAAGCAGCAAAGAGCAGAAACGAACACAGACAACAGACAGTTAACAGTCACCTTACAGGTAATACAATGGCACTAAATTCATACCTTTCAATAGTTACCCTGAATGTAAATGGGCTTAATGCCCCAATCAAAAGACACAGGCTATCAGATTGGATTAAAAAACAAGACCCATCAATATGCTGTCTGCAAGAGACTCATTTTACACCCAAAGACACCCCCAGATTGAAAGTGAGGGGGTGGAAAACAATTTACCATGCTAATGGACACCAAAAGAAAGCTGGGGTGGCAATCCTTATATCAGACAAACTAGATTTTAAAACAAAGACTGTAA
Organism: Zalophus californianus; assembly: GCF_009762305.2. Classification (NCBI taxonomy): domain Eukaryota; kingdom Metazoa; phylum Chordata; class Mammalia; order Carnivora; family Otariidae; genus Zalophus; species Zalophus californianus. Next base: position 107,837,401 of record NC_045599.1, read on the forward strand.
TAAGAGATGAGGAAGGACACTATATCCTACTTAAAGGGTCTATCCAACAAGAAGATCTAACAATTGTAAATATCTATGCCCCGAACATGGGAGCAGCCAATTATATAAGGCAATTAATAACAAAAGCAAAGAAACACATTGACAACAATACAATAATCGTGGGGGACTTTAACACCCCCCTGACTGAAATGGACAGATCATCTAAGCAAAAGATCAACAAGGAAATAAAGACTTTAAATGACACACTGGACCAAATGGACTTCACAGACATATTCAGAACATTCCATCCCAAAGCAACGGAATACACATTCTTCTCTAGTGCCCATGGAACATTCTCCAGAATTGATCACATCCTAGGTCACAAATCAGGTCTCAAACGGTACCAAAAGATTGGGATCATTCCCTGTATATTTTCAGACCACAATGCTTTGAAACTAGAACTCAACCACAAGAGGAAAGTCGGAAAGAACTCAAATACATGGAGGCTAAAGAGCATCCTACTAAAGAATGAATGGGTCAACCAAGAAATTAAAGAAGAATTAAAAAAATTCATGGAAACCAATGAAAATGAAAACACAACTGTTCAAAATCTTTGGGATACAGCAAAGGCAGTCCTGAGAGGAAAGTATATAGCAATACAAGCCTTTTTCAAGAAACAAGAAAGGTCTCAAATACACAACCTAACCCTACACCTAAAGGAGCTGGAGAAAGAACAGCAAAGAAAGCCTAAACCCAGCAGGAGAAGAGAAATTATAAAGATCAGAGTAGAAATCAATGAACTAGAAACCAAAAGAACAGTAGAACAGATCAACGAAACTAGGAGCTGGTTCTTTGAAAGAATTAACAAGATTGATAAACCCCTGGCCAGACTGATCAAAAAGAAAAGAGAAATGACCCAAATCAACAAAATCATGAATGAAAGAGGAGAGATCACAACCAACACCAAAGAAATACAAACAATTATAAGAACATATTATGAGCAACTCTATGCCAGCAAATTAGATAACCTGGAAGAAATGGGTGCATTCCTAGAGATGTATCAACTACCAAAATTGAACCAGGAAGAAATAGAAAACCTGAACAGACCTATAACCACTAAGGAAATTGAAACAGTCATCAAAAATCTCCCAAGAAACAAAAGCCCAGGGCCAGATGGCTTCCCAGGGGAATTCTATCAGACATTTCAAGAAGAATTAATACCTATTCTCCTGAAACTGTTCCAAAAAATAGAAATGGAAGGGAAACTTCCAAACTCATTTTATGAGGCCAGCATTACTTTGATCCCAAAACCAGACAAAGACCCCATCAAAAAAGAGAATTACAGACCAATATCCTTGATGAACATGGATGCAAAAATTCTCACCAAAATACTAGCCAATAGGATCCAACAGTACATTAAAAGGATTATTCACCACGACCAAGTGGGATTTATCCCTGGGCTGCAAGGCTGGTTCAACATCCGCAAATCAATCAACGTGATACAATACATTAACAAAAGAAAGAACAAGAATCATATGATCCTCTCAATAGATGCAGAAAAAGCATTTGACAAAGTACAACATCCTTTCTTGATCAAAACTCCTCAGAGTATAGGGATAGAGGGTACATACCTCAATATCATAAGAGCCATCTATGAAAAACCTACAGCGAATATCATTCTCAATGGGGAAAGGCTGAGAGCTTTTCCCCTAAGGTCAGGAACGCGGCAGGGATGTCCACTCTCACCACTGCTATTCAACATAGTATTAGAAGTCCTAGCCACAGCAATCAGACAACAAAAAGAAATCAAAGGCATCCAAATCGGCAAAGAGGAAGTCAAACTCTCACTCTTTGCAGATGATATGATACTGTATGTGGAAAACCCAAAAGACTCCACCCCAAAACTGCTAGAACTCATACAGGAATTCAGTCAAGTAGCAGGATATAAAATCAATGCACAGAAATCAGTGGCATTCCTATACACCAACAACAAGACAGAAGAGAGACAAATCAAGGAGTCGATCCCATTTACAATTGCACCCAAAACCATTAGATACCTAGGAATAAATCTAACCAAAGAGGCAAAGGATCTGTACTCAGAAAACTATAAAATACTCAGGAAAGAAATTGAAGAAGACACAAAGAAATGGAAAAACGTTCCATGCTCATGGATTGGGAGAATCAACATTGTGAAGATGTCAATGCTACCTAGAGCAATCTACACATTCAATGCAATCCCCATCAAAATACCATCCACTTTTTTCAAAGAAATGGAACAAATAATCCTAAAATTTGTATGGAACCAGAAGAGACCCAGAATAGCCAGAGGAATACTGAAAAAGAAAAGCAAAGCTGGCGGCATCACAATTCCGGACTTCCAGCTCTATTACAAAGCTGTCATCATCAAGACAGTATGGTACTGGCACAAAAACAGACACATAGATCAATGGAACAGAATTGAGAGCCCAGAAATGGACCCTCAACTCTATGGTCAACTTATTTTTGACAAAGCAGGAAAGAATGTCCAATGGCAAAAAGACAGTCTCTTCAACAAATGGTGTTGGGAAAATTGGACAGCCACATGCAGAAGAATGAAACTGGACCATTTCCTTACACCACACACAAAAATAGACTCCAAATGGCTGAAAGACCTAAACGTGAGACAGGAGTCCATCCAAATCCTAAAGGAGAACACAGGTAGCAACCTTTTCGACCTTAGCCGCAGCAACTTCTTCCTAGAAACATCGCCAAAGGCACGGGAAGCCAGGGCAAAAATGAACTATTGGGATTTCATCAAGATAAAAAGCTTCTGCACAGCAAAAGAAACAGTCCACAAAACCAAAAGACAACCGACAGAATGGGAGAAAATATTTGCAAATGACATATCAGATAAAGGGCTAATATCCAAAATCTATAAAGAACTTATCAAACTGAACACCCAAAGAACAAATAATCCAATCAAGAAATGGGCAGAAGACATGAACAGACATTTCTCCAAAGAAGACATCCAAATGGCCAACAGGCACATGAAAAAGTGCTCAACATCGCTTGGCATCAGGGAAATCCAAATCAAAACCTCAATGAGATACCACCTCACACCAGTCAGAATGGCTAAAATTAACAAGTCAGGGAACGACAGATGTTGGCGGGGATGTGGAGAAAGGGGAACCCTCCTACACTGTTGGTGGGAATGCAAGCTGGTGCAACCCCTCTGGAAAACAGTATGGAGGTTCCTCAAACAGTTGAAATTAGAGCTACCATTCGATCCAGCAATTGCACTACTGGGTATTTACCACAAAGATACAAATGTAGGGACCCGAAGGGGTACGTGTACCCCAATGTTTATAGCAGCAATGTCCACCATAGCCAAACTGTGGAAAGAGCCAAGATGCCCATCGACAGATGAATGGATAAAGAAGAGGTGGTATATATACACAATGGAATATTATGCAGCCATCAAAAGGAATGAGATCTTGCCATTTGCAACGACGTGGATGGAACTGGAGGGTGTTATGCTGAGTGAAATAAGTCAATCAGAGAAAGACATGTATCACATGACCTCACTGATATGAGGAATTCTTAATCTCAGGAAAGAAACTGAATGTTACTGGAGTGGTTGGGGGTGGGAGGGATGGGGTGGCTGGGTGATAGATATTGGGGAGGGTATGTGCTACGGTGAGCGCTGTGAATTGTGCAAGACTGTTGAATCACAGATCTGTACTTCTGAAACAAATAACGCAACATATTTTAAGAAAAAAGAAAAAGAAGAAGATAACAGGAGAGGAAGAAAAGGGGAGTATGTCAGAGGGGGAGACGAACCATGAGAGATGATGGACTCTGAAAAACAAACTGAGCGTTCTAGAGGGGAGGGGGGTGGTGGGATGGGTTAGCCTGGTGATGGGTATTAAGGAGGGCACGTTCTGCATGGAGCACTGGGTGTTATGAACAAACAATGAATCATGGAACACTGCACCAAAAACTAATGATGTAATATATGGTGATTAACATAACAATAAAAAAATTAAAAAAAAAAAGAAACAAACTGAAGGTTCTAGAGGGGAGGGGGAGGGGGGATGGGCTAGCCTGGTGATGGATATTAAAGAGGGCACATATTGAATGGAGCACTGGGTGTTATACACAAACAATGAATCATGGAACACTACATCAAAAACTAATGATGTAATGTATGGTGACTAACATAACATAATAAAATGAAAAAAAGTAAAAAAAAAAAAAAGATGTAGAAAATTGTAATTTGTTTTCCAATAGCAGAATCAGTCGGGAGCATTAGAAAGGAAACCAATCATGAGATCCAGAAAGCACTGGACTTTGATCTTTGAGGTCCCTTGACAGACAACGTGATGTAGCTTCAAAAACTTCTTGAATTGTCATCTTAGGCCAACTGGGTTCAAACCTCATTGCTGCCATTTACAACTTGTTTTATTTTCATATAAAATATTGAGTTATATACAGCCACTCATATTAGAAAGACTCTACAACGTATGAGTTTTAAGAAATTTTATAGGTTTTTTTTTTTTTATCTTAGCCTTTCAATGAATATTTTGTAAGCATCTGTTATATATCAAGGACGGAGCTAGGCACTGGAGGTTCAGCACTTAAGATAGACATGATTGTAGTCCCCATGGAACTCACATAACTACACAAAAAGGTTATTAATGTACAGAAAACTAAGAATACATTCCTTGCACCATGCTTACAGACCAGCTCACCATGAAAGATATAATGTCTTCAGTGGGGTTCTTCATAGATGTCAGGATTGAGAAGGATGTATTACCTTACTGTAGGTTTTAACAAGAGTTTTTAAAGAAAGTATGAAATCACCAATCTGTATTAAAACCAGGAACTGACTTTTGTTACTATTCAGAGGACATGATTCTCGTCAGTAACACTCAGAAACAGAATGCCAGAGCTGGAAAAGTTCAGGAAGATCAAATCATTCTACCTCACACTTTTACATTAAAGGAACAAAAATCAAAAGAAGATAAATGACTTGTTGATGGGTCCATAGCTAGTTAGAGGCAAAAAAGGGACAGGGATCAAGTTGCTCTCTACATCTGCCCTCTGCTTTTTCCAATACCCCAGAAAAAACAAACAAACAAACAAAAAAACGCCAGTTGTTAAAACAATGAAAAAGCTGGAGATTCTGTGGCAGGTTATGATGTTTATCTGTATCATCCTTCGATTTTGAGAATTATCCATCCCCACCTCCACTTTCATTATACTTTTGCTCATTTCACATGGTTTGACTGAAGCTCTTCCAGACTCCCTAGCCTCCTAACTCATAGGAGAGATCTCAGTACCCAGGCCTTCCCAATCAGAATGCTTCATTCTCTCTAGACACACCAATTGGTCAGAGATGAGCAAGCTAGTTCAGGTGATGTCCTCCCTAGGATTTTTGCCAGATTATCAGGAATAATATTTCTTTTCTGCCAGAATCATGAATCATAAATTCTGAAAACCTGGAGCTCTTAGAGCAATCTTCTCTGCCACAGGGATTGAGCCTTCTGGGAACAAGCAAGAAAAGCAAAACCAAGAGATTTAAAGATCAAGCAAGAAATGTCATGACTAAGTCACTTGGATCCAGCAGTGCCTAAAGCTAGACCTCCCCCAGACTTTTCTATAAAATGAGCTAATCAGTTCCTTTTCTTAATCTAGTTGAAGTTTTTTCACTCAAAACTTTTTAAAAGTACCCCCAAATGCTTATGCTAAATATTCTTCCAGAATAAACCTACTACTGTCATCTCCAACCTGAAATGTCTTTGTAGTACCATCAAAAAAATCCATAAATTCAATGGCCAAACACAATCTCTAAGATTTCTAATAGGAATTATTAAGGATGAGCTATTAATAGTTATTTAAGAAATTTTCAAGGAAGGCAGTGTAGTATAGTAGGTAAGGTCACTGCTTTGAAGACATAGACTTAAGTTACATGTCAAATCTTAGTTCTACCACTTACTGGCTAGGTGACCTTGGGCAAGTTCCCCAATCTCTCCATTTCTCATCTCTTGAGACCTAAATAAGATGATGTATATGAAGTGCCCTGCATACTGCCTACTACATAGTCAACACTAAATAAATAGTAACTTTTCCTGTTGATGTTATTATTTATTGTTGTTGATGTTAGTAGTGGTGGTGGTAGGTACTAATCACATGCAATTATCATGCTAAGCATTCAAGATGTGAAATGGAATAAGGCATAATTCTTTCCCTTCAAGGAGCTAACAACAACTGTTCAGAACATTTATAGGTGTCAAATAAAGGACAGCAATCACAAACATTCTGGAATGGAGGAATGAGAGAGATAACCATGAACTTGAGTGGTTAGAGAAGATTCCATTTCCTGAAAATTATATAATAAGTAAAATGTATTATTGCTCCTATTTCTACCACCAAACATAATACATGGAAGCAAATCTAAAAGTATGGAATATAAGAAGTGAAAGAAACCTAAATGATGAATCAGCCAAATTCCCCATTCTACAGATGGACAACCTGAAGCCCCTAAAGAGAAGAAGCTTGCCCAGATCATGCAACTGGCCACTGGGAAGGTGAGGGTGAGAAAAAAATTTCAAATTTCTTTTGTTTGAGGGTCTTCTATGTCCACTCTGAGAGGAGTAGCTAATCCATTTCTATATATAACTTACTGTAGAGTAACTTCCATCTCAATTCTTGGCAGCTTGAGTACTCTATCACTTCCTGTGGTCTCTGTAGTTGTCTTTCATTAATACCCTAAAATGACCTGAATTCAACATCTTTAGTGTAGTCATTAAGTTTCAATTGGCAGTTTGTTGAAAGACACATCATGTTTTCTCATGATTGTATCAATCTCAACCTCTAATTTGTTTTTCATAGCTAAGATCAGAAACAGGAAGTGGAATTGTTCTCTTGCTTTGGTACTGATTCTGCCCCTGGTGAGAATCTGCTTCAGGCAGAGGAATCCAGCCCCCTTGGACCTAAGGTTTAAATTCCTGCCTACAACAGCTCCATAGGCTTAAAACAGAATTCCTAGTACCAGATTAGTGTCTCTGCCTAGGGGACAGCCATGTTCTGATTGAAATCACAATTTTTTTCCTGAGGTTTAAAACCTTGTTGGTTCTAAAATTTTAAATGCTTACTCAATTTATTTCCATAGTTTAGAGTTCTAGAAGAATAAACATGCTATATCTATTATTTTTCCAGCCAGAAATTCTACATTGATATAGTCAGAAACATCGAGCTTGCAATGTTTTTCAAGACAGCCTTTGTCCCTGATCCAATCCCACTTCACATTTATAAGGATATGTTCTAGAAAGTTAAACTAGCATCCATGGATTCAAATTTATTTTCTGAAACTTTTGAGAATCTCTATCCTACTGACAAATCACAGGAAATTTTTGCTTTTTTCCACCCTTTGATAGTGTTCTAGCTCTCTGTTGTTCTGTCACCAGCTGGATTATAGTCCACTAATGGTGGTGGATTCCAAAGAGACAGAAGGCAGTTTTCAATCCATTTTTTATTTTAATGATAAAGAATCACCCCATAAGCCTTGTTAAAACCTCATTTAATCTAGAAAAAATAGAGTTACCAAGACACTTAAGCAGGAACATGGTAATATCAACATCCATCAAAGCAGAAATAATGGAGTGGGAGGAGGGCTAAAAGGGTGGTCCTGGGAGGCATACAACCATACCAGAATGAATCAGCAAGAGCTTTTAGCATTAGCGACCACATCATTTAACCCTCATTTTATCAGAAATTTGAAACCATGCATACTTGTTTTCAAACTTTAGAATATAGTTAGAAAAATCATGGGTGCAGTCAAAACACAGGAAAAATTATAGATCTTCCTTGACTTATCATGATGGTGTTATGTCCTGATAAACCCACCATAAGTTGAAACTATCTTAAGTCAAAAATTTACCCAATATACATACACCTAACATACCAAACGTCATAGCTTAGCCTAGCCCCTTTGAATTTGCTCAGAATTTGTACTTATATTAGCATACAATTGGGCAAAATCATGTAACACAAAGCCTATTTTTTAATAAAGTGTTGATTTTCTCAGGTAATTGAATTCTGTACTGAAAGTGAAAAACAAAATGGCTGTATGGGTACAGAATGATTTTAAGTGTATTGATTGCTTAGCCTTGTGCTCATGTGGCTGACTGGGAGCTGAAACTCACTGCCCCTGCCCAACATCATGAGAGAAAATTGTATGGCACACCACTAGCCCAGGAAAAGAGCAAAATTCAAAATCCTAAGTATGGTTTCTACTGAATGTGTATTACTTTTGCACCATCATAAGGCCAAAAACTTGTAAGTCAAACCACTGCAAGTCAGAGGCCATCTGTATAGAGCAATAACTCATGCAGGAATTTTAGAGATTGTTTGTTGTACTTTAAAAATATATAACTTAAAGTCCAGAGTGGAAAAGTGCCCAGGGCTCTCCCCAAGAGTCTTTTTAATGGCCTCACTGTCATCTGAAATATGATTTGCCAATAACCATTATTCTAGTCTCGGCTCTGTTATTTATTAGTGGCATAATACTGAGCTATTTGCTGGACCTATTCATGCCTTAGTTCCCTCTGTAAAGTGGGGATAACATAGAGTGCCTACTTCATCATGTCACTGTAAAGATTAAATAAGATATGTATATGAAGAACTAATCATACAGTAAGCATTTAGTAAATGATAGACATCACTGTATCATTTATGATATAAAGTTTTAGTATAATGCACCTGGAGAAATAAGTCAACCCAGATGCATCTGAACTAATCCTTTGTTTTGTAGCCTCTTTCCCCCTCTTTCTTTCACAGATGTATCTATGAGCACAGAATGTAGAATCAGGAGACCCAGATTTAGCCTCAGCTCTGCCACACTCTCTGTTGGGTGGCTTTGAGGAAGTTGAATTACCAACATAGGCCTCAGTGTCCTCTAGAAGATGAAGTAGGATCAGGTGAGACCTGTGGTCCTAAACATCACTCCTACTGAATGGATTCTAGAACCTAGACCATTGGTCAGCTGCCCAGGTCTTTCCCAGGATGCCCAGCCCATGGGAAAATCTTCTAGGGATACTCAGCCACACAGCATCTCTCAGAGACTGGAGGAAGATAGAACTCTTAGCTTAGCTCTCCATTCTAACAGCACTTCCCTGGAGTTACTCTGAAAACCACCCACAAGTACCTATGGTTTGATAAATCCTGGGCCTGTTCAAAGACTTCTCTCTCAAATGGTCTTCTCTACCAGCCTGTCATAGAACTGTACAGTTTCCCTTTACTTCCCCCAACATCAAGAAGTTTCTAAGCTACTTTTAAGGAACTCTAGTTATTGAGAAGGGGGGGGAGGAGTGCTAAAGAGGCCCAATCAGGACATTTTTACTCTTTTTTTTTATGTTATGTTAATCACCATACCTTACATCATAAGTTTTTGATGTAGTGTTCCATGATTCATTGTTTGCATATAACACCCAGTGCTCCATTTGGTACGTGCCCTCTTTAATACCCATCACCAGGCTAACCCATTCCCCCACCCCCCCTCTCCTCTAGAACCCTCAGTTTGTTTCTCAGAGTCCATCGTCTCTCATGGTTCATCTGCCCCTCCGATTTCCCCTCCTTCATTTTTCCCTTCCTGCTTTTTTTTTTTAACATATAATGTATTATTTGTTTCAGAGGTACAGATCTGTGATTCAACAGTCTTACACAATTCACAGCGCTCACCATAGCACATACCCTCTCCAGTGTCTATCACCCAGCCACCCCATCCCTCTGACCCCCCACCACTCCAGCAATCCTCAGTTTCCTGAGATTAAGAATTCCTCATATCAGTGAGGTCATCTGATACATGTCTTTCTCTGATTGACTTATTTCACTCAACATAATACCCTCCAGTTCTATCCATGTCATTGCAAATGGCAAGATTTCATTCCTTTTGATGGCTGCATAATATTCCATTGTATATATATACCATTTTTACTCTTAAAGGCCTTTGTTTTCAATAAATGAATGTCACCAAAAGAGAGAGAAGTCTGGGAATAAAATTCAGAGCAGTCATTTCTATAAGATGGTCTCTGAAGCACTACTAGATTTTATTTTTTAAATGAGTATGGAGTTTCCTATATGCCAGGTGTTGTTTTAAGAGCTTTACCTAGATTACTTCATTGAAACTTTACCACAATCCTGATAGGTAGATACTTTATTATCATAAATTTTAAATGAGGAAACTGAGGCACAGCCTTACCATGATGAAGTCTGTAATTTTCCAACAAATATTACCTACCTGGCCACTGCGACTAAAAGTTAATCTGCTAGTCATATTTATGTTGTGAGGTTTTGATATAGATTTTTTTCTTTTTCAGGCCGTGTTTGCTTACTCTGCTATTGGTTTAATTGAGCTTCCTTCATGTCTATATAGTAGATGCATAAAATCATTAAGTGCTATTGAAAAATCTCAACAGGAATATTGATTTTTCTTACAGTTCTTCCCTGACACAGTTATTACTAACAATTCAGACTTATGCATGTTAAAATAAATTGACCCAGCACATGCTGCTAAATATAATCTGAGTGATCTTTGATTGTCCAATTTTATATCCTCAGATAAAATGTTACTGTTGGGGGGTAAGAAATAGGGAAATATTTGTCAATTTTATTAGCAGCTTGGGACAATAAATGCAAAGTTTATCTTTTTTTCCAAATTTTTTTTAAAATAAACTATCCTTTAGATTTAAGTGCTTTGGTTCCTGTATACTATAGTCAGGGTTTACCATAGAAATAGAATAAATATACACAATGTGTTTGTGTGTGTGCGTGTGTGTGTGTGTGTATATATATATATATATATATATATACACACACGTGTGTGTGTGTATACATATATCCTAATTTTTGTAAATTTACTATATGTATTTTTAAATTATATATATACACAAATGTATGTATGTATGTACCTATATCTCCAGTCTGAGTCCAAAGACCTGAGAATCAAGAGCACTAATGGTGTAAGTCCTAGTCCAAGGGTAGGAGAAAACTGATGTCCCAGCTAACAAAGTCAGGCAGAAAAAGCAAATTTTCCCTTCCTCCACCTGTTTGTTCAATTCAGACCCCCAAGGAATTGGATAAGACCCACCTTCATTGGAGAGAACAACCTGCTTAAATCAGTGTAGTGATTCAAATGCTAGTTTCATCTGGAAACTTCCTTAGAGACACCATGACCCAGTCAAGTTGACTCATAAAATTAGCCATCACAAGTCCATAGTTTCTGTAAATCAAATAACATTGTTTAGAAGGCAAATTGTACATTAGGAAGTTGTAAAAAAAAATTGTAATTTTTTTTCTCTCAAATCATCCATGAAAAAAGACCAACTTTTGGGTCATAGGAGTTCCATACATTTGTCTCTCTTCTATTCATCTGTAAAATTCCTTAAGGCTAAAAATCATGTTATACAACCTCATGTTTCCCTCAAAACTTAGACTAGTTCTTAGAATATAAGAAATGCATTAAAACAAATGTAAAAAAATATATAGTCATTAAACATTTAAAGAGAATTACAAGATCAGCTCATTTACACTGAAATGTAATTCATAAGCAAAAGCATTTATGAGGACCCACTATGTGCAATTTTGGTCCTTCATGGCTAAATGATCAAATGGAATGGATGTACCCCTTCCCAGAGGTATTCACACAAATCTTCAGCTCAGACCAAATTAATAGCAACTGTGGCCAACATCTTAATTTTTCCCTCGCTAAATTACTATGGAGATGAATTTTATCAACTTAATCCACCCAGCTTAAACTAATTCTTCATTAAAGCATAATTTTCTCCCACAGGGAAACTTCTAAATCCAGCAGATATAAGCATGGACACCTCTGGTTTGTTTTAATTATTTTTCTTAAATGAGAAGCTGAGCACATTTTGCCAAGGATTAAATCACCTCAGGTCTCACAAATTTGGTATTCTTGAACTAAATCCATGGTCTCGTGTTGCAGTTCTTTTGCAAATGGAAGAAAGCCTCTTCACATCACTATGGGAAAAGCATTTAAATGGCCCAGGAAGGTGACAAAGGGCTTAGACAAGTGTACCTCTCCTAACATTTCTGGTAAATTCAGTATTGATATCTTAAAAGGATATGGATTACATTTCTCCTTAAATCTTTAATAGGCTTTCAAATTAGCTGGAAATTATTTTGAAAAGTTTAAACACTCAAAAGAATGAGAAAAGAGGACACAGACTGGGAGAAAAATAGTTGCAAAAAACATTTCTGATAAAGGGCTGTTAACCAAAGCATACAAAAACTCTTAAAACTCAACAATGAGAAAATGGACAACCTCGTTTAAAATCAGCCAAAGATCTAGACACTTCATCAAAGAAGATATGCAGAAGGCAAAGAGGCATATAAAAAGATGCCACACATCATATGTCATTAGAGAATTGCAAATTGAAACAATAAGCTACCACTAGATATCTAGTAGAATGGCAAGAATCCAAAACAGTGACAACACCAAATGCTAGATAGGATGTGGAGCAACAGGAACTCTCATTCATTGCTGAGGAGAATGCAAAATAGTACAGCCACTTTGGAAGACAGTTTGGAAGTTTCTTGCAAAACTAAGTATACTCTTATTATATGATCCAGCAACCATGCTCCTTGGTATTAACCCAAATGAGATGTAGGTCCACTCAATCATCTATGCATGAAGTTTATGGCAGCTTTATTTATAATTGGTGAAATTTGGAAGCAATCAAGATGTTCTGCAGTAGGTGAATGGGTAAATAAAATGTGGTACATCCAGATAATGAGAGGTTTAGTGAAAAAAAGAAATGAACTATCAAGCCACAAAGACATGGACAAACATTAAATGCATAATACTAAGTGAAAGAAGACAATCTAAAAAGGTCATATATTGTACAATTCCCACTATATGACATTCTGAAAACTATGGAAAGAGTAGAAAGATCAGGGGTTGCCAACAGTAGGGGGGGTAAGATGAATAAATAGGTGACAGAGGATTTTTAGTACAGGGAAACTTATGTATGATACTAAAATGGTGGACATATGTCATTGTACATTTGTCAAAACCCATAGAATCTATTACACCAAGAGCAAAACCTAATGTAAATGACTTTGGGTGATAATGATGAGTCCCTGCAATTTCATCAATTGTAACAAATGTACCACTTTGGTGGCGAATGTTATACATGAGTGGAGACAAGGAACATATGGGGAACTCTCTATACTTTCTTCTCAATTTTGCTGCAAACCTAAAAAAAGTGTATTAAGGGCACCTGAGTGGCTCAGTCAGTTAAGTGTCTGCCTTCGGCTCAGGTCGTCATCACAGAGTCCTGGGATTGAGTCCCGCGTCAGGCTCTCTGCTCATTGGGGAGCCTGCTTCTCCCTCTACTCCTCTTCCCACTCATTCTCTCAATCTCTATCTCTCATTATCTCTCTCTCTCTAATAAATAAAATCTTTAAAAAGTATTTAAAAGTTCAAATTCTTGCTAAATCTCAGACTCTTAATGTATCCAAGTCCCCTTGTTTTTATTTTTAATATATCTGCTTATTCTTAATCACAAAACATTTTACAAAATCCATCATCCTTTTGGAACTTACAAAATGTATTTTTAAGTGCCTACTCTTTGACCCAACAATTCCATTTGATGCTATCAATACCAAAGATATGTTTTTACACACACAAGAAATGTACACAAGGGTGTCCACTGCAACATTGCTTACAGTGTAAAAAATTTATTTTTTTATTTATGTTTTAATTAACAATGTAAAAAATTTAAAAATCAAAATATACATCAATAGGAGAATAGTTAAATATGTTACATCAATACTATGTGATAATATGGAATGAGAGGAAACTATGTGAGATCACATAAGATAGTCAAGACATATTGTGTCAATAAAAAAGTATCTAATTAATACATATTCTACAACCTCATACTGGTAAGGAACTATATGCACTAAGCAAATCTACATAGTTTGATAGTTATCCATATTTATGAAAAGAATTGAAAAATTTTTAGAAAAATAAACCCCAAACTGATATTGTTTTTTCCTTCTCTGGAGAAGGGAGTAAAATTTGGAGGAAGTTACACCAAAGTAGACCTTTATTTTATCTTCATTGTTAGTAATTTTTATAATAAGATATGCATATATTACTTACATAATTTAAAATAAAATTTAAATCTATTGCCTTTATAGTTTGCTAGAAATCATTTAAATTCCATAATGTTGGAATTCAGAATGAGGTGATACAGACCCAAACTACAATTTTATATTTTTCCAGCTTTATTGGGGTATACTTGACCAAAAAAATATATATCTAAGGTGTACACCATGATATTTTGATAAGCATATTTTAAGGCATAAAATAGGGTATTATTAACTATAGTCACCATGCTGTATATTAGATCTCCAGAATCTATTCATCTTGCCTAATTGAAAATTTGCACCTCTAGAACTCTGATCTCCCCCTTGCCCCCACCCCAAGTCCCTGACAACCATTATTCTACTCTCTGCTCCTATGAATTCAGCTTAGATTCCACACTTAAGTGTTATCATGCAGTATGTGTCTTTCTGTGCCTGGTTTATTTCACTTAGCATAATGTCCTGCATAAACTATAACTTTAAAGCAGCTTCAGAAAGATGGAAAAACTGGGTTGGGAGGAAAGCACTCTTATTAAAATGCTAAAAAAATTTAATAACCATGATGGGAACATTGACCTCTAATAAAGCATATGTCTCATCATTGAATTATTCCCACTTTTACATGTGTGATCAAGTGTGAAAGTTTGCTTTCAATTTACTTCACAAGACCTTCTTCATATCTTTTTCTCCAAACTACACAGTGCATTATTAAAGCAATAAAATAAATGAGTTTCCACATAATTCAGCATCTGAGGCATACCTAAAGAGTCAATCCAACAAAGAAGATCTTGAGAATAATGGTAAGAGAATAGTCTTCATATTTCTGAGAGTCAACATATGCACCCAATCAAAAAACAAAACAAAACAAACAAACAAACAAATAAAACCACAATCCTTTTCTTCAAAGCTCAGAAACAAAGTTTAGAGTGCATTTCCCATTAAGTTTCTGGGTTTTTTGGTTTTTTTTATTATGTTATGTTAGTCACCATACAGTACTTCATTATTTTTTGATGTAGTGTTCCATGCTTCATTGTTTGTGTATAACATTAAGTTTCTGAAATGTTACATCAACCATGTTAGAATCCAGACACCTGGTCAGCTTTTTTGTTTTACAGTGTGAAAAATTTCAACATAATTTGAGGGGCAACTGTTTTGAGATTTCAGCTAGTGCTATTAGAATCCTGTAGGAAGATGATACTGGGTTAAGGGCAACTTTTTGGAACCATGTTGATCAATTATTATTTTGTCACCAACCTAGATTAAATGGTATAGGTAGAATTAGAACAAGATATGAACATACCTGGAATACATCCTAGGATCACTTTTTCAGATTCTTATATGAGAAGTTGCACAATACCATTTGTACAAAATCACTTTGCATCAATTCAGCGTAAATACCCAAAAAATCAGGTACATCTAGAGATATGAGCTTTAAAAGATCCAATCAAATAACATTCCATTCATTTGATGGCCTTGTTAGCTTTGGGGAAAAAAAAGTTTGATGTACTTAGGCAAAAACAAATTCAGAGGATTCTATATATTCTGTACAAAACAGTGTTTCTTGGTCAGGGACATTTTGCCCCTATGGAACATTTAACAATGTCTAGAGATATTTTTTTGTCAAAACTGAAGCACGAGACTGCTAATGGCATCTAGTGGGTAGAGACCAGGGGTGTTGACATCCCATGATGCAAAAGAAGTCCTTAAGACAGAATTATCTGGCCCAAAATGTCAACAGTGCCAAGGTTCAAGAACATTATTCCAAGTTAACATTTTTTCTCTCACTGCACATGTCAGCCTCTTCAGAGAGTTGTCCGTAGTCTTTATCTTTGTTTATTCACCTCCCACTCTCACCAGAACCCACTCCAATCTGGACTCTGCTCCCCTCATTCCAAGAAAACAACTCTCACTCAAGTTGCCAGTGTGCTTCCTTCACCCAGAGCAACAAATACATCTCATCCTGTTTGATCACTTCCTTGGAAGATATTTTCCTCTCGCTTCCAGTACCTTAAATCCTCCCAGTTTTCCTATTCTCTTTCTTCCCAGTCTTATTTGTTTAGTTTATCCTCTTTATGTGGCCCTTACATGTTAAGGTCCAAGGTTCACTTTTAGGCCCTCTCTAACTTTTCTCAAGTTACTCATTTCCTATTGCTGCTGTAACAAATTACCACAAACTTAGTGGCTTAAAACAACATAAATGTATTATTTTACAAATTTATTGTCTCACTGGACTGAAATCAAAGTTTCATCAGGGCTGTGCTGCTTCTAGAGACTCAAGGGGAAATCTGTTTTCTTGACTTTTCCAGCTTCTAGAGCCACCCCTGTTCCTTGACAAGAGGCTCCTTCCATTTTAAGAGCCAGCAGTAATTGGTCATGTCTTTGTTACATCACACTACTCTGACTGACTCTTCTGCTACTCTCTTCAACAATGAATGACCCTTGAGATTACACTGGAATCACCTGAATAATCTAGAGTACTCTCTTATTATGCAGTCAGCTGAATAACAACCTTAATTCCATTTGCTATCTTAATTCCTCTTTGCTATGTAAGATGGCATATTCTCAAGTTTGGGAATTAGGACATGAACATCTCCAGAAGGCCATTATTTTGTCTACCACAGTAATTTACCTTCAATTACCATCCACTTGTACACAGGTGACTCCCAATTTTATGCTTTGTATTTCTGGTCTAGATTACTCTTCTAAACTCCAGATCTTCATACTCAAGTGTTGAAGAGAAAACTCCAGCCCCAAATCAAACTCATAACTTTCCTCCCCAAAGATGGTCCTTCGTCAGTGGTCCTAAGTTCGGTAAATGTTATCACAAGGCATTCAGTTATGCAGGCTAGAAATGTGGGTATTGGTCATTTTTAACAGCAAATTTTTAAGTCCACTACCAAGTCCTATTACTTTCCAAATATCTCATGAATTCATCCACTTCTTGCCATCTCTACCATCCCCAACCCATAGCACTCTAATTCACAGACTGTCACCTCATCAGAACTATTAGAACACTGTCCTAACTCGTTCATCCTCACTTGCTTTGACCCCTCCAAGCTCCACTCTTCAGATGACAGAATGACCTTTTTGGAACTCAAATCTAATCAAGTCATTTTTCTGTTTAAA
Organism: Zalophus californianus; assembly: GCF_009762305.2. Classification (NCBI taxonomy): domain Eukaryota; kingdom Metazoa; phylum Chordata; class Mammalia; order Carnivora; family Otariidae; genus Zalophus; species Zalophus californianus. The sequence continues at coordinate 107,854,663 of NC_045599.1, forward strand.
TTCTTTAATGATCTGTTTTACTAGGTGTAAAAGCAAAACACTTTTTGCTTTGCACATCATGCATGGCCCTGCCATGTCTGGCTCCTGAGTACCTCTCCAGCCTCATATGGTAACACACCACACTGCTCTTCTCCCAGCCTGACAAAGCACCCACCTCTCTCTCCTTGCAGGACCTTGGTACACACTGTTCCCAGCCTGGATTGTTTCATTTCTCTCTTACTGTATTTAATTTCTACCCATCTCCTAGCTCACAACCTATTACCTCCTCAGGGAAACATTCCCCAACCTACCTTCTCAAGCCTTAAGACACCATGCCCCTCTCTTTTATAACACTTAGCATTGTGGCAATTTCAGATTTCTTTGTGGTATTTTTTAATTAGTAATTCTCTATACAATAGTTGATTGTCTATCCTATGAGAGCAAGACAGTGTCTGTGCTCACCACTGAAGCCTCAGTGCCTAGCTCAGGCCTTGGCCCAATGTTGGCATACAATAACTACTTGTTAACTGGATAAATAAGTGACTGAAACAATGACTAAGATGTCTATTGCGCTACACAGTCACAGGAATGAGCAGTGAGTCTTGCTGTTTGTTCACTCAACACAATTTTACTAAACATGCCTCTGTTTCAAATACCAGTAACTTATTTTATTTGTTAGCTAGAATCTCCAGTTATGCGAACAAAAGTTTAACAATTGCATTGTAAGGTCAAGAGGAAAAGAAAATGCTCTTCTGGTATCACTTGATTTCTCCTCTAGATATGATTTTCTTCCCCTGAGATAAATTTGAGCCACTCTACAGGAATGTGCCTTGACTCTCTGTCCTCAGCATCATTGACAACAATTCTCAAAGCTGCCAATGGCAGCTGTGGACACTTATTGGAAATGACAGAAGGTTTCAACATGGCATTGACTTGCATGATGTTTTTCTAGTGCTTGAGGAATTTGGTCATGTGTCAGAGTTGTTCATGTTAAATGATCTATTAGGTGCCATGATCCCCGGAAAGGTCATCTGTCACACTGTAGGCCAGAAGTGTCACCTCTGTTTAATGTGATATGAAGCCAAACTCCCAACCTAACTAGAGAGAAATTGGCATATGTCACTGCTGACTGATCAAAAGCTGAGGGTCTCAGTTCACACCCACAACTGCACAAATGAAACCTCCCCACTTTAACCAGCGCTTAAACTAAACATAATAGTTTAACATTCTATGACCTAAAAGCAAATTGTATAGATTTTTAATCGTTGTAGTTTTATTGGCTTAAAGTAATCTTAAAATGAATATAAAGTAATACCTATAATGAGTATTGCTATGACTAAAATGACTGAAAACCTACTCTGGTGGGGGAGGGTGTGGTATGCTAAAAAATGAAAGGAAGGAGGAGTAAGTGACAATATTAAACTGAGTTTGCCAAACAAGAAAGATTTTAACCATAGAAAAGTCCAAGAATTTATTTGCAGTTATGACTGTATGATATTTGCAAGGATCTCAAGTGATCCCTAAATTGGCTGAAGATAACGTCATGCATGGCAAGATCTAGCTTGAAAGAAAACTTACAGCATCAGTTAAACTGAAATCAAGTTCAGTGAAGGGTTCCTGAGGAGGAAGTATATAGAATTGTCAGAAATGCGGCCAAAATGTTATCACTAAGCTAACCAAAAATAGCAATTATAAGAATTATAAGGGAAAATAATGCAATATAAATATCTGTGCTAACAATTACCTGCACCCATTATACCTGACGTATTTTGATATCACAGAAGGTATCAGTTGGGTTCCTGCTGAGCCTTTGTCCCAAGATATTTAAAAGTAAAAGAGAAAGTGTGTGCTCTAGGCTGACATTTTACCTTGATTTATATAATCCTTATAGGTTTCCCTTTTTGTGTGTTTTTCTTTATTACAGTCCAAGAAACTTTACGAATAACCTAGAAAGCTGTTAAGATGACTCCTATGGCTGAGATATAAGATGAACCCCTAAGAAAACCCACAAGTATATAAAATTTGTAAATGGGCTAGGGTCTTACAGAGACCCAAATCCTCTTCCTCTTTAGACAAGCACTTGGAAAGAAAAAGCAGTTGAGTTATTTCTCCAAAACACACAGTTGCTGCTAAGCTGCCTGGGACTAGTCTCCACACTTCAGTTCTGTGCCTTTCCAATAGATCATAACACCTCCCACAGCACTAAATTATTTCAGACATGGTAAGTCTTTATAGTCTTTTGCTCAACCAGCATGACTGCCTTCTCTCTCACACTTGAATGAGACATTAAAAGATCCAAAGAGCATAAATGATAAAAAAAGAATTGATAAATTGACATTATAATTTAGAAGTTTGGTACCACAAAGGATGTCATAAACAAAATAAAAGACAACCTACAGATAAGAAGACATCAATACTGGATATAAATGAAAAAGGACTAGTTTCCAGAATATATAAAGAACTTCTATAATTCAAAAAGAAAAGGATAAAGGGGAAAAGAATGGACAATGTATGAAGAAGAAATTCATAGACCAAGACACCCAAATGGACAAGAGATAAAAGATGTTCAACTACACTAGAAATTAGGAAGATGTAAATTAAAACAATGAGATAGCATCAAGTTGACAGAAAAAGTTATAATCTGACAATAGTTTGTGATTATGGACTTAGTCAAAGCACACCAAAAAAGAGTTGGGAAAGGTGTCTAATAGGAAAAAAATAATAACAAAATATATGCTTCTGGGGGCACCTGGGTGGCTCAGTTTGTTGGGCATCCGACTCTTGATTTTGGCCCAGGTCATAATTTCAGGGCTGTGGAATCGAGCCCCTTGAGGCTCCATGCTCAGCAGGGAATCTAGCTCAGGATTTTCCCTCTCCCTCTGCCCCTCCTCTCTCTCTCTCTCTCTCATATGTAAATAAATCTTAAAAACAAAACAAAACAAAACCTGTGCTTTCAGTATATGGGAAAGACTTGCTGTTTGAGATGTTTTGGGAAGTGGAAATATCCAGATTGCCTAACAGCCTAAAATAGCTAGGCAATTGTTCTCATCTTCTTTCATATGGTTTCTCACAGTAAAGACTGGATTTTGGTAACTGAATGATTGGCTTGAGATAATTAAGGAGAAAGCATTCTAACATCTGTTCCTTTGGCCATAATTATTATAAAAGGAACCCCTTCACTCATGAATTTTTATATTAAATTTAGCACTTCCCAATATGAGATGGAAACACAGCATTACTCTTTAAAAAGAAAAAAAAAAACTCTAAACTTCCATTTTTGCAGCTCATTACCTTTCTTTGTCCACCACATATAATCTGTTCCAAGACTTCAAATTAGGAACCTATTCATAGCATTATTCTTGGTAACCTTATGTTAAACCCAAAGTTTCTGGAAAAATGCTATCTTTGGTCTTTGCATATAATCTGTTCTTTCCCTAAGATGTACTCTGTAGCATAGAAATGAAATATTCATGCAGTTATGTTTACTGTGTACCCGCTGAGTTAAACTGGAAGCTCCATGAAGGGAGAGGTAGTGACTGCCTTATTCACCAGTATATAGTAGTGCCTAGCATAAAGTTGGCCCCATACTAGGTGCTTATAATAGACTCAATTATGTGCCCCCCCCACCAACTCATATATTTTAACTCTAACCCCAGTATGACTGTACTTGGAGATAGAGCCTTTGAGGAGGTAATTAAAATTCAATGAAGTCGTAAGGGTGAAACCCGAATTCAGTAGGAATAGGGTTCCTACAAGAAGAGATACCAGGGCTCACTCCCTCTCTGTGCTTGCACAGACTAGAGACCCTATGAGGAAAGATCAAGAAGATGGCCATCTATAAGCCTGGAAGAGAGGTCTCACAAAAAAACAACCCTTACAACACCTTGATCTTGGACTTCTAGCCTCCAAAACCATGATAAAGTGAGTTTCTGTGTTTAAGCCACCCAGTTTGTGGTTCTGTTGTGGTAGCTTGAGGTAACTAATACGTTGCCCAATAAATTTTTGCAAAACACATGGTATTGTGTTGATAGTGATTATTATAACAAATTACAGGCTCATAGAATATAAACACTAAGTATGGGAAAGCAGAAGCTACTGAGCAAATGTTAAGGAACTCAGATTTAGTTCTTCAAATACACAAAAATAATTCTTACCCACAGATCAAAGTTATTTAAATCACGTTTAACAAGCCTAGATGCAGAACAGATTTCATTTTTGATTGGATTATTTTAAGTGGAAATACTTATTTCAATTTTTAAAACATACTTGACCTTCTTTACCCATTTTGGTAATTTATATGATTGTTAAATAATAATTCAAAATTGTCATACAATCCAACAAATGTTGAGTAATTCTATGTCCAAAGTAACTTGATTGCCTGAGGCCTTTATTCACTTGAACATGGTTTGAAGAGGGAATCATTAATATTCCTTTAGGAAATAAGGCATTTATGTTTCTCTTATCTTTTCCCAATGCCCCCCATTCATTTGCTTCATTGTACTTATCACAATTAGAAATTCTAGATGCATGTATTTTTTAATCTGATTTTCACAAAACATAGAGTAAACTCCATGGAGAAAGCAATTATGTCCTATTTTATCAGAGCATGGTATTCTCTGTGCCTAGCCATGTCCACCATACAATAGTCACTTAATAAATATTTGTTGGGTAAATAAATGCATTTTAGGGGAATAACTAATTTTTTACCCTTTTTACCAAACTCCAAGAGCAAATAAAAACCCTTGTCTTCATTTTAATGTCTAAAACCAACCCAATAAGATCAGAAACTTCTAAAGAACCATTTTGGAATTACTTGCACACCCTTAGAGTTCTGTACTACAACCACAGGCAACACAAAAACATTTTCTCTTGCCAGAGCTAAATGAATCCATCAAGGAAAATAAATGTTGCCAATGACTTCCAAACACTCTTCTGGGTGATTGGCAAAAAGAGGATAAAACTGGCCTTGCCAAGTGGACCAGTTATTCTCTCTGAATCAGCACTCAACACGGTTGACTTAGCACCCAGGAACTGTTCTCCAAAAGTCCAGGAAACAAATACACTGGCTTGATGAATGTGAACATGTTTGCTTTGGCTATTCATTCTGACTCACAGTGACTGATGTGTGGTGCTATGAGTCATAACGAAAAATCTCAAAAATCCAATCATTGGTACCCATGATGAGCTTCTTTTAGCTAAGCCTTCTGAAATTGTATCCGAGCCAAGATCTTGCCAACATGTTCAGGTGACTAAGGTCATTATCTAATCATTTATATTTCTGGAAGAGAGGCCCTTGAAAAATAAGCTGGGGGTGTTCGTAGTCTTTAAAATTAAGTCTGTCAGAAAATACATTATGAAAAAGCAGAAGTTCATGATATAAATGTTAAGTTGGCTTAAAGTTTAATAACTCTTTCTACATTCTTATCTTCTAGTCATTTACTCTGTGTATATGGAGAAGTGCATTATACTCAGTGGACCTACTAATCAGCAAGGAATAACTTGGGGAGGTACATTAAGCCTTTGAGGCTATTAGGATACCATTCCATTCATTGAAGAAGGTCATTTACTTATAGCAAGGAGCCAAGGTGCCACTCACAAATGAGCCAACTAAGCTCACCCACATGAGCCTGCCCATTGGGCATTTCCCCTAGATCAGTTCCCTCTGTAGGTTTTCCTTTATTTGTCCTATTTTATTTCTCCCATTTTATAGTCACATTGTCTAATTTAAACTTAATTAAAACTTTCAATAAGGAAAAAAAAAAGATAGTTGTGGAGACCTCCCAGGAAACACGTCATTAATGGAAACCACTTAATAAGCAAAATATCTCACTGTGCAGGCTTCAAAGATCCAACATGTTTTTCCCAAAGCTGGGCTCAAGTTGGCCAATGGCAACAGAATGCCTCAAGGCTACAGAGTTTGGAGCCTAAGACCATGGAGCTTTGGCTTCAGGGGAGGAGAGAACTGTGTTCACCTGATGACTGTGACTGATTTTGGAGTGAACCATGATCTAAATGAGAGCAAACAAAGCCAAATCTATGAAAGAACTTTTTCTGGAACTACTGAGAAAAATGTTCTATCTTCTCTGTGATTCTTTAAACTGATAAGATGTAATTCTGGAACTTCTAGAAGCCTAGGAAGCCAATAAAGAGGAGGGCAGAGGCTGAAAGTCCAAAAGACACATTCTGGAATATGTTATTTGAACACTTGATCCAGCTGTGTCTGAAGCCAAAACACAAAATAAAAAAAAATGAAACAAAGTCCTTTTTTTTTTTGCTTCAGACCTACTGAATCAGAATCTGCATTCCAACAAGATCCCTAGATGATTTGTATGCCCATTAAAGTTTCAGAAGCACTGACAGGCTGGAGCCCTTTTGAGCTGCATTCTGTTACTTGTAGCTAAAATACTCTTAATAAATATAGGTACATTCTACTATTATCTCTGTTTTTACAAAATTGAATACTAAGACTTAGAGAAGTACAGTTGTTCAAGATGATGCAGAGAGTAAACGGTGGAACCAGGCTCAAAACATGGCCTCCCAGGCTCCAAATCACGTGTCCTTAACTCCTGGGCCATACCTTACTGACTCTGTTTGACACTGTTATCAGGTGAGTCCAGAATCTGATGGGGGAGGCCAGCAGGCTGAAGACTCAAGGAAAAGTCACAATTCAAGTCTAAAGGTAGTCTACTGACAGAATTCCTTCTTTTTAAAGATTTTATTTATTTATTTGATAGAGAGAGCATGAGTGGTGGGGAGGGGCAAAGGAAGAGGGAGAAGCAAACTCCCCACTGAGCAGGGAACCTGATGTGGGGTCTCATCCCAGGACCCCAGATCATGACTTGAGCCGAAGGCAGATGCTTAAGCAACTGAGCCACTGAGATGCCCCATGGCAGAATTCTTTCTTGCTTGGGGGTGGTCAGTCCTTGTTCTATTAAGGCCTTCAACTGATTGGATAAAACCCACCCATATTATGAATGTAATCTGTTTTACTCAAAGTCCACTAATTTAAATGTTAAGTTCATACTTAAAAAATACCTTCACAGAAAACATCCAGAATAATAATGTTTGACCAAATATTTGAGCAATGTGGCTCAGCCAATGTGACATGTAAAATTAATAATCACAATTAATTTTATGGACTGATGAAAGCAATATATTTGCCTCATTGCGTGGAACCTGGCAGGTTCCGCCATCTAAGAAAAGTGCAGCATTTGGCTCAAACTAAAGATCGGTAGCTATCTCTCTTGCCCTGGCATAAGGTCACACTTCAGAGAGTTTTGTATACCCCTACAGTTTGTCCTAGGAGCTCAGCAGAGGCCAGTGTGGCCACAGCTGCTCCTACTCAGGAGCTTCCCAGGTGATGGCATGAAGGTTCTTGTCAAGACAGGCAAAAGCTAAAAAGGCTGCTGGTCATCAGAAACGTGAAGGGCAGCCTGAGAGGACATAGCTGGTCATGGGGGCTCCCACTTCCTGGTTTTCTGTCCAAAAGGGAATGTAGCCACCCTAAAAATAAAATAAACACTGTATAAAACTAGACTCATATAGAGTACTTCATCAGACTCCTACCTCTTCCTGATTTGCCTTTTGGTTTAACATCATTGTTTATTTTGTGGTTTGGATGGCACATATTTCAAAAAAACATTTGGGTTTCTCTGCATCACCCTTTAGCTTACCACCTTGGTTTTATTCAAGTGAATTTGTATTTATGCTTTAGAATAAACATCTATCATATTCTCCTTATTTTTATATCTACCTTTAAGTTTATTCAGTTTTTCTAAAATATTTCCCCTATATTTGCCCTAATAGTTATTCTATTTTCCAAATAGATACACTCTGGGAAACCCATAGGTTACTTATCCCATAGAATAAAAATCCCTATGTTAGAAGGCACCCCTGACTTACTGGAATGATGGCCTCTCCTGACTTATCACATTCATTTGCTTTTACATGAGAAGGCATGGAGTTTTAGATCTGCCCTTTCCAGTGTAAAACACAACATGCCATAAACCAGAAGGGAACAGTGTTATGTACAATTATGTCTTCTAGGCTTTTAAGGACACCATTTAGTGATATCCTCTAATGGGTGCTGTAGGTCTGACCTCTGTAAGGAACCAGAGCACTGCTAAGAATGTGGGATACCCTGGTCACACAGTAGACAGCCTGTGATCCAGATCCAAACCTGTCATGCCAAGTGGACAATAAGTCCACTTATTGACAGGTTGGCCCAAGTCCTGTAGAAGGATTCTACAGATTCATAGGGGAATTCACTTGTGGATTTCTTCCTCCAATGACAAGGATCAAATAAAACTCTCTAGATCAGGAGCTAACCTCAAAACAAACAAACAAAAGGCTTTACTGCAAGGTCAATTGCAGGATCCATATTGGGCTTCCTGGACTTAAATATTAGTGCATGAGAAAAGGGAAAGATCTACTCCACCTCCAGACTCACCTATGATATTCTTGGAATGCAGAGAAACAATGGAAGTTCTCTGTCTCTCCACTTCTCAGCATGTCACCAGGTTACAGTCCTCAAGAAATAACTGTAGGGGTGCCTGGGTGGCTCAGTCAGTTAAGCATCTGACTTTTGATTTCAACTCAGAGTCCTGGGATCAAGCCCCACATCTGGCTCCATGCCCAGCACAGAGTCTACTTAAGATTCTCTCCCCCTCTCCCTCTGCCCCTCCCCCCTGTACACTCGCTCCCTTGCTTAAATAAATAAATCTTTAAAAAATAAATTTAAAAAGAAATAACTTAAAGCAACCTAAAATGAAAATCTTGTCATCTCCCTGCTTTAAACCCTCAATGATTTCTACCTGCCCCCAGGATTAATAATAAAAATATCAATACCAAAGGCAGACATTGTTTGCTATGGACCAGATACTGCCCCATATGCTCTACCTTTACCTGCCCTTCACCTGCCCTTGTAACCTACCTCATAATCCATCTTGCACCCACGCTGAACTTCTCCACCTCCTCAAAATGCCAGGTTCCCTTCCCTCTGAGGCCTTCTGATATGACATACTCTTCCATCTGGTAACACTCTTCCCCAATTCTGCCCTAGCCAACTCCTCCCCTAATAATATCAGCTGAAATATGATGTCCCTAAGTAGCATCCCTACCGCCCCCCCTCAAAGTTACCTCCCATCTTATACACAAAACAATTCTTGTTTTGTAATGTTTATTACGTGTACAATTGCTTCAGTGTCTGTCTTCTCCACTAAATTATGAGATCCACAAGGCAGAATGGCATTTGGTTGTTTTACCTATCCCGTAGGATAAAAGTCACATGTACCCCCAATACATCACCCATTGTTTTGCACACAGTATACCCTCAGTAATGTTTGATGAATGAGTATATGAGAACACTTCTCTCATGACATAAGACATAACATTATTTCTAATGTTTTCCTACTTCTCCAGAATTTGGGGTCCTTTTGGAGGCTTCCCTCAATAAGTTTCACTGCCCGATATGCCACCTGTCAATCACTTAACAGTGAGCTATCTAAATGCACTTTCCACTGGGCCTAAGGCAGTGACACCTTCCCATCAACAGACCAATGGCCCAGACTCAAGCCCCTCATACCACTCTTCCCAGTGACAATCCTCAAGAAGGCTCCACATGTGTCTACAATGTCACCAAACCCAACTTGTCAAAGCCCTGATGGTAGTAAATGATAACATGTTAGATACATCTCAGTGTGACACTACCAACATATCGTCCCTTGGGAAGAAATTTTTATTGAGGATATACCTACTATTTGCCAATACCATTAATGATGATAATAATGACATGACAATTAATTCTTGAGTACCAGTTCATACTAATCCCAAAAGGATACTAATCTACCATGTCAGTGTAGTTCTATATGACTGGAGAACCACAGACATCAGAATTACCTGGTGTTTGTTTATTTAAAACACAGATTTCTGATACATACACCACAGAGACTGGAATGAGAATCTCTGAGTGAGGTCCATTAAGCTCCCCCAAATGCCCCTTAAAATGTGGGAAGCATCATACTACAGTGGTCTTTTCACAAAGTGTCTCAAATCCACCCTCACACCTTGTTAAATTAACCCCTCTCACTCACCATATCTTTTTTTTTTTTTTTTAAGAGAGAGAGAGCAAATAAGAGAGTGGATGGGGAGGGGCAGAGAAAGAGGGAGAGAAAGATTTTTTCTTTTTAAGATCGAGAGGGAACATGAAGGGGGAGGGACAGAAGGAGAGAGAGAATATCTTAAGCAGCCTCCACATCTAGCTTGGGAACCCGACATAGGGCTTTCGATCTCACGACCCGAGCCAAAAATCAAGAGGAGGATGCTTAAATGACTGAGGCACCCAGGCACCCCAACTCACCACATTTTTAAAAATGGATTCTAGACCACTCTGAAAGGGATCGTCTCCCCTCATTTTAGTTCCTAGAATCCATCTGCAACCCCAGGTGTTCTGATGAGGATAAGGAACTGAGAAAAAAATAACTGAGGGGTTTTCACACACATGTGTATGAATATTTATATATTCAAAGCTAAATATCTTTTAACTTTTTATTTTGAAATAGTTATAGATTCACAAGAGGTTGCAAAGAAAAAAGTCAGGACAGACCAGTGTACCTTTCACCCAGTTCCCACCAATATTAATACCTTATGTAACTATAGCATAATCTCAAAATCAGGTGGTAATTGACCTTATTCAGATACATGCAGTCATTTATGTGTGTGTATTTCTACATAATTTTGTCCCATGCACAGCTTTGTGTAACAACCATTAATATCAAGATACACTCACCACAAAGTTCCTTTGTGCTATCCCTTTGTAGCCATACCCCCTTCTCCCACCCTTCACTCCTCGAAAGCACTAATCTTTTCTATATCTCTCTAATTTTGTTATTTTAAGAATGTTATATAAATGGAATCATACAGTATGCAGCCTTTTATAATTGGCTTTCTCATTCAGCATAATTCCCTCAAGGTTCATCCAAGGCATGTTGAGTTGTGAATATCTATAGTTCATTTCTTTTTATTTCTGAGAAGTTTTCCACAGTATGGATAAACCATGGTTTGTTTAACCATTCACTACTGAAAAATTACTTGGTAGTTTTCAGGTTTTGGCTGAATAATGCTGCCATGAACATGCATGTCCAAATTCCTTATAAACACAGTTTTAATTTCTCTGGGATAAATGTGCACAAGTGTAATTGCTGAATAGTACTCTAAGCCCATTTTTAGTTTTGAAAGAAACTGACAGGCTATTTTCTAGAATGACTGTAACATTTTTACATTCTCACCAACAATGTCTAAGTAATCCAGTTTCTCCATCACCCTACTAGCCTTTGTTATTATCACAATTGTGTCATCTGCAGAAAGGGATAGTTTTATTTTTTTCCTTCCTAATCTACTAGGTTTTTGTTTCTTTTTCTTGCCTTTATCACTGGGAAGAACTTCCAGTAGTATATTCAAGTAACCCACAAGAAATTAAGAGAAACAGAGGAACAAGGAAGAGTGGAAGCCAACAGAAAAGATATAAAATGAATACCTGAGCCCTAACATATCAATCATTGCTTTACCTGTAAATGGTCTAAATACATTAATTCAAAGACAAAGATTGCCAGAATGGATAAAAATTCACGAGCCAATTGCGCTGCCTATAAGAAACTCACTTAATGGGAGAGGAGCAAGATGGTGGAGGAGTAGGAGACCTGGATTTCGTCTGCTCTCGGGAATTCAGGTGGATAGGGATCAAAACATTCTGAACACCTACGAACTCAATGGGAGATCGAAGAAAAGAGTAGTAACACAAAAGTGACCACTTTCTGGAAGGTAGGATGTGCGGAGAAGTGAATCCGAGGTGATATTCGGGAGGATAGACAGCGGGGGAGGGGGCCTCCATCGGCCACTTAAGGCAAGTGATAGAGCTGCAGAGCACAAAATCGGAACTTTTAGAATTTGGCTCTGCTGAGGGACGTCACTCCAGTGGCTAAGCGGGGGGTGGAACCCTCGTGGGACAGTGTGGTCTCAGGACCCTCAGGGTCACAGAAAGACCAGGGGTGCCTGAGTGAGGCAGAGCTCCCAGGTATTAGAGCAGGGAAACAGCTGCAGAGACAGAGCCGAGGAGTGGGCTCTCAGCTGGGGGTTGCCATAAACCGTGATGCACGGCACAGTTGGGCCACTGCTCTTCCAGAAGGGACCCAACAAGCAGCAGATCCAGGGAAACTTCCCTTCCTCCCCCGGGAGAAGTGGTGCAAGAGCACACTGCAGGGATCTGCTGGGTTTGGAGACTCCACACGGGGTCAGGTGCCAGAGATACAAATGCTTGGTCCCAGGCTGGGTGAGCACAGAGTGCAGCCAGAGACCGGGGAGATGGGAGTGACTGACTGCTTTTCTCTGGGGGCGCACTGAGGAGCGGGGCCCTGAGTTCTCGGCTCCTCTGGGGCAGAGATTGGGAGGCTGCCATTTTCATTCTCATCCTCCAAACTGTACCGAAAGCTTGCAGGGAACAAAAGCCCCGGAGAGCAAACCCGAGCAGATTACTTAGTCTGGACCAGCAAGGGCAGGGCAATTCCCCCTCCAGCAAAGACATTTGGGAACCATGCAACAGGCCCCTCCCCCAGAAGATCAGCAAGAACCGCCAGCCAAGACCAAGTTTACCGATCAATGAGAACGGCAGAACTCCAGCACTAGAGTAATACTGCACATAGAATCCATGACTTTTTTACCATGATTCTTTAGTCTTTCAAAGTTAATTTTTTTAACTATTTTTTCTTTTTTGAATTTTTCTTTTTCCCTTTTCAACCAAAATCTTATCAATTCCTTTTTTAAAAAAACATTTTATTTTTCATTTTTAGAGTCATATTCTATCCCTTCATAGTAGTTACCCTTATTTTTGGCATATATATATATAAGTTTTTCTCTCTGTAAAATTTTGAGATACAGTTTCACCTAACAGATCAAAATATACCCTAAATATCTAGTGTATGGCTTTGTTCTAGTCTTCTGCCCGATCACATTCTTTCCCTTTTTTCTTTCTTTTTTTTATCCTCTTCTTTTTTTTCTCAAACAACTTCTTATCAATTCCCTTTATAAAATTTTTTATAATTTTCATCTTTACAGTCATTCTCCAACCCTTCATCATATCAATCCTTATTTTTGTACATATATGTTTTTCTTTCTTTAAAATTTTGGGAGACACTTTCTACTAACAGACCAAAATACACCCAAAATCTAGACTGTGGCACTGATCTATGCACTGGCACTGATCTATGCACCAGTCTGATCATATATGATATTCTTTTGTTTTGTTTTGTTCTGTTTTTGTTTGCTTTTATCTTTTTCTTTCTCATCGTTTTTTTCTTTTTTCTTTCTTTCCCTTTCTTTTCTCCTGGTTTCAGGTCTTTTCTGATTTGTTTAGAGTATATATTCTAGGGACATTGTTACCCTGTTAGCATTTTGTTCTCTCATTCATCTATTCTCCTCTGAACAAAATGACAAGACAGAAAATACCTCAACAAAAAGAACAAGAGGTAGTACTGACTGCCAGAGACCTACTAAATAGGGACATTAGTACGATGTCGGACCTAGAGTTCAGAATAATGATTTTAAAGCTAGTATTTAAAGATACTAGCTGCGCTTGAAAAAAGCATGAAAGTTATTACAAACCCTTTCTGGAGAAATAAAAGACCTAAAATCTAACCAAGTTGAAAACAAAGTGGCTATTAATGAAGTGCAATAAAAAATGGGGGCACTAACTGCTAGGATAAATGAGGCAGAAGAGAGAATTAGTGATATAGAACACCAAATGATGGAAAATAAAGAAGCTGAGAAAAAGAGAGATGAACAACTACTGGATCATGAGGGCAGAATTCGAGAGATAAGTGATACCATAGGATGAAAAATATTAGAATAATTGGGATCCCAGAAGAAGAAGAAAGAGAGAGAGGGACAGAAGGTATATTGGAGCAAATTATAGCAAAGAACTTCCCTAATGTGAGGAAGGAAACAGGCATCAACATCCAGGAGGCACAGAGAACTGCTCTCAAAATCAATAAAAATAGGTCAACACCCCAACATCTAATAGTAAAACTTACAAGTCTCAGAGACAAAGAGAAAATCCTGAAAGCAGCTCGGGAGAAGAGATATGTAACCTACAATGGTAGAAATATTAGACTGGCAACAAACCTATCCTCAGAGACCTGGCAGGACAGAAAGGACTGGCATGATATATTCAGAGCACTAAATGAGAAAAATATGCAGCCAAGAATACTATACCCAGCGAGGCTGTCATTGAAAATAGAAGGAGAGATAAAAAGCTTCCAGAACAAACAAAAACTAAAGGAATTGGCAAACACGAAACCAGCCCTACAAGAAATATTGAAAGGGGTCCTCTAAGCAGAGAGAGAGCCTAAGAGCAACATAAACCAGAAAGGAACACAGGCAATATACAGTAACAGTCACCTTACAGGCAATACAATGGCACTAAATTCATATCTTTCAATAGTTACCCTGAATGTAAATGGGCTAAATGCCCCAATCAAAAGACACAGGCTATCAGATTGGATTAAAAAACAAAACCCATCGATATGCTGTCTGCAAGAGACTCATTTTAGACCCAAAGACACCCCCAGATTGAAAGTGAGGGGGTGGAAAACAATTTACCAGGCTAATGGACACCAAAAGAAAGCTGGGGTGGAAATCCTTATATCAGACAAATTAGATTTTAAACCAAAGACTATAATAAGAGATGAGGAAGGACACTATATGAAAATTAAAGGGTCTATCCAGCAAGAAGATCTAATAATTGTAAATATCTATGCCCCTAACATGGGAGCAGCCAATTATACAAGGCAATTAATAACAAAAGCAAAGAAACACACTGACAACAATACAATAATAGTGGGGGAATTTAACACCGCCCTCACTGAAATGGACAGATCATCTAAGCAAAAGATCAACAAGGAAATAAAGACTTTAAATGACACACTGGACCAAATGGACTTCACAGACAGAGTCAGAACATTCCATCCCAAAGCAATGGAATACACATTCTTCTCTAGGGCCCATGGAACATTCTCCAGAATAGATCACATCCTAGATCACAAATCAGGTCTCAACCGGTACCAAAAGACTGGGATTATTCCCTGCATATTTTCAGACCACAATGCCTTGAAACTAGAACTTAATCACAAGAGGAAAGTCGGGGGCGCCTGGGTGGCTCAGTTGGTTAAGCGACTGCTTTCAGCTCAGGTCATGATCCTGGAGTCCCTGGATCGAGTCCCTCATTGGGTTCCCTGTTCAGCAGGGAGTCTGCTTCTCCCTCTGACCCTCCCCCCTCTCCTGTGCCCTCACTCTCTCAAATAAATAAATAAAATCTTAGAAGAATTAAAAAAATTCATGGAAACCAATGAAAATGAAAACACAACCGTTCAAAATCTTTGGGATGCAGCAAAGGCAGTCCTAAGAGGAAAGTATATAGCAATACAAGCCTTTCTCAAGAAACAAGAACGGTCTCAAATACACAACCTAACCCTACACCTAAAGGAGCTAGAGAAAAAACAGCAAATAAAGCCTAAACCTACCAGGAGAAGAACTATTATAAAGATCAGAGCAGAAATCAATGAAATAGAAACCAAAAGAACAGTAGAACAGATCAAAAAAACTAGGAGCTGGTTCCTTGAAAGAATTAACAAGATTAATAAACCCCTGGCCAGACTTATCAAAAAGAAAAGAGAAATGACCCAAATCAACAAAATCATGAATGAAAGAGGAGAGATCACAACCAACACCAAAGAAATACAAACAATTATAACATATTATGAGCAACTCTATGCCAGCAAATTAGATAACCTGGAAGAAATGGATGCATTCCTAGAGATGTATCAACTACCAAAACTGAACCAGGAAGAAATAGAAAACCTGAACAGACCTATAAGCACTAAGGAAATTGAAGCAGTCATCAAAAATCTCCCAACAAACAAAAGCCCAGGGCCAGATGGCTTCCCAGGGGAATTCCACCAAACATTTGAAGAAGAATTAATACCTATTCTTCTGAAATTGTTCCAAAAAATAGAAATGGAAGGAAAACTTCCAAACTCATTTTAGGAGGCCACCATTACCTTGATCCCCAAACCAGAAAAAGACCCCATCAAAAAGGAGAATTACAGACCAATATCCTTGATGAACATGGATGCAAAAGTTCTCACCAAAATACTACCAATAGGATCCAACAGTACATTAAAAGGATTATTCACCATGACCAAGTGAGATTTATCCCTGGGCTGCAAGGTTGGTTCAACATCTGCAAATCAATCAACGTGATACAATACATTCACAAAAGAAAGAACAAGAATCATATGATCCTCTCAATAGATGCAGAAAAAGCATTTGACAAAGTACAGCATCCTTTCTTGATCAAAACTCTTCAGAGTATAGGGATAGAGGGCACATACCTCAATATCATAAAAGCCATCTATGAAAAACCTACAGCGAATGTCATTCTCAATGGGGAAAAACTGAGAGCTTTCTCCCTAAGGTCAGGAACGCGGCAGAGATGTCCACTCTCACCACTGCTATTCAACATAGTATTAGAAGTCCTAGCTACAGCAATCAGACAACAAAAAGAAATCAAAGGCATCCAAATTGGCAAAGAAGAAGTCAAACACTCACTCTTTGCAGATGATACGATACTTTATGTGGAAAACCCAAAAGACTCCACCCCAAAACTGCTAGAACTCATACAGGAATTCAGTGAAGTAGCAGGCTATAAAATCAGTGCACAGAAATCAGTGGCATTCCTATACGCCAACAACAAGACAGAAGAGAGAGAAATTAAGGAGTTGATCCCATTTACAATTGCACCCAAAACCATAAGATACCTAGGAATAAATCTAACAAAAGAGGCAAAGGATCTGTACTCAGGAAACTATAAAATACTCATGAAAGAAATTGAGGAAGACAAAAAGAAATGGAAAAATGTTCAATGTTCATAGATCGGAAGAACAAGTATTGTGCAGATGTCAATGCTACCTAGAGCAATCTACACATTCAATGCAATCCCCATCAAAATACCATCCACTTTTTTCAAAGAAATGGAACAAGTAATCCTAAAATTTGTATGGAACCAGAAAAGACCCCGAATAGCCAGAGGAATGTTGAAAAAGAAAAGCAAAGCTGGCGGCATCACAATTCCGGACTTCCAGCTCTATTACAAAGCTATCATCATCAAGACAGTATGGTACTGGCAAAAAAACAGACACATAGATCAATGCAACAGAATAGAGATCTCAGCAATGGACCCTCAACTCTATGGTCAACCAATCTTTGACAAAGCAGGAAAGAATGTCCAATGGAAAAAAA
Organism: Zalophus californianus; assembly: GCF_009762305.2. Lineage (NCBI taxonomy): Eukaryota > Metazoa > Chordata > Mammalia > Carnivora > Otariidae > Zalophus > Zalophus californianus. The sequence goes on from NC_045599.1 coordinate 107,871,988, forward strand.
GACAGTCTCTTCAACAAATGGTGTTGGGAAAATTGGACAGCCACATGCAGAAGAATGAAACTGGACCATTTCCTTACACCACACACAAAAATAGACTCCAAATGGTTGAAAGACCTAAATGTGTGCCAAGAGTCCATCAAAATCCTAGAGGAGAACACAGGCAGCAACCTCTTCAACCTCAGCTGCAGCAACTTTTTCCTAGTAACATCGCTAAAGGCAAGGGAAGCCAGGGCAAAAATGAACTATTGGAATTTCATCAAGATAAAAAGCTTTTGCACAGCAAAAGAAACAGTCAACAAAACCAAAAGACAACTGACAGAATGGGAGAAGATATTTGCAAATGACTTATCCAATAAAGGGCTAGTATCCAAAATCTATAAAGAACTTATCAAACTCAACACCCAAAGAACAAATGATCCAATGAAGAAATGGGCAGAAGACAGGAACAGACATTTTTCCAAAGAAGACATCCAAATGGCCAAGAGACACATGAAAAAGTGCTCAACATCGCTTGGCATCAGGGAAATCCAAATCAAAACCTCAATGAGATACCACCTCACACCAGTCAGAATGGCTAAAATTAACAAGTCAGGAAATGACAGGTGTTGGCAGAGATGTGGAGAAAGGGGAACCCTCCTACACTGTTGGTGGGAATGCAAGCTGGTGCAGCCACTCTGGAAAACAGTATGGAGGTTCCTCAAAAAGTTGAAAATAGAGCTACCATACGATCCAGCAATTGCACTACTGGGTATTTACCCCAAAGATACAAATGTGGGGATCTGAAGGGGTACGTGCAACCTGATGTTTTTGGCAGCAATGTCCACAATAGCCAAACTGTGGAAAGAGCCAAGATGTCCTTCGACAGATGAATGGATAAAGAAGTGGTATATATATATACAATGGAATATTATACAGCCATCAAAAGGAATGAGATCTTGCCATTTGCAACGACGTGGATGGAACTGGAGGGTGTTATGCTGAGTGAAATAAGTCAATCAGAGAAAGACATGTATCCTATGACCTCACTGATTTGAGGAATTCTTAATCTCAGGAAACAAACTGAGGGTTGCTGGAGTGGTGGGGGGTGGGAGGGATGGGGTGGCTGGGTGATAGACATCCGGGAAGGCATGTGCTATGGTGAGCGCTGTGAATTGTGTAAGAGTGTTAAATCTCAGGTCTGTACCTTTGAAACAAATAATACATTATATGTTAAAAAAAAAAAGAAGAAGAAGAAGAAGATAGCAGGAGGGCAAGAATGAAGGGGGGGAAACTGGAGGAGGAGACGAACCATGAGAGATGATGGACTCTGAAAAACAAACTGAGGGTTCTAGAGGGGAGGGGGTTGGGGGATGGGTTAGCCTGGTGATGGGTATTAAAGAGGGCACGTTCTGCATGGAGCACTGGGTGTTATACACAAACAATGAATCATGGAACACTACATCAAAAATTAATGATGTAATGTATGGTGATAAACATAACAATAAAAAATTTTAAAGAGAAAAAATTAACAAAAAATAAAAATAAAAAATAGAAAAAATAGAAAGTCACTTCAAACATAAATATAGGTAAGTTGAAAGCAAAAGGATAGGAAAAAGACATCATGAAAACATTTTTTAAAGCAGAAGGGGCTATATTTAATATAAGACAACATAGACTTCAGGGCATAAAAAATTACAAGACGTAGAGAGGGATATTACATAATCATTAGAAGATCAATCCACCAAGAAGACACAGCAATGCTAAATGCAGATATACCAAACAACAGGGTTGCAAAAACATGAAGTTAAAACTGACACAGTTGAAAGGAGAAATGGGCAAATACATCATTATAGCTGAGGACCTCCACATCCTACTCTCAACTAATAGAAGTATTAGGCAGAAGACAGCAAAGAAGAATTTAACACCACCAACGATATCTAATTGAAATATATAGAACATTCCTCCCAACAAGAGTACTCTTTTTTTTTCCTGTTGGTTGAAATTATTATATTAGTTTAGGTTGTAATATTATAGTCAGTTATCTAAGAAATTTGGGTGAAGATAAAAATGAGAGTAGATGAATCTTTTCCAAAGCTAGTATTTTTTACTTTATGCCACAGTTTGCTTGGTGTTTTGATTTGGGAGATGCCTCTGAAAGGAGAATGAGCACTGGGTGTTATATGCAACTGATGAATTATTGAACTCTACATCTGAAACTAATAATGACTAATGATATGTTGGCTAACTGAATTTAAATTAAAAAAAAGAGAAAACGATGCTCAAGAGGTTATTGAATTGGGGTTTTTACCCAGAGCATTAACAGTAATCACTGGTTCTTTTTTATAATTTTTTTGAGTATAGTTGACACACAATTTTACATTAGTTTCAAGTGTACAACTGAGTGATTTGACAAGTTTATACATTATGCTATGTCCGCAACAAATATAACACACATTCTTTTCAAGTGTCCATGGAATATTCTCCAAGACAGACCATATCCTGGGACATAAAACAAACCTTAGAAAACTTAAAAGAATTTAAGTCACACAGAGTATATTTTCTTACCATAATGAAATCAAACTAGAAACCAATAAGAGAAGGACAAGAAAATCTTCAAACATGTGGAAATTAAGGATGTTTTAAAACCTCTCCTATCATATCTCTCCTCCCACATCACCTCAATAGATTGTTAATATAAAATTGTTCTGTCCCTCACTTATCCATATATTTGTCTTACAATATCTGAGGATATTAAGCAAAAGAAGAAAAAGCACATAAAAGTGAAATTACATCTCCAATCTGAAAAACTTTCTTATCCTCTTGTTTCAGGAAAAGTGGAGGGCACTGATGAACCCCCAAACCTGTAGCCTCTGCCTAAGCTATGCCTGCAGACTCCCAAGTAATTTAGGATTATCAATTTATTCAGCTAAGATTTTAGGCATCAGGGGTAAACTTGCCCTCTCCTCAGTTGCCTACTTCCTTCCGACAACACACAACCTTCAGGCACATAAAGCAAGGGAGGAATGGGTCCACTGGGCAGTGGTGTGATGATCTGTAATCATGGGGTAATTTCAGTAGAAAATTGCACTCTTCCCTTTTTCAGAGACAAGAAGTAGTGCATGAATCCAGCAGAAATGGTCCACTCCTGCCCCTTGAAAACTTGGGCCTGTTTAGTCAAGACTTCAATCTGTTCTACTCAAATTAAAGGGCCTCTGAGTGACTTTAATCAAAACACTGATGGACAGCAAAAGAGCCCAGACAGCAATGCCCTTTTCACTTGGGTCTCAGAGCTGAAGGAGAGAAGCCAGTGAAAACAAGATTGTGGTGTTTACAGAGGTGAGACTGACAAAAGCAGGGCAGGTGGGGCTTCAACTGTTTCTTCTGGCAGGTACTGAAATGGTGTAGAGGCAGTCAAACACACTGCAGTTGCAAGTAGAGAGCTCCCATTTTGTTTGCAAACACAGATGCTGCCTCTGACCTTGGCTTCTTTAGTCAGTCTTTATATCCCATTGGCTCTTATATGGAAAACAGCTACCTGGTTCTAACAGTTATGCTTTGATGGAAAGACAAGTGCTAGTTCCACTATTTAAATGCATTATTCTGCCCTTCACTGGCTCCCTGATACTCTTGGAATAAAGCTGAAATTCCTTACTTTGGCTTACAGACAATCCCTCATGAGCCACCCACACCTATTATGTACCTTCAGCTTCATCTCTTACCAACCTTCCCCTCTGTTCTCCACTGCAGTCAGAATGAACTTCTGCCAGTTCCTCCACTGCATCATGTTCTCTTCACCCCTTGGCTTTTGCCTGTTTTGTTATATTTAGCACACACTTCTGCCTCTCTACCTGGTTAACTCTTACTCACAATTTAAGTTATGATGGCCACGTTACATAGTATAAGCACCATGTAACAAGCTTATTTTCAGTAACAAGCCTGGCTCTCAGATGCTAACTCAGAGACAGAGAACATAAAAAAATCCTAGGAAGGGAAAACCATTGTAGGTCTTCCAGTATTAAAAGCCCAAGAAATGTGTTTTAGGCTTTGGATTTAGCGCTTTCAGTGGCATCCAATGGATTGTTACAAAGAGGATTGAGATACAGTAAGTTGTGAGCTGGGCTAGATCCTTCTAGGATGTTTTCTAATGCAGAGCTTAAGATTCCAACATCTTCATTGTTTTCCAAATTTTAGTTTCACTAACTGTGCACATACTCTAAAGAATTACATTTATGCTGACCTTTATCAACAAGCCAGTGTGCCCCATTGCAATCAAAATGCATTCTGAGTGGTTTCATGGCAACATCTGAGGCTGTTAGGCAGATGAAGAAGCTATAAAATAATCTATGCCCCCCCTCCCAAATAATTAATCCAGGGAGAAGACAGCCTCAGGGATTTGAGAGTTGTTCTTATCAGGATGGGACTGGAGCACCTGGATTTTCTGGTGGAGAGAAGAATCAGAGAGCTGGCTTTTTTCCCCCCACAGCCTTGGACTTGAGACTTCTCTTTTGTCCTTCATTTCCCCAGTGGCAAAATGCAGGGAAAGCCCCAGATAAACTTCATATTCCTTTCCAGGCCCAACATTCCACGACTAAAACATTAACTTGGTCCAGTAACTTGCTTTCCCTGTGTGCCCCTAGAAAAGCTAAACTAAAGAGAAATTACCACAAGAACATCCAAACAAAGATGCAATTTGTCTTTGGGTAGACAGAAAGTTCTGTTCAAAGAAGAATTTTCTATTTTCTCCTCAAGTGGCTCTCCACAAGAGCCATGTTTATGTTTCATTAAGGCTTTGGGTCAGATACAGACAGAAGAGAAGCTATCCCTTGCTTACACAGGCTGTCGCATTCTTCACACAAGACCTTAGGAAAAGTATAGACCCTGAAATCTCCAGATGGTTTACCATCTTATCTAGAATTAAATAAATGAACTAAGTAAAGTTTGTGCTCTGTAAAAATTCCTATTAGCATGCTGGTAAAGACAGAAGCAAAACTATTTACAAATAGATTGTTAAGCCAGAAAATTTTCAATAATCAAAGAGAAACAATGTTTTGCAGTTATTTAAACTCAGCATCACACTGGCTAAAAGGCTACTAGCCAGTGTCTGGAAACTCAATACCTCCTACTTTTAATAATGTTTTTGGATCTTCCTGTAGGTCTAGAGTATGTAAATGAGCATCAATCAATTTGCATTTCTACCACTGAGACACTAAGATGTCTGTAGGTGTATCAGAAGAAGGATACCTTGATAGATTGTGTAGATTAGCTTTTCTCCAAGTAAGGGTCCATGAGGGAATCATCTATGATTTATAACTGCACTGCCTGGGATCACCTTAATCATCTCTTCCCATGCAAAAATGAAAATCACCTGAGAAATTAGAAGATGTCGAGGGAAGAAAAAGAAGGGATGCGGGGTGGGGGGGGGGGGGAAGAGTATCCAAACACAGCCAGGATGCACATATAGTCTCCTGTTTATTTTAATTGAATGGTTTGTGTCTTTGGGCTATCTCGTTATTCTCCCCAGAGCAGAAATGTTGAATGAAGGCACAAACCTCCTTAACCTTTGAATGCTGAAATCAATAATCTGCAATACATCTAAGCTAATTTTTTGTCAATACATCTCTCAAAATGCTGTGTTTTGTAGCTGGGGACCTTGAGGGTTGCAGTAAGAACTACCATGTCCACATCAGGATGATATCTGGGATTTGCCTTGTTGGTTTTTAGAACCTTCTAATGTGAAATAAGTTATTGACATTTATATAGAACATGGTTTTCCAGTGGGGTTAATTATCTGTTATTTTAGTTGAGAATACATTTGCACCTTTTCTTTTTCCATGACTCTAGTACATGCCATGAATAAAGAGAGACAGGCAGGCACCCACCTCACCATTCCTTCTCATAAACCTACCCTGAAAAGTAGGAATGTGGCCCATACTGAGGAAGTAGGAAGAGGTTCCTTGAGCCCCAAACTGACTTTATTCACTTAGCGACTAATTCATAGTAGGCACCGAAAAGTGTTTGTTGAAAAATTTTTTATGGCCCTGACCTTTCAGAGTCAGCCTTTGCTTGCTAAATATATATATGCTGTATGTATTACACATGTGTATGTACACATGTGTATGCATAAATGTATATAGATGTCCATTACACACACATACTCATTGTATTTACAAAGTATCTCAGCAAGAAAGTAGGACACTTGCCTGTTTATCTTGCAAAAGGAAAGAATGGGACAATAAAGTATTTACCAGTTACAGAGAAATGATTGGAAGACAAGGACCAGGAGTCTGTGTCTCCATGAAAACCCCATTAGAGTAGCCTCTTTGTGTGTCCCCCGCTAAGGCCCCAGTATGTGAAACAGTACCTAGAATAAAGCAGGTGCTTGGCAAGTGTTTGGTGGTTACCTGGATAGATGCACAGGTGCAGAAGAGGATGAGGGAACAGTCAGCACAAGTAGGAGAAAGAGGAGAATCACTGTGAGTTTTCTGTGAATGGCCTCCATGTAGAGCAGAGAGTACTTAAACACTAAACAAGACCACCCCTGTGCTCACATAACACAGGGCCAGCCATTCAAATGGCTGTGTCCCATGCTTTCGGATGAGCCTCTTCTCAACCAGGAGAAGACTTTTGTGTTTGGTGCAATGCATCCAAACCACAATGTCCAAATGTGAAAGAGCAGGTCCCTATCATGCTGTCTCATCTCACTGACATCTCCTCCCCTACATCAAATTGAACCACTGTATCTCACTGCTGACCCCTCTGACAACCAGATTCTACTGATGTGCTCTGAAGAGGAGAAGCCATCCCATTGCTAAATATGCCCTCTTAATTCAGCCATTGCAGGTCCAATGGCAGCCATTTAACCAGATGCTGCTTACAGTATTGGCTTCACCCCCAGCCCACTAGACTTGCTGTACATTAGGCTTTGTTACTTAATGAGCCCAAATCTCCCAAGTAAGGGGAGCAGAAAAGGTGGAAATTGTTGCACCAACTTCAGATTTCCACCAAATAGCATGCCATTGCTCAGGTGGACCTGTTCAGTGAAGAACCTTTCTAAAAGACTATTTCTCAAAAATGTCACCCTGGCCACAGGCATAGCCATCACCTAGATGGCAGTTAACAATTCAGATGCCCATACTCCATTGTCAGCGATTCAGGTAATGGGTCTAGTGTAGGGCCAAGAAGTCTGCATTAACAACCACCCTGGAAAAATCACAAGCTCACTACAGTTGGAGACCTTCTAATTCAAAAACAAATATCCTTCCCTCCTATTCCCTAGGAATCTCACACACACACCCTTGGTTTTCACTGACAATGGAAGGAAGAGTGCTCTCTGGATAGGGTAGTCAAGAAAAAGCATTAAAAAAAAAAAGAAAAGAAAAAGCATTAAGTCAATATGTATTTGGGGTGTATCTGCTGTGTGATGGGCAGTACAAGGTGGTAGGTAAGCTGTGTCCTCTGGCATGAGACTGTCTGAATTTTAACCCCAGCTCTGCCATTTACTGACCATATGACCTTGGGCATATTAATCCTTTCACACTTTACTTCCCTGTTTGTCAAATGGGGATGGTATCCATAGCACCTGTCTCATGGGGTTGTTAGGATTCAGTTAAGACATGTGGACTGTTCAGAACAGCCCAAGATAAGTACTCCCTAAGAGCTTACTGTTATTAATATGTCGTGGGAACTGAGGGTCATCTGTGAAAAGAGAGGTACCTCCTTGCCCTCTTCATGCTGAGAAACAACAGGGAAATGGTACAATGCCAGTTTAACAATGTACTAACTAAATATAAATATGAGCACACAGAGGAGATTACCAGTGGCTATCAGAAAGTCCAAAAACACAATCCTAACAAGAATCTGTCAGGATAGAGTCACCAGAGGCAGGAAGTGTTTGGCAAACACCATGGGGTAGCAAGAAGTGGGTTCTGGGAGTCTCAAGATCAAGACTCTAGTAACTTTCCTGCCTCTACACAAAACTACAGGAAACTGAGGCAGATTCTTCCCATTTCTGAATCTCAGCTGCCTCGCATATAAAATAGGGGCTTAGCGAGGATGATTCCAAAGACCCTTGTAACTGTGGCAGAGCCACCGGACCCTAACAGGCAAGCTCTGCAGAGACTAGGGCACCAGAGCCCTGCTGTGAGAGCCAGAGGCTCCATCCTGGAGGGAGGGCAAAGGAGGGGGGGGAAGGGGATACCCCGGGATCAAAACCAATCTTCATCTTGCCAAAGTTCGCAGCTCAGCACTACAGATACAGTGCTTCTGGTCAAAAGCATTCTTAGAAACTGCACTTCTTAGGAAGGGATCCCCCCATATGATATGTAGTATCGGGCTTATTGTTTGGGTCTGTGTGAACAGAGAAATGCATGTTTTCACACTGCCATTAGTCATGGAAAATTAGTTGAGAATGAAAGGGAGGGAGGAAAGAAGAGATGAAGGGGAAGGGGGTCCAAAGATGACATGCAAGGGGGGGTGGGGTGCGAGCACAAGGAACACAAGGAGATGGATCAGCCAGAGCTCAAGGGATGGCTGTAGCACTGCGACTCAGTAGCTCACTCAGCTGTGCCCTCTCTGTGTCCTTCTCTCCCCCTGCCACCCCTCAAGTCTCACTCTATTGTAACTACATCACAGAGCCTCTCAGTGGCTTCATCACCCTTCATGTATTTCCTGAGTAGCAATAACAGATGAATGACAAGAACTACCAACCTACTTCCAAGGTAAAGACTGGAAACTGCCTTCATGTAAGTGAGAAATTTTTTAGATTAGCCTGTCTGCCGACATGGACTCTTTTTTTTTTTTTTCTGTTATAAACATTACCTCGAGCTGGGAAGAGAAAACTTAGAGTAGAAAAATGGAGTGTTGAGAGCCCGCCTCATTTTGCAGATGGAGAGGAGGAGGCCCCGAAAGAACCACGACGTACACAGGGTCACCGAGTAAAGAGGTGGCAGGGCTGAGAGTTGCACACAAGTCACCTGTCACCTAGCCCTAACGAGACACAGTCGCTAGGACACAAGGGAGATTTTACATTTTCACAGTTATATAGATACAATATGTATTAGTAAAATTAGCATATTGCATCTAAGATTTAGGGACATTACTGCTTAGGGCAGAGCTAAATTATGTATCAATGTTTATAATGTGAATCCATTTAAGGGACAATATTAGGTATATAATGGAACCACTGATATGTGTGTAACTCATGGCTCCTGATCAGATCTTAAATTATTGAGAGACCACATTTCTAGCCCTTCAGTGAAGGGGGGAAAAAGAAAAAAAGGGACCAACAAATCCAGCCAGTCAGCTGGCAAACCTCTGGCGCGTCCTCTGAAAAGTCAGACAACTCACCTTGCAGCACCTCCTTCCCTTCTCTGAGTAAGCTGGGGAAATGAGAGTTGGGTGTTCAAAGGACTCAGACAAGCATAATATTATATATACACTTGACATCCATCTCCTGTATGAAACCTCATTGTTCCTGTGTAACAAAAAGTAAATATTTACCATGAGCCAGGAGAGGTAGAGAATGATCAGCATTCAGGCCATCAATCACTGTGAGCCGTGCTCCCATTTTAATAACCTTGTAAGGGAGGACAGGCAAGGACGGCAAAGACTGGTCAAGAGATAAGAGTTTGTCAGAGGAGTGAAATCACTCGAAGCGCAAGAATATAAGGTGAATTGTTCATGCGTGCAGGTTGTGGAGGCCCCTAAAGATGGGTTTATAAAGTTGAGGTGGAAGGTAGAGTGGTTAGGGCTCCTCAGTAGCAGGAGCACTTGCCCCTCCACTTACCAGCTACAGGAGCCTGGGCAAGATGGTCTCAGCCACACCTAGAAAGGAGGGGTAATAGCAGGATCAACTCCATGGGGTTGCTGTGAGGATCAAATGAGTCAATATGGGCAAAGTATTTATAACAGTAGGGGGAGAATAGAAAGTGCTCAATAAATTTCCCTAGCGGTGTTGGGAGACAGTAGCCTCTCTTGGCTGCAAGAAGATGGCTCAGGGGGGAGGTACCCAATCTGTTAGCTATAGTGCACTCTGCTGTCCAGGAATTTAATCAACTGATTAGAATGCATGTACTTGTCCAAGCCCACACAGCCCCATGAGTGGCAGAGCTAGAACCTGAGCCCAAGCCAACCAGCACCGGGGTCCATGGCCTTAATCATTATGCATGTCACCTCTCTTAAGAGAACAAGTGATCATGTGTAATTTTTTTTATTCTTTCTTTTCCTGCTATTTACCTGTCTACCAGGTATAGGAACTGACTGATTCTCCATGGGAAAGAAAAAGTGCCCAAGTGAGAATAAGAGCACCAAACAAGGGTTAGAAAATTTATGCTGTAGTTTCAAGTGGAATGGTTGAAGGAACTGGAATATTTGGGCAGATAATAAACCTTTGTATGCTGAGGAGAGCTACAGTGAAGAAGGGAGCACAGCCTGTTCGACCATGGTGCAAGACAGAGCCCTACTTCCATTTAGTGAGCAGTTCTAAGGAGACAGATAACAGTCCACCTTCAGAAAGAACTTTGCAGGAGATATCGCATAGTGGCTGAAAACTTAAATTCAATCAGACAAATCCCAGACACCCCCCTCCCTTACTGTACATGTGACCCTGGACAAGTTATGTAACCACTCTTGCCAAGTCCTCATTTCTTTAATATGGAGGGCCTACCAGCACCCACCTCATAAGGCCAATGTTAGGTTTAAATGAGATAAAACATGTGAAAAGGCTTGCATGGTGCCTGGCTTATCATAGGCCCTCAAGGCTTATTGGCTGTAAAGCTGGCCTCGATTATGAGTGAATGTAAATACTGCTCTGAGTAAAGATAACTAAGTCTTTATATTTTTTTCCCCTCTAGAGACTTCTGTGTTTAAAATATTTTTGGAAGATCAATCATTCATCCATCCATCTTTTCATCCATTTAGCAGAGGTCTGCTGAACACTGACTAGGTGTGAAGCTCTGAGGCCAATGCAACAGCCCACTTACTTTCCAGGGAAGGAGGCAAACATAGAAATGCTCACTCAGTTAATTAACTGTAGTTATGTGCTGTAAGGATTAACACCTGAGCTGCAATCAGAACAATTAGAGGGAATGATCTAGATGCAGGGAGAACATGAGGAACTTGCAGGGAAGTGAGTTGGGAGCTAAGTCACCTTAATCGGATTCTGTGACATGTGGCCCTCAAAACCCTGGGTAAGTCACAGAAGGGAGTGCTGAGTCGTGTCTGACCCAGAAAAGCTTCACAAATGATGGCATTTGGGCTACATCATGAAGAATGAGGAGCATTTTCTCAGGAAGAGAAAGGGAAAGAGGCTTTGTGTCATACAGGAGTTTATAAAGACTTGCCGATAATCTCAGATCAGAGGCTCAGATACTATTACTTTTGTTATGAGTGAAAAACTACTAGCAAAAATTAAAGGTAATATCTATTCTTTAGAGATTTTCACTGCAGTGTTCTCAGGAAAAATTAGAAACAACCATAACAAATAAGTGTCTAACATTTGAGGAATTTTAAACTAAATTAAGTCCAACAGAACTTTCTCTATAATACTACAAGTTTATTAACTGTCATATTCTGCAAGAGCCTGTAATAACATGGGAAATCTTACTTCAGTTACTAAGGGAAAATAGGGAGACATAAAATCACAGTTATAGTGTGAGCACAACCATATTATTTATACTTCCAAAAATCATACTTTTGGAGGTGATAAATACATTTACGGCCTTGATTATGGTGATGGTTTCACACATGTATACTCATCTCTACATTCATCAGGTTGTATACATTAAATAAGTTTGTCTTTTTGTACATCACACATGCCTCAATAAAGTAGCTTTAAAATGCAACTAAAAATACAAAATTATAGTGAGAAATGAAAATGGAAATAAATACAGAAAAATTTATGTCAGGGGGCGCCTGGGTGGCTCAGTCGTTAAGCGTCTGCCTTTGGCTCAGGTCATGATTCTAGGGTCCTGGGATCGAGCCCCACATTGGGCTCCCTACTCTGTGGGAGGCCTGCTTCTCCCTCTCCAACTCCCCCTGCTTGTGTTCCCTCTCTTGCTATGTCTCTCTCTGTCAAATAAATAAATAAAATCTTTTTAAAAAAATTATGTCAGGTTTTTTCAGATATAGAAAATTTGATATTTTTTCAACTGGTATGTACTAAGCTTTAAGAAGAATGCATTATTAATTTTGTTGATAATAGTAACAAATACTCTTTCTTTTCTTTCCTTTTTTTTAAAGATTTACCTATTTATTTTAGAGAGAGAGTGAGTGGGGGAGGAGCAGAGGGAGAGAGAGTCCCAAGCAGACTCCAAGTATGCAGAGCCTGACGCAGGGCTTGACCTCACAACCCTGAGATCACAACCTGAGCCAAAACCAAGAGTCCAATGCTCAACCGATGGCACCACCAGGCACCATGCCCATTCTTTCCTTTTAGAGGGAAGTTCCTCTGATCAACTTTACCTGACAGGAAAATCCCCCATCCAATATCACTTCCTCCGCTGAGATGAAGCGTGGCAGCCACCCATTATTCACCCCTTAACATTTGAAGATTTTTTAGAATGAAAAAGAAATTATCTTAGAAGAATCACCAATTAAACCACTCAATATCAAAGTAGTTTATGTAATCAGCTATACTCCACTGACATGACACCAAAGGAGTAGAACACAAGGCAGACAGGTTCTCACAGAAGAAGAAAGCTGACTGTGGAGAATAAGGAGAGAAAAAAATATGTGAAATGATCCAGGGTAATAAACCTCCAGGAACGAGAGAAGGACATCAATGAAGTAACAAAATAAAAAGAAACAGAACATATAATCCATTAGGTTGGTCATCCGGGCTCAAGTTCCCCAACCCTATGTAGGTTCTTCAGCCCTTCTACCAGGCCTGCCCAGTCATATGTTGACCTGCCTGCCATCTCTTTGTGTTGGTCTCTTCTTGTGGGTCTTCCCTCTTGGTTTTCTTATACGTAAAATGCAGGTAATCACTGAATTTCCTTAGCAAGGAACTGATTTACACCAGCAGTGTTGAGAAGTCTTTGCAATCACAAACTGCTCTGCCAGTCCAGAATGAGAACACATAGGCTACCAAGGGGACAGCTGTCAGGCAAGGTGGGAGGTCAAACAATCACCAGCACAGATGTGTCTCTCATTTGGGAGCTGTTGATGATCTTCTGAGACAGGGCTCCAAGTCAATGGAGGTTGAGAAGATCTACTCATAATCAAGGCCAATAAAGTTAGCCACCCCCCCCCCCAGGGAGGAGTAGGAGACCTGGATTTCTTCTGGTCTCAGGAATTCAGCTGGATAGGGATCAAACCATTCTGAACACCTACAAACTCAACAGGAGATCAAAGAAAATAATAGCAACAACTCTTTGAACAGAAAAGCGACCACTTTCTGGAAGGTAGGACGTGTGGAGAAGTGAATCCGTGGTGATATTCGGGAGGATAGATGGTGGGGGAGGGGGCCTCCATCGGCCGCTTCTGGCAAGTGATAGAGCCGCGGAGCACAAAATCGGAACTTTTAGAAGTCGGTTCCGCTGAGGGACGTCGCTCCAGTGGCTAAGCTGGGGGTGGAACCCTCACGGGACAGTGTGGTCTCAGGACCCTGGGGGTCACAGAAAGACCGGGGGTGCCTGAGTGCAGCAGAGCTCCCAGGTATCGGAGCAGGGAAGCCGGCTGCAGAGACGGAGCCGAGGAGCAGACTCTCAGAAACGGGTTGCCATAAACTGTGATTCCCGGCACAGTCGGGCCACTGCTCCTCCAGCAGGGACCCAACAAGTGGCAGAGCCGGGAGACTCCCCTTCCTCCCCAGGGAGAAGCAGTGCCGGAGCACACCGCAGGGATCTGCTGGGTTTGGAGACTCCACACGGGGTCAGGTGCCAGAGATACAAACGCTCGGTCACAGGCCAGGTGAGCACGGAGTGCGGCAGAGAGTGGAGAGATGGGAGTGACTGCTTTTCTCCGGGGGCGCACTGAGGAGCGGGGCCCCGAGTTCTTGGCTCCTCCGGGCGGAGACTGGGAGGCTGCCATTTTCACTCCCATCCTCCAAAGCTGTACAGAAAGCTTACAGGGAACAAAAGCTCCAGAGAGCAGACCCGAGCAGATTGCTTAGCCTGGACCCAGGAAGGGCAGAGCAATTCCGCCTCTGGCAAAGACATTTGAAAACCATGGCAACAGGCCCGACCCCCAGAAGATCAGCACAAACAGCCGGCCAAAACCAAGTTTACCGATCAATGAGAACGGGAGAACTCCAGGGCTAAGGGAATACTGCACGTAGAATTCATCGCTTTTTTACCATGATTCATTAGTCTTTCAAAGTTAATTTTTTAACTTTTTTTTAATTTTTCTTTTTCCCTTTTTCAACTAACATCTTATCAATCCCCTTTTTTAAAAAAAATTTATTTTTCATTTTTAGAGTCATATTCCATCCCTTCATAGTAGTTACCATTATTTTTGGCATATATATATATAAGTTGTTCTCTCTTTAAAATTTTGAGATATAGTTTCTTCTAACAGATCAAAATATACCCAAAATCTCTAGTGTATGGCTTTGTTCTAGTCCCCTGCCTGATCACATTCTCTCCCCTCTTTCTTTTTTCTTAATCCTCTTCATTCTTTTTTCAAGCACCTTATCAATTCCTTTTTTAAAATTTTTTATAATTTTCATCTTTATAGTCATATTCCATCCCTTCATTATATCAACCCTTATTTTATACATATATAAGTCCATCTTTCTTTAAAATTTTAGGAGGCACATTCCTCTAACAGACCAAAATACACACAAAACCTAGTGTGTGGCACTGATCTATGCACTACCCTGATCATATTTGATCTTATTCTGTTTTTGTTTGTTTTGTTCTATTTTTGTTTGTTATCTTTTTCTTTTTCTTTTTTCTTTCTTTCCCTTTCTTTTCCCCTCTTTTCAGGTCTTTTCTGATTTGTTTAGAATATATTTTCTGGAGACGTTGTTAAGCTGTTAGCATTTTGTTCTCTCATTCATCTATTCTCCTCTGGACAAAATGACAAGAAGGAAAAAAAATCACCTCAACAAAAAGAACAAGAGGTAGTACCATCTGCCAGGGACATACTCAATAAGGACATTAGTACGATATCGGACCTAGAGTTCAGAATCATGATTTTAAAGATACTGGCTGGGCTTGAAAAAAGCATGGAAGTTATTAGAGAAAACCTTCCTGAAGAAATAAAAGAACTAAAATCTAACCAAGTCGAAATCAAAAAGGCTATTAATGAGGTGAAATAAAAAATGGGGGCACTAACTGATAGGATAAATGAGGCAGAAGAGAGAATTAGTGATATAGAAGACCAAATGATGGAAAATAAAGAAGCTGAGAAAAAGAGATAAACAACTACTGGATCATGAGGGCAGAATTCGAGAGCTAAGCGATACCATAAGAAAAAACAACATTAGAATATTTGGGATCCCAGAAGAAGAAGAAAGAGAGAGGGGCAGAAGCTATATTGGAGCAAATTATAGCAGAGAACTTCCCTAATGTGGGGAAGGAAACAGGCATCAAAATCCAGGAGGCACAGAGAACCCGTTTCAAAATCAATAAAACTAGGTCAACACCCCAACATCTAATAGTAAAACTTACGAGTCTCAGAGACAAAGAGAAAACCCTGAAAGCAGCTTGGGAGAAGAGATGTGTAACCTATAATAGTAGAAACATTAGATTGGCAACAGAGCTATCCACAGAGACCTGGCAGACCAGAAAGGACTGGCATGATATCTTCAGAACACTAAACGAGAAAAATATACAGCCAAGAATACTAGATCCAGCTAGGCTGTCATTGAAAATAGAAGGACAGATGAAAAGCTTCCAGGACAAAAAAAAAATAAAGGAATTTGCAAACACAAAACCAGCCCTACGGGAAATATTGAAAGGGGTCCTCTAAAAAGAGAGAGCCTAAAAGCAGCATAGACCAGAAAGGAACACAGACAGTATACAGTAACAGTCACCTTACAGGTAATAAAATGGCACTAAATTTGTACCTCTCAATAGTTACCCTGAATGTAAATGGGCTAAATGCCCCAATCAAAAGACACAGACTATCAGATCGTATTAAAAAACAAGACCCATCAATATGCTGTCTGCAAGAGACTCATTTTAGACCCAAAGACACCCACAGATTGAAAGTGAGGGGTGGAAAACGATTTACCATGCTAATGGACACCAAAAGATAGCTGGGGTGGCAATCCTTATTTGAGGCAAATTAGATTTTAAAACAAAGACTGTAATAAGAGATGAGGAAGGACACTATATCAAAATTAAAGGGTCTATCCAACAAGAAGATCTAACAATTGTAAATATCTATTCCCCTAACATGGGAGCAGCCAATTATATAAGGCAATTAATAACAAAAGCAAAGAAACACATTGACAACAATACAATAGTAGTGGGGGACATTAACACCCCCCTGACTAAATGGACAGATCATCTAAGCAAAAGATCAACAAGGAAATAAAGACTTTAAATGACACACTGGACCAAATGGACTTCACAGACATATTCAGAACATTCCATCCCAAAGCAACGGAATACACATTCTTCTCTAGTGCCCATGGAACATTCTCCAGAATAGATCACAACCTAGGCCACAAGTCAGGTCTCAACCGGTACCAAAACACTGGGATCATTCCCTGCATATTTTCAGACCACAGTGCTTTGAAACTACAACTCAATCACAAGAGGAGAGTTGGAAAGAACTCAAATACATGGAGGCTAAAGAACATCCTACTAAAGAATGAATGGGTCAACCAGGAAATTAAAGAATTAAAAAACTTCATGGAAACCAATGAAAATGAAAACACAACTGTTCAAAATCTTTGGGATGCAGCAAAGGCAGTCCTGAGAGGAAAGTATATAGCAATACAAGCCTTTCTCAAGAAACAAGAAAGGTCTCAAATACACAACCTAACCCTACACCTAAAAGAGCTGGAGAAAGAACATCAAATAAACCCTAAACCCAGCAGGAGAAGAGAAATAATAAAGATCAGAGCAGAAATCAATGAACTAGAAACCAAAAGAACAGTAGAACAGATCAACGAAACTAGGAGCTGGTTCTTTGAAAGAATTAACAAGATTGATAAACGCCTGGCCAGACTGATCAAAAAGAAAAGAAAAATGACCCAAATCAACAAAATCATGAATGAAAGAGGAGAGATCACAACCAACACCAAAGAAAGACAAACAATTATAAGAATATATTATGAGCAACTCTATGGCAGCAAATTAGATAACCTGGAAGACATGGATGCATTCCTAGAGATGTATCAACTACCAAAACTGAACCAGGAAGAAATAGAAACCCTGAACAGACCTATAACCACTAAGGAAACTGAAGCAGTCATCTAAAATCTCCCAACAAGGTTGGGCTGCAAGGTTGGTTCAACATCCACAAATCAATCAACGTGATACAATACATTCACAAAAGAAAGAACAAGAATCACATGATCCTCTCGATAGATGCAGAAAAAGCATTTGACAAAGTACAGCATCCTTTCTTGATCAAAACTCTTCAGATTATAGGGATAGTGGGTACATACCTCAATAACATAAAAGCCATCTATGAAAAACCTACAGCGAATATCATTCTTAATGGGGAGCTTTCCCCCTGAGGTCAGGAATGGGGTAGGGATGTCCACTATCACCACTGCTATTCAACATAGTATTAGAAGTCCTAGCCAAAGCAATCAGACAACAAAAAGAAATCAAAGGCATCCAAATCAGCAAAGAGGAAGTCAAACTCTCACTCTTTGCAGATGATATGATACTGTATGTGGAAAACCAAAAAGACTCCACCCCAAAACTGCTAGAATTCATACAGGAATTCAGTAAAGTAGCAGGCTATAAAATCAATGCACAGATATCAGTGGCATTCCTATACACCAACAACAAGACAGAAGAGAGACAAATCAAGGAGTTGATTCCCATTTACAATTGCACCCAAAATCATAAGATACCTAGGAATAAATTTAACCAAAGAGACAAAGGATCTGTACTCAGAAAACTATAAAATACTCATGAAAGAAATTGAAGAAGACACAAAGAAATGGAAAAATGTTCCATGCTCATGGATTGGAAGAACCAACACTGTGAAGATGTCAATGCTACCTAGAGCAATCTACACATTCAATGCAATCCCCATCAAAATACCATCCACTTTTTTCAAAGAAATGGAACAAATAATCCTAAAATTTGTATGGAACCAGAAGAGACCCAGAATAGCCAGAGGAATACTGAAAAAGAAAAGCAAAGCTGGCGGCATCACAATTCCGGACTTCCAGCTCTATTACAAAGCTGTCATCATCCAGACAGTATGGTACCAGCACAAAAACAGACACATAGATCAATGGAACAGAATCGAGAGCCCAGATATGGACCCTCAACTCTACGGTCAACTCATCTTTGACAAAGCAGGAAAGAATGTCCAATGGAAAAAAGACAGTCTCTTCAACAAATGGTGTTGGGAAAATTGGACAGCCACATGCAGAAGAATGAAACTGGACCATTTCCTTACACCACACACAAAAATAGACTCCAAATGGTTGAAAGACCTAACGTGAGACAGGAGTCCATCCAAATCCTAAAGGAGAACACAGGTAGCAACCTCTTCAACCTCAGCCGCAGCAACTTCTTCCTAGAAACATCGCCAAAGGCAAGGGAAGCCAGGGCAAAAATGAACTATTGGGATTTCATCAAGATAAAAAGCTTTTGCACAGCCAAAGAAACAGTCCACAAAACCAAAAGACAACCAACAGAATGGGAGAAAATATTTGCAAATGACATATCAGATAAAGGGCTCATATCCAAAATCTATAAAGAACTTATCAAACTCAACACCCAAAGAACAAATGATCCCATCAAGAAATGGGCAGAAGACATGAACAGACATTTTTCCAAAGAAGACATCCAAATGGCCAACAGGCACATGAAAAAGTGCTCAACGTCGCTCGGCATCAGGGAAATCCAAATCAAAACCTCAATGAGATACCACCTCACACCAGTCAGAATGGCTAAAATTAACAAGTCAGGAAACGACAGATGTTGGCGGGGATGCGGAGAAAGGGGAACCCTCCTACACTGTTGGTGGGAATGCAAGCTGGTGCAACCACTCTGGAAAACAGTATGGAGGTTCCTCAAACAGTTGAAAATAGAGCTACCATACGATCCAGCAATTGCACTACTGGGTATTTACCCCAAAGATACAAATGTAGGGATCCGAAGGGGTACATGCACCCCAATGTTTATAGCAGCAATGTCCATAGTAGCCAAACTATGGAAAGAGCCAAGACGTCCATCGACAGATGAATGGATAAAGAAGAAGTGGTATATGTACACAATGGAATATTATGCAGCCATCAAAAGGAATGAGATCTTGCCATTTGCAATGACATGGATGGAACTGGAGGGTGTTATGCTGAGTGAAATAAGTGAATCAGAGAAAGGCATGTATCATATGACCTCACTGATTTGAGGAATTCTTAATCTCAGGAAACAAACTGAGGGTTGCTGGAGTGGTGGGGGGTGAGAGGGATGGGGTGGCTGGGTGATAGACATTGGGGAGGGTATGTGCTATGGTGAGCGCTGTGAATTGTGCAAGACTGTTGAATCACAGATCTGTACTTCTGAAACAAATAATGCAACATATTTTAAGAAAAAAGAAAAAGAAGAAGATAGCAGGAGAGGAAGAATGAAGGGGAGTAAGTCAGAGGGGGAGATGAACCATGAGAGACGATGGACTCTGAAAAACAAACTGAGGGTTCTAGAGGGGAGGAGGGTAGGGGGATTGGTTAGCCTGGTGATGGGTATTAAAGAGGGCACATTCTGCATGGAGCCCTGGGTGTTATGAACAAACAATGAATCATGGAACACTACATCAAAAACTAATGATGTAATATATGGTGATTAACATAACAATAAAAAAATTTAAAAAAAGGGCTAGTATCCAAAATCTATAAAGAACTTATCAAACTCAACACCCAAAGAACAAATGATCCCATCAAGAAATGGGCAGAAGACATGAACAGACATTTTTCCAAAGAAAACATCCAAATGGCCAACAGACACATGAAAAATTGCTCAACATCCCTCTGCATCAGGGAAATCTAAATCAAAACCTCAATGAGATACCACCTCACACCAGTCAGAATGCCTGAAATTAACAAGTTAGGAAACGACAGATGTTGGCGGGGATGCAGAGAAAGGGGAACCCTCCTACACTGTTGGTGGGAATGCAAGCTGGTGCAACCACTCTGGAAAACAGTATGGAGGTTCCTCAAACAGTTGAAAAGAGAGCTACCATACGATCCAGCAATTGCACTACTGGGTATTTACCCCAAAGATACAAATGTCGTGATCCAAAGGGGTATGTGCACCCCAATGTTTATAGCAGCAATGTCCACAGTAGCCAAACTGTGGAAAGAGCCAAGACGTCCATCGACAGATGAATGGATAAAGAAGATGTGGTATATATACACAATGGAATATTATGCAGCCATCAAAAGGAATGAGATCTTGCCATTTGCAATGACGTGGATGGAACTGGAGGGTGTTTTGGTGCATGAAATAAGTCAATCAGAGAAAGACATGTATCATATGACCTCACTGATATGAGGAATTCTTAATCTCAGGAAACAAACTGAGGGTTGCTGGAGTGGTGGGGGGTGGGAGGGATGGGGTGGCTGGGTGATAGACATTGGGGAGGGTATGTGCTATGGTGAGCGCTGTGAATTGTGCAAGACTGTTGAATCACAGATCTGTACCTCTGAAACAAATAATGCAATATATGTTAAGAAAAAAAAGAGGAAGAAGAAGATGGCAGGAGGGGAAGAATGAAGGGGGGTAAATCGGAGGGGGAGACGAACCATGAGAGACGATGGACTCTGAGAAACAAACTGAGGGTTCTAGAGGGGAGGCAGTTGGGGGATGGGTTAGCCTGGTGGTCGGTATTGAAGAGGGCACGTTCTGCATGGAGCACTGGGTGTTATGCACAAACAATGAATCATGGAACACTACATCAAAAACTAATGATGTAATGTATGGTGATTAACATAACAATAAAAAAATTTTTTAAAGTAAAGTTAGCCACCCCTAGTGAAAAAAATCACTCATTGAAAGAGATGGAACCTTACCAAACTGAAGGTTTGATTGGCAGGGGTCACTGTGACTCTAAGTGACATTATCAAGGGATGGCAACTGTGCCTTCGTGTCCACATATGTATGTGCTTGACAAAGTCAACCTCATAGTAAGCAGACACAATCACCTACACACCACTCTCACATGCTCCAAATTGTCTATACAATGCCAAAGTAATATTTCTACAACACAAATCTCATTGTTCCACTTTTTAGTCCTATTCAAAGTGTTTTGCTGGGCTCCTATTGTGCTCAGGATAATGGACAAAACACATGGTTTACAAGGCTCTTCATGAATATTTTTTGTATCTTCTGCCACATCTCAAAGCACCCTCTTTTTTTCTTCAGCCACCCTAGGCATCTTTCACATCCTTAAAAACACACAAATTTCTCTCACACCTCAGGGTCTTTGCATATGCTGTTTCCTCTTCCTAGAAACTTCTTGCCTCTATCTGGATAATTCCTCTGAAGAAAACCTTTCTTTGACCTCAGAAACTGAGTTAGACTTCCTTAATATGTGCTCCTGTAGTATCACTCTTTACCAAAAATACATGTTAAATTATCTGTTTTCCCCAAAAGACTATAAATTGGGCACTTTGCTTATTTCTGTATGTATTAAAAAAACCCTGAGAAGTCACTAAATAAACATTTGTTGAATGAATAAAGTGAACATATAAAAATTGCTTGACGTTACAGGATAAGAAGACAAAGACCACCTACTCACCATCCTACCAAATCCTTGATGAAACCAATGCTGATACTCCCTCATAATACCTAGTACAGTTGGCTTCATTTGGTTTCTGATTACTGGCTCTCCCATCATTTCGCTAATCTTTTGTCACCTCCACTTTCCAAATTAGAGACTAAGTAATCAAGCTCCATGCTTTCTGAGGCAGCTCATCCTTCAGAAAATTAACACAGTCTAATCCAATGGTGAGTCCTCATCTTCATCCTCCATCCCATACTTATTAAGAATTTTACTGGATGAATTGTGCTACATTTTTGGATTAGAATCTTTTATTTTACTCTTAGGTAATTAAACGTCCAAGCCTGACCACAAATGTTTTATCAGAAAAGCAGCATCTCAGGAGACCTTTTCTTAAGCTAGATAAAATAGCAAATTATTTTCTACTCTTAAATTATATTGCAACCTGAGTTTATCTTCTGGATTTGGGAGTACTCCAACATCAGACCAGCTATATCTTGGCCATGGAAAGGCTAGCTTGGAGGGACTGGGTAAACCAGTGCCTCTCTGGGTATGGTCCCTGCATGTCCAGAGTGACATCAAAATAGAGACTGAGAGTAAGCACTGAGAAACAGTTACATCAAGTTAACATATCCTCAATATTTTTATTGAATTTTATAGAGGTATCAGCCTCTAACAAATGGAAATTCACAGAAAGGAAACTGATCCCTCATTAGAACTAGTTTGGGAAGTACTGGGATACGCAAGACTAAGAATGAATTCACCAGGAATGTCTTCCATTAGTTCTCTCAACCTCTTACAAGAATCTGTGTGTTCCACAGTTAGTCATGCTCATAATAACAGCAGTTTTATAAGGACCTAATTCAGCCAATTTAGGATAACTCAAAGAATCAAAAATATTGATGGCATAAGAACAAGTCTCTTTCACAAATGTAATTATCCAAGGCTAATCTGCCTAATGAACTAATGTCATGTAGTCACACTCATGATAGTTAATAGCTATGAAGCACCACTCTGTGTATGACAGGCCATTTAAATTATTTATGTGCATTATTTAATTCTCAGAATTCTTTGGAGTGGTATTACTGTAATCTTCATTTTAAGGGTGGGAAGTCAGGACCAGAAAGTTTAAATTGCCCAAGGTCACACAAGTAGCAATTAGTAACATCTAGATTGGAGATTTAATCCCATATCTTTAATAGGAGCCCAGAATCTGAGTTCTTAAAGCCTAAGCCAATACTGTGCCTCTCCTATCCACACTCCTAATTTTAGTCCCTTTCATTGTTATCCATATAAATGACTTTTATCACTCACAAGAAACATCAAAGCAAAAAACATTCAACTTGGGTTCAGAATACCTGGATGCCAGACCCTTATCTATAAATACCTGCACCTGCATGATATTCAATAAATTGCACTCAAATGTTACCATGTATAAGATGGAGACAGTCATGTTGATACCATCTACCTACTTTAACAAAGTTTTTGAGAAGTGTTAAAATGAAATAATGAATGTAAAAATTTTCTGGAAACTGTTAAGAGCTGTTGCCTCATAGATATCACCATTGTTATTAACTTAAAAAACTGAGACTTGACTATGTTTACCTCAGAGGAGATTCAGAATTATCAGATTATTATAGTCTTCTTATGAAATAGACAATAATCTGGGCTATTTAAATTAAAAATTCCAGCCAAGTACTTTTATCAGCCCAGAATTATGCAGTGATGCTTTAGGAGGCACAGGAAATATATTTCCTGCCTTTAAAGAACTTATTACTTTGTTCAAACAATACTACTTACATACGCTGAAAATATAGAAAACCATCCAAGATGATGCAAATGACCAAGGATGGAATGACATGGCATAGACTCAGAAGACAAGATCACTTTGACTAGGAAGGGCTTCAAGAAAGAGCAAGCCTTGAGCTTGGATGGAATCATACAGTAACTGACTGCCAACGGGAAGAGAACTTAGATAGCAGCTCCCACCTTCTGCACATGGGGAAAGTGAAACCCAGATATGGGATGTGACTGGCCCAAGATCTCACAGCACGTGGGTAGAAAAGTCAGGGTCATCTGTTCACAGTGCCTCCTCTTTATCACCTCCACAATATTATTTTTCAATAGAGGCATGTTTACACAAAGCAGTGAGGACTTTTAGACAGGTTGACAGATCTATGGCAGGCTTATTTTCAGATTTTTTCAAAGGGTAGCTTATTTAGCACGCACTTTCTCCTCATGCCAGAAGCCAGCCCTGCCTAAAGAGTTAAAATAGGGAGTAATAATGAAAACTTCAAATGCCTTACCTGCTGAAACACTGTCTTTCGACAAACTGGTCCCATCAGAGTCTGTAAAGACACAGAATGTCTCCAGAGGCTCTTGACAAAGAACATATGATGGCCATATACAACTTGCCACTGTTCCAAATAGCATTCCACCCTCACACACCCACCTCCAACATCCAAACAACACTCACTGCAAAAATAGGCTTCCAGGACAATTAGCTGAACAGTCTGAATCTAGACATGAGGCCACATTTGCAAAGCAAAGCTGAAGAAGTATGGTCAAGCCAAGGGCAGAGGGACTACAAGCACACCTAAAACTTATATCATCACAGGTCTGGATGGTACTCCTCAAGGTGAAACTGTGGCTATTTTAAGGCAGACCAGAGATCAAAGAGGGGGAGAAATGTGATGTGCTTTGAGCCCCAAGGTATCACTCCTGGTTCCATGTTAGCTTTCCCACATGTGAGCAGTTTAGGAATGAGTAAGAAATGGCTACATATACCCACCAGCTATGCTGTGAATCCTTGCCTGTGGAAAACCTCTTGCTTCTCTGCCCAGGCCACTGGACGGAGGAGAGTGTCCAAAGAGAATGCACTCACCTCTCCAAAGTGGTCTGGTCAAATGGCTAAAACACTAATGACAAATCAGAACCACAACTTCTGCTGAGGCTTTACTGTGTCAGGAGTCTGCTGCTTGTAAAAACATTCCCACCAGATACAGTCAAGATGTCTCCTCAGGCAAAGGAAACAAAAGTAAATATTAACCAATGGTACTATACCAAAATAAAAATCTTTTGCACAGCAGAGGAAACCATCAACAAAATGACAAGGCAACCTGCTGAATGGAAGAAGATTTTTGCAAATGTTATATCCATTAAGAGGTTATTATCCAAAATATATAAAGAACTTACATAACTCAACACCAAAAAAACCCAAACAATCTGATTTTAAAAAGTGGGCAGAGAAACTGTGGAAAGAGCCAAGATGTCCATCGACAAATGAATGGATAAAGAAGATGTGGTATATATACACAATGGAATATTATGCAGCCATCAAAAGGAATGAGATCTTGCCATTTGCAACAATATGGATGGAACTGGAGGGTGTTATGCTGAGTGAAATAAGTCAATCAGAGAAAGACATGTATCATATGACCTCACTGATATGAGGAATTCTTAATCTCAGGAAACAAACTGAGGGTTGCCGGAGTGGTGGGGGTGGGAGGGATGGAGTGGCTGGGTGATAGACATTGGGGAGGGTATGTGCTATGGTGAGCGCTGTGAATTGTGCAAGACTGTTGAATCACAGATCTATACCTCTGAAACAAATAATGCAATATATGTTAAGAAAAAAAAAGAAGAAGATAGCAGGAGGGGAAGAATGAAGGGGGTAAATCGGAGGGGGAGACGAACCATGAGAGATGATGGACTCTGAAAAACAAACTGAGGGTTCTAGAGGGGAGGGGGTGGGGGAATGGGTTAGCCTGGTGATGGGTATTAAAGAGGGCACGTTCTGCGTGGAACACTGGGTGTTATGCACAAACAATGAATCATGGAAAACTACATCAAAAACTAATGATGTAATGTATGGTGATTAACATAACAATAAAAAATTTAAAGAAAAAAAATAAAAAGTGGGCAGAGGACTGTGAACAGACATTTTTCCCAAGACTACATACAAATGACCAATAGACACATAAAAAGATTCTTAACATCATTAATCATCAGGAAAATGCAAATCAAAACCACAAGATATCACCTCACATCTGTTAGAATGGCTAAAATCAAAAACACAAGAAACAAGTGTGGGCAAGATGTGGGGAAAAAAAGGAACTATCATGCCCTGTTGGTGGGTGCAGCCACTGTGGAAGACAGTAGAGAGATTCCTCAAAAAATTAAAAATAGAAATACCCTATAATCCAGTAGCCACACTACTGGGTATTTACCCAAAATAAACAAAAACACTAATCTGAAAAGATATATGCATCCCTATGTTTATTGCAGCATTAGTTACAGTAGCCAAATTATGGAAGTAGTTCAAGTGTTCATTGATAGAGGAATGGATAAAGATGATGTGAGATACACACACACACACACACACACACACACAATGGAATATGACTCAACTATTAAAAAGTATGAAATCTTGCCATTTGCAACAACATGGATGGAACTAGAGATATTATGCTAAGTAAAATAAGTCAGACAAAGACAAATACCGTATGATTTCACTCATTTGTGAAATTTAAGAAATAAAATGAACAAATTTAAAAAAAAAAACAAGCAAAAAAGCAGACTTTTTTTAAAGATTTTATTTATTTATTTTACAAAGAGAGACACAGCGAGAGAGGGAACACCAGTGAGGGAGGGAACACCAATGAGGGAGGGGGAGAAGCAGGCTTCCCGCTGAGCAGGGAGCCTGATGAGGAGCTCAGGGCTAGATCCCAGGACCCCAGGATCATGAACCGAGCCAAAGGCAGACTCTTAATGACTAAGCCACCCAGGTGTCCCAAAAAAGCAGACTCTTAATTACAGAGGACAAACTGGTGGTTGCCAGAGGGGAGGTTGCTGGAGAGAAGGGTGAAATAACGGAGATTACGAGTACAGTTATGGTGATGAGCACTGAGTAATGTATAAATTGTTGAATCATGTTACTGTACACCTGAGACTACTGTAACACTGTATGTTAATTATACTTCAGAAAAAAAAAAAGAGGAAAAAAGGAAATTGTGATGCTGTGATCCTGCTCTTCCCAAAGTACAATGTTACTGTATTTAATATGTTGTGAAGAGAGGGAAATAAAAGAATGTAATTGTTTTTCGGGCCTTCTGGCCACTGCAGCAAATCTGTGCTTTGTAATGATACAGGATGTCATCCTTTTATTTCTCAGTTAAAATGTGGGGGAGAAAACCTCAAGGTAAAGATAGAGTTAATTTTTACTAAACACCTCATTGTCTTGGTAGCTCACCTCTGGAAGGCTGAGAGTCCTGCCAACTAAGTTCAAATGGTCCAAGTCATGAAGGACATTTTCTACATCAGTTTCGTTGTCTTTGGTTATACAGTTCAGTGCTGGGCTTCCCATTTTCCTGGCCGTTTTACCCCTACTAGCTTGGATCTGGGTCTTATTTCTGACCGTGGTCCTAGATGCTTAGGTCAGGAAGTTAATTATGTTTCCTCTCTCTGGAAAATTCCTATTAGTGGGTAGTAACTTTCTTGAGAACACTCTGATATATTTGGTTTTAACAGGAAAGAGCACTGTGATAGATTAGTAATGCCTTCCACAGGTTTAGTGTAGGAAACAGGAATGACAGTATGCTTATATGGGTGAGGAAAAATTCTTTCTCCTCCACCCATCTTAGGTTCTCTGTCTGGGGCCCTATAAATTAGACTGGCAAAAGACAGATTAACAGGAGAAAAGCAAACCAAAGTTTATTAACAGGTGCGTGGTGCTTACACATGGGAGCACCCCATGATGACTAACTCAAAGGGGTACGTAGAACTTGGGCTTATATGATATCTTAAAAAAGGAACAATAAATTTTTAGAGAAGTGCCAAGACAAAGGAAAAGGACTTCAAACTTCCAGGCATGGCAAATTATGGGAAGGAGAATATATAGGGAAACTAATGGTAAATAAGGGCTAGTTTTAGGTTATGTGCATTCCTCTGGTGTTGTCTCTGGGCTGATAAGGGTCTAGAGTTGTCTCCAGTGATTAACTTCTGTCTTTTCTAGTAGAAAGGGGAGGAGGGACACCTTTACATATTTATGTCCTACTTTTAGGCAAATAGGGGGAGAGCAGAGAACTTTTCTTATATCTGCTTCTTCTCAATTGCCTTCAGCTCAAAATTATCCTTATGCCAAAACAGCATGTTCTGGAGTGACATATTCTGCTACTCGTCACGTGGTATACATCTGCCATCCCATTATGGGGACCTCCTCCTGTCTTTTATGCTCAAGACCATGATCACTGCAACAAGCTTTCAGAACAACTGTTTCCAGCACAATAAAGGTACAGTCCATAGGTCTAAGCATGAGTAA
This sequence comes from Zalophus californianus, assembly GCF_009762305.2. Taxonomy (NCBI): domain Eukaryota; kingdom Metazoa; phylum Chordata; class Mammalia; order Carnivora; family Otariidae; genus Zalophus; species Zalophus californianus. The sequence continues at coordinate 107,900,147 of NC_045599.1, forward strand.
TTTAAGACTGTATATACATACACTAAATGCCATGAAATCCTTAATATTTGGATGAATGAATGAGAGAAAGAGGGGGGGAAATGTATACAGACCACATATAGTTCATTAGTCATGTGCAAAGAGAAAAAGATAGTACTTTAGTATTGGAGACCAGGCTTTCTGAGCACCTAGTATTTCTTTCCACTTACTGGATCCAGTCCTTCCTTCCCTGGATCCTTTTCTCCCTCACTACTGGGAATGATATTAGTAGACGTGGTAGCATCAGATTTCTTTCCCCTGCACTTCCTTGTAAACTTTGCCCTTCCCACTTTATCAGTTAGGATGCTTTGACTCCAAATAACAGAAAACCCCAAGTGGCTCAAATTAAACAACAAAGGATTTCTCATCGCATATTAATATTAAATAACATTAGTAAGAAATATGGAGTTAGGATATTGTAAGTTAATTAACGCAGCCTCACCAACATTGTTAGGGACCAAAACTCTTTCCATCTTAAACAAGGAAACCTTTTCCAGAACCCCCAGCAGATGTCCTTTTGTATCTCATAGTCACTGGCAAGGGGACTGGGGCCATGACCAGCTTGGATGTGGCTTAGGCTTTGAGTCATTGTAGGGCACAGGTAAATCCCCCCTCCTAAAATTGGGGCTTTGCCAGCAAAGGAGAATGGGAAATGGCTGTTGGGTAGGTAATACTCCCCAAATGGCAGAGAAATTCATGCTACAGAGGGGAAGTGACAGGAACAGAAAAATGCTCTTATCTTCTGGTTCTCAAATTTTAAAAAGCCTAAGCTGGTCATATGCAAAATATTTAGAAGACTATGAGGTGAATAAGAAGAAAACTCCCCTTATCCTGAGACTAGATAAAGATTACCTGAGTTGAGTGAAGAGGGTAATGATAAAGGGGAATGCAGGAGGCTCAGATGCAAATGGGCTCCCAGACTCTCCACCTTACCTCTGCTTCTTCCCACCTTTACCTCAGCCCAGGCAAAATCTCATCAGGAAGGACTACAGGATGCAGCAGAAGACTATGGATTCAGAAATGAAGGCAGAGTGTTCCACAGCCTCCAGTGGTGTGGAAGGGTTGCCCCCCATCCCAATAAGCACCTCAAAGCCTCAGGAATATGGGCCAATGAGTCTGTGGCCCTGAAGAGGATCTGTGTTAAGAACAAGGGAGGAACTCAGTATCAGAAGATACAAAGGCATCTCAGCAATGCCTAAATGATGATGGTGTGCCCCCAATGCCTTACCAGTGCATTAGTGCTCTAGGAATACCCCCGGCTTAGTTTTAATCCTGTAGAAAGAGGAGAGATCCCAGATTCACTGAGATTAAACTTCACTCCCTTCACCCTCAGGCACAAACCACAAAGTAAATTTTCTTAGCTTAGATCTGCAGCACAATGGGGACACAAAACACAAAGTAAATTCACTTATAGAAAACAAGAGTATATTATGGTTCTTGCACATGAGTTGGTAGATGAAATATGTGCCTACTTCAGATACATTTTCTGCTGAGTTTCACAGTCATTCTCCAACCAATTTTTAAAATAAGTTTTGGCTAGCCTGAAATTCACACACTTAGAGACCAAGCCTGTCTACCTCTCTAAAACTCCCTGACAATCTAACCTAAAGTACGTTCCTCTCCCCAGTATTTTCTCAGCAAACCTTACTCTTTTCTATGCCCTCTCACACTTTGCAATGATACATCCACTTGCTTGTTGAATGTTTATGTCTCCTCCACTATGTTGTAATCTCTACAAGGGGCTCTTTTAATCCTCAACTAGCAGAATGCCTAATATATAGGAGGGGTCAATAAATATTTGACAACTAAATAAATTAGGATTCGACCACAATATCTGTGCTTGTAGCCACTATATCACATTCAATATTCCTAACAACTCTTTGAGATTAAGATCATTTAAAAAAAGAAAGGAAAAAAAAACAGCTCACAGTTGATGAAGTGGAAACCAAGATGAGTTAGTTCATTTACCCATCTGCATGGTGTCAGTAACCATAGACTCTCGACTCCTGATGGTATATTTTTCGATTGCACTGGAGTTGAGTGCTTCATAAATCTGGCATCACCTGAGACCCAAGAAGTGCAGTTTTACCTGAGACAACCCAGCCAGGGAAGAAATGAGTGGGTTTCTGTTCAGATTCCTGTTGGTTACATTGCCATGAATTTCCAAACAAGCCATAGTGTTCCTTTCTAGCATTTCCAGAATGCTTACATAGCTTGTGATTTCAAGATACTCTTTCTATGACCAGAAACTCAGGTGGTCAACAGCCCAGGAGGAACAATGACATTCTATTCTGTATACATTCTATCCTATACCTCCTGCTGGGGAAAATTGTTAATCCCTGGCTGGGCGACTACCCTTTGGAGTATGTGGAAAAGACCACAACAAATTTATGCTGATAAAAGGCAATGTTGCAGAGAAAGAAAATAATGTGAACTCCTGCTGCTCTTGAATTAATTAGAAATGTATTTTTCTTTCAAAAAAAAAAAAAAGAAAAATAGAACATCTTGTTCTTTGCAGTTGCTAAAAAGTTCTCCTGTTCACTTAAAAGGTTAAGTAAAGCCACTTGCATGCTCTTACATTATTTTTTTTTTGAAAAAGCATTACTATTTCGTCAAACTTGGAGAGACACAATTTAATGTTTCCAGACTGGTCCAAGTCTGTGTATCTTCTTTGTATTCTTATTCTTTTTTTAAGTTTTTATTTAAATTCCAGCTAGTTAACATACAGTGTAATATTAGTTTGAGGTGCTCAATATAGTTATTCAACACTTCCACACACCACCCAGTGCTCATCACAAGTGCACTCCTTCCTCCACATCACCTATTTAACCCATCCCCTCACCTGCCTCCCCTCTGATAACCATCAATTTGTTCTCTATAGTTAAGAGTCTGTTTTTTGGGTTGCCTTTCTCTTTTTTTCCCCTTTGCTCATTTGTTTTGTTTCTTAAATTCCACATAAAAGTGAAATCATATGGTATTTGTCCTTCTCTGACTTATTTTGCTTAGCATAGTACTCTCTAGTTCCACCCATGTCATTGCAAATGGCAAGACTGCATTCTTTTTATGTCTGAGTAATATTCCAGTGTGTGTGTGTGTGTGTGTGTGTGTGTGTGTGTGTGTGTGTACACACGCACCACATTTTCTTTATCCATTCATCAATTGATAGACACTTGGGCTATTTCCATAATATGGCTATTGTTGATAATACTGCTGTAAACATCAGTGTGCATGTATCCCTTTGAATTAGTATTTTGTATTCTTTGGGTAAATACCTAGTAGTGCAATTGCTGGATTGTAGGGTAGTTCTATTTTTAAGTTTTTGAGGAACCTCCATATTGTTTTCCAGAGTGGCTGCACCAGTTTGCTTTCCCACCAATAGTGTAAGAGGTGTATTCTTACTCTTAATAACTCTTCATTTTATTATCATTGTTTGGAAAGCCACATTCCAAGATTGATGTTTGGGGTTCTTCAGGATTTGATTTGGCTTCTTGATGTATAGCACTTTTTTCTTCCAGTCTTCATTTAGGGAGCAACTACAATCTTCAAACTGAAACTATTACTAGGATCTCCAAAATGAAATTTTGGGTTATAAAAATTGCTTCCAGTAAGTGGCCTAAATCCAATTCTAACAGTATCAGAGCTACAGATTTTCATTTTTTAAAGAAGAAATTGCTAATCTTTCCAAAATTTAAAAATAAACCCAAAGCAACAAAAGCTCTTAAAAATCTTAAACTTTCACAATTTTAAGAAATAGTCCATGGTATAAAATTGACATTCTTAAAGCCATCAATCACATGACTGATTATGTGTTGTCATGATCAAAAAAACAGTGATGAATCAGTTTTACCTTGTTAAGAATCATGGAACACTACATCAAAAACTAATGATGTAATGTATGGTGATTAACATAATAATAATAAAAAAAAGCAAAACAAAACCAAAAACACTTCTCCCTCCTCCCCTTCCCATAGAGATTTATGCATTTTTTAAAAAGGGAAAAGAAAAAAACCTTTGAGTTATATAAATGCACAGAGGACTGTGGGGTCAATGAAAAACATTCTGCAAAGCTAAGCCATATGTCCATGCATCAGGAAGAGAGAAATCTACAGGATGCTCAGGAAAATGACAATTATAGTTCTAGAGGGATAGGAGATAATTCTGAACTTGGAAAAATTTGGAAGAAGGTAATGGTACTGTATCTGGGAGCAAGACAAAAGGAGAATAAAATTACTAGAGGTAAGGGGGAAAGTGTCCAGAGGGTAGCCATGGAAAAGACATAGGAATGGCAGCAGAGAATATCAGAAATAGTGGCTCAAGAATAAGCAAGTGAAATATTGTAACCTTGGACTGTGGGAGATTACAAAGTTAATTAGCATTGCTCTAGCAGATAGGAGAGATAGTGAAGAACTGGACACTAAACACATTCTGAAGAAAGCAGAGCTGGCATCAGAGAACTACGCCTACTCATGATAAAGGAGATGAAGGTCAGTGACAAGTCTGTTTGAACCAGAAACCAGAGAGGAGACAATGAGAACTATACTCATTTCTCTAACCTAGATGATCCATCTCATATTTTCAACTTGTAAAAGTCCTATCCATCCACCAAAACTTATCTCAACTTCCATCCACTCTAAATGTCTTCCCAGATCCCACTGGTCAAATTGATCTCACCATTTTCAAACTAGGACTGTAGTCTGTCCTGTATTACAATTAATTCTGCATTGCTGATTCACCTCAATTTATCCTTTCATAATTTTATTCCATGCAATAGTGGTAATTTGGGGGGAAGTTTTAAGAAAAGGTTCACATAAATTCGTTTTATACTGGTTGCAATCCTACTAGTGGGAAAGACAATGTGTATGATCCATATCCAAAATGCTTTAAAAATGAGGCTTTCCCTGCATCCAAAATTCAGTCTCTGACCCAAATGACCTTCATGGTTACCATACTTTCAGACCCAATAAGAACACTGGATGGATAATAACACACCTGTATCTTTCTTCATCCTTTGTCAAAACAGCAGGGCATCCACCTATTAATCCTAGAGAACAATCACCACCACCATGTCCTAAAATCACACATTCCTGAGTGCCTAAATGTTCTACCCAATCCATGGTTTCAGGAGCACTAAGCTGACATTTCTCTGGGGGATATGAAAAACAAAACAGCCAACCTCACAGTTCTACCACTTTAAAAAAATTTACATGGAATTACCATAATATGTTATTTATGATTTTGCTTTAAAATAATTACTCACAGGATCTCCAGTATAAATTGATTATCTATGGCATAAAGGAGCCTTTACCTTCAAGAAGAGATTTGTTCATACCATGCCCTTTAAAACATAAATCAATAAGCACATTTTAACCTAAACAGGATCATGAGAAAAATTAGTTTCATTTCAAAGAGATACAAAAGAAATCATACATGTCTCTCAAGGGGAATTTAAGTTAGATGTTATGCACTTCCTTGATATAATTAGGCCAACATGACGGCCCTTTGTTCTGTCCTCTGGATCTAGGCTCTTTCATGCCATCAGCATAACTTTTAAAGCTAATAACATATCAAATGTGTCATATTCTTGTTGACATTTTAGAAAAGACTTCCATATGATTTCACTCACATGTGGAATTTAAGAAACAAAACAGATGAACATAGGGGGAAAAAGAGAGAGAGGCACACCATAAGAGACTATTAACTATAGAGAACAAACTGAGCGTTGATGGAGGGAAGTGGGTGTGGAATGGGCTAAATGAGTGATGGATATTAAAGAGGGCACTGGTTGTGAAGAGCACTAGGTGTTGTACGTAAGTGATGAATCTCTCAATTCTACTCCTGAAACTAAAATTACACTATAGGTTAACTAACTAGAATTTAAATAAAAATTTGAAGAAAAAAAAGAAAAATTATCTATAATTTTACCTTACTGAGATAGTCATCATGTTTATTTTCTTTTTGATATTTATTTTTACAAGATTTTTATAACCAGGAAAATAACGTAATCCCACACAAATTACCTTTCTAAATTCATGGAACAAGTTTGGCTGACTTGACTTGCTTACATTACTCTGAAACTTCAATATCATGATGATTCTTATTCATTTTTCCATAAAGTTTCTTTGCAGTGTTTCAGTTCATTATTATTTCATGGGGTAGTTTATGGGGTAGTTACCAATCAGATCAGTAGTGTGTTTACTATGCATATGTTCTGGTTAATTCACTGACAGCCACTAGTTGGAGAGTTTAGCAGACCAGCATCTTAATCTCAGCTCTCAGATGGTTTAGCTGTGTGACTAGAGCAAGGCACTTCTCATGCCAGCACCAGCATCATCATGCAGAATCCCACTTTTTTCATCTATAAATTAAAGGGGTTGAATTAAATTGTCTTCTTGGTCTAAAATTCGATGGCCCACTAGGCTAAGTAACAGCTGGCTGAGAGACAAAGTTGTTAAGAATGATTCTGCAACTACAAGAAATGTAGATTTTTTGACATTTGAGATTCAATCAATATAATTCACTATATCAAAGGAAAAATGACAGAATACAAAAGAGACAAAATTAAGACCCCTTCATGATTAAAAAAAAAAAAAGAGCTCTCAAAAAACTAGATATTTCCTCAACCTTCTCAAACAACCAGCAAAGAACTGGATGCTGCTTTCATTGACTTACTCTACTTCTTGTCTCTTTTCTATTTCATTGATTTCTTTTCTGCTCTTTATTATTTCTTTTCTTCTGTTTATTTAGGATTTTGTTTGTTCTTCTATATCTGTTCCCTTAGGTGAAAGTTGAATAGTTGATATAAGACCTTTCTTCTTTTCTAATAAAATCATTTAGTGCTATAAATTTTTCTCTAAGTACTTCTTCGCAAGCATCCTACAAATTTTGATACATTGTACTCCATTACTTTTTTTGCCTCTACAAAATACTCCCTCATTCTCCTTTAGTCTTCTATTTTGGCCCATTTGTTATTTAGAAGTATATTACACTGTTTCCAAATACTTGGGAATTTTCCAGAGATCTGTTATTGGTTTCTAATTTAATTCTATTGTGGTTAAAGAACATACTTTGTATAACTTTAATCTTTTTTAAAGTAGTGATATTTGCTTAGTATCCCAGAATAAGATTTAATTTAGTAAATTCTCTAAGAAAAGAGATATGTATTTTGCTGTTTGGGGGTGGAATATTCCATAAATAACAATCTTGTTAAGATTATTTACAATACTTTTTTAAATTTTTTAAAGATTTTAAGTAATCTCTACACACAACATGAGGCTCAAACTCACAACCCTGAGATCAAGAGTCACATGCTCTACAGACTGAATCAGCCAGGTGCTCCTAGAGTACTTTTTTCTTACTGATTTCTGCCTACTTGGTCTACTAAGTATTGAAGCAAGTATTTAAATCTCAAATTATAATTGTGTAGCTGTCTATTGATCCTTACAGTTCTAACAGATTTTGTTTTGTGTATTTTTTAGCTCTCTTATTAGGTGCATAAATATTTTGAATTGTTACATCCTTTTTTTATTGAGGCATAAGTAATAGATCACATTATATTAGTTGTAGGTGTACAATGCAATTATTCACTATTTGTATGTATTGTGAAATGATCACCAGAGTAAGTCTAGTTAATATCCATCATTCTATGTAGTGGTGATTCTTTTTCTTATGATAATAACTTTAAGATCTACTCTCTTAACAACTTTCAAATATACAATACAGTATTATTAGCTATAGTCACCATGCTGTATATTATATCCCCATGACTTACTTATTTTATAAATGGAAGTTTGTACTTTTCAGTCCCCTTCACCAACTTTACCTACCTCCCCATTCCCTACCTCTGTCAATCATCAATCTGTTCTCTGAATCTACGAGCTTGGTTTTTGTTTAGATTCTACATATAAGTAAAATTATAAGGTATTTGTCTTTCTCTGATTTATGTCATTTAGCATAATGCCCTCAAGATCCATCCACATTCTCACAAATGCCAAGCTTTCATTCTTTTTTATGGCTGAAATATTCCATTGTGTGTACGTGTATACCATATCACAGACATATAGATAGATACTATCTACTTTATCCATTTATTCATCAATGAACACTTAGGTTGATTCCATGCCTTTGTCATTGTAAATCATGCTGTGATGAACTACAACTGTTGTAAATTCTTGAGGAATTGAGTCTGCTATCATTATGAAATTACCTCCTTTATCCCTGATGATATTTCTTGTTCTAAAGTTTACTTTATCTGATATTAACATAGCCACTCCAGCTTCCATTTGATTAATGTCTTTTAGCCGGTCTTTTTTATCTTTTTAAACTTTAACCTACTTGTGACTTTATATTTAAAGTAGGTTTTTCTTGTAAGGAGCAAATATTTAAATCCTGTGGGTTTTTTAATACACTCTGACCATCTCTGCTTTTTAATTAAGCTATTTAGACCATTTACATTTGATATGATATTTTTTAGAGGATAGATTGTTTTCTATTAGTACCATCTGTTCTTTGTTCTTTTTTTAATTTTTTTATTGTTATGTTAATCACCATATATTACATCATTAGTTTTTGAGGTAGTGTTCCATGATTCATTGTTTGTTCATAACACCCAGTACTCCGTGCAGAATGTGCCCTCTTTAATACCCATCACCAGGCTAACCCATCCCCCTACCCTCCTCCCCTCTAGAACCCTCAGTTTGTTTTTCAGAGTCCATCATCTCTCATGGTTCGTCTCCCCCTCTGACTTACTCCCCTTCATTCTTCCTCTCCTGCTATCTTCTTTTCTTTTTTCTTAAAATATGTTGTGTTATTTGTTTCAGAAGTACAGATCTGTGATTCCAAAGTCTTGCACAATTCACAGCGCTCACCATAGCACATACCCTCCCCAATATCTATCACCCAGCCATTCCATCCCTCCCACCCCCCACCACTCCAGCAACCCTCAGTTTGTTCCTGAGATTAAGAATTCCTCATATCAGTGAGGTCATGTGATACATGTCTTTCTCTGATTGACTTATTTCACTAAGCAAAACACCCTCCAGTTCCATCCACGTCGTTGCAAATGGCAAGATCTCATTCCTTTTGATGGCTGCATAATATTCCATTGTGTATATATACCACTTCTTCTTTATCCATTCATCTGTCGACGGACATCTTGGCTCTTTCCACAGTTTGGCTATTGTGGACATTCCTGCTATAAACATTGGGGTGCACGTACCCCTTCGGGTCCCTACATTTGTATCTTTGGGGTAAATACCCAGTAGTGCAATTGCTGGATCGAATGGTAGCTCTAATTTCAACTGTTTGAGGAACCTCCATACTGTTTTCCAGAGTGGTTGCACCAGCTTGCATTCCCACCAACAGTGTAGGAGGGTACCCCTTTCTCCACATCCCCGCCAACATCTGTCGTTCCCTGACTTGATAATTTTAGCCATTCTGACAGGTGTGAGGTGGTATCTCTTTGAGGTTTTGATTTGGATTTCCCTGATGCCAAGCGATGTTGAGCACTTTTTCATGTGCCTGTTGGCCATTTGGATGTCTTCTTTGGAAAAATATCTGTTCATGTCTCCTGCCCATTTCTTGATTGGATTATTTGTTCTTTGGGTGTTGAGTTTGGTAAGTTCTTTAGAGATTTTGGATACTAGCCCTTTATCTGATATGTCATTTGCAAATATTTTCTCCCATTCTGTCGGTTGTCTTTTCGTTTTGTGGACTGTTACTTTTGTTGTGCAAAAGCTTTTTATCTTGATGAAATCCCAATAGTTCATTTTTGCCCTGGCTTCCCTTGCCTTTGGCGATGTTTCTAGGAAGTTGCTGCGGCTGTGGTCGAAGAGGTTGCTACCTGTGTTCTCCTTTAGGATTTTGATGGACTCCTGTCTCACGTTTAGGTCTTTCAACCATTTGGAGTCTATTTTTGTGTGTGGTGTAAGGAAATGGTCCAGTTTCATTCTTCTGCATGTGGCTGTCCAATTGTCCCAACACCATTTGTTGAAGAGACTGTCTTTTTTCCATTGGATATTCTTTCCTGCTTTGTCGAAGATTAGTTGACCATAGAGTTGAGGGTCCATTTCTGGGCTCTCGATTCTGTTCCATTGATCTATGTGTCTGTTTTTGTGCCAGTACCATACTGTCTTGATGATGACAGCTTTGTAATAGAGCTGGAAGTCCGGAATTGTGATGCCACCAGTTTTGCTTTTCTTTTTCAGTATTCCTCTGGCTATTCTGGGTCTCTTCTGGTTCCATACAAATTTTAGGATTATTTGTTCCATTTCTTTGAAAAAAGTGGATGGTATTTTGATGGGGATTGCATTGAATGTGTAGATTGCTCTAGTTAGCATTGACATCTTCACAATGTTGGTACTCCCAATCCATGAGCATGGAACGTTTTTCCATTTCTTTGTGTCTTCTTCAATTACTTTCATGAGTATTTTACACTTTTCTGAGTACAGATCCTTTGCCTCTTTGGTTAAATTTATTCCTAGGTATCTTATGGTTTGGGGTGCAATTGTAAATGGGTTCGACTCCTTGATTTGTCTCTCTTCTGTCTTGTTGTTGGTGTATAGGAATGCCACTGATTTCTGTGCATTTATTTTACATCCTGCTACTTGACTGAATTCCTGTATGAGTTCTAGCAGTTTTGGGGTGGAGTCTTTTGGGTTTTCCACATACAGTATCATATCATCTGCAAAGAGTGAGAGTTTGACTTCCTCTTTGCCGATTTGGATGCCTTTGATTTTTTTTGTTGTCTGATTGCTGTAGCTAGGACTTCTAATACTATGTTGAATAGCAGTGGTGATAGTGGACATCCTGCCGCGTTCCTGACCTTAGGGGAAAAGCTCTCAGCCTTTCCCCATTGAGAATGATATTCGCTGTAGGTTTTTCATAGATGGCTTTTATGATATTGAGGTATGTACCCTCTAACCCTATACTCTGAAGAGTTTTGATCAAGAAAGGATGCTGTACTTTGTCACATTTTTTCTGCATCTATTGAGAGGATCATATGATTTTTGTTCTTTCTTTTGTTAATGTATTGTATCACGTTGATTGATTTGCGGATGTTGAACCAGCCTTGCAGCCCAGGGATAAATCCCACTTGGTCGTGGTGAATAATCCTTTTAATGTACTGTTGGATCCTATTGGCTAGTATTTTGGTGAGAATTTTTGCATCCATGTTCATCAAGGATATTGGTAATTCTCCTTTTTGATGGGGTCTTTGTCTGGTTTTGGGATCAAGGTAATGCTGGCCTCATAAAATGAGTTCGGAAGTTTCCCTTCCATTTCTATTTTTGGAACAGTTTCAGGGGAATAGGTATTAATTCTTCTTGAAATGTCTGATAGAATTCCCCTGGGAAGCCATCTGGCCCTGGGCTTTTGTTTCTTGGGAGATTTTTGATGACTGTTTCAATTTCCTTAGTGGTTATAGGTCTGTTCAGGTTTTCTATTTCTTCCTGGTTCAATTTTGGTAGTTGATACATCTCTAGGAATGCACCCATTTCTTCCAGGTTATCTAATTTGCTGGCATAGAGTTGCTCATAATATGTTCTTATAATTGTTTGTATTTCTTTGGTGTTGGTTGTGATCTCTCCTCTTTCATTCATGATTTTGTTGATTTGGGTCATTTCTCTTTTCTTTTTGATCAGTCTGGCCAGGGGTTTATCAATCTTGTTAATTCTTTCAAAGAACCAGCTCCTAGTTTTTTTGATCTGTTCTACTGTTCTTTTGGTTTCTAGTTCATTGATTTCTGCTCTGATCTTTATGATTTCTCTTCTCCTGCTGGGTTTAAGCTTTCTTTGCTATTCTTTCTCCAGCTCCTTTAGGTGTAGGGTTAGGTTGTGTATTTGAGACCTTTCTTGTTTCTTGAGAAAGGCTTGTATTGCTATATACTTTCCTCTCAGGACTGCCTTTGCTGTATCCCAAAGATTTTGAACAGTTGTGTTTTCATTTTCATTGGTTTCCATGAATTTTTTTAATTCTTCTTTAATTTCCCGGTTGACCCATTCATTCTTTAGTAGGATGCTCTTTAGCCTCCATGTATTTAAGTTCTTTCCGACTCTCCTCTTGTGATTGAGTTCTAGTTTCAAAGCATTGTGGTCTGAAAATATGCAGGGAATGATCCCAATCTTTGGTACCGTTTGAGACCTGATTTGTGACCCAGGATATGATCAATTCTGGAGAATGTTTCATGGGCACTAGAGAAGAATGTGTATTCCGTTGCTTTGGGATGGAATGTTCTGAATATGTCTGTGAAGTCCATTTGGTCCAGTGTGTCATTTAAAGTCTTTATTTCCTTGTTGATCTTTTGCTTAGATGATCTGTCCATTTCAGTCAGGGGGGTGTTAAAGTCCCCCACTATTATTGTATTGTTGTCAATGTGTTTCTTTGCTTTTGTTATTAATTGCCTTATATAATTGGCTGCTCCCATGTTCGGGGCATAGATATTTACCACTGTTAGATCTTCTTGTTGGATAGACCCTGTAAGTAGGATATAGTGTCCTTCCTCATCTCTTATTACAGTCTTTGTTTTAAAATCTAGTTTGTCTGATATAAGGATTGCCACCCCAGCTTTCTTTTGTTGTCCATTAGCATGGTAAATTGTTTTCCACCCCCTCACTTTCAATCTGGGGGTGTCTTTGGGTCTAAAATGAGTCTCTTGCAGACAGCATATGGATGGGTCTTGTTTTTTAATCCAATCTGATAGCCTGTGTCTTTTGATTGGGGCATTTAGCCCATTTACATTCAGGGTAACTATTGAAAGGTACGAATTTAGTGCCATTGTATTGCCTGTAAGGTGAGTGTTACTGTATGTTGTCTGTGTTCCTTTCTGATCTTTGCTGCTTTTAGGCTCTCTCTTTGCTTAGAGGACCCCTTTCAATATTTCTTGGAGGGCTGGTTTCGTGTTTGCAAATTCCTTTAGTTTTTGTTTGTTCTGGAAGCTTTTTATCTCTCCTTCTATTTTCAATGACAGCCTAGTTGGATATAGTATTCTTGGCTGCATATTTTTCTCGTTTAGTGCTCTGAAGATATCTTGCCAGTCCTTTCTGGCCTGCCAGGTCTCTGTGGATAGGTCTGTTGCCAATCTAATGTTTCTACCATTGTAGGTTACGTATCTCTTCTCCCAAGCTGCTTTCAGGATTGTCTCTTTGTCTCTGAGACTCGTAAGTTTTACTATTAGCTGTCGGGGTGTTGACCTATTTTTATTGATTTTGAGAGGGGTTCTCTGTGCCTCCTGGATTTTGATGCCTGTTTCCTTCCTCACATTAGGGAAGTTCTCTGCTATTATTTGCTCCAATATACCTTCTGCCTCTCTCTCTCTCCCTTCTTCTTCTGGGATCCCAATTATTCTAATGTTGTTTCGTCTTATCGTATCACTTATCTCTCGAATTCTGCCCTCGTAATCCTGTAGTTGTTTCTCTCTCTTTTTCTCAGCCTCTTTATTTTCCATCATTTGGTCTTCTATATCGCTGATTCTCTCTTCTGCCTCATTTATCCTAGCATTTAGTGCCCCCATTTTTGATTGCTCCTCATCAATAGCCTTTTTCATTTCGACTTGGTTAGATTTTAGTTCTTTTATTTCTCCAGAAAGAGTTTCTCTAATAACTTCCACACTTTTTTCAAGCCCAGCTAGTATCTTTAAAGTCATGATTCTGAACTCTAGGTTCGACATCGTACTAATGTCTGTATTGAGTAGGTCCCTGGCTGACGGTACTACCTCTTGTTCTTTTTGCTGAGGTGATTTTTTTCGTCTTGTCATTTTGTCCAGAGGATAATAGATGAATGAGAGAACAAAATGCTAACAGGTTTACAACATCCCCAGCAAATATACTGTATACAAATCAGAAAAGACCTGAAACCAGGGGAAAAGAAAGGGAAAGAAAGAAAAAAGAAAGAGAAAAAGAAAAAGATAAAAAGATAAAAACAAAAACAGAACAATACAAAAAAAGCAGAATATGATCAAATATGATCAGGCTAGTGCATAGATCAGTGCCACACACTAGATTTTGGGTGTATTTTGGTCTGTTAGAAAAAAGTTCCTCCTAAAATTTTAAAGGAAGAAAGACATATATGTACAAAATAAGGGTTGATACAATGAAGGGATGGGAGATGACTGTAAAGATGAAAACTATAAAAGATTTTATAAAAGGACTTGATAAGATAAGAAGTTGTTTGAAAAAAGAAAGAAGATTTAAGAAAAAAAAAAAAGGAAAAAGGGAGAGAATGTGATCAGGCAGGAGGCTAGAACAAAGCCATACACTAGTGATTTAGGGTATATTTTGATCTGTTAGAAGAAACTGTATCTCAAAATTTTAAAGAGAGAACTTATATATATATGCCAAAAATAAGGGTAACTACTATGAAGGGATAAAATATGACTCTAAAAATGAAAAATAAAAATTTTTTTTTTTAAAAAAAAGGGATTGATAAGATGTTGGTTGAAAACGGGAAAAAGAAAAATAAAAAAAAACAGTTAACAAAAATTAACTTTGATGAACTAATGAATCATGGTAAAAAAAAAAAGCCATGAATTCTATGTGCAGTATTTCCCTAGCGCTGGAGTTCTCCCGTTCTCCTTGATCGGTAAACTTGGTCTTGACTTGCTGGCTGTTCGTGCTGATCTTCTGGGGGAGGAGCCTGTTGCTGTGGTTTCCAAATGTCTTTGCCGGGAGGCTGAATTGCCCCGCCCTTGTTGGTCCGGGCTAAGGAAGCTGCTGGGGTTTGCTCTCAGGAGCTTTTGTTCCCTGCAAGCTCTCTGTACAGCTTTGGAGGACCAGGGCAAAAATGGTGGCCTCCCAATCTCCACCCGGAGGAGCTGAGAACTCAGGGCCCCGCTCCTCAGGGCGCCCTCAGAGAAAAGCGGTCACTCCCGTCTCCCTGGTCTCCGGCCGCACACTGTGCTCACCCGGCCTGTGACCGAGCGTTGCTATCTGGCACCCGACCCCGTGTGGAGTCTCCAAACCCAGCAGATCCCTGCGGTGCGTTCCCGCGCCGCTCCTCCCCGGGAAGGAAGGGGAGTCTCCCCAGCTCTGCCGCTTCTTGGGTCCCTGCTGGAGGAGCAGTGGCCTGTCACCAATCACAGTTTATGGCAACCCCGAGCTGAGAGCCCGCGCCTCGGCTCCGTCTCTGCAGCCGGCTTCCCCGCTCTGACACCTGGGAGCTCTGGCGCACTCAGTCACCCCCGGTCTTTCTGTGACCCCGAGGGTTCTGAGACCACAATGTCCCACGAGGATTCCACCCCCCGCTTAGCCACTGGAGTGACGTCCCTCAGCGGAGCCGACTTCTAAAAGTTCCGATTTTGTGCTCCGCGGCTCTATCACTTGCCAGAAGCGGCCGACGGAGGCCCCTCCCCCGCTGTCTATCCTCCTGAATATCGCCTCAGATTCACTTCTCTGCACGTCCTACCTTCCAGTAAGTGGTCGCTTCTCTGTTCAGAGAGTTGTTGCTACTCTCCTCTTCGATCTCCCGTTGAGTTCGTAGGTGTTCAGAATGGTTTGATCCCTATTCAGCTGAATTCCTGAGACCAGATGAAATCTAGGTCTCCTACACCTCCGCCATCTTGCTCCCCCTGTTCTTTGTTCTCTTTTTCCATCACTCTGGATGACTGTCTTATATTATCTCATGTCCAGTATCTTGGAAAACCATTATTTTATATATTTGTCTACTTTATTGTTGTCTTAGGTGGGATGAAAATCCAGTCTGTTATTCTAATGTTGCCCTGAGGTGGAAGTTCCCAGCATCCTCCAGAGAAACTTTAATCTTTATAAGCAAAAGCTAGAAATAACTTCAATGACTTTCAACTGCTGAATAAACAAATCATGGTATGGTCATATCATGAAATACTACTCAGCAATAAAAAAAATGAACTTCTGATATACATAAAATATGGATAAATATACTATGCTAACTGAAAAAATGTCAAAACTACTTAATATAAGATTCCATTTATATGAAATTCTAGAAAAAGCAAAATTAAAGTGACAGAAATAAAAACATTGGTTGTCAGGCACCAGGGGTGAAGGGAATGGATTGACTACAAAAGGACACAAGAGAATTTTTAGGATGATGAAAATGTTCTTTATCTTGAGTGCAGTGGTGGTTACATAACTCAATACATTTGCCAAAATTCAGTAAATTGCACACTTAAAATTAGTAAGTATTATTTTAAGTAAATTATACTTTAATAAGACCACTTTTTAATGTTTTAAAGTTAACAAAAATGGTGTAAGAGATTTTTCCATAAATATAATAAAAATTAAAACTCTTTGGTAGATAAAGGATCATATAGAGCCATAAGAAAAACAATAATATTACAGAGAAAGAGGGGCAAAAAATAAACAGAAATCTCATGGTAGAGGAAGGAGGCAAAATACTAATTGTTAATGAAAAAGGGATGAATTAAATATTATCAGACTCTTCTGGTAGAAATATGACTTGGCACAACTTCCTGGAAAACAATTTGGATATCGGAACAAGAGTCTTAAATTATTCCTATTCTTTGACCAGTAAGTCCATACATAGGATTCTGTCTTAAAGAAATATTCAGTAATATAAACAGGTACCTGGAAACATGGATGTCCCCAGCACAATTCATTATTAAGGCCAAAAAGAGCATGAAAAAAACTTGATATTTAATATTAAGGAATTACTTTAATACCTTATAATTAATCTTTTCAATGGTATTTTTTAACAATCATTAAAAATTATATTTTCAAAGGATTGCAATGACATGTTAAAATGATCTTGATATACTATTAAATGAATAATAAATAGGACACAAAGATATTCAAGTTTTTTTGTTATTTTTAATGAATTAAACACTGTGTGTGTGTGTGTGTGCGTGCGCACGCTTGCGTGCGCTCAGTTTGTAAGGAAACATACTATAAGGTTAACAGTGTTATTTCCAGGTCATGAAATAATGGATCATTTTTGTTCCTTCTATATCCTTTTCTAAATTTTTCCATCTTCTACATCAATACTGCATTTCCTATGAAGCAAAATAAGATAAATATACACACAAACATCTAAGTATCATAATTCTAAAATAAAAAATAGAAAATTAGTCTGGTTTTGATCATTTTAAAGAAATAAGTGAGACTATATTCTCACCCACTCCTCACCCCATGGGAATAAATAGCATTATTTTTAAGCCTATCCATTTCTTGATAAACCATTGTCTTCACATATAAAACACAGATTGCAAGGTCTATGCTCTTTTGGAACATTTTTTATGTCTTTTACTAACATTTGCTGATTCACAACTATATAGAGATACCATGTTAGACATTGGTGATACAAAGATACAAAGATCTACAAACCCAAATCTCTGCCCTTAAGGAATTTACAATCTATGAGAGATGCTAGTGTGTCAAATTCCAATTGGAAGTTTGGATAGGACATCAGAGAATCACAACTACCCTGAAATTACATGGTGGAAGGAAAAAAACAATACATCCTTCCATTTATTCATGCACTTGTTCAACAAATATTTATGTAACACCAACTTTCAGGCACTATTAAATTTCCTAGTTATACAATGGTTAACAAAACAGATGTAATCCTGCCCTAAAGGTAAAGAGGCAATTAACAAATAGAAAAAGGAAATATGTGACACACTTTGTGCTGTGGAGGAAACAAGTTAAATTCAATAAAAGATGATGAGGGTGTAGGGGAGGAGTATGAACAGTAGAAAAACAGATGAAGGGATCAGGGGAGGCCTCTCTAGGGAGGAGGTATTTGAATTGAAATTAAAGGATGAAAATGAACCAGCCAGGCAAAGAAAGGGGAAAACCGTTAGGAAAGACTGAGCTTGTGCTGTTTATGGTATTGAAAAGCCAATGTAGCTGGAGATGGTAGGCAAATAGGAGAAGCTGGAGATGAGGTAGGGACCAAATCATGCAGGGCTTTCTATTTCTCAACCCTCAGAATAGACTAAGATCTGAGCCTCATATTTTTATTTTTGGCATCTTTATAAGACACTTTGGTAAACATGAATTTTAAGAGGCATTCTAGAAATTAATTGGGCAACTAGATATCAAAAATGCCAATTAACTTGAGCCAGCTTAGACACTCCATTTTCTCTTCATATAAAATAAGAGTAATGCAGAATAATAGGAATATTGTAAAGGAAACTAAAGGCGAAACATGCCATGTGCATAGGAAGTATTATTGTTCTACAAAAAGCAACAATCAGTTGAGACAAAGGAAGGGGTTCTTTTGCATTAGAAATAGAAATTTATTAGCTTTAGTTGGATGTTATTGAATGCCATCAAAAATAGCACTTCAGCACTAATTCAGAACTGTAGGGTGTACTATCAGCATAATTAAAATAAAAGAATCTAAGCCATTTCTCCATCTTTCTTCCTTATTATTGTCTAATTGTTCAGAATGTCTGTCTGTTATGGAGACAAAACAATTAATCCCAGCAAGTCGCAACAATGGGGATTATAAAGCAGGGGCCTGCTTCGTTAGCAACTTGGATATCAGCATAGAAAACATTAAAGAAAGAAGCACAATTGTAATTGGAAATAATTAGATGGCACCACTCTCACTTAACTGGGGAAGATAAGCTATCTGCATTTGCAGGCTTTTTTTCATTTCATGGGTCTTTTTTCAACTGGGCTCCTCAAACTGAATTCCATAAACATCACAGTATCATAGTTGAAGTACTAAAGGGCCTGGTGAACACCAGATCCTTTTTCAGATAATGACACCTATCTGTTGTAAATCCAAAAGAATTTTGTTTCAAGAACTTTGTTTTGGGATGCCTGAGTGGCTCAGTTGGTTAAACTTCTGACTCTTGACTTGGGCTCAGGTCATGATCTCAGGGTTGTGGGATCAAGCCCTGCATCAGACTCTGCAAACCAGCAGGGAATCTGCTGGAGATTCTCTCTCTCCCCCTCTCCCTCTGCCCCTCCTACTCTGTGCGCTCTCTCTCTCTCTCTCTCTCTCAAATAAATAAATAAATAAATCTTAAAAAAAAAAGAATTTTGTTTTAACTGTCAACTGGCCCAGGAAGAAGAGAGGCAAGGGGTCAATGCTTCTGTTAAATACAAATCACCAGAACAAAAAACTCCTATGTCTTTCCTGCTCCATTTCTCACAAATACAGAGCTGTGTTCCAAAACCCCAAGGTCTACCCTTGGAACACATATTTTTTAAAAATAGAAATCATCTTTAATACATTTACAATGCAAAAGGTTTTATAACAAGCATAAAGAATCACAAATATTTTTGGATCTGGAATTGACCATAGTCTAAAAAGCCCCCTTGGTTAAAAACTGAGGCTCACAGAAGAGACTGACATGTCCTAGGTAAAAGCAGGTATAAGAATCACAAATGAAATACAGTTCCTTTGATAAAAACATAATAATCATAGCTACTGCATACTGTGCTCATACCATGTGGTAGACGCTATGTTAAATGTTTCACATAAACTGTCTCATTAAATCCCATGAGGTATAGCAATATGATTTTTATAGATAAGGAACAGACTTATCTAACAGATTTTATGGATAAGGAACCACTCTGGTGTTCAGAGAGGTGATGCAATTTGCTCTACCATGGGGTAAAACAGATTTGAACCTAGTTGTGTCTGATTACAAGACCAATGCTTATAACTGCTGAACAATCCCACTTCCCTATACCAAGGACAAAACATACAACAAATAGTGCATCCTGTATTTCCTTTCACCAAACCAGAAGCAAGAGAAACAGTGGCACAGGTGGGAAAATTAGCCAATTCTTTAGAGCAAGGATCAGCAAGCTACAGCCCACCATCAGTTTTGTTTGTTTTGTTTTGTTTTGAAGGAAGTATAAACTAAAAGAGGTTCTATATTTTTAAATGGTTGAAAAAAATCAAAAAATATGTTGTGACACATAAAAGTTATATAAAACTCAAATTTCAGTGCCCACAAGTAAAATTTATTGGAGTACAACCATACTCATTCATTTATGTATTGTCTATGGTTCTTTTGCCCTTTTGTGGCAGAAGTGAAGAGTTGACAATATACTGTGTGGCCTACAAAGCCAAAAATATTTACTATCTGATCCTTTACAGAAAAATGTTGCTGGGCGCCTGGGTGGCTCAGTTGGTTAAGCGACTGCCTTCGGCTCAGGTCATGATCCTGGAGTCCCGGGATCGAGTCCCACATCGGGCTCTCTGCTCGGCAGGGAGTCTGCTTCTCCCTCTGACCCTCTTCCCTCTCGTGCTTTCTATCTCTCATTCTCTCTCTCTCTGAAATAAATAAATAAAATCTTTAAAAAAAAAAAAATGTTGCCAACTCCTGCCCCCCCCCACTTGGTTCAATAGATGAAAATAAGAATATGAAGAAGTGTTTATATGGCAATGTTCTGTACTTCTAGGG
The DNA here is from genome assembly GCF_009762305.2 of Zalophus californianus. Classification (NCBI taxonomy): domain Eukaryota; kingdom Metazoa; phylum Chordata; class Mammalia; order Carnivora; family Otariidae; genus Zalophus; species Zalophus californianus. The sequence continues at coordinate 107,920,518 of NC_045599.1, forward strand.
AGAGGAAAGAGGAAGAGAAGACTACACAGTAGAGGAAGAGAAAAGGAAAATGGCATGCTTCATCATTTTGTCTATAAGGGTGGAGCGTGTTCCTCAAAAAGAGGAGAGCAGGGAGGAGGGCCACGTTGGTGAGCCTACTGAAATCCTCCATCCTGTCAAAAGAGACCCTCTAATAGAAAATACCATCCAACATATTCATGGTGGCTGGTGGCTCTCAGGCTGGAATATTCTCTTCCTTAGGCCACAGCTTTTGCCAACAAAATGAGTTAGGTTAGCAAAAACCATCCTCTCTTTATACCAACAAAACACAAAGGAAAAACAATAATAATGCTGGGCACTGAACCTTCTTATACTCTCCCTGGAAACCACATAAATTCAGTTCCCTGTGAATGTGTCAGAGAAAGGTGAATTCAGTTGCACAAGAAAGTGATTTGTCCACCACTGGTCCATGCAAACCCCCCAAATGCTGAACTCAAAGACCTTTTCCCAAATACAAGCCAATGGAATGACTCACATACTTGGAAAATGAACTGACTCTTTCATCCACCAGCACCTTTCAGCAAAACAGCTTGGACCATTTTCATTTTACACTGAACATTTTAGAATGTCTTTTGTAAATATATCTGGGCTTCCCACATACACTGCCTAAAGGAAATTATGGTGATGTGCTGACACCAGCATTCCAATCTATGCAATAGCTTTATTTCTCAACATAAACTGGCATCCTGGTTCATATGTTCATCAGTCTATGTTAAGTAGGGAAATAATCACTGTTGCTGAAATTCTGAAACCATTACAATTTTAAGGACCAGATTTTGGACCGCATTAAATTCACCAAAATGACCTTGTGACTTCGAATCTAGGCATCCGGTCTTCCCCAGCAAAATCCTATCTGAAACCATATGTTCAACACAAAGGTATTGTAGCATATGCAAATTTAACATATGTAAGTTCAATAATAAGTGCTAAGAGAAAGAAAGAGACACAGAACTATTTACATAGTATATGTATCCCATCGGCCATTCCACCAAACACATGTACTGTCCACAGCTCAGAACAGGAGACATGAATGTGCTACTTCCCCAGTCCTCATTCCCACCCTTATCTTCAAATGTGAGCATCTCATTATTTTGAGTGTGTTTCTAGTATTTAAAGATACATGTTCTTCAAACTAAATGGTGTCCTAATACTTGATCTGGTACTCATCTAAAAAAAAAGCAGTGATAAGAGCCCACACCGGAGGTAACACAAGCTATACTAGACTTCTTGAGTGATGGCAAGTCAGTCTGTAATATCTGATATTATCTCAAGGTTGTTTTCAGAGACAATTTTGACTAAAATGCAATCTTTGCTTTAGGCAATCATTCTGGTTCCTAACCATCATGTAAGGTATCACTTCACTATGGGTGACTTAACTTGGAAAGTCTACAGATTCAAAATACATGCAATTAAACAAATTCAATCTCATATGGGAATGGGAATGGAGGACTTCATTCTGTTTCAACCAGAACAATGATTTCCCCTTAGGGTGGCACATCCCATACTGTGTTCTGTGAAACATCCATTGTTAGTAGGTATTTCTTCAAAACAGTTTTCTTAAATTTGAAAGTTTTAAGCAATATTACATATTTTAGTCTCTTCTAAAAAGTCATAATGCATATTAGCATTGCTGTGGACTGAACTATGTCTCTGCCTCCCACCAAATTCATATGTTGAAGCCTTAACCCCCGAACCTGAAAGTATTTGGAGATAGAGTCTTGGGAGGTAATTAGGTTTAGATGAGGTCATCAGAATGGAGCCTTCATGATAGAATTAGTGTTCCATATAAGAAACAAGAGGGAGCTTTCCCTCTATCTCTCTGTCAACCAAAAAGGACACAGCAAGAAGGTGGTCATCGGCAAGCCAGCAAGAGAGCTCTCACGAAAACCCAACCATGCTGCACCCTCATCTTTGACTTTTAGCCAAAGGACTGTGATAAATGTTTGTTGTTTAAGCTGCCCAATCTATGTTATTTTGTTATGTCAGCCTGAGCAGGCTAAGACAAACAGGCTGAGAAAATCCTGCAATAAAGAAATCAATTTAGCTTTACAGAAGGAGCATTTTTCATAGGCAGTTAGGAGAAGGTCAGCTGTTTTTGTCCTACCCTTACTCCTCCATGATCCCCAACAGTAGAGAGTACTAATGTAATTGCTCAGATCTGGGGTAGATTGGTCAGAGGTCAGGATCACTGTGTACTAAAGACACAGATATACTCGGAAGTGAGGAAGCTGACCCAAGGCCTATCTCTTGGCACAGGATATAATCATGAACATAGGCACATGGAGAACTTGTTTAAAATGCACATTCTGATTGGGTAGGTCTTGGATGAGGCCCCAGATACTGCATTTCTAACAAATGTTTAGGTGATGCTGGTGTTGCTGATCTGTGGACCAGACTGAAGAATATGGTGTTAGGAACAATTCCAACCATCTTGTTCCCCGTCTTCTCATTTCTTTCTCATGAGGGTTTCTCTGTCTCTAGTAGCCAAGTGATAAGACTGAAAATTAGGGGGTAGAGAGGTCTTGCATAGGCTGCCTTGAGCCTAAGCTGACAGCTCCAATCCAGCTGTACAGGATAGCTCCTGTGGGGTACTATGCACTAGTGTAAGTGGAAGTAGTTTTCATTCTCATTTTCTTTGCCTTCTTCTTACAGAAGAAACACTGTGGTAAAAGTGGGAATTGACAAAACAAGATTTATGCATTCTTGATTCTCTAAGCCATAATGCCATCTGAACATGATCAAAATTCCACTGTGTCCTTTACACAACACTTGCTTGATGATGAATCCCTATTTACATGGGACACCTTTTACCAGCACACTATGGTGAGAAAAATAGAGTTTCTGATGTTTGGAAGTCCATTTATTTACTAGTTTAGGGCATATGTAAGTTGGTCATCTTCCAGCTGATTGAGGAGAAGTCTGAAGAAATTTCCTCTCAGATTTTCCTGTCTCTATTTACATATGGCAGCTCAGATACCACAGCATCAAGGAGTATAGTTTGGAGTTTGTAACTTCACCTTTTTCTCACTAGGAAATCGGAGCATATGCCAGATCTGCACATAAGCAACATGTAGCCAAGATCTTCAATCTACCAGATTAATAATTGCAAACAGAGCAGTGCAGGGGGTCCTCTCTGTCACTGCCCAGAGTAAAAAACTGACCTCCCAGCACATGTTAAATTCAGCTGGGGAAAAAACTGGCTCTATTCAATGCCCAAATGCTGAAAGAATATTGTGCATATTTGAGAAATTGAATTACCAAAACAAACAGAAGGATATTCTCAACTTACACCTGGCAGTTGGAAATAGTTTCTCTTTGCATTTTTTTCTGTCCATGAATAAGTTATCTTGGCTAGATGATGGTGGTTATTTTCACAGGAAGGTAAGGAAGATGACTGCCCAAACTGCTTTATAATACTTGAAGCATACATGTCTAAGAAGATGGGTCTTGAATATTTCTTATTTTTCATCTATGAAGGCAGACAAACTGTCCAGTCTAGCTTTTTAGGTATAAAGGAACAACATTCCAAAGAAGGATTTGATAAATCCTGCATTGTGGTTTCCAGAGGAAAAAAGTTTTAAAAAAATGGTGATTAACATAATAAAAATAAATAAATAAATAAAAAGTTTTAATGTGCATTAAACTGGGCTGCATGAATTCTTAAATTCAATAACAAAAACAAATTTTGGATATATTGGAGGGGATGGCAGAAATTCTTAATTTTGTGGTCTCCCAGGGGTTATCTTTAACATAAAGATTTGTTCTTGGCCATCTTCCACAAATGGGCTGTCATCACCCACAGCATCCAGAAGGGGAAACTGAAGTGGGTCAAGGTGAAGGTCCTACTCAGCTGGAGTTATACAGCCAAACAGAGAAACAAAGAAGTATGGTTTCCACTTCAAACTCTCTAACTAGCAGAGTGGTTAAAAACAGATTTATCGCACTAACAGGCTCCTGGGTCACAAAGGTGAGGTATGTGTTTACAGAGCTTAAAGACGGTAAGAATGATTTTGTTGTCAATTTCATAACTTAGAAAAGTGAGTACACGATCATCCATTTTCTATTCAGAAGTAACTTGGAGGAAAACCGTGGAAGCATAACAGGAAAACGAAGTTCTTAATAATACCCCATATTCATGGTATCTCTTCTTTACATACAAAGGTAATCCCTGGTATTTTTCTAGAGGTTAATACTTCTATTTAACATAAAAGACATATTTACCTATTTAATAATAATCTATAAGCTTATCAGACTAGGTAACAGAATGTCCAGTTTTAGAAACCATGTAAAATAATTTTTAAATAAATGGGGAAATTATTTTTGTGTATTATTTTTTTCCAATTATAAAAATAACTGGCTACTTTGAGGAATTTAGAAGCTAACCCACTATCCAAGCAAAGGGAAAGAACGTTCCCCTTTTTATACCTGTATGTGTACATGGGTGCTTACATAATTTTTAACCAAAATGAGGTCTTACCGTATATGGAGATGTTTCTTTCTTTTCTTTATTTCACATTAAACTTTGAACATACTCCTAGGAAAATGAAGTAAACAAACATATCTCTATTCTTCTCCTTAAGTAGAACTAAAAATGGGGACTTTATAGACTCCGAGAAACAAATTGAGGGTTTTAGAGGGGAGGGGGGGTGCAGGGATGGGTTAGCCCAGTGATGGGTATTAAGGAGGGCACATACTGCATGAAGCACTGGGTGTTATACAAAAAATATGAATCATGGAACACTACATCAAAAACTAATGATGTACTGTAGGGTGACTAACATAACATAATAAAATAAAATTTAAAAAAAATAAAATCAAAAATAAATAAAATTTAAAAAAAGAAAACACATAAAAAGATTCTAAAAGGCAGGAATGCCTGGGTGGCTCAGTCGGTTAAGCATGTGCCTTTGGGAGGGGGAGGAAAAGATGGTGGAGGAGTAGGGGACCCTATTCCAACCAGTCCCCAGAATGGAGCTGGATATCTACCAGACCACTGTGAACACCCATGAAATCAGCCTGAGATGTAAGAAGATATATATGGATCTCTAGAAACAAAATATTACAGATGGTTGGTTTCTAGGTAAGAAACAGGGAGCCATGATTCTACGGGCACATATCCAAAAATAAACAGAAGGGAAAGGGACCCATGGGAATCCTAAACTGCCAGTGAGCGATAGCCTCCCACGCTGGGGATGGGGCACAGATTCACAGACTGGTAGTGGTGGGGAAAGGAGTTTAGGGAAGCCCCCCAGACTGAAACCTGGAGCGGCCAGGCCATGCACGCAAACTAGGGGCGACTGGCAGTTTTAGAAGCAGGAAGAGCAGAGACATGCCCTGTGCCCCGATCTGGAGGTGAGGATTGGGAGTACTGCTGAGGGGCACACAACCCAGGATGCTGCAGTTTATAGCAGCACAGACAGAAATGGAGATAGTGTGGACTGGAGAGCTCACTGAAGAACAGACTGTGATCTCTCTGATCTGAGGCAGAGGGTTGGAAATTATCTCTTCTGCTCTGCCTCTTGGAAGAGATGCAGAAAGGCGCCAGGGAAAGCCACCAGAAAACAAAAGCCCCCCAAAACCGGTTTTCACTGAGCCCATCGCCCACCACAGGGGGCAGGGCAACTCTTCCCAAACAGGGTTACCTGAGTAACAGTGTGGCAGGCCCCTCCCCCAGAAGACAGGTTGGGAAAAAAGAGGCCAGCAACCCTAAGGTCCCTAGAAAACAGGTGCATCTTGTTTGGTTCTGGTCGATAATTTGGACTCTGTACATTCTCTCAACCACCCCTCAACAGAATGACTAGGAGGAGGAATCCCCAAAATAGGAAAGACTCAGAGACTGAGACTTCTGCCACGGATTTACAAATGGATGCAGATATAACCAAGATGTCAGAATTGGAATTCAGGCTAGCAATTGTGAAGACAGTAGCTAGAATGGAGAAAACAATTAATGGCAACATAGAGTCTCTAAGGGCAGAAATGAAAGCTGAACTGGCAAAACTTAAAAATGCTATCAATGAGATCCAATCTAATCTAGATAATCTAGCAGCTGGGTAAATGAGGCAGAAGAATGAATTAGTGATCTAGAAGACCAATTGATAAAAAAGAAGGATAAAGAGGAGGCCAGGGAGAAACAACTCAAAATCCATGAAAACAGAATCAGAGAAATAAGTGACACCATGAAACGTTCCAATGTCAGAATTATTGGGATCCCTGAAGGGGTGGAGAGAGAGAGAGGACTAGAAGATATATTTGAGCAAATCATAGCTGAGAACTTCCCTAATCTGGGGAATGAAACAAACATTCGCATCCTAGAGGCAGAGAGAACCCCTCCCAAGATCAAGGAAAACAGGCCAACGCCCCGGCATGTAATAGTAAAACTCGGAAATCTTAGAACCAAGGAAACCATCTTATGGGCAGTTAGAGGGAAGAGATTCCTTACGTACAGAGGGAGGAACATCAGAATATTGTCAGACCTATCCACAGAGACCTGGCAAGACAGAAAGGCCTGGCAAGACCTATTCAGGGTATCAAACAAGAAGAACATGTAGCCAAGAATATTTTATCCAGCAAGGCTGTCATTTAGAATGGATGGAGAGATGCAGAGCTTCCAAGACCGGCAGAAACCGAAAGAATAAGTGACCACCAAGCTGGCCCTGCAAGAAATATTAAGGGGGGTTCTATAAAAGGAGAAAGACCCTTTATCAAGAGTGATATAGAAAAGAAATTTACAGGACCAATCTATAAAAACAAGGTCTTCACAGGCAACATGATGACAATAAATTCATATCTTTCAACAATCACTCTCAACGTGAATGGTCTAAATGCTCCCATAAAACGGCACAGGGTTGCAGATTGGATAAAAAGACAGGACCCATCCATATGCTGTCTACAAGAGACTCATTTTGAACCTAAAGATACATCCAGACTGAAAGTGAAGGCATGGAAATCCATCTTCAATGCCAACGGACCTCAAAAGAAAGCTGGGTAGCAATTCTTATATCAGACAAATTAGATTTTAAACTAAAAACTCTAGTTAGAGATACAAAAGGACACTATATCATTCTTAAAGGGTCTATCCAACAAGAAGATCTAACACTTGTAAATATTATGTAGTTGGCTGCCCCCAACATCAGAGCAGCCAACTACATATGCCAACTGTTAACCAAAATAAAGAGTCATATTGATAACAATACCTGAACTGGAGGAGACCTCAGTACTCCACTCTCAGCAACAGACAGATCATCAAACAGAAAATCAACGAAGAAACAAGAGCTTTGAATGACACACTGGACCAGATGGACCTCATAGATATATACAGAACATTCCACCTTAAAACAGAATACTTATTCTTCTCAAGAGTACAAGGAATTTTCTCCAGAATAGACCACATACTGGATCACAAATCAGGTCTCAACTGATACCAAAAGATGAAATGATTCCCTGCATCTTCTCAGACCATATGCTTTAAAACTGGAATTCAATCACAAGACAAAATTTGGCAGAAAGTCAAACAATTGGAGGCTAAAGACCACTCTGCTCAAGAATGTTTGGGTCAACCAAACATTCCATTTCCAAACATTTCCAAACAGGAAATCAAAGAAGAACTTAAACAATTCATGGAAACCAATGAGAATGAAAGCACATCACTCCAAAACCTACGGGATACTGCAAAGGTGGTCCTAAGGGGGAAAAACATGGCCATACAAGCCTCACTCAAAAAAATAGAAAAATCCTGAATTCACCAACTAACTTTAAACCTTAAAGAACTAAAGAAAAAAACAACAAACGATGCCTAAACCATGCATTAGAGAGAAATAATTAAGATTAGAGCTGAGATCAACGAATTAGAAACCAGAAACACAGATCAGATCAATGAAATTAGAAGCTGAATCTTTGAAAGAACTAATAAGATCGATAAACCACTGGCCAGACTTATCCCAAAGAGAAGGGACCCAAATTAATAAAATTATGAATGAAAGGGGAGAGATCACGACTAATACCAAGGAAACAGAAACAATTATTAGAAATTATCAACAAACATATGCCAATAAATTAAGCAACCTGGAAGAAATGGATGCCTTCCTGGAAACCTATAAACTACCAAGACTGAAACAGGAAGAAACTGACAACCTGAATAGGACAATAACCAGTAAGGAGGTTGAGGAGTGATCAAAAACCTCCCAAAAAAACAAGAGTCCAGGGCCTGATGGATTCCCTGGGGAATTCTACCAAACATTCAAAGAAGAAATAATACCTATTCTCCTGAAGCTGTTTCAAAAAATAGAAACAGAAGAAAAGCTTCCAAACTCATTCTATGAGGCCAGCATTACCTTAAACCTCAAACCAGACAAAGACCCCATCTAAAAGGAGAATTTCAGACAGATATCTCTGCTGAATATGGATTCCAAAATTCTCAACAAAATCCTAGCTAATAGGATCCAACAATACATTAAAAGGATCATCTAGGATTTATCCCCAGGATGCAAGTGTGGTTCAACATTCGCAAATCAATCATGTGATAGAACACATTAATAAGAGGAGAGAAAAGAACCATAGGGTCCTCTCAATTGATGCAGAAAAAGCATTTGACAAAATACAGCATCCTTTCCTGATTAAAACTCTTCAGAGTATGGGGATAGAGGGAACATACCTCAAGTTCATAAAATCCATCTATGAAAAACCCACAGCGAATATCATCCTCAATGGGGAACAGCTGAGAGCCTTTCCCTTAAGATCAGGAACACATCGAGGATGCCCACTCTCACCGCTATTGTTCAACATAGTACAAGAACTCCTGACAACAGCAATCAAACAACAAAAAGAAATAAAAGGTATTCAAATTGGCAAAGAAGAAGTCAAACTCTCTCTCTTCGCAGATGACATGATACTTTATGTGGAAAACCCAAAAGACTCCACCCCGAAATTACTAGAACTCATACAGCAATTCAGTAATGTGGCAGGATACAAAATCAATGCACAGAAAGCAAGTGTTTTCCTATACACTAACAATGCAAATGTAGAAAGAGAAATTAGAGAAACGATTCCATTTACAATAGCGTCAAAAACCATAAGATACCTTGGAATAAACCTAACTAACCAAAGAGGTAAATGGTCTATACTCTAGAAACTACAGAACACTCATAAAAGAAATTGAAGAAGACACAAAAAGATGGAAAAACATTCCATGCTCATGGGCCAGAAGAATAAACATTGTTAAAATGTCTATGATGCCCAGAGCAATCTATACCTTCAACACCATCCTGATCAAAATTCCAATAACATTTTTCAAAGTGCTGGAACAATCTAAATTTGTATGGAATCAGAAAAGACCCTGAATAGCCAAGGAAATGTTGAAAAAGAAAAACAAAGCTGGGGGCAGCACATTGTCTGATTTCAAGCTATATTACAAAGCAATGATCACCAAGACAGCATGGTACTGGCACATTACCAAACAGACATATAGACCAATGGAACAGAATAGAGAGCCTAGATATGGACCCTCAACTCTATGATCAAATAATCTTCGACAAAGCAGGAAAAAATATGCAATGGAAAAAAGAATCTCTTCAATAAATGGCGCTGGGAATATTGGACAGCTATATACAGAAGAATGAAACTCGACCATTCTCTAACACCATACACAAAGATCAACTCAAAATGGATGAAAGACCTCAATGTGAGACAGGAATCCATCAAAATCCTAGAGGAGAACATAGGCAGTAACCTCTTTGACATCACCCACAGCAAGTTCTTTCAACATACATCTCCAAAGGCTAGTGAAACAAAAGCAAAAATGAACTTTTGGGATTTCATCAAGATAAATAGCTTCTGCACAGCAAAGGAAACAGTCAACAAAACAAAGAGGCAACCCACAGAATGGGAGAAGATATTTGTAAATAACACTACAAAGTGCTGATTTCCAAGATCTATAAGGAATTTCTCAAACTCAACACCCAAAAAACAAATAATGAAGTCAAAAAATGGTCAGAAGACATAAACAGACACTTCTCCAAAGAAGACATACAAATGGCTAACAGACAGATGAAAAAATGCTCAACATTACTCAGCATCAAGGAAATACAAATCAAAACCAAATGAGATACCACCTTATACCAGTCAGAATGGCTAAAACTAACAACTCAGGAAACAACAGGTGTTGGTGAGAATGTGGAGAAAGGGGAACCATCTTACACTGTTGGTGGGAATGCAAGTTGGTACAGCCACTTTGGAAAACAGTATGGAGGTTCCTCAAAAAATTAAAAATAGAGCTACCCTATGACCCAGCAATTGCACTACTGGGTATTTACCCCAAAGACACAGATGTCGTGAAAAGAAGGGCCATATGCACCCCAATGTTCATAGGAGCAATGTCCGCAATAGCCAAACTGTGGAAAGAGCTGAGATGCCCTTCAACAGATGAATAGATAAAGAAGATGTGGTCCATATATACAATGGAATATTACTCAGCCATCAGAAAGAATTTTTTTAATAGAAATCTGGACATTTTGGGTATTATGGGACTCTGAGTCTTGTTTAAACCTTCTATCTTAGCTGGCTTTTTCTTGAAACAACTCTGGTAGGGAAGGTGTGGGGCACTGCCTTATACTGTCAGACGGGGGTGGAAGTTTGTTTCCCATATGACTTTTGTTGAAATAAAATATATATAGTGTAATATATATAATATGTATAGAGTAATATATAATGTAATACATATATAATATATAATATCGTGTAAAATACATATAATAATATAATATCTAGAGCAACCACCAGAAAAGTTACACAAAGACAAACTACTCAATAACATTATAGACTCAAAATGTAATTATAAAATATTTTTAAGCAACACAGAGGAAGGCAGAAAAAAAGACCAAAAAAAGCAGAGACAACAAACACAAATAAAAAATGATAGATTTAAACTCTAACATACTAATACTTACATTAAAAATAAATGGTCAAAATACATCAATTAAAAGACAGAGATTAGCAGAATGGATTAAAAAACATGACCCAACTCTACACTGTCTACAAAAAAATCACTTCAAATATAACAATATAGGCAGGTTAAAAGTAAAGGATAGAAATTTATTACACAAATATTATTTAAAATAAAGTAGGAGTAGCTACACTAATATTATATAAATTGACTTCAAAACAAAGAAAATTACCAGAAATGGGGAGGAATATTATATAATGATAAAAAGGTCAATCCACCAAAATGACATAGAAATCCTAAATGTGTATGAGCAAATAGCAGAGCTGCAAAATACATGAAGCAAAAACTGATGGAATTGAAAGAAGAAATTGATAAATCCAAAATTATAGTTGGAGACGTCTATCCTCAATTTATGGAACAATTAGAGAGAAAATCAGCAAAGATACGGAAGAATTCAAAATATCAATCAATAGGATCTAATTAATGTTTATAAAACACTCTGCCTAACAACAGAATACATTCTTTTCAAATGCCCATAGAAATATAGAACATTTCTCTATTTGACTGTGACTAATCTGTTATTTAATCCTTTTGTTTAGTTCTTAATTTTTTGTCAAGCATAACATACATTCAGAATTGCAGATCAATGACACATGTAACCACCATCCAGCTCAACTACATTATTGGCACCCCAGAAGCCCCCTTTTTGCTCCTTTCTATTGCTACTCCCTCACTTCCTCCTTTGGAAGTAACTATCTTAACTTCTAAAACTACAGACTAGTTTTGCCTGTTTTCAAATTTTATATAAATGGAATAACAGTACATATTCTTTGGTTCTGGCTTTTTTCATTCACAATTACATCTATGAAATTCATTCATGTTATTGCAAGTAGCAATATATAATTTGTTAATATCTACTGCTGTAGAGCACTACAATGTACGTAGTACAATGTATTGATCCATTCTACTGATGATGAACATTTAGGCTGTTTGCAGTTTGGAACTATTACAAATAGCTATGGACATTCTTGTGTATGTCTTCTGATTTTATTATTCAATTAAGTTTAAGTATTTATTTGTTTGATATTTACCTAAATTGTTATATATTATGTTTATATACTTAAATTTGATATTTACCTGAAGTGGAATTGCTGATTTATACATTAAGCATATATTCAACTTTAATAGACAATGACGAACTATTTTCTAAAGGGGTTGTACCAATTTATACTCTCATCAGGAATGCATAAGCATTCCTGAACTTCACATCTGGTAATGTCTATCTATTTTCTACACCTTTTTGTCGTCTTATCATATTATTTTGTATTTCCCTATTTACTAGTAGAGTTAAGCACCTTTTCATATATTTATCAGCTCTTTGAATATTCCCATTTGTGAAGTTCCTATTAATATTGCCCATTTTAAAAAATTAGGTTGTCTTTTTCTTCATGATTTCTTTTAAAGTTCTTTTAAAGTATATAGTCTGAACTTGGGCCCTTCTCAGTTGTATTTATTGGAAACATATTTTACCATTCTCTCTTTCCATTCTCCTAAAGGGTTCTTCTGACAAACAAAAATTACTCATTTTAAGGTGGTCCAATTTATCTTTTCCCTTTGTGGGTAGGAATCCTCTTGTATCTTAAGAAAATTTGTCATATTTCAAGGTCATAAAGAAATTACCTTCTGCAAGAAGATAGAAGTGTTACTGGAACTTGTAAATGGTGTGATATAAGGATCAAGATTCATTTTGTGTATGGATAGCTAATAGATTCAAAATCACTTACTGAAAATCATCCTTTTCCCCACTGCTCTGTAGTACTACTTTTGTCATAAATCAACTATCCATGTGTAGTTTCCAGATTCTTTATTCTTTTCCTTTGGTTTATTTGCCTATCTTAGCCCAAACACCACAATATCTTAATCATAAGTTTTCATATCCAGGAAAGCCTACAACTTTGTTCATTTTCAAGATTGTTTTCACTATTCTTGTTCTGTTATGTTTACATATATATGTTACAATTAGCTTTACAATTCCCCCACCCCCAAAAGAGAAAGCCATGCTGCCCTCACTTCTCCTACTTCCTTTTCTCTTTCTGAACAATTTAATCTTGACATCTTTAAGTATGACAGAGCAAGATAAGTATCCACAGGGGATGAGATAAGCAAACTTTACAGAAGGATGTCAGAGCCTAAGCAGGGTGAGCAGGGAGTCCATACTTTTAAAAACTTATTATTAAAGACAATTTTTAAAGCAGTTTTAGGTTTACAAAAAAATTGAGGGAAAGGTATAGAGATTTCCCAAATACTCCCTGCCCACACATGCATAACCTCCTCCACTATCCTCCAGTATCACTCACCAGAGTGGTATTTTTTTTTTTTTTTACCAAGGATGAACCTACATTAACATAACAATCATAACCACCTGAAGTCCATAATTTACCTAAGAGTTCACTCTTTGTGTTGTACATTCATGATTTGGACAAATATATAGGTTTGGACAAATATATAATGATATGTATCTACCAATATCATATCATATAGGGTAGTTTTAGTTCCCCCCCCAAATCTTTTGTTTTTCTTGTTGATCTCTTCCCCATTTCTACCACCCATACCTGGAAACCGCTGACCTTTATATTGTCTTCATAGTTGTAATAAAATATGTAACCTTCTAAGATTGGTTTCACTTAGCAATGTGCATTTAAATTTCCTCCATGTCTTTTTGTGGTTTGATAGCTCATTTCTTTATAGAACTGAGTAATATTCCATTGTCTGGGTGTACTAAAGTTTATCCAGTTACATGCTAAAGGACATCGTAGCTGCTTCCAAGTTTTGGCAATTATGAATAAGGCTGCTGTAAACATCTATGTGCAGGTTCCTGTGTGGACAGTTTTCAATTCCTTTGGGGAAATACCAAGAAACACAATTGCTGGGTCCTCCGGTAAGATTATGTTCAGTTTTATAAGTCTGGTGGGCCTTTCATCTTATGAACAATGTGCACTGTGTGCCTGATCTCAATTCCCTTCTTCCTTTGTTCATTTGGAAAGTCAAAACTGACTTTAAAGGCCAACTTTAGTCATTGCATACCAATGTGTTTACCTCTGGCATTTTATAATTCTTTCTTTTCTTATCATGCTTTTTTTATTCTCTGGATCATAGGGTAAGAGTATGTTTATTTCGTATGAAGTTGCCAAAGTGTCTTCCAGATTCGCTCTACCATTTTGCATTCCTACCAGCAATGAATGAGAGTTCCTCTTGCTCCACATCCTCATCAACATTTGGTGTTCTCAGTATTCTAGATTTGGACCATTTTAATAGGTAATGGTATTTCATTGTTGTTTTAGTTTGCATTGTCCTGATGACATATAATGTGGAGCACCTTTTCCTATGCTTGCCATGATTATTTCTTTGGTAAGGTGTCTGTTAAGGTCTTTGGCCTATTTTTTTATTTAGGTTATTTAGATTGTTCATTTTCTTTCTCTCTCTTTTTTTTTTTTTTTTTTTTTGGATTTCTTGGTTAGTAGTCCTATGCCAAATGTGTCTTTTGCAAATATTTTCTCCCAGTCTTTGTCTTGTCTTCTAATTTTCTTGATATTGTCTCTGGCAGAGCAGAAGTTTTTAATTTCAGTAAAGTCTGGTTTCTCAATTATTTCTTTCATGGATCATGTCTTTTGGTATTATCATCCAAATCCCCAAATTGAGCAGGCCAATGATTATGGTATCTCATTGGGAACTTATTTTTCAGCCAGTGCTTAAGGTAAGACAAACTACCTCAGTGACTCCTTTTGATAACAAATGGATATTTTTCCCAGTCTTCCCACTCACTAGAATCTATTTTTATTCAAAGTGTGAGATCCTACAACCCACCTAGGATATAACTTAGCTTTGACCACATGCAGATATTAAAATCTAAGTCCCATGTTTAGAGGCCAGAAATCCCACCTCCAGTCCTACCCCAGAGCAGTGAATGCTTCTGCTTGACATTCTCTGCTTCAATATCTTCTCCATTTCTGGCCCCTAGAGATTTTTGTTACAATCTTACAAGTGCAACTATGCATAAAATATGATGTTTAAGCATTGTCATATTTCCCCCAATACTGCTAGCGGTTTTATGGCAGTTTTCAGATTAACTACTGTATATGTATTATGAGGATTAGAACTCCTTTAGCCTTTCTTCACCTCAGTTTCCTCGTCTGACCTGAGAATTAACAAACTAAAATACATCAACTATCTGGCAAGCAGATGACTTATAAAAGGAAACAACTATTTTTGTTATTATACCATAATTATTTAACCTGTTGCTGACTATATTTGCTAACTACTTCTTTCTATTACAGATAACACTTTAATGTGTACACATGAGTATAAATCTTTGTCATTCGTGATTATCTCCTGAGGTTAAATGCCAAGAAAAATCATTTCTAGGATTATTTTTACCTTTTTAAGACTCTTTTATTTAAATTCAATAGCCAACATATAGTACATCATTAGCTTTTGATGCAGTGTTCAATGATCAATTAGTTGCATATAACATCCAGTGCTCATTATATCACATGCCCTCCTTAATGCCCATTACCCAATTACCCCATCCCCCCACCCACCTCCCTTTCCACAACCCTCAGTTTGTTTCCTGGAGTCAAGAGTCTCTCATGGTTTGTCTCCCTTTCTGATTTCTTCCCATTCAGTTTTCTCTCCCTTCCCCTATGTTCCTCTGTGCTATTTCTTATATTCTACATATAAGTGAAACCATATGATAATTGTTTTTCTCTAATTGACTTATTTCACTTAGCATAATACCCTCCAATTCCATCCATGTCAATATAAATGGTGGGTATTCATCCTTTCTGATGGCTGAGTAATATTCCATTGTATATATGGACCACATCTTTATCCATTCATCTGTTGAAGGACATCTCAGCTCCTCCCACAGCTTGGCTATTGTGGACACTGCTGCTATGAACACTGGTGTACAGGTGACCCTTTTTTTCACTATATCTGTATCTTTGGGGTAAATACCCAGTAGTGCAATTGCTGGGTCATAGGGTAGCTCTATTATTAACTTCTTGAGGAACCCCCACACTGTTTTCCAGAGTGGCTGCACCAGCTTGCATTCCCATCAACAGTGTACAAGGGTTCCCCTTTCTCCACATCCTTGCCAACATTTGTTGTTCCATGTCTTGTTGATTTTAGCCATTCTAACTAGTGTAAGGTGGTATCTCATTGTGGTTTTGATTTGTATTTCCTTGATGACAAGTGATGTGGAGCATTTTTCATTGGCCATTTGTATGTCTTCTCTGGAGAAGTGTCTGTTCCTGTTTTTGCCCATTTTTTGACTGGATTATTTGTTTTTTGGGTGTTGAGTTTGAGAAGTTCTTTATAGATCTTAGATACCAGCCCTTTATCTGTTACGTCATTTGCAAATATCTGCTCCCACTCCGTAGGTTGCCTTTTAGTTTTGTTGACTGTTTCCTTTGCTGTGCAGAAGCTTTTAATCTTGATAAAGTCCCAATAGTTCATTTTTGCTTTTGTTTCCCTTGACTTTAGAGACGTGTCTTGCAAGAAGTTACTGTGGCTGAGGTCAAAGAGGTTACTGCCTCTGTTCTCCTCTAGGATTTTGATAGATTCCTATCTCACATTTTGAAAAAACACCTGACCTTTAGCAAAGTCTATTTCCTTTCTGAAAACAAGAGGAGAACAGGGAGTGAACATCTGCTTCTGCTGTCTTCCTCTTTGACCTGTGAGACTTCAGGTCAAAGTCACCAGAACTCATCAACCTCAAATGCCTCCAAAAAAATGAGGGAGTTCCCAAATAAATTCCAGACAGTGGAGGCTCTAAATATATTGAGACCTTATTTTTCACCTCAGCATGAAGGTGAGCTCTCCATAGAGGTGAGCTCTCCAGAGAGAAACCCTGTCACAACGGTGTCAATCCAGGAATCCTGGAAAGAGGTTTCTTCTTGGCTTGGGCCTCAGTTTTTTTGACAGAGATATAGATTTGTTAGTTAGCCTCTACACAAGGAACAACTCAGATCACAGTCTTTATGCCCATCTGACAGCATATAAGTCCCCCTCCCTCATTTGTTTTTCTACTTCTGGTATCTCACTCTAGGGTGCTACTATAAAGGTGGTATGTTAATGAAGTATTAGGACAGTAAGCAAAATGACATAGATCACAAAATTCAACTACCATCAAGTGAATTTTCCCAACATAAACAAATATGTTTGTAATTCTCCTCCATCCAACCTAAGTATTTATATGATTAACCCAGCCTATATTTTGTGGCCCTTTGAGCCAATCAGGTCACTTCTTAGAACCTGTTTTCTCCACAGCAATGGCAATATTCCTTTTCATTATGAGTAAATACCTTTATTCTAGCATATATATCTCTAACCATACAAGCTACTCTCTCTCTCATGACACTTTGTCACATATGAGCACACATACATTCTCTCTACCCTGTCCAGGTCCTCCTCTTCCTATATCCCACTTGCAGCCAGAACAAGGCCATCATTCCTTCATCTGGGATTGGGAGAGGTTTTAGACAGTGAGGGCAAAGAGAGAGCACAAAGATGCTCAAGATGGGGAGGGGTCTGTTCTCACGATGAATTAAATATAATCAAAACTTGGTTCTGCAAAAGTTAATACCTGATAGCATAACTCCTCTACTTATTATACTAAAGAATCACTGTCTCCTTCTTCACCCTTGTGTTTAATTTTTAAACACCCCTTTCTATTCTTAGCATCCCTTGCCTTCCATATGCTAGTCTCCAGGAAAGGGAAAGAAAAACACATCCAGGCATACACATGCTCTTCGCCAAGCTAGAATGCTCCCACCCTTTCTTCTCTCCCTAGCAAACTCCTCCTTACCCTTCTCTCTCTCCTCTGTGAAAATGTGGACTCTCCCTGGGAGACCTAGGCATTCCTCCCTAATGTTCCTTCTGCACTCTGCTAGAGCAATTCTGTCCATGTTTCCCAAGTGTGACACAGGTTTACCTTTCTGCTACACTGTGAGCTCTTTGAAGATAGGGACCTTTGCTTCTAATCTGCCTTTCGCCATCATTTAGCCCACTGTTGGGCCCCTGTGTGTCATGTGATAAATGCTGTTGGATGATTGGATGGATGAATCCTCATGATGATAGTCTGCCATAATACCAGTTAAGAATCTTAGAGTATAAAGGCTGGAAAGAACCACATACCTCTTATGGTTCAATTTCTTCTTTTCCCAAAGCTGAGGCCTATAGGAAAGTGACTTAACTTAGGTTACCTAGTGATCAGGAAGGCCAGGATCAGGAAGAGGCAATTGAGATGATTCATTCAAATCAGAATCAAATCCTGACTTTATTTAAAATGTTGACTTTTTTTCATCAAAGTCTTTTGATACTAATTTCAATTTTTTTAAATGTTTCATCAAAATATGATTTATCTTGATTACTGTGTTTTTTGCACCTCCTTACATTTCGTTCCTGAGGCAAGTACCTTACTCACCTTACCCTAGGTTCTGGCCTTGTAAATAATGAGAATTTAAAAGAGTTAAGAAAACAAATGACCAAGCTTCCATGCCACGCATCTTCAAACAAACCTTCATGATTTTCTATAATGTCAGTCTATTTCTGAATGGAAAGGGATTTTATACTTTGGAGCATGGACTTGTTAACTCATTTTCTAATTGCTGAGACTACATACATTTCTCCACTTATAAAGTAATCTCTTAAAATATGCCAATTTATTAGATTTTTGTGGTCATCGACTAATTATGCAAAATCATTTCACTTTAAGTAAATTCTCTTAATTGGGGCAGTGTAGATGATCAACATCCACCTTGAGATTTATGTCACAAGGAAGACACCATGGGGTTGATTTAAGGCATTTTTACCAAGTAAAATAGAACTTTTGATCATATTTTACTATCAGTGCTATTCCTTTGAAGTTGTCCAACTGTAATTTATTACCAATGATGATGATAACAACATTAAAATAAAGACATGTAAGAAAATGAAACTAAACAATGTCAATTTACTACAATAAATAGGAAACATTACCAGAGACCCCGGAAAAAACAATGAATCTGTAGATCATATGGTTAGTGGCTTAAATCCCAACAGTAAACGATACACTTGTTATGCTAAAGCTGCTTACAAGTGCTGTCTGATTCTAAAGTGACTCTTTGATCCAGAAGTTAAAGTTAAAGTCACAGAGCCAGATTTACAGATCATATGCTGCCATCATCACTAGTCTGCATTATTACCCTAGGCAAGCAATTTGATCTCTTCATGTGTCAATCACAGAGCTAGGCAGCTGTTACACAGCTACCTTCTGCAGAACTTGTTGGAAGGAAGATTTGATAACTCATCCCAAAAAGGAGGGAGGAGAGAAACAAAGGTTTTCTTAAAAAGAACTGGAAAGTGTCAAGTAGCAGAACACAAAGAGGACCCATCAGGACACATCTTGCATGATAGATGTAACCAATGACCAGTGGAGGATACCATTGCATGATGAACTTTCACCACAACAGAGAATTAAAAGGCCATTTAAAGAAGTTGACCCATATCAACATTAAAATAAGTTTAAAAAAAAAGAATGCAAATAAGAAAATAAAACATTAATGGGGAGCAAGATCGCAGAGGAGTAGGAGACCTAAATTTCATCTGGTCCCAGGAATTCAGCTAGATAGTTATCAAACCATTCTGAACACATACAAACTCAACAGGAGATCAAAGAAAAGAATAACAGCAACTCTCTGAACAGAAAAGCGACCACTTTCTGGAAAGTAGGATGTGCGGAGAAGTGAATCTGAGGCAATATTCGGGAAGACAGATGGCAGAGGAGGGGGCCTCCATCAGCCACCACCGGCAAGTGATAAAGCAGCAGAGCACAAAATCGGAACTTGTAGAAGTCAGCTCCGCTGAGGGACATCACTCCAGTGGCTAAGCGGGGGATGGAACCCTCACTAGGACAGTGTGGTCTCAGGACCCTTAGGGTCACAGGAAGACCAGGGGTGCCTGAGCGCGACAGAGCTCCCAGGTATCGGGGCAGGGAAGACAGCTGCAGACATGGAGCTGAGGAGTGGGCTCTCAGCTCAGGGTTGCCATAATCCATGATCCGCGGAACAGTCCGGCCACTGCTCTTCCAGCGGGGACCCAACAAGTGGCAGATCCAGGGAGACTCCCCTTCCTCCCCCAGGAGTGGTGTGAGAGTACAATGCAGGGATCTGCTGGGTTTGGAGACTCCACACGGGGTCATGTGCCAGAGACAGAAACGCTCAGTCACAGGCCGGTGAGCACGGAGTGCGGCCAGAGACCGGGAGACGGGAGTGATTGACTGCTTTTCTCTGGGGGCTCACTGAAGAGTGGGGCCCCGAGTTCTCAGCTCCTCCAGGTGGAGACTGGAAGGCTGCCGTTTTCACTCTCGTCCCCCAAAGCTGTACGGAAAGCTTGCAGGGAACAAAAGCTCCTGAGAACAAACCCAAGCAGATTACTTAGCTCAGACCCAGCAAGGGCGGGGCAATCCTGCCTCCGGAAAAGACATTTGGGAACCACGGCAACAGGCCCCTCCCCCAGAAGATCAGCAAGAACAGCCAGCCAAGACCAAGTTTACCGATCAATGAGAATGGCAGAACTCCAGCACTAGGGGGACACAGCACATAAAATTCATGGCTTTTTTCCCCATGATTCTTTAGTCTTTCAAAATTAATTTTTTTAATTTTCTTTATTTTTTCTTTTTCTATTTTTTCTTTTTCTTTTTCCCTTTTTCAACCAACATCTTATCAATTCCTTTTTAAAAATCTTTTATAATTTTCATTTTTAGAGTCATATTCTATCCCTTCACTGTAGTTAACCCTATTTTTTGTATATATATAAGTTTTTCTTTCTTTAAAATTTTGGGATACAGTTTCTTCTGACAGACCAAAATATACCCTAAATCTCTAGTGTATGGCTTTATTCTAGTCTCCTCCCTAATCACATTCTCTCCCTTTTTTTTAATCCTCTTCTTTCTTTTTTCAACCAACTTCTTATATTATCAATTCCTTTTATAAAATCTTTTATAATATTCATCTTTACAGTCATATTCCATTTCTTCATTGTATTTACCCTTATTTTTGTACTATATGTTTTTCTTTCTTTAAAATTTTGGGAGGCAGTTTCTTCTAATAGACCAAAATATACCCAAAATCTAGTATGTGGCTCTGACCTATTCATCAAGCCTGATCATAATGTTTTTTTTTCCCCTTTCCCTTTCTTTTCCCCCCAGTTTCAGGTCTCTTCTGATTTGTTTAATGTTTTCTGGAGTCATTGTTACTCTGTTAGCATTTTGTTCTCTCATTCATCTCTTCTCCTCTGGACAAAATGAGAAGATGGAACAAATCACCTCAGGAAATAGAACAAGAGGCAGAACCGACTGTCAGGGACCTAATCAATAGGGATATTAGTAAGATGTAGGAACTAGAGTTCAGAATGACGATTATAAAGACACTAGCTGGGCTTGAAAAAAGCACGGGAGATACCAGAGAATCCCTATCTGGAGAAATAAAAGAACTAAAATCTAACCAAGTTGATATCAAAAAGGCTATTAATGAGGTGCAATCAAAAATGGAGGCTCTAACCGCTAGGATAAATGAGGCAGAAGAGAGAATAAGTGATACAGAAGACCAAATGATGGAGAATAAAGAAGCTGAGAAAAAGATAAACAACTACTGGATCACGAGGGCAGAATTCGAGAGATAAGTGATACCATAAGATGAAACATTACTGGAATAATTGGGATCCCAGAAGAAGAAGAAAGAGAGAGAGGGGCAGAAGGTATATTGGAGCAAATTATAGCAGAGAACTTCCCTAATGTGGGGAAGGAAACAGGCATCAACATCCAAGAGGCATGGAGAACCCCCTCCAAAATCAATAAAAATAGGTCAACACCTCAACATCTAATAGTAAAACTTATAATCTTAGAGGAAAAGAGAAAATCCTGAAAGCAGCTAGGGACAAGAGGTCTGTAACCTACACAGGTAAAACATTAGATTGGCAGCAGACTTATCTACAGAGACCTGGCATGCCAGAAAGGACGGCATGATATATTCAGAACACTAAATGAGAAAAAAACATGCAGCCAAGAGTACTATATCCAGCTAGGCTGTCATTGAAAATAGGAGAGATAAAAAACTTCCGGGACAAACAAAAACAAAGAATTTATAAATACCAAACCAGCCCTAAAAGAAATATTGAAAGGGGTCCTCTAAGCAAACAGAGAGCCTAAAAGTAACATAGCCCAGAAAGAAACAGAGACAATATAAGTAAGAGTCACCCTACAGGCAATACAATGGCACTAAATTCGTACCTTTCAATAATTACCCTGAATGTAAATGGACTAAATGCCCCAATCAAAAGACACATGGCATCAGATTGGATAAAAACAAGAAGACCCATCGATATGCTGTCTGCATATGCTTGTCTTCCAACAAGAAGATCTAACAATTTTAAATATCTATGTCCCTAATATGGGAGCAGCCAATTATATAAGCCAATTAATAACAAAATCGAAGAAACACATCGACAATAATACAATAATAGTAGGGGACTTTAACACCCCCCTCACTGAAATGGACAGATCATCTAAGCAAAAGATCAACATGGAAATAAAGGCTTTAAATGACACATTGGACCAGAGGGACTTCACAGATATATTCAGAACATTCCATCCCAAAGCAAGAGAATACACATTCTTCTCTAGTATACATGGAACATTCTCCAGAATAGATCACATCCTGGGTCACAAATCAGGTCTCAACCAATACCAAAAGATTGGGATCATTCCCTGCATATTTTTGGACCACAATGCTTTGAAACTAGAACTCAATCACAAGAGGAAATTCAGAAAGAACTCAAATACATGGAGGCTAAAAAGTATCCTACTAAAGAATGAATGGGTCAACCAGGAAACTAAAGAAGAATTTTAAAAATTCATAGAAACAAATGAAAATGAAAACACAACTGTTCGAAATCTTTGGGATGCAGCAAAGATGGTCCTAAGATGAAAGCATACAGCAATACAAGCCTTTCTCAAGAAACAAGAAAGTTCTCAAATACACAACCTAACCTTACACCTAAAGGAGCTGGAGAAAGAACAGCAAATAAAGCCTAAATCCAGCAGAAGAAAATAAATAATAAAGATCAGAGCAGAAATCAATGAAATAGAAACCAAAAGAACAGTAAAACGGATCAATGAAACTAGGAGCTGGTTCTTTGAAAGAATTAATAAGATTGATAAACCCCTGGCCAGATTTATCAAAAAGAAAAGAGAAACGACCCAAATAAATAAAATCATGAATGAAAGAGGTGAGATCACAACCAACAACAAAGAAATACAAACAATTATAAGAACATATTGTGAGCAACTCTATGCCAGCAAATTAGACAATCTGGAAGAAATGGATAAATTCCTAGAGCCCTATAAACTACCAAAACTGAACTAGGAAGAAAGAGAAAACTTAAACAGACCCATAACCAGTAAGGAAATTGAAGCAGTAATCAAAAATCTACCAAAAACCAAAAGCCCAGGGCCAGATGGATTCCCAGGGGAATCCTACCAAACATTTCAAGAAGAATTAATACCTATTCTTCTGAAACTGTTCCAAAAAACAGAAATGGAAGGAAAACTTCTAAACTCGTTTTATGAGGCCAGCATTACCTTGATCCCAAAACCAGACAAAGACTCCATCAAAAAGGAGAATTACAGACCAATATCCCTGATGAACATGGATGCAAAAATTCTCACCAAAATACTAGCCAATAGGATCCAACAGTACATTAAAAGGATTATTCACCATGACCAAGTGGGATTTATTCCTGGGCTGCAAGGTTGGTTCAACATCCGCAAATCAATCAACGTGATACAATACATTAACAAAAGAAAGAACAAGAATCATATGATCCTCTCAATAGATGCAGAAAAAGCATGTGACAAAGTGCAGCATCCTTTCTTGATCAAAACTCTTCAGAGTATAGGGATAGAGGGTACATACCTCAATATCATAAAAGCCATCTAGGAAAAACCTACAGTTAATATCTTTCTCAATGGGGAAACACTGACAGCTTTTTCCCTGAGGTCAGGAACACGGCAGGGATGTCCACTATCACCACCGCTATTCAACATAGTATTAGAAGTCCTAGCCACAGCAATCAGACAACAAAAAGAAACCAAAAGCATATAAATGGGCAAAGAGGTCAAACTCTCACTGTTTGCAGATGATATGATACTTATGTGGAAAACCCAAAAGACTCCACCCCAAAACTGCTAGAACCCATACAGGAATTCAGTAAAGTGGCAGGGTATAAAATCAATGCACAGAAATCAGTGGCATTCCTATACACCAACAACAAGACAGAAGAGAGAGAAATTAAGGAGTCGATCCCATTTACAATTGCACCCAAAACCATAAGATACCTAGGAATAAACCTAACCAAGGAGGCAAAGGATCTCTAGTCAGAAAACTATAAAATACTCATGAAAGAAATGAGGAAGATACAAAGAAACGGAAAAAGTTTCCATGCTCATGGATTGGAAGAACAAATATTGTGAGGATGTCAATGCTACCTAGAGCAATCTACACATTCAATGCAATCCCTATCAAAATAACATCCACTTTTTTCAAAGAAATGGAACAAATAATCCTAAAATTTGTATGGAACCAGAAAAGACCCCGAATAGCCAGAGGAATGTTGAAAAAGAAAAGCAAAGCTGGCGGCATCACAATTCCGGACTTCAACCTCTATTACACAGCTGTAATCATCAAGAACATTATGGTACTGGCACAAAAACAGACCCACAGATCAATGGAACAGAATAGAGAGCCCAGATATGGACCCTCAACTCTATGGTCCAGTAATCTTCAACAAAACAGGAAAGAATGTCCAATGGAAAGACAGTCTCTTCAACAAATGGTGTTGGGAAAATTGGACAGCCACATGCAGAAGAATGAAAGTGGACCATTTCCTTACACAACACACAAAAATAGACTCTAAATGGATGAGAGACCTAAATGTGAGACAGGAATCCATCAAAATCCTTGAGAACACAGGCAGCAACCTCTTCGACCTCAGCTGCAGCAACTTCTTCCTAGAAACATCACCAAGGGCAAGGAAAGCAAGGGCAAAAAAGAACTATTGGGACTTCATCAAGATAAAAAGCTTTTGCACAGCAAAGGAAACAGTCCACAAAACCAAAAGACAACTAACAGGTTGAGAGAAGATATTTGCAAATAACATATCAGATAAAGGGCTAGCATCCAAAATCTATAAAGAACTTATCAAACTCAACACCCAAAGAACAAATAATCCAAAGAATGGGCAGAAGACATAACAGACATTTCTGCAAAGAAGACATCCAAATGGCCAACGGACACATGAAAAAGTGTTCAGCATCACTCGGCATCAGGGAAATCCAAATCAAAACCTCAGTGAGATACCACCTCACACCAGTCAGAATGGCTAAAATGAACAAGTCAGGAAATGACAGATGTTGGCGGGGATGCGGAGAAAGGGGAACCCTCCTACACTGTTGGTGGGAATGCAAGTTGGTGCAGCCACTCTGGAAAACAATATGGAGGTTCCTCAAAGAAGTTGAAAATAGAGCTACCTTAGGGCCCAGCAATTGCACTACTGCGTATTTATCACAAAGATACAAATGTAGTGATCCAAAGGGGCACGTGCACCCCAATGTTTATAGCAGCGATGTCCACAATAGCCAAACTATTGAAAGAGCCTAGATGTCCATCAACAGATGAATGGATAAAGAAGAATTGGTGTATATATATACAATGGACTATTATGTAGCCATCAAAAAAAAAATGAAATCTTGCCATTTGCAACAACGTGGATGGAACTAGAGGGTATTATGAACATTGGGGATGGTAGACTGATAAATCACAGACCTGTACCCCTGAAACAAATAATACATTATATGTTAATAGAAAAAATAAAAATAAAACTTGTTTATGTTAATGATGTTAATGGCTGATCTCATATCACACCTTAAACCTCATGGTATAGTGGCTTTAAATCTTGGCCAAAACAACACATCTGCCCATGTTCAAATACCAGCAATCCACCTACTGGCTGTAAAACAGTAGACAAGTTATTGAAGAATCTGTGTCAGTTTCATCTCATAGCACCACCAATTTCATGGGTTTTCTCCTGAGGTTTGAAGATCATGCCCATGTAAAGCACTAAGAACAGTGCCACATACCTGGAAAGCATGGAGCAAATGTGATGGAGGATAAGGAGGAGAAAAAAGAGAAATGATGGCTTATGCTTCCCTTTATAAAGGAAGCTTTAGTATTTAGCACCTAGAACAATGCCTGGCATGGTAAGCATGACTAGATGTTTGAATGAATAATGAGTATTTATACACTCAAATTATTATACTAAGGAAAAAAGAACAAGAGAGAACGAAGAGAGAGATAAAGACAGACACCAAGAAAAACATATGTTCCCCCATTCTTGGGGGTCAGGCCATTTATTAGTGTCCACAAATTCATATATTTTTCAATCTCTGGTCTCTTCTCCTTACACACAAAATGGCTTTTCAGACACAGTGCCCAGAGCTCTGCCCACCGAGAGGATTATTCTTTGTCACCACCTTTCAATCCCAGTCTCAAGACTGCAATGCAGATGTTATCATTTTCAGCTTGTCCTCATACACCATGTCAACCCATCCATTAACCAAGTTTGTTTTTTTCTCTCCTCTATCAGCTGGTCATAAAGGGTACCCCATGAAGCCAGAGGTATAAGCTGAGGTTGAGGCCCTAGTGCAACAGTGGTGGATGACACATATTTCTGAGCGACCTGCTTATGAACCTTGCTTGTGCCCTCTAGTCCTTCTTGTGTTCAATCCCAAATATACCACTTCCATCTTATGTTGTATTCCTGGGCCCTTTCAACCTTATTACTTGATGAATTTGACAGCTAATGATGGGCAGTTCTGGACACACAGTATCTTGGTATAACCCATGTTTTTTTTTTTTATTATTGTTATGTTAATCACCATATATTACATCATTAGTTTTTGGTGCAGTGTTCCATGATAACCCATGTTGTTTTTATCTCTATCAGGGTCCAGTAACATGACAGGAACAGTTTTTCTGAATATGTATCAAGGCATATCATTCTTGCTCTCCAAGGAACCTGTGTTGTGCTTCTCGCACTGAAGCTTGACGTAAGTTCGATGTGACATCTTTTTCCATACCTCTAATACCATAGTGTCTTCCAGGTTAGCTGGCCCAAATAATAGGTTGCTTATATTATAGTCTGGTCCTGCTAGAGAGATCTTTCCTGCTCTGGGTCCCACTCAAAGCAGACAATCATTTCATATATGGTCTGGAGCAATGTTCTTTGGTGTGGGAGAGGTTGCTTTCCCCAAAGAGGCCTGCCTGACATTTAGTTTCCTTCCAAGTGATGGGAGGCGCTAGATAAAATAATTTGTCTTTTACCTTGGAAGGAATGGCCTCAGTTGCTCTGACTGACTACTGGACTCCTAAATGTTTTACTGATGTGAAGGTTTCAGAATCTTTATAGGGTTTATCACCCATCCTGCAGAGAACATGTGTCTTACCAAAGCCTTTTGAATGCTAGCCACTTCTTATTTATTGGGCCTTATTAGCACAGTAAAACCAATACAGATTAATGTGATGTTCTGCCTGATGTCCAAATGTCCCAGTTCTCTTCAGAGGGCATGAGAGCTAACATAGCTCTCAGACAAAACTGAAGATGTATATTGCTGACCACTGCATGTGAATCTAAACTCTCTCTTTTTGGATTGGAATAAAAAATAATGCATTTGCAAATCCATGGCCATCATGCTGAGGTCGTGTTAATCTACTCTAGTCGAGATGCCACATCTGGAACAGCAGCCACAATTAAGGCTTCTAAGAGGTTGATTTTGTAAAGATCTTTTTTTTTTTTTTTTAATCATCCCGGGTACTTGGGGTTTCTTCAGGGGTTAGCCCATTGAATTAATTGAAGATATGAGGACCAACACTCATTAGATCCTTCAAAGTAATAGTAATGTCAGCCACCACTACCACCCTTCCACCATTTTGGAATGCAAAAATCTTTTATTTGCTCTATTTTGGGCCAAGGGGAAAGAGTTTCAGAGCTTATACTGGCATTTCCCAAGTGAAAGCAATAGTCCTTACCTCATAGACTAAGGAACCAATGTAGGAGTGTGACAATTACTAAGTATGTTCATCCCAATTTTGCATTCAGAGAGAAGGTAATAAATCACCAGGTGGGTTCATGGGCCAAATAGATCTACTGTAAATTGGACCTTGGCCAGGATTCCCTTTGTCACCTGCATCTCTCATACCTCCACTCTAACAGTCTCCTGTTATTCTCCAGATATCAATATCAAGTCAAGTACTGTATACAAAGGTCCTCAAAAAGTTTGGCATTCCACTTTCACCAGTGCATAGTTACCAGAGTAGGTAGCCAGAACCTTCTCTGGGTAAAGACTGGAGACATCATTCCCATGTATATTTGCCATGATGTCACAGGGTCCTTCCTCCCAGATACCCAGCCTTCTCGCCAGTTAATGGGTTCTAAAGCTAAAACTCAATCAGGTCTGAAAACCAGTCAAATGATCAAGACTTTTTATTGGGGCACCTGTGCTCATATTCCTGAGATTTCTTTTAATGATACCCTGTTGACTGAGTAGTAAATTGTTGGTAGCCTACCTAATTTACCTCCAGGAATTCTGTATTCTACTAAGCATATCATAACTGTCTGTGGATCAGGCCCTTTGTTGCCACTCTGACCCTGCCACTCTTTATAATAACCACATCCACCTGGCTTCTATTGTTTCAGAGCCCTATCATTCCCATGGCTATCAGTGAGCCTAATTCTGTAACATCATGTTCTACAGTCAGACCTGGCTTTAGAATAAGGCCATCTTACCCTATTTCTTAACCCTTAGCTACTTATGCTGTGGCTAAGAATTCATCTGGAAATGTAGGAAACTGAAGAAAGTATTTTTCTGTGTGAAAAAGTCAATAGGATTTTATGGCATTTTTTACCCTCCCCACTCTCCCTTATTACCTACCTGCCCCAAGAGAGACTGATACTTAATGGCTTTATTTATCTGCTCTCCTATTATTAGGGAGGAGAAAAACCCCCACTGTGAGATCTGGAGAACCCACGGACCAATGTCAAACTCATAACTAAGCTACCTAGAGGCTTTGGCTATGAACCCAAGGCAGCCGAACAGAGAGAGACATTGGGATCTAGCTGTCCATCCACAAAGGGCAGGGGGCAAGTATGCATAAGGAAGGCCTCTTGGCCTTCCATACAAGAGCACAGGGGAGAGAGAAAGAAGCTACCCTCAGCTTTCTTTAAATCCTTGCCTAGAGTGCTATCTGAATGACTGAGATGATAGTAGGGAACAGGGTTAATCATGTATTCCCCGGGAATGATGGAAGAGATACAAAAGGCCAGCAGATTAAAAAAAAAAAAAAAAGCATCATCTACTTCACAGAAAACACAAACAAATTATCCATTGCATTATGCCAAGCCTCCAAAGAACCCACCACAGTATCCCAAGAAAGGGAGTCAGCTATGATTGCTCACTAAGTCCAAGTGAAAGTCAACTTTAAACATGTATCAAGGACGAAAGAAAGAAACCAATGCCAGTCTCCTAAATGCTTTCTTGTCCTTTACTACCTCTCCACCCTTATCTCCCCTGGACTAGCTAGGGAGGGATCAAGTGGGAAGTGAGAGGATAAGTGAAAACATAAGAATGGGCATAAGGTGGAGAAAGAGAGAAGCCCACGAGGCCCCCACCCTCACCTTTCCTACTGGAAGTGGCCAGCCCAGGCTGAGCTGGGCAAGGGGAGAAAAGTGGACTTTAAGGTTCCAAGCCCTTCCTACTCCATGGGACAAGACCTACTAATCACTGAACCAGGCCTTCTTGATTAACTAAAGACTTCTTGATTAACTAAAAGGTTGATTTTTTTTTTTTTTTTTTTTTTTTTTTTTATAATCTCAGAGCATGAAGATAAGCTACAGAACCTGCCTCATCACAGGTGAGGGCCTGGAAAAATCTATTGGCACTGGATTATGTGTTTGTGAACAGGCATACATGTGCTGTGTCTACTGGAGCAAAGGAGGGTGAGTGGTAGGAGAAACTGCAGAATAAAGTTGTTTTTTGACTGTGAACTGTGAGTCCCACCCATTTAACATACCGATTGCATATGGCTTAACGTTTTTTCCTTAAAATTAACTTTAGAGGAAATATATTTTGTAGCTGCTATCTGGAGCTCCCTACAACTGTTGCTTTCTATCTTCTGGGAGGGAGACCTTCAATTACTGGGAAATGTTTATTGATTTCCTCCTCTAAGATATGGAGTGGATTCTCAGCTGTGTGAGAGACCACTGTTGTCTCATGGTTTTTTGTTTGTTTGTTTTGGGGGATTTTTTGCAACTGCTTTTGAGAAAACAAATTCTATTGAATTGTATACTCTATACATCTCAGAGCTCTGAGTTTATTATCCATCAAACACTGTGTAACTTGTTTTGAAATATTTCTCATAGCTTTTTGTGGGCTTTCCAGTCCTGGGAGGGAAAACAGCATGAAGTTCTGGAGTTTTCAATTCCCTCTTCTGATGTGTAGGTAACAGAGGCAGGATGACTTTGATAAAATATGATGACTCTTTTATGTCATAATAGAATTGTTAAGTCTTTACAGAAATCCTTACATGAGGG
Source organism: Zalophus californianus (assembly GCF_009762305.2). Taxonomy (NCBI): domain Eukaryota; kingdom Metazoa; phylum Chordata; class Mammalia; order Carnivora; family Otariidae; genus Zalophus; species Zalophus californianus. The sequence goes on from NC_045599.1 coordinate 107,951,233, forward strand.
GCTTTTCTAATAATAGGAGAGCGGATAAATAAAGCCATTAAACAACTTTCCTCTTTGTGCACCAAGAGCTAAAAAGCCTCAGGGATGATGGAAGGGGAGGAGTAGAGGATGATCCAGACTTCTTCAGGACAGCTAGATTTTATTACCTCTATTTTACCCATTAGTCAATTAATGGAGAGGTGAACCAACTTAATCCCTTTTTTATCCCAGTGCACAATGCAATTCCTGCATACAGTAAATGCTCAGTATCTATTTGTTAAGTAAATGACAGCTCTAATTACAGAATTGGTACCAGGATACCAGCAAGAATACCAGAGTGCTGTGTTGGCCATGCTGAGCAGAACCAAACCAAGTAATTATTCTAAGTCATTATTATATCACACTCCTCCAAATCATCACATTGTTTTTTTTCTATAACACATATTATATGAAATTATCTTGCTTATTTTTAATGTATATACTCAATTTATATTATGAATACCTATATACCTAGCTCAAAGATTAGCATCTCCAGCAAGTACTGACACACACACATACACACTTCCTCCTCCTTTTAAATGTGTTGAACCTGTAGGAACAGTCTACCTTGCTAGCCAATCTTATCCTCCAGTCCTAAGTCAGGTTCTCTAAAAACAGAGATTTAAGGGCTGGGGGTGGAGTCAGATGGATGTGAGGCACTAAAGTAGGACAGGGTAGGGAAGTTGCTAAGTAAGGAACGTAATACGAAGTCCAGCCTTGGGTTGAGTGGGTAGGTTGGGAGTGCTCTGAAGCATTAATCACACCAGAGTGGGTTTTCCACTTGAAGCTGTATCAGTCAGTCATCAGCTGCTCCTGGGAGGCAGGAAGAATGGGGACTATCACCTCTTTGGATGGACTCCACCAAGAGCAATTCTCCAGAGAAGATCCCACTAGCCACAACACAGTTGTAGCTACTGGAGGGTAGTACATCAGAAGGGGAAAAGGACTTGAGCGGTGCCAAAACAGTCTATGACCATCCGTTGTATACTATTAAGTCTATAGGATCATAAAGTTTTTGAGAGCAGGTGCTGGTCTTGTTGATTTTTTAACTTCCTGAATCCCTTAGCACAGGGCCTGGGGAGCTGAGACCCACTCTTCCTCCTCCTCTCAGGCTGCTGGGGAGGGATCTTTGAAGTGCAGGTACAGAGTTTCCTACAGGAATACACAGCCTCTCATAATTTTGGGTACCTCATGAAAATTCAGGAAACCATGTCCCTTGGTGTGCTGTACCAAGGCATGTCTGTGGCTCTGGGGCTGAATTGTCTCATCACTCATCACTATGGGGAGCAGAGAGTGAGTCAGAAGCCAGCGGTTTCAAGTGGGAAATCTCAGCCCCTCTTGGGGAGCAGCCAACACAGGAGCAGCCATTTTCACCAGCCAGCTGGGGAGATATTTGTTCACAGGAAACTCTCAGACTTCCTGGAAAGCTTCTGTGCTCAGAAGCTGCCTGACTGGCTCTCTCCCACATTGCTCACACAAGTATAAATGGGAAGGACCACTGTGGAAAGCAGTTCAGCAACAATAAATAGAGCCAACATTGACTGAATACTACTCTGTGCCAGAAACCATTCTAAGTACTTTACACATGGACTCATTTCATCCTCACAACAACCCTATGAACTAGGTGTTACTATCATTCTTGTTTTCATTTGAAGAGTTCTGAAAGTGTCCATACCCTTTGACCCAGTAATTTAAATTGTAAGAATCCTCCCTTACGAAACAACACTTAATACAAAAGACCTTTACCCGCAAAGAAATTCATCAATGTGATATTAAAAATTTTTTAAAGTAACAGCTAATTGTCCAATAAAAGGGAAATATTTATAGGAACTCTGAACAATGGAATTTTATATAACCATTAAAATCACATATACGAGGATTCATAATAAAGATGAACAAAATCTTACAAGTTTAAGTGACATAAAAAAAAGATTTTCTGCTCAGAATGATCACAACAATGCAAATTTAGAACCACACATGGAGGGTTTTCTAGCTCAAAATGTCAAACTGTACATACAACCTTGTTTTCATGTAATAGAAAGTGTTGGTGGTCTTTGAAACCACAGATTATAAATAATAAAGTAGAACAAAATGTTAAATAGGAAGATTTAGTGTGAACTTATAAGCTTCTTAAAAAAATATCTTTTTAACATCTCTCACTCACATGACCCACAGTGTAGTGCTTTTGCTCACCACCACTACTCAAGTGAACTCATAAGCCCAGATCTCCAACATGATCATTCACTGAAAGAAGCCAGGATTCCTTACACTATTATGCCTTGAAGGGCAGTTTCTTACATCTTTGGATAAGGAAAAAGTGAGAATGGGATAGGAAAAAAGTGAGAATGTCTGCTAGAGGGGTGCCTGGGTGGCTCAATTGGTTAAGCAACTGCCTTAAGCTCAAGTCATGATCCTGGAGTCCCAGGATCGAGTCCTGAATTGGGCTCCCTTTTCAGTGGGGAGCCTGCTTCTCCCTCTGACCCTTCCCCCTCTCATGCTTTCTCACTCTCCTTCTCTCTCTCAAATAAATAAAATCTTAAAAAAAAAAAAAAAGAATGCTAGAAAGTGGACATGGTAAAAAAGCAAAGAAGTCAGCTTCCAGTGTCTCCCATTACCCAATTTGAGCATCAAAAAGAGAATAATAATCGCTGTTAATTGAAAAATTTTGAGCCTCCATAATGCCATGATTGTGTAATGGCATGTAAAACACATTGCAAAGCATACAAAAAGGGAGCTGTAACACAAAACAGGAGTAAATAGGGCATACTTGTTTTAATTGATTTTAATAAACAGTGTATTAATATATATTTGAGTGTTTTTAAGGGCATTTTGGTTTAAAAACCATATGTACATATGCATACACAGACTTTTTTAAAAGTCTGTCAACTCTCCAAAAATGTGAGGGAAAATGGTCTCCAAAGAGATAGAGACTATTTCAAAAAGGATGATGGGTGCCAAAAGCATTTCCTAATAACCAAGTAGAAGGGGAGATTCCTGCTATTCATTAGCACCAGTGATCACACACAATAACTAATTAAAAAGAAGGTCCAGCAGAGTGCTCCAAGATGGTAAGTTAGCAGCATTCCCAAGAATAAGGGGAACTAAGCAAACTTAACTCCTTATCTCGTGAGAGATTAAACTTCAAACTGAACCCTATTAATGAGGTCTTGATAAGACATAAATTTCCAATAATTTTAACCTACCTGGACAATATATACTGATGGTAGGACAACAGGATAGATAATGGTGCCTAGGCAAAACTTAAAAATACACTATCTCTAGGAAAGACACCAGATTTCAAAATAAGAATCTATATGAAAAGCTGAAGTCGTTATATAACAAATACATTTTGATTCTATAGGGAATTTGGTCTACTGATAAGTGGCTTGAGTTTGAATCACCTTGGACTTCATAATCAACACCCAAATCATCACCAATTGGACACCAATCGGGATTCTAAAACTTCTACTGGTATGAAATAGGGCTTTTTTTTTTTTCTCCTTTTGAGGCTGGTAAATATGACTGTAACTCTAGGAAGATGGAAAACAGCATCTACCAAAACCACTGCAATCTGAAAAAGGTCAACTTTGGAAGAAATGGAAAAAAAATGAAAAATTAAATTCACAACGTTCACACTTTTTAATTTAATTTTATATTATGTTAGTCACCATACATCACCATACAATACATCAAAAAACATTAGTTTTTTATGTAGTGATCCACAATTCATTATTTTCATATAACACCCAGTGTTCCATGCACTACGTACCCTCCTTAATACCCACCACTGGGCCAACTCATCCCACCACCTCTCTCCCCTCCAAAACCCTCATTCTGTTTCTTGGAGCCCATGGTCTCTCATGGTTCATCTCTCCCTCTGATTCCCCCCTTCATTTTTCCCTTCCTTCTCCTAATGTCCTCCGTGCTATTCCCCATGTTCCACAGATAAGTGAAACCATATGATCATTGACTTTCTCTGCTTGACTTATTTCACTTAGTATAATCTCTTCCAGTCCCATCCATGTTGATGTAAAAGTTGGGTATTCATCCTTTCTGATGGCTGAGTAATATTCCATTGTATATATGGGCCCCATCTTCTTTATCCATTTTTCTGGTGAAGGGTATCTCAGCTCTTTCCACAGTTTGGCTATTGCGGACATTGCTGCTATGAACATTGGGGTGCATGTGGCCCTTCTTTTCACGACATCTGTGTCTTTGGGGTAAATACCCAGGAGTGCAGTTGCTGGGTCAAAGGGTAGCTCTATTTTTAATTTTCTGAGGAAGCTCCATACTGTTTTCCAAAGTGACTGTACCAACTTGCATTCCCACCAACAGTGTAAGAGAGTTCCCCTTCCTCCACAACCTCTCCAACATTTGTTGTTTCTTGCCTTGTCAATTTTTGCCATTCTAACTGGTGTAAGGTAGTATATCAATGTGGTTCTGATTTGAATTTCCCTGAGGCTGAGTGATGTTGAGCATTTTTTCATGTGTCTGTTAGCCATTTGTATGCCTTCTTTTTTTTTAATTTTTTTATTGTTATGTTAATCGTCATATATTAAATCATTAGTTTTTGATGTAGTGTTCCATGATTGTTTGTGCATAACACCCAGTGCTCCATGCAGAATGTGCCCTCTTTAATACCCATCACCAGGCTAACCCATCCCCCTACCCTCCTCCCCTCTAGAACCCTCAGTTTGTTTTTCAGAGTCCATCGTCTCTCATGGTTCGTCTCCCCCTCTGACGTACTCCCCTTCATTCTTCCCCTCCTGCTATCTTCTTCTTTTTCTTTTTTCTTAACATATCTTGCATTATTTGTTTCAGAAGTACAGATCTGTGATTCCACAGTCTTGCACAATTCACAGCGCTCACCATAGCACATACCCTCCCCAATGTCTATCACCCAGCCACCCCATCCCTCCCACCCCCCACCACTCCAGCAACCCTCAGTTTGTTTCCTGAGATTAAGAATTCCTCATATCAGTGAGGTCATATGATACATGTCTTTCTCTGATTGACTTATTTCACTCAGCATAACACCCTCCAGTTCCATCCACATCGTTGCAAAAGGCAAGATCTCATTCCTTTTGATGGCTGCATAATATTCCATTTTGTATATATACCACTTCTTCTTTATCCATTCATCTGTCAATGGACATCTTGGCTCTTTCCACAGTTTGGCTATTGTGAACATTGCTGCTGTAAACATTGGGGTGCACGTACCCCTTCGGATCCCTACATTTGTATCTTTGGGGTAAATACCCAGTTGTGCAGTTGCTGGATCGTATGGTAGCTCTATTTTCAACTGTTTGAGGAACCTCCATACTGTTTTCCAGAGTGGCTGCACCAGCTTGCATTCCCACCAACAGTGTAGGAGGGTTCCCCTTTCTCCACATCCCCACCAACATCTGTCGTTTCCTGACTTGTTAATTTTAGCCATTCTGACTGGTGCGAGGTGGTATCTCATTGAGGTTTTGATTTGGATTTCCCTGATGCCGAGCGATGTTGAGCACTTTTTCATGTGTCTGTTGGCCATTTGGATGTCTTCTTTGGAGAAGTGTCTGTTCATGTCTTCTGCCCATTCTTTGATTGGATTATTTGTTCTTTGGGTGTTGAGTTTGAGAAATTCTTTATAGATCTTGGAAATCAGCACTTTGTAGTGTCATTTACAAATATCTTCTCCCATTCTGTGGGTTGCCTCCTTGTTTTGTTGACTGTTTCCTTTGCTGTACAGAAGTTATTTATCTTGATGAAGTCCCAAAAGTTCGTTTTTGCTTTTGTTTCACTAGCCTTTGGAGATGTATGTTGAAAGAAGTTCCTGTGGACGATGTCAAAGAGGTTACTGCCTATTGTTCTCCTCTAGGATTTTGATGGATTCCTGTCTCACATTGAGGTCTTTCATCCATTTTGAGTTGATGTTTGTGTATGGTGTTAGAGAATGGTCGAGTTTCATTCTTCTGTATATAGCTGTCCAATTTTCCCAGCACCATTTATTGAAGAGACTCTTTTTTCCATTGCATATTTTTTCCTGCTTTGTCCAAGATCATTTGACCATAGAGCTGAGGGTCCATATCTGGGCTCTCTATTCTGTTCCATTGATCTATATGTCTGTTTTTGTGCCAGTACCATGCTGTCTTGGTGATTACTGTTTTTTTTTTTCTAAGATTTTATTTATTTGACAGAGAGAGAGAGAGAGACACAGCAAGAGAAGGAACACAAGCAGGGGGAGTGGGAGAGGGAGAAGCAGGCTTCCCGCCGAGCAGGGAGCCTGATGCAGGACTCGATCCCAGGACCCTGGGATCATGACCTGAGCCAAAGGGAGGCACTTAATGACTGAGCCAACCAGGTGTCCTGGTGATCACTGCTTTGTCATATAGCTTGAAATCGGGCAACGTGATGCCCCCAGCTTTGTTTTTCTTTTTCAACATTTCCTTGGTGAGTTGGGGTCTTTTCTGATTCCATACAAATTTTAGGATGGCTTGTTCCAGCACTTTGAAAAATGTTACTGGAATTTTGATCAGGATGGTGTTGAAGGTATAGATTGCTCTGGGCATCATAGACATTTTAACAATGTTTATTCTTCCAATCCATGAGCATGAAATATTTTTCCATCTTTTTGTGTCTTCTCCAATTTCTTTCATGAGTGTTCCATAGTTCCTAGAGTATAGACCCTTTACCTATTTGGTTAGGTTTATTCCAAGGTATCTTATGGGTTTTGGTGCTATTGTAAGTGGAATCATTTCTCTAATTTCTCTTTCTACAGTTGCATTGTTAGTGTATAAGAAAATAACTGATTTCTATGCATTGATTTTGTCTCCTGCCACATTACTGAATTGCTGTATGAGTTCTAGTAATTTGGGGGTGGAGTCTTTTGGGTTTTCCACATAAAGTATCATATCATCTGTGAAGAGAGAGAGTTTGCCTTCTTCTTTGCCAATTTGAATACCTTTTATTTATTTTTGTTGTGTGATTGCTGTTGCCAGGACTTCTAGTACTATGTTGAACAATAGCGGCAAGAGTGGGCATCCTTGACGTGTTCCTGATCTTAAGGGAAAGGCTCTCAGCTGTTCCCCGTTGAGGATGATATTCGCTGTGGGTTTTTCATAGATGGACTTTATGAACTTGAGGTATGTTCCCTCTATCCCCATACTCTGAAGAGTTTTAATCAGGAAAGGATGCTGTATTTTGTCAAATGCTTTCTCTGCATCAATTGAGAGGACGCTATGGTTCTTTTCTCTCCTCTTATTAATGTGTTCTATCACATGATTAATTTGTGAATGTTGAACCACCCTTGCATCCTGGGGATAAATCCCATTTGGTTGTGGTGGATGATCCTCTTAATGTATTGTTGGATCCTATTAGCTAGGATTTTGTTGAGAATTTTGGAATCCATATTCAGCAGGGATTCAGTCTGAAATTCTCCTTTTATTTGGGGTCTTTGTCTGGTTTAGGGATTAAGGTAATGCTGGCCTCATAGAATGAGTTTGGAAGCTTTTCTTCTGCTTCTATTTTTTGAAACAGCCTCAGGAGAATAGGTATTATTTCTTCTTTGAATGTTCGGTAGAATTCCCCAGGAAATCCATCAGGCCCTGGACTCTTGTTTTTTGGGAGGTTTGTGATCACTGCTTCAACCTCCTTACTGGTTATTGGCCTATTCAGGTGGTCAGTTTCTTCCTGTTTCAGTCTTGGTAGTTTATAGGTTTCCAGGAAGGCATCCATTTCTTCCAGGTTGCTTAATTTATTGGCATATAATTGTTGATAATAATTTCTAATAATGGTTTGTTTCCTTGGTGTTAGTCGTGATCTCTCCCCTATCATTCATAATTTTATTAAATTGGGTCCTTTTTTTCCTTTGGGTAAGTCTGGCCAGTGGTTTATCGACCTTATTAATTCTTTCAAAGAACTAACTTCTAGTTTCATTGTTCTGATCTACTGTGTTTCTGGTTTTTAATTCATTGATCTCTGCTCTAATAGTAATTATTTCTCTTCTAATGTGTGGCTTAGGCATTGTTTGTTGCTTTTTCTCTAATTCTTTAAGGTGTAAAGTTAGTTGGTGAATGCAGGATTTTTCTATTTTTTTGAGTGAGGCTTGTATGGCTATGTATTTCCCTCTTAGGACCAACTTTGCAGTATCCCATAGGTTTTGGACTGATGTGTTTTCGTTCTCATTGGTTTCCATGAATTATTAAAGTTCTTTGATTTCCTGGTTGACCCAAACATTCTTGAGCAGAGTGGTCTTTAGCTTCCAAGTGTTTGAATTTCTTCCAATTTTTTTCTTGTGATTGAGTTCCAGTTTTAAAGCATTATGGTCTGAGAAGGTGCAGGGAATCATCTCAATCTTTTGGTACCAGTTGAGACCTGATTTGTGACCCAGTATGTGATCTATTCTGGAGAAAGTTCCTTGTACGCTTGAGAAGAATGAGTATTCTGTTTTAGGGTGGAATGTTCTGTATTTATCTATGAGGTCCATCTGGTCCAGTATATCATTCAAAGCTCTTGTTTCTTGTTGATTTTCTGTTTGATGATCTGTCTGTTGCTGAGAGTGGAGTACTGAGGTTTCCTACAATACTGTATTGTTATCAGTATGACTCTTTATTTTGGTTAACAGGTGCTTTATGTAGATGGCTGCTCTCATGTTGGGGGTGTAGATATTTACAATTGTTAGATCTTCTTGTTGGATAGACCCTTTAAGAATGATATAGTGTCCTTTTGTGTCTCTAACTACAGTCTTTAGCTTAAAATCTAATTTTTCTGATATAAGAATTGCTACCCCAGCTTTCTTTTGAGGTCCGTTGGCATGGAAGATGGATCACCATCCCTTCACTTTCAGTCTGGATGTCTTTAGGTTAAAACTGAGTCTCCTGTAGCCAGCATATGGATGGGTCCTGTCTTTTTATCCAATCTACAACCCTGTGCCGTTTTATGGGAGCATTTAGGCCATTCACATTGAGAGTGATTATTGAAAGATATGAATTTATTGTCATCATGTTGCCTGTGAAGTCTTTGTTTCTATAATCGTCTCTGTAAATTTTTGTTGTACGTCACTCTTGGGGTCTTTCTCCTTTTATAGAACCCCCCTTAATATTTCTTGCAGGGCCAACTTAGTGGTCACATATTCTTTCAGTTTCTGCCAGTCTTGGAAGCTCTGCATCTCTCCATCCATTCTAAATGACAGCCTTGCTGGATAAAGTATTCTTGGCTCCATGTTCTTCTTGTTTAGTACCCTGAATGTGTCTTGCCAGGCCTTTCTGTCTTGCCAGGTCTCTGTGGATAGGTCTGACAATATTCTGATGTTCCTCCCTCTGTACATAAGGAATCTCTCCCCCCTAACTGCCCTTAAAATGGTTTCCTTGGTTCTAAGATTTGCAAGTTCTACTATTACATGCCGGGGCATTGGCCTGTTTTCCTTGATCTTGGGAGGGGTCCTCTCTGCCTCTAGGACACGAATGTTTGTTTCATTCCCCAGATTAGGGAAGTTCTCAGCTATGATTTGCTCAAATATATCTTCTAGTCCTCTCTCTCTCTCTCCACCCCCTCAGGGATCCCAATAATTCTGACATTGGAACATTTCATGTCCTCACGTATTTCTCTGATTCTATTTTCATGGATTCTGAGTTTTTTCCCCTGGCCTCTTCTTTTTCCTTCTTTTCTATCAGTTGGTCTTCTAGATCACTAATTCATTCTTCTGCCTTGCTTACTTACCTTAGCTGTTAGATTATCTAGATTAGATTGGAACTCCTTGATAGCATTTTTAAATTCTGCCATTTCGGCTTTCATTTCTGCCCTTAGAGACTCTATGTTGCCATTAATCGATTTTTCCATTCTAGCTATCATCTTCATAACTGTTACCCTGAAGTCCATTTCAGATATCTTGGTTATCTGAATACAGATATCTATCTGTATCCATTTGTAAATCTGTGGCAGAAGTCACAGTCTCTGAGCCTTTCCTATTTTGGGGGTTCCTCCTCCTAGTCATTCTGTTGAGGGGTGGTTGAGGGAATGTACAGAGTCCAAATTATTGACCACAACCCAAGCAAGATGCACCTGTTTTATAGGGACCTTAGGGTTGTTGGCCTCTTGTTCTCCCAGCCTGTCTTCTGGGGGAGGGGCCTGCCGCACTGTTACTCCAGCAACCCCATTTGGGCAGAGTTGCCCTGCTCCCTGTGGCGGGGGATGGGCTCAGTGAAAACCGATTTTGGGGGGCCTTTGTTCTCTGACAGCTTTACCTGGTGGCTTTCTGCGTCTCTTCCAAGAGTCAGAGCAGAAGAGATCGTTTCCAACCCTCTGCCTCAGGCTGAGAGATCGCAGTCTGTTCTTCAGTGAGCTCTCCAGTCCACACTATCTCCGTTTCTGTCTGTGCTGCTATAAACGGCAATGTCCTGGGTTGTGCGCCAGCTGCCCCCAGTTCACACACGTGGCCCTGCTGCTCCAGGTTTCAGTCCAGGGGGGCTGCCCTAAAGTTCATTCCCCATAACTACCACTCTGTGAGTCTGTGCCCAGTCCCCAGCACAGGAGACTTTTGCGCTCCTATGTTATTTCACCTTCTTGGCGCTAGCACTTATGGCAGCTCCCTCCCCCTTCCATTTGTCTTTGGATATGTACCCATGGAATCACAGCTTCCCGCTTCATACCTCAAAACCAACCACCTGCAATATTCTGTTTGTAGAGATCCAAATATATCTTCTTACATCTCAGGCTGATTTCGTGGGTGTTCAGAGTGGTCTCGTAGATATACAGCTCAATTCCAGGGACTGGTTGGAATAAGGTCTCCTACTCCTCTGCCATCTTTTCCTCCCTCACAATGTTCACCCTTTAGACTGAATTTTTAACCACACTATAATAATCAGTTTAGTTATCATGAAAAAAATGTTTGTTTATATGATCAGTGTCTTAGGTACTTAGAGTATTTAAAATATTCTGATATACCAGCTTATAATTGTAATAAACTCCTAAAGAGTTTTTAAAATAAGTTTGCAACCAATGTTTAAATATTTGGGGAAACATTTATTAAGCTGGTAAGCATTGATGTGTCAATTGTGTAAGTGGTGTACAAATATTTATATGGGTATTTAGAGGAATGTTTATTATTAAGTAAGATCTTAAAAACAGGCTTTACACCCAATACAAACTGCTGTGAGCTATGTGTACTTTAGTCATTTACAAATCTATTAGTAGTTATCTCTTTCCCATTCTGAGACACCATTATATTGGTCATAATTTTTTTTTAAGTTACAAACCATAAAGAGAATGATATGTTCACAAACTTCTTGAACAGAGACAGGGATGGACAAGTGTTAGGTGATGAGCAGAGAGGAGGAAGTGCCGCTCAGTCCAGAGATGGCTGAAGCTAAAAAAAACTATGTGCAGCAGAGGATGAGGGATGGGGAGGAGAGTACAAACAGGGGATTGGGAGTCAGCCCCCCACCCACCCAGCACTAGGAATTTAACCACCCACTCCTTGCTCCAAAACCTAAAAGACAAAAAAAAAAAAAAAAAAATCACTCTACAGAAATTGAAGAAAACATCTGAGGAGAATGAGACTAGTTGGCAAGAATATCCAGGTTTTAAGAGAGAAAGTGAAGGGAATCAGAATACACCATTTCAAAATATGCTGCGTTGACATTAGAATTATTTTAAACTAAAGGCAATTGAGGAATAGAAAAGCTCTCTACCCTCTCTCTTTCTGTCTGAAAGCAAGGCATAAGTTGCCATTTGTAAGGGTAACGTGAATTTCCCTTCACAGAAGTGTCTTAGTCTCCTCTCCCACATGAAACCTTACTGATATAAACTTTATCTTCCATTAGTTTCCCTGATGTTTACCTGCCCACAACTTCCCCCTTCTGGAGTCCCAAATCCCTTTGTCCTGTTGTCTGGTCACATCTCCACAATTGATCACTCTGTTAAAATGGTATATAACTTCTCAGGTCTAATCACTTCTTTGGTGTTTTCACTTTTTTCTATAAAGCCCCTGTGCCAGACACAATGGACTGAACATAAGAGGATAAAGGGGAAAAGAAATTTCTTTTACAGATACAAGAAAAGGGACATGACATAATTGAAAGAAATGAAGTACTGGGAGTGGGAATTTTAAGCATGAGGACAAGAGCCACCTCAGATAAGGAACATTCTTACCACCTCTAAAAATTTCTTCATATATATAAAAAAAAAGTCCTTCATATAGACAATTGATTGCCCCACCTTAGAGCCTATTCATCAATTTCCTCTTCTTCCTTTTTCTTTAACCATTATCTTCAAGAAGTATCAGTGAACATTACCAAATATAGAGTCAGAAAAATTCTCAGACCTACTCTGGCCTTGAGAGTAAGAAGATGAGATGACATGGAGATGCCACACCATTGGGATAGTGGCAGAGATGGGTTTCCAGACTCCCAGTTTGGCACTCACGTAGTCAGGGCAGTTAGAGGAGGGTTTTACATGGAACCCAAAAGTACAACTAAAATCATGCCCCCCCCCAACAATTCCTCCTATATGAAAAATTCCTAACACACACAAACAGAATTTTAAGATCTGGTGTTAAATTTGTAGTTTCTCCCACAAACTTCCACCAAATCTATTGAACAAAGAAATGTTTTCACTTGAAGAATAAAAAATGTAAGAGCTCTTAGCATGTTGCTCATGGCCATGAAGCCAATGTTGTTGAAATGGATGAGATTCACAGACTTTCATACACTTGAATATAGATGAATGTAATTTGTCATTTTTTAAAAAAGTATACAGAAAAGAGAAAAGCTGGAAGTACTTTTCCTTCTTCTTTTGACTTGCAATGATTCAAAGACATGAATAACAATAACTTTGAATCATAAACCACAAAGCATCAGCCTGGTGTGTCAAAAGGAAATTTGATTCAGACTGACCTAGAATGAATTGCAGCTCCTCCACAGACCTCAGAGAACTCCATGTTCTTCTTTGGTCCTTGGGTTTCTCATCTGAAAATTGAGGAGACTGGATAATCCTGATGATCCTAAGAGTTTCTTTCCTAGGTCTTCCCATTTCTAATATTCTGTATTGTTATATCATTAGTCCTCATTTTTAAAAATTATCCTTTTAGTCTTATAAGCATGATGACCAGCTTTGCCAAAATATATCTGTGTCCAAAATATACAAAAGCTGGAACTGTGATCTCTTGGCTAATAAAACCTAAACTATGAGAATTTGGCCTTTCTAATGGCATAAGGGACTGGGATGGGCTAGCCAGAAGCTGTAAAAATATCATAATCCAAAATAATATGAAAGTTGGCACCTGGAAGAAACATTTAGAAGTTTATGGGAAATCTTATAGAGATTAACACCCCAAACAGTATTCCTGGATACCTAGTCATGTTTGTGAAAGGAGAATTATACCCCCAAATTTGGAATAGGACCTTGGCTGGGAATCAGCTTGATTCAGGAAATTTTAATGAATTTCTCAATTGTGTAAAGCCCACAGCTGTGGGCTTGTTACTCCTCAGAGCTGTGGAGTACAATAAGAGGACAGAACATGGTCCCCATCCCTGCGTCCACAGTGTAGTAGAGTTGAGTCATTAAAAGCATGGGTTTTGCATTCCTTCCTGATTCCACCTCTTACTAGCTGTAGGAGTTTAGCCAAATCACTTAATCTTTTGAAGCCTCCATTTCCTCATCTGTAAGATGGGAGTGGTAATAACAGAGGATAATGCATCTAAAGCACTTAGCATAGTGTCTCAGGTACAATGAATTCTCAAAAAACATGAATTTATGTAATGTATGTTATAAATGTTATAAATAGTGGGCAAGGCAAAAAACATAAATAGGTAATATAATCAAGGTCAAGATGGAGTGTTATAGCAGGGGTACCTGACAATAATTGAGAGAGCACAGAGGCAGGGGAATCACACCAACATGTGACAGTAAGGATATACAAAACAACAGCATTGGGTAGAGAAAGTAGGGAAGGATAAAGTTCTGACCTGTTTCTTTTTCTGGGACCCAAGATCAAGCCTCAAGCTATTTTTACCACTTGCAAAGTAAAACCTCTCTAGAATCAGAAAAGTTTTAAAAGTCATAATTGGCAAAGGAGTTTGGATGATGTGATGCCCACAGGACACTGAGGCCAACCCTGGTGCTTTTCAATGTCAAGAGGCAAACTATGCCAAGTAAGTAATGAATAAGATATGGTAGACTGCTGTCTGAGAATAAGTTGGTCCATGGAAGCCTAAGAGGATGAAAAACATCCTCTACTCCCATATGCTATTTGGTGTGCTTATTCCCAGATATAACTCAATTCAACCAGAATGATATAAGATCTGTCCCTTACCAATTTTCCAAGTAATAGCTAACTACTAAAATAGCAATCATCTTATAAAGTAGCTACCATGAACAGTCCCATTTTACAGATGTGGTAAGTAAAGCACAGAAACAGCAAATAACAAAGGTCATATAACCAAGAAAACCTTGTCTGATAATTATCCATTCTACTGTCTACAGGAGTGATAAGCACATGGTGGGTACAGTACAGATGTGTATTGATTGTACTGAAAAGCCTGGGATTCACACTCAGCACTGCTTGGTTTATCCACTACATTCTCTGACATTCTTGTTAATAAGGGGTAGTCATGTTCTCAGCAATTGCTTCCAAGCAATGAATTGTAGATTCATTTGGGAATCTACAGACCCTAATATTTGGTCAAATGTCAATGCTCATCATTAATTTTTTAAAAATCTAGCAATGAGCAGTTACCAAATCCCAGGCACTATACTGAGTACCCTGCATATTAATCTCTTTATATTTTTTTAAAGATTTTATTTATTTATTTGACAGAGAGAGACTCAGTGAGAGAGGGAACATACGCAAGGGGAGTCGGAGAGGGAGAAGAAGGCTTCCCATGGAGCAGGGAGCCCAATGCGGGGCTCAATCCCAGGACCCTGGGATCATGACCTGAGCCGAAGGCAGACACTTAACGACTGAGCCACCCAAGCGCCCCCATATTAATCTCTTTAATTTTCATATCAAACCCTTGATTAGATTACTCTCATTATTTTCTGTTTTCAAGACTGACAAATGAGGCACAGAGGAATTTAAAAAAATAGCAGAGCCAGGATTCAAACCTGGGCAGTTTGACACTGGAGTCCACTCTCATAGCCACCTCAGCACTTGTGAATACTTCTTTCACAATTTCATTGTAGGCATCCATCAACTTGACTTTCAGTCCTTGACTAGAGAAGTAGCAGTGTGCCTTCTCTCCTCTTAGAATAAATCTTGATGGTGAGTCCCCACATAGTGACTTCTTGGGGGAAATTTCACTAACCTCAACCATAAAACTAGATTCCAGGAGAAGGAAGGAAGCAAACCAATGGCAAGTGATGAATAGGTAGGATATTGAATGTGAGAGGAGCAGCACATGAGTGACAGCAGTTGCCTTATTCATCTTTTACCTGCCTCTACTCTTTGTAAAATGCTCACCCTACTACTTTTTAATGAAAAGGCTGATTTGGGCCATGATTTAGTGGGTTTCTTAAACATATGTCTTTCAGACACATGCCTGCAAGATACCACTTCTCCTGACCTTGGAAGTTCAAAGGCAGTTTAGGCTCATCCCTGAAGCACTGTAGGCAGTTGCCTAGGAGATGGGATTTCAGTGGGTGGGAAAGGCTCTTCCCTGGGAAAAGGGGGAGGAGGGAAGTCAACTCTTCCTGCTCTATAAGGCCTAAAACTCCTCAAAGAGGGAAAAAATAACTTTTATTCCACAATGACAGATGGGGCTTACATGCAAAAACCCATGAGAGAGGAAATACACTAATTTCAATTCATGTTAAAGAGGAAAGAGCTAATAGCAAAGCATTTCCTGAGAGTCCATGTGAATAGAAGAAAGTACACAGGGAGAAATGAGGCTTCTATAGAAGAGGAGAAGGGGAAGATGGGGGAGGAGTCCACCCATTTCACAGATGAGGACCCAAGCAAACTTCCTGCCTCCCTTCAAGACCACACCTAGCTTCTGTGTTTTGCCTATAATCAACCTAGCCTATAAGAGTTTCCTCCACTTGGGACTCTCCCCTGTCTTTAATCACGCAAATTCCTCTTGCTCCTCCCCCAACACCCTCCCTGCTTGAATGTCTTCCACAGGGCTCCTCCATTCCTGCTCCCATAATACTTTATACATCCTTTGATCACCAGTATTCATATTTAATTTAAAAAGAAGAAGACAAAGAGGTGAAGCAGATGGAGCAGAAAGGCACACATCCTTCATTTCACATCTGTACTACTCTGAGTTAGGTACTATTATTTGTGAATTACCAATAACAAAATGGGCTTAGAGATGTAAGTAAAACCTAGTTCACATAGCACATGGAGAGCAGAGCCAAGACCATACTGTTGGCCATTTAGTCCAATTTAGCTCTAAGCCTTATTCCTTGTCAGAGTTTATCATCCCCTGTTTTCATGGTCCTCTTCCCTGGCAGACCATGAACTAACTCCTTAAAGCAGGAATTCTGACAAATTTATTGCTTCATTTCCCACTGTTCCCAGCTCAGTGTGTGGCACAGACTAGGCAAATGTCTGCTGAAGGAAAGAAGGGGAAGAGAAAAGAGTAAAGAGGAAGGAAGTGAAGAAGGTATAGACGAGTGATTTGAGGAACAAGAAGATGGGGGAAGGAGTATTTCAGTGCTACCATCCAGGATGTACAAGAAAAGTTATCCCAAATGAATCCACACACAGGTCCTGGAGCTGTGCCATCAGCTCTGCAAAGACTGACACAAGCAGACATGGGCTGTAAACGGCAAGCACAGTGACGGGATCACATTAACCTTAAACAGTGTCTGGTACAGATTATACCTTCTATCTGCTATGAACACAACTCTTTTAAGGATGTTATCTAGTAGTTAGGACAATCTTACAACTGTGAGAAATGCTATTTTTTAACAGTCACTGAGTCCGACCCACCGAATGTGCTTAGGGCAATGATTTCCAATTGCTTTGCAATTCTGACAACCTATCAGTGCTTGGCCTCTGGATAGTGGACCCCCATCTTTAGCAACACTGTATGGCAAGCATTTTATCATTATTGGTTTTGCTGATTACCAACATAAACTCAGCTTGTTGCAAGATTTCAAATGATGCTAAAATATATAACTTGTAAGTTCCTCTGCCTCTCTCAGCTTCCATTCCATCTCACTGTTGGAGATAACCACAGAGAACGACTGACATACCCAATAATAGATGTATACTTCCTTATTTAGTTGGGATACGATACTATATCCAGTCCTTCAGCTAGCTTTTCTCAATTAACCAATTTTGGACACATTCCCATGTCAGTTCAAAATACTTTTCATTCTTTTTAGTATGTACACCATACTCCACTGTGGAGATGTACCATTATGTATTTAACCATTCTCCTACTGAAAGATATTAGGGTAAGTTTTTTTTTTCCTATTAAAAACAAGGCTGCAAAGAAAGATCTCTATAGAGATATAGATGGTGACATAAATGACATACATATATAGATATTATATACAGATGATAGTTCTCTGAATCTTATGCAAATATTCTGTACTCTAGATTCCTGGGGTAACATTTTTGGGTCAATAGGTATGCATCATTAATTTTAATAGAGATTACAAACTACCCTTGCAAAAGTTTCACTAATATGTACTCCCATCATGTACTACACATGATGAAAAGAACACTTTGGGGAGCGTTCTTTTTGGGAAAACTTCTTTCCTAGGAGCTTTGGTTCCCTTGGTTATAAAATTAGAACATCTCTAAGATTCCATATCTACATGGAGAGGGTGGGAAGTATTAGAAAACCAACTTAGAAATCACTGTTTGAGATCATAACCCTAGTATTCTGGAAGAATCCAGATAAATCCCAAAGATGCCTCACATGATGTCCTCTGCCCACCACGTCTAGAAGAGGTAGGAAATATTCTTTATCACCATGCTCCCCACTCCTTAATCCCACACACAGCCTTGCCAGTATAAGCTCATCAAATCCTAGAGGTCCAACCTCAGATGCCTGTAGGGACCAGAAGGTGAGGTCAGGAACAAAACAGGCCAAGGTACCCCAAGTTGGGTGATGGTTCATATCACTATCATCCAAAATCCCTAGTCTTAAATTGTATCATAGACTTTAGCATTTGGCTATCATTATTATGTCAACTGGCCAAGGAGAAACTAATTTACTAAAAAGAAAGAACATGGATGGAACTGGAGGGGATTATGCTAAGTGAAATAAGTCAAGCAGAGAAAGACAATGATCATATGGTTTCACTTATCTGTGGAACATGAGGAATAGCATGGAGGACATTAGGAGAAGGAAGGGGAAAATGAAGGGGAGGAAATCAGAGGGGGAGACAAACCATGACAGACTATGGACTATGGGAAACAAACTGAGGGTTCTAGAGGGGTGGGGGGTGGGGGGATGGGTTAGCCTGGTGATGGGTACTAAGGAGGGCACGTACTGCATGGAGCACTGGGTATTATACGAAAACAATGAATCATGGAACACTACATCAAAAACTTATGATGCACTATATGGTGACTAACGTAACATAATAAAATAAAATTTAAAAAAGGAAAGAACATGGTAAGAGTTGCACATCATTTTGGGCCATTGGTAAAACCCGGAAGTCAGGTTTTCACTTGCATGGCATGAACACAAATTACCTGGCTCCTCTGCTCCTTCCATGGAAACCTGAAACCATTTCACTTTCCAAGTCTCTTACTCCTCCCCAGCACCTCCATCATTTTCTCAAGCTCATTTTTTACTCTGATGCTGAGGATGAAAAAAAGGTTCATTCATGAAGGTAATAAATGAAGTCCTGATTTTGGAAGAGGGGTAATTAGTGTACATTATCACTAGGGCTAATGAGATCAGAGTGGGGCTGTCCAAGCCCAACATGCCCAATCAGGAATTTAAATTAAGAAGTCCCGCTCTCTGTGATTAAGGAGATATTCACTGAAACACTGCACTCCTAATTCCTTTGTATTTCCATTCACCAACTCAGTATCAAATGTTTTATGACACTGAAAATATGCTTAGTTTAAAAGGAACAGATGTCCAAATCTCCCTGTACTCATTTAGAGAGACAATCTGATTTTTCTTTATCTGGGTGTTATCAGTCAGGATTATATACAGACACAGAGACACCCAAGTGATTCTAACTGGATTTGGTTGAAATTGTTTCTTTATGAACTTTATAAACAGAGCTTTCACAAAAATCTTACTGACGTGGCGGGGGGAAAGAAGGTGTTAGATGTGGGAGGGGGTAGAAAAGAATATCTCTGAATTCTGCTATCATAAAAACTCCTTATTTGGAAAATCTTGGTGGCAGGGAATAATGTATTTTTGAGTAGTTAACAAGACTTTCATAAATTCCTACTGTATGTCTGATCCTCTTCCAGATACTTTTGCATGGACATGGTCCCATCTGACAGAAAGAGATTAATTTTTGAACCCAGATCTGGATTTAAATCTATCTTAGCTACTAACTACAGGACCTTACATAAGACATTTAAAGATTCTAAGCCTCAATTTCATCTCTTATAAACTAGATTGCATTAAAATTAAAAACTTCTCGGGGCACCTGGGTGGCTCAGTCAGTTAGCATCTGCCTTCAGTTCAGGTCAAGATCCCAGGGTCCTGGGATCGAGCCTCACCATCAGGCTCCCTGCTCAGCGGGGAATCTGCTTTTCCCTCTTCCTCTGCCCCTCCTCTCTGCTTGTGCTCTCTCCCCCTCTCTCTCTCTCTGGCTCTCTCCCTTTCTCTCTCAAATAAAATCTTTTTAAAAATTAAATAAACAAATAATAAATAAATAAATAAAATTTAAAACATCTCTTCATTAACAGGTGCCATGAAGAGAGTGAAAAGATAAGCCACAAATGTGGAGAAGCTATTTGCAATGAATATAACAAAAAAACCTTGCATACAGAATACATAAAGGTCTTCTGAAAACAAATGACAAAAATATAAACAACCAAATAGAAAATGGGCAAAATGCCTGAACAGACATTTTACAAAGTGAAAAATCCAAATGGGTAACAGATACATGAACATATGCTCAATCTCATTAGAAATTAGAGGAATGAAAAACACTGAAATGCAGACCAAATGAAATCCTAGGATACTATTACACACACAAACACACACACACACCAGAATGCAAGGGGAAAATCGTGTTTAATAATATTAAGTGGTAACAAGAATGTACGGTAACAATATTTATACACTGCTAGTAGAAGTAGATTTTGTTATAATCAATTTGAGAAACTATCTGGCATCATGCAATAAATTTGAAGATGGGTATACCTAATACCCAGCAATTTCCAGGTTTCTATTTCATGTACCTGCTCTTAAGAAATTTTTACAAATGTATACCAGGGTTCAATATATATTTACAGCAGTATTGTCTATAGCAATAAAAAATCTGGAAACAACCTAAATGTCTTATCAACTAAAGAGTTGATAATTTGTGACATATTCATACTGTGGAGTACTACAGTTGGGAAAAGGAATTGATGCTACAAGATACAACATGATGCGGTGCCTGGGTGGCTCCGTTGTTAAGCGTCTACCTTTGGCTCAGGTCATGATCCCAGGGCCCTGGGATCAAGCCCCGCACCGGGCTCCCTGCTCTGCGGGAAGCCTGCTTTCTCCTCTCCCACTCCCCCTGCTTGTGTTCTCTCTCTCGCTGTCTCTCTCTCTGTCAGAATAAATAAATAAAATCTTTAAAAAAAAAAAGATACAACATGAAAGAGCCTCAAGAGCATGATGTTAAAAGATAAAAGCAAATTGTAAAGTAATTGACATACCAGTATTCCATTTATGTAAAGTTTAAAAATATACAAAATTAAATCCTACATCAAACCCAATAGTTGTAAATCCATAAACACACATAAACACAAGCCTATAATCTTCAGTGGAGAGTGGGGGCAAGTAGGAATAGAACAAAGGGACACAAAAGTGGCTATAGGTGAGGATTCATCCACGCATCACCTGGACCTCATGACAGGACACTGTGGAGGTGTCATGGAATGAAATGGGAAGATGGCTAAGAGGGAGGAGAAGTGGCCCACATCTCTACAAATCACGCCTGGTAGGTTGGCTTCAAGGCACTTTGCTGATTCCACTAGAAGGTATCTAATGCTGGGGTGCCTGGGTGGCTAGATCGATTAAGCATCGAACTCCTGAATGTGGCTCAAGTCATGACCTCAGCATCGTGGAATTGAGCCCCACATCAGGCTCCATGCTCAGCAGGGAGTCTGCTTGGGATTCTCTCTCACCCTCTTCCCTGCCCCTGGATCATGCACACTCTCTTTCTAAAATAAATAAATAAATCTTTGAGAAAGAATAGAAGGAAGAAGAAAGAAGAAGAAGATATCTAATGATCTAATGCCTGGAGCCCATTAACCAAAACTGAAAAAGCAGGCTCTTTTAGGCCAGCCTAATGTGAATTGTGCCTTCAAAGGACAGGGATCTAGAAGGTGTTAACTTATCCCCACTCCTTAAGCCCTGTGTCAATACTGAGTTGCATGCAGGATTCTCACTCACACCTGAGCATGAGAGTCTCTCCTTTCCTTTCCTAAGGAGGAAAAATGGAGAAGAAATAAGCTGACATAAAGCACCTGCTACAGTCTAGACATGACACACAGGATCACATCTAATCCACACTGCAGCCCTGTGCAGCAGTTAAGATTATTCCCATATGATGGAACTAGAGGGTATTATGCTAAGTGAAATAAGTCAATCAGAGAAAGACAAGTATCATATGATCTCACTGATACGAAGAATTCTTCATATCTCAGGAAACAAACAAGAGTTGCTAGAGTGGTGGGGGGGTGGGAGGGATGGGGTAACGGGGTGATAGACATTGAGGAGGGTATGTGCTATGATGAGTGCTGTGAATTGTGTAAAAACTGATGAATCACAGACCTGTACTTCTGAAACAAATAATACATTATATGTTAAAAAAATAAAAGAAGATAGTCAGAAGGGTAAAATGAAGGGGGGGGAATCGGAGGGGGAGATGAACCATGAGAGACTACGGACTCTGAGAAACAAACTGAGGGTTTTTTGGGGGGGGAATGGGTTAGCCTGGTGATGGGTATTAAGGAGGGCACGTACTGCATGGAGCACTGGGTGTTACACGCAAACAATGAATCATGGATCACTACATCAAAAACTAATGATGTACTGTATGGTGACTAACATAAATAAAGTTTTTTAAAAAAGACTATTCCCATATGCCAATGAGGATATCAATTCTCAGAGAAGTTAAGTAATTTGCTTCTGGCTGTACAGCTAGAAGATGACTAGATGTGCATTCAACCCTAAGTTTGCCAGCACCAAAACTCCATAATTATCCTGCTAGTTATCCAAGCCATCTCCCAGCTGCATAGGGCTGGGAGGTATGTTGCACAACAAGGATGGGTGATGGAGTAGAAACAGAAGAATATAAAAGATCAGGAGTCATATCTACTACTGGAAAAAAAAAATGGCTCCTGACTACTAGAAAACCAGTATTCCCAAAACACACCACCTGGAAGAGAATACACACACAGGAGACTTAGTTTGTGGGGAGGATTTGTGAGAGGAGAAGAGGGAAAACCCAGTGCTGAAAAAGAATAAAAATGTAATAGAAATTACAGGTCTTCGAAAACTCTCATCCTAACACTTGTTGAGACCAGAAGTCGTTAATCTCTCTATTTAGATCACGGTCACGGTACTGTTCACCACTGGGCTTTCCGCCCCAAATCCCTCAAAGTACATCCAAGCATCTCAGCCCACTCCCACCCCTTCATCCTGGAGAAGTTAATAAATTAGCTAGCAGAGGCTGTTTCTGTCTCCCTGCCTACCCGATTAATGATAATCTACTGGGGATGAACAATGTTCAGGCTGACGCGGAGGAAATTGCAATTAATTCCTCAGAAACAGTCTCCTCTGACGGGTTCCTGTGCAGAAAGCCCCTGCATTTATCTCAGCCCAACAAAGCTGTAATGAGATCCAAAACCTTTAAGAAAGGCAGCCTTTGACTCAGACTGGGCACTGTGGGTGTTAGCCAATCCCAGCAACCAGCCTACCTCATACCCAAGTCCCAAAGCCCACCTAACACCTCCCTCATTTCCGTGACAAACTGGTCCCTCCACAGCCTTGATCCCAAATACTGCTCATTGCTGCCAATCAGAGAGTGCACACTCTGTACCAGGTGCTGTGGAGTATCAGGCATTGGTTAGGAGCACTACTTTTGGGGTGAGGCTGCCCCGATTGGAAAGTTGACTCTGCCTTTTACCAACGGTGTGAACTTGAGCAAACTGCTAAACTTCTTCTGAATCTCAGTTTCCTTATTTATAAAATGGTTTATGCACAGGAGGATTACAGGATTAAAGCCCCTAGAGCAATGTACGGTACAAAGAAAGCTCAATAGATATTGACACTCTTGATTATTGCCATTCTAACTACCTTTTTTAGGCCAGTAAAGTGGGTATTATTCATCTCACTTCACACCTAAGGAAACAAAGACTCAAACAGGTAAAGCCTTTTATTTACCCTAGGACATAATTCATTCCTGGCAGAGCCAGGTTTCACAACTATTTCAGGATGGTGTCAAAACTAGGATGCCTCTTCTCTGGGCTCATCTCTGGTGTTTCTCCAGATTTATTTGCAATCTTTCTGAAACACAGGCAGGGGGAGTCTTCATTTCAGGATTCTCTTCTGACACTGCCCTAGAGAAAAGGAAGCCTCCCCAAGCAGTTAAGCACTGATTCAGAATGCAACAGGATAGAAGCTGTCCCCAGAGACTGAAGGAGCAAGCCTGGCAAGCTGTGGCATCACCTAAAATCTGAAAGTAGGCAGCACTCATCCCCGCAACCACCAACACCCACCCAAGTGTTGTCTCAGTCACAAGCACCACCCTGAAACCCCCGTAGGAAGCAGGCCTTCTCAGCACAGCCTGGACCCCTATTTCAGAAAGGTGTGGTAAAATCCAGAGATTATGAAAATCCAATTTGGAGAATGCAGGATCTTTGAGGAAAAAACTTAAGGTCTGAAAGATAGCTATTATTCTTGAGATAATTTCTATGTAAGCCTAGTTTTTCTACTAGGATGTTTACCCTGAGGACAGTTTGAGGTTATAGGGAGGCAGCTGGGTGCTTCACGAATGGCCAACTGCAACATTCTCATATCGGTTGTCACTCATGTAGGAAATAGTTGTGACAACCCTGATTCCATGTTTGGAAGGAAATCATTATCTAGTTAATATCAAAGGCAGGGGATGGCCCCCAAAGGTCTGTTTCCATTAATAGTCTTTGTTTAGAGATCATACATTTATGCTAAGTGTTTCAAACACTCCTCCAGTCTCCAACACTAGTAAACTCCTTTCTCACATATAGAAGAGGCTAGGTCTCCCAGTGACCTTTCTTAATAGTAAGAGGCAATAGCATCACATTATAAAGCTTATGTGGGAGGAAACTAAGTGAATCACGGCCAGTACAAAGTAAAAATTCTATCCTCGGCACATAATCTCTTCAGTTCGTTTCTAAAGACCCACTTTAAGTTCCATCCTTTCCAGAAAGCCTTCCTTAATGACCACTGGCATAACTCCAGCCAGAGAAGGCCATGAAAACTCTTAGAAACAGTCTCAGCTCCTTATTCTTTACAATTCTATTCTAGGATGATAATTCAGAACATTATTTTATCATTGAATGCTCACAAATACATGTCATGTTCTAGAGTTCCCTGTTTGACTTTTCTCTTTTCTCTTTAAACTGATTGTAAGCTCACTGAAGACAAGGGACCAATCTTCTTATTTTATCCCTATTACCTTCTATGGCTCATAATACAAAACTGCAGTTTAGGGAGTATTTGCTGATGGGTGATACCTATCACATGGTATCACCTCTGTGTTTGTGTTTGTGTCTTGCCAAACTAGTAATTCTATTTGCTTTTATTAGTCCTGTAATGAGTAAAGAAAACATAATGGAGCCATTGTATATAGGTTGAAACATCTGATGAGAAGAGTAGAGAAGTCCTAATTTTCTTCCCCTAATGAGCCAGGAGACCCTCTAGGAAGTAACATTTACTTGAGTGCGATCAGGAAAGAGGAAATCAGGAAAGCCAGGTCTGGCAGGTGCTGGTTTAGACCTATGAGAGTAAGGTATAAAGGACCCTTGAGGTTTCTGGGTTGACTAGTTCAGCTGACCACAATGTGAAGTTTTGTTCATGGTAATTGCTCAACACATTTCTCTCTCCAGTGTCCACATCTTGCTCAGACCCACCTGCTTCTACTGTCGTCCATCATCTCCCATTCTAAGCACTAGGCCAGCAAGTCCTGGCTTGCTTTGATTGCTCAGCATGGTCTGAGCAGAGCCAATCAGGGTTCTTCTCTAAGTTTAATAGACAGGCATTAAAAAAGGGTAAATTCTCCTTCTGCCATGGATGTCCTAAACTGGAACCATTTAAGCCTGATCTGTTAGCAACCATCTTCCGTGACTATATAAAAGACACCTGTCTGTGGTAGGATAGAATGAACTTGGAAACAGAGAAAGTCAGAGATGAGAGGTAGTAAGAGAAAGACAGCCTCCCTGACATTACTTGAGGTACTGAATATACCCAGGCCCTGGATCCCTAGTTTCTAGAGCAAATTAATTCTTTTTACTTAAGCCAGTTTAACACAGGTTTCTGTCACTTACACAAACAGAATCCTGACAAATATAAGACAGGTCTAGCAGGAACAGAAAGTGTACACTTCATGAGGCTAGAGGCCATATCTACCTTATTATTGCTGTGTCCCTAATGTCCAGCTTGATAATTATTTGGTAAATGAGTGGATAAATCTTTGAAGAATCCTAAATACCTCAGCAGGAACTAGTCCCACTGAGAAGAGGCAAGAGGCCTAGCAAGAATCTGAATCATGGCCATTTACTCTTTGAAGAAGATGACTGTCCCTTCTTTTTATTCCAATCTACCCTACAAGAATTTCAAGAAGTCACCAATTTATTGGTTAAATACTAAAGCTTCCTAATTGGACTCTTCTTGTCAGTGATGTACTCCAGTGATTAGAATGCTTTTTATGTGTCTGTGGAGTTTGTCTCCAAGAACTTTGAAGGTTCATTCTTTATCCATTCACCTTCTAAGGCCACTGTAGACCCTTACCAAATTGTGGAGGTCTCTGGTAGAATATTCATTAGATGTTTTAACATAACTCCCATTCCCCAAAGTAGAATCCTTCAACAGCAGTAAGTTAGCAACATGACAAAATACCTCCAACAAGCAAAAAGAAGCAGGAAAGAACTGGTCTTTGGTCATACTTGTTTTCTTGCAACAAGTGTGTCACTCACTGATAAGCAAAAGAAACAGAGAACATATATATGAACAAAAGAAGAGATGGCAGATGGCGTCCCTTCATCAGAAAGTGAGTTAGAAAGGTTGGTCAAGGGAATGAGAGACCAGATTTCATGCTCTTCATCCTTCTGAACAGCAGTCTTTTAAGCAGCATAAAGATAAATGATCTGTTGTCTGTATTTTCTGAATGTGTCATGGGACGGCTTTTCCATTCCATAAATACTTATATTCGTAAATCAAATAAGCTAGAAAAGTACTTAGGCATGATGCCGGGAGACAAACCATGCCAGCATTGTTTCACTTCATTAATGTTACGAGTAAATCATTAATTGCCACTATTGATGAATTCTACTTAAAGAGAAGCTTTAGAGAATGAGCTACAAAGAATAAGGCAGCATAGGCACATTTCCAGGGAGGGAGGCAAGAATGAAGGATGCTAAAATCTCAGACTCTAGAAAGAGATGATGCTGAGTTCAAATCCTGACCCTTCCCTTTAATAATTCATTACCTTAAGCAAATTACTTGTGTTCAGAGCTACCATTTTCTCATTTGTAAAATAGCATTTCTAATGGTTCTAATATCATGAGTTGTTATAAAAACTAAATGATAAACAGTGCAGGGTCCCAGCTCATTAGGTATTATTTCCATATCTGTGCATGTATTTATTCCCTTATTATTTCTTTCTTAACCATATTGCATAGATTTAGTAGTCAAACTGCCCTCTCCATTTCCCAGCTAGAGACACTACAGGAAAAGTTTGGTCAATCGCCATGAAAACAAAATTCAGGTTGTTCAGCCACAAGACCAAATCTGCATTTTTCCAACACTCTCCCTCGCAGAATATTGCCCTTATAGCAATTAGAAACAAGGGAGCTTCTTAGAGCAAACTGACCTGATACCCATCCTGGGGGACCTAGAACAACACAAGAAAAGCTACAGACCTGGATTCTATTCTCCTCTGTGCATTCAATTATTCCTTCATTTGTTCATTTCACAAATATTTATTAAGACCATTTTCTGTGCCAGGTACTGGGCTAGGACCCGGGGATACCAGTGAGTAAGGTAAATCAGATGGTCTTTGTTCTTGCTTTGTTTAGGTCTCTGTTCAAATATCACCTCATCCAAGAAGCTGCCCTGATTGAGCACCCTATCCAACAGAGCAACCTGCATCCCTGTCACACTCTGTTCCCTTCCCTGTTTTCTCTCCCATCATTCTCTCATATGCTATGCCTTTATTTTCTCCACACGTCCCTTGCTAAAATATAAGGCAGGGACCTTCTCCAATTTGTTCACTTTTACATCCCCAGCTGCAAGCATGTTGCCTGGGCCACAGTATATACTCAACTAATATTTGTTGACTGAATAGAAGGAAAACTCTTGGTGAGGGGAGGGGGAGACAGGGAGAGGAAATAAATGATTGTGAATTACTAATACTAGAAAGGAAATCCACCGGGGTTGGCTAGGGAGTAATGAGCAGGGAGCCTCTTAGTAGGCAGATAGTGATGATCAATCCAGGGGTCAATGAGCCACCCATGCACAGACAGGGAAAGAACTCTGCCCTTTGCCCCTGTGTGACCCTAGGCCTGTCACTGCCCTTTCCGACCTGCACCAGAATCAGGACTCAGCAATCAGAAGCAACTCACCTGTCAGACCCCTCCTAGGACTTAGTATGCTGAAGATGCTGAGGCCTGGAATAGCATTAGGGACCTCGTGGGGACGTGATACTTCAACAAAATGCCTTCATAAAATCCACTGCATGCACCACTGAAATTGCAACAGAAAGAGGATTTAAGCTGGGCTTTCAGCTCAGGGAGCCATGCGGCTCTGCAATATTTTGGTTATGCTCTAATTAGTTAGCATACGGTGCAGGTGTCAGGTAATCTGCACTTACTATAAAGAAATCTGCAAGTAGCAACCAGCATGAAGAAATAGGGAAGCCAGGGCACCCCTACCCTTGAAAGAGATCCACCATCCCCAGTGCCAAATGAAGGTACTCCACAGAGGCAAACCTCACAGGGCTGTGGCATGTTAGGGACTCAGGTGGGGGACAGAGATTTGACAACCAGTTGCATAAGTGAGGTTAGCTGGGCAGTGGAGCATCTCTGGGAAGGGCTGCCTGTATGTTCACCATGAGTCTACTGGGAGGGGAGGTACTTCCCCATGTCTCCCATTATACTGAAAAACTAGGCAGCATAAAGGTATCACCACATCTTCATTCTAAAAAAGGAATGGAGGCAGAGGAGAGCAAGCCGCTCAGAGAGGTCGGAGTTAACCACACCGGTGCTGTGACACCTGGCACCACCACCAGCTCTCCACCCTGTCCATCTGAAAGCATTGCTCCTATCATCTGAACGACAACACCCCAGACTCTAACAGTATTCACACATGTAGATTAAAACTACCACACTGTCAGAACAAGCACTGTGTCCCCATCCTGGCCCATTACAACCAAGTGATCCAGGCTCATCACTTCACCTCTGGACCTTAAAAGCTGAAGTACAGAACATTCAGGGGAGAGAATAATTTTAGACAAGATAATTTATGTTAAACCATCAGCATTCAACCTGGAATTCATTTATTAGATTAGCTTTTGAAAAAGACATAATGCTGAATGAATGGAAGAAGGTATAAGTTTTAATGAAAATAAAAGTTTTTAAAAAAATGGACTAAACTATGGCCCACCGCTGAAGAGAGAGTTGGCCTGGAGAGATAGGGTCCTACTTGCCTGCCCAAAGTGATCAGAGGCAGAAGAATGCTGGGAACCTGAAGACAACAGGCTTGGAGAGGGAGACACCAATCAGAAAAAATATCATCTTCTTCACAGTTTTGCCAAGAGCATGCCCTACTCTCCACATTCCCTTTGGGTCTCAGTCTTCCCACCTGCAAAATGGATATAACACCACATGCCTCTTACACTTGGTTAAAGATTAAGTGAAGTAGCATTAGCCAAGCACCTAGCAGAGGGCTTGGTGCATAGTAGGCATTCAGTAAGTAAGAGTGGCCTTCTCTTTCCTTCTTGCGGAGGTGGCTAATTTAGAAAAACAACAGTAATAATAATAAGACTACAACACACTAAACCTACAGAAAGAAACCTGAACCCTGCCTGAATAATGAAGACTAACTTTATATATTCAGCTCAAAAGATGCAGGACAACCGCTTTAAAATCATTTCTCTGGAGAAAAGAGGCAGCTTAGGGATGGGTAGGTGACATCTCCCCCACACTGAGTCAAGCTATCTGGGGGCCTAAAGCAACTCAGGTTCGCCTGAGGTAGACAAATGTTCCCACCTTATCAGTGGGTTTCTTTTCTAATTAAAATGCATGAACTTCTGTAAGCTCCAGGTGCCCAGAGGAAGGGGGGGGGGGGGAGGAGAGCTGTAGAGCTACAAGGAATCTTCTCCCGTTTAAAATACAACAACAACAAAAAAAAAGGTTATTGCCAAAAATGCAAGCAAAGAACGTGATTGACCTGGCAACAGTGGTCTCTAAAGAGACACCAAATTAGGAAGAGAAAAAGTATGTGGCCTGAAGGCCCCTTCCTCAAGAAGGTGGGGGCTCACTGCTTGGGGCTGGTGGCACCCAATTTCTGTCTAGCTGGCACTTTCCAAGTGACAGCATGGTAGGGAGCCAAGAAGTTCCCATAAAGGGACCGTGGACTATAGAGGTAATAGGTGATCTTTATTTGGTCATTCCTTTACACCAGCATTTTGCATTCATCATCTCACTCTTCCTTATGACAACTCTTTTCTTTTTTTTTTTTTTAAGATTTTATTTATTTATTTGAGAGAGAGAATGAGAGACAGCGAGCACGAGAGGGAAGAGGGTCAGAGGGCGAAGCAGACTCCCTGCTGAGCAGGGAGCCCGATGCGGGACTCGATCCCGGGACTCCAGGATCATGACCTGAGCCGAAGGCAGTCGCTTAACCAACTGAGCCACCCAGGCGCCCGACAACTCTTTTCATTTATTACTATCATTATCCCCACTTCATCAATGAGGAATCTGAAGTACCAAGATGGTAACTTTCTCAGGCATCATAGCCAAGACATGGTAAAGATGGGATTTAAACACTAGGAGCTCCATAATGATCACTAACATTTATTGGGCACTTACTAAATGCCAGGCACTGGGCTAAACCCTTTACCACATCATTTCATTTAATCCTCATGGCACCCCTAGGGGGTGGCTATTGTTATGACAGCCAGTTTACAGATGAGTAAACCGATTCAGGCAAGTTAGGTGACTCAGGAAAGTTATACAACCAGTAAGTAGTGGAAACAGGATCCAAACCCAGATTCCAAACCCATCCTGTTGAAGGCTGTGCTCTACACACCATACTAACTCAAGAGCTGAGGACAAAGAAGACGCGGGGGCGGAGCGGGGGG
Source organism: Zalophus californianus (assembly GCF_009762305.2). Classification (NCBI taxonomy): domain Eukaryota; kingdom Metazoa; phylum Chordata; class Mammalia; order Carnivora; family Otariidae; genus Zalophus; species Zalophus californianus. Next base: position 107,981,938 of record NC_045599.1, read on the forward strand.
ACACCTGGGTGGCTCAGTTGGTTGAGCAGCTGCCTTCTGCTCAGGTCAGGATCCCAGGGTCCTGGGATCGAGCCCCGCATTGGGCTCCCTGCTCAGTGGGGAGCCTGCTTCTCCCTCTCTGTCTGCCGTTCCCCTGTAGTGCTCTCTCACTCTACCTCTGTCAAATAAACAAATTAAGAAATCTTAAAAAAAAAAAAAAAGAAGAAGAAGAAGAAGAAGATGCAAGGGATTAAAACTAGAAAGTCATGTGCTCTGCAATGGGGTTCTAAAATTTTGTTTCTGAGATGTTCCAGGGGATGCAGATGTTGCTAGTCTGAATCACACTTTGGGAAGAGCTGATCCAGAGAGAGTGACCTGAAGGATTAACGTGGGGTAGGTAGAAGAAGGAATGCACTGGAGAGAAAAAGACAGGGATGGGATACTTAGAACAGCTTCTGTGTGGCACATTCTATGACACATTATGAGGCTGTGACCATCACCCTTCGTACAGGTGAAGCACTTGGTGACCAAGCCCCTGTCTTCTGAACTTCGGTCCTATGGGATCCCACGTTGGATGTCATGAGTTCTAGGAATCTTCTCCCTAAACTCCTGAACTTTGAGTTAGATATACTCTGAAAGGTACACATCACCTACAGAACCAGCAGTATAGTGTATTATAAAGACATGTTTCAAGTGTGTCTCGTCTCCTCCCTATGAGATATAAGGGCTAAAATTAAGGTCCAGGGGCACCTGGGTGGCTCAAATGGTTAAGCGTCTGCCTTCAGCTCAGGTCATGATCTCCAGGTCCTAGGATCCAGCCCCACGTTGGGCTCCAGGTCCAGCGGGGAGCCTGCTTCTCCCTCTCCCCCTGCTTGTATTCTGTCTCTCTCTCAAATGAATAAATAAAATCTTTAAAAATAAATAAATTAAATTAAGGTCCAGTATTATGTGCCACCTTGACATCTGAAACAGGGAGGGCTTTGGATAGCCTAACCCCAACTTTCCCCCCTCCCAACTCTGCTCCCACAGAAAAGGTCCTCCTCATCAAGGGGGACCAGACACAGTTCCTGCTTATCCCTTAGAGGCAGGTTTCAGCTCCTTGCCAGCTCATGGAATTATTCAACAAGCCAATCGTAGACTCCTGGGGGAACCAAGAGTCATTCTACCCTCTTCATCTACAGAGCCTGCATCTTATAGTCGCCAGTCATTCACTCTGTTCCCAACTGCAACCCCAAGTGGGCTGCATGGTTTGCAGTGCCCTAATCCACGTGCTCTGAATATACGTGAGTAACAAACTGCTGTCCTTACCTATCTAGTGTCAGGGGTCCTGTGTAGTCGTGCCCGTGACCTGAGGCTGGGAATCCTTGTTTCACCAACAGAGCAAAGAGGAGGGGGTGACAACACCCGAGATGGTGAGCTCCATGCGAGGAGGCATTCTGTCCATCTTACTATCATCTCCCGAGCCTGGTGTGGGCCCAGGGCTTGGTAAAAGCAATTACAGACACATAGGACTGAATTGCTTCGAAACCTCACAACCTTCTGGAGTTTTTTTTTTTTTTTTTTGACAAATGAAGAAACTGAGGCTTGAAAGTTGACATGACTCTCCAGGCCTGCTGGCTGCCAGCCCACAGCAGAGGGGCAATGTCCACGGAGAACACGGATCTGCCCTTGCTGGGTGAGCAGATCCTGGAGGACAGATCCAACCATCCGTTCTATGGACACCCTGCCAGACCAACTCTGCCCCAGCCCAGGGGCTCAGCAGCCACAGGGAGCTGCCCTGGGCAGTTTCTGGTCGCCTTCCTGCTCTGCCTGAGCACATCTGAGAAACTGGGCCTGATGCAGTGGAAAGATCCATTCTCAGAAGCCCTGTTCAGGGCAGGTGAACTTTGTGTGATTCCAGTCACACCAGAAGTAGCCCCAAGTACGTTCTGGTGCTTAGAATCAAAGGTGCTCTGATTGTGTACCGGGGTGATGGGGGTACAGGGGATTGAGGGGTCCACTCAACACTTACCAAGCTCAGCAACCACCACAACCTCTACGTCCTGTGTCCAGCTCTATGGCAGGCTCATCGTGTACCACGTGCCACTCAGCCCTCATGGGAGAGCCGAGAGCAGGGGCACTGAAGACAAGAGGTCAAAGGACACACTGTGCAGCACAGCCACAGTCTGAACCCCAGATTCCGTGGCTCCCAAGTCTGGACCACACAAGTATCCTCAGTGTCCTGGATATGATAGAGCAGTAACAAAGACAGTACCTTTCCTCTGAGAATTTACAGCCATACACACAGGGGAGAAGAACCTAAGAGCTCTAATCAAGGACTGGCCCCATGACGTCAAAGGTGGGCTGGGAGTCACCTTTCCCACTATGGAAATGCTGGATATCCTCACAGCAGAGGATTTCCTTTCAGCAAAAAACATTAGTTCAAATCTTAAAGGTCCATTTAAAATATCGTCAGCAATACAAGCAGCTAATGTATAGTAGAGTTTTTCCTACTGACCCCACACTGCTAAGTGTTTATACGGAAAACTAAAGATCCATTTGGAGCAATATTTTCTTCCATTTATCGAGGGTTCCATTAGGTACTAGGAATGGTGCTAAGGACTTTACATACATTTTATGTATATTCTCAAAATAGCTTTAAGAGATCATGGTAGTATATGTTCCGTTTACAGATAAGAGAGGTGACGCAGAGAGGTTGAGCCTGGATTTTCAAACTGAAGTTTGTGACTCATTAGTGGGTTATAAATGAATTTATCAGGTCATGACAAGCATTGTTTTAAATGAGTACACAGGAGAGAGGACAGGAATGGAATGAAACAGAACAGATCAGAGGGCAAACCACATGGAAGTATTGTTTCTTCTGTTCTATTCCAAGATATGTGTTTGCATGTGTACAGTGAGTAGTATTGTGAAGTACTACTTCATACTATTACAATACTATTGTAAGACACCAGAGCCATGGGTCTCTGTGGAAAGTCTGAAAACCACTGGGTTAAGTAATTTATCAGAGGTCACATAGCTAGCAATTTGTGAAGCCAGGGTTCAAATTCACAGTCTTTCTCTAGAGCCTACACCCTTGACCTCTAAACCAGTGTTGTCCAATTAAATTATAAAGGAATCCATTTTGTAATTTAAAATTTTCTAGTAGGCACATTTAAAAAGTAAAAAAGCCACATTTAAAGTTATTAAAATTAGGGGCACCTGGGTGGCTCAGTCATTAAGCCTCTGCCTTTGGCTCAGGTCATGATCCCGGGGTCCTGGGATCGAGCCCCGCATAGGGCTCCCTGCTCAGCGGGAAGCCTGCGTCCACTCTCCCACTCCCCCTGCTTGTGTTCCCTCTCTCACTGTCTCTCTCTGTCAAATAAATAAATAAAATCCTAAAAAACAAATAAATAAATAATAGTTATTAAAATTAATTTTAATATGTTTTGATATTGGGTTATATAAAATGAATTATTTCAACATGTAAAAATTAATTTTAAAATTAAGTCTATACAAATTGAGTTGTTTGGGGGTTTTGGGGGGGTTTTTTTGTTACCCAGTCCAGGAAATCTGGTATTTATTTTATACTCACAGCACATGTTGATTCAGACTTGCCCTCCTTCAAGCGCTCAGCAGCCACATGTGACTAGTGGCTACCATCTTGGGCAGCACAGCTGTAAGCTATACTACCTCTAATACCCCCTTGGACACTGGACCCTCTTCCTCAGATCTTACTGCAGAGGAAGGTTTCCTATCCTATTCTATCCACCCCTAGTGGCCTCTTCCACAAAGTTCCAGAGTATCTAAACCCAAAACCCAATGTCCATGGCTATTTCTTTCCACTTGCCTTGACACCTTTTCAATTTCACATCCTTGCTAGACCATCAGGGAGAAGATAAGGGGACCCCTGCTGCCAAGACAGGCTGGAGCAGGGCAAGGACAAAGGTCCTGAACAATAGGAACCTGTGTGGGGCCATGGCCTGACCGTGCTGCTGGCAAAGCTGCAGGCTCACTGGCAGCTTAACACCAGCTGTAAGAGGCCCATCCTCCCATTCAGCTTTACAGAGACACACTTGATCCTTCACACTCAGCCCTGATGGAAATCAGTTGACCCCACCTCCATTTCTTTGCCAAAATAAGCTGACTGTGGAATTGCAAAAAGACTGGCATCTGGAGAGTCGTTAGAAGAGGCAACAGCTATGTAGTGACTTCAGAACTACCCATTAGATAATCTGATAAATGTCAGACATAAATATGCTATAACATGGTTGGTAAGCTAGAAGCCCCAGGCAGCCATTACTTGGCATGCTCCTGGGAGGTGAGAGAGGTTTTTGCGCAGCTACAAGGAAAGGCGAGGCTCATTGCCCAGGAACAGCCAACTAGGGCTGGGAAGACAGAGTAGGCACTTTGGGCTCTTCTCATTCTCCCCCAGAACTTCACTGCTGTGTCCCGAGGAAGAGTGCTTTTTTTTTTTTTCAGTCCATCCATTTGGCCTCCAAAACCTCTCTAGAGAGTGAATAGGAGGAAGACTCACAGTGGAGGGAACGAAGCAGGGGCTCGGAGAAAACCAGCAAGCACTTCTGCCTGCATGGGGCGTCCTCCCTCCTCAAATCAAGAAATGAAATTTGAGTCTGTGGGGTGTTTGTTCGTGGCAATGGAAGGGATGCTGAGCTCCTCCATCATTCACTGGCTTCCTCTTCAGTGAGCAACTACCATGAGCCAGGCCCCCCAGCTGTGGCCGAGGCGCTCAGAGATGCACTGCCTGCGCTCCTTACATCCGGGAGCTTGAGACACCAGCCAACAAAATGGAGTACCGAGAAGGTGGCATTGCAGGAGGGAGAATGAGGTGTAAACCAAGTATGGTAGCAACCTGGAAAAAGGAATAATGAATGTGCTGGGAAAGTGTCAGGGACGGGCAACTGGTGTACACGGGACACCTATAGCTCTTTACAACCTACAGGAGCTTCTCGTGAGCATTCTGTTCAAGTCTCACAGTATTTACTAGCTCCACTCGTATCTACGTTTCATCACTGAGGAAATGGAGGCTCAGGTATCGAGGTACTCATTTATAAGATGAGAAAGGAGCTACTGACCTCATGAGGCAAAAGAAGGCTAAGTGACAGCCACACAAAATTATTTTATAACAGAGATGCCTTATAAGCCTGCTCTGCCCCTGTAGTCCTTAGAGAAGCTGCCCTGCCCCTCCCCCACATCACAGGGACTCACAGCCCCTGCTCAGGAGGACAGCTGCTATATGACCACACTTCTCAGAGTCCCTTGCCTAAGGATTTGGAATTGAGACCAGATACTTTCTTACTCTCCATAGGATACCTGAACTGTAGGGCTAGGTAGAGCCACCTAGACACTATTTCCCCCACATTCGTGGACATGCAAAATTCAATAGTCTACTCATAGTAGCCAAAACATGCAAATAACCCAAATGCCTATAAGCTGATGAATGGATAAACAAAATATGGTACAGTCATATATTGGAATATTAGCCATGAAACAGGAATGAACTCTTGGTACCTGTAACAACATGGATGTACCTAGAGAACATAATGCCAAATGAAATAAGCCAGATGCAAAAGGCACATATTGTATTATTCCAGGTACACAAAATGCCCAGATCAGGCAAACCCACAGAGACAGAAAGCAGATTGGTGGTTGCCAGGGCCTGGGGAAGAGAGGAATTGAAAGTGGACTGCCTAATGGCATGGGATTTCTTTTTGGGGTAATAAAAGGAGCTCTAAAGCTAGAGAGTGATAAGGGGTACACAACTCTGTACTAGAAGCCACAGTATTGTACACTTTAAAATGGCTACAATGGTGACTTTTTTAATGTGAATTTCACCCTGAAAAGAAAAAGTCTATGTTGCTCTTTGAAAAAGCTGGTTTCAGTAGGTGTTTGTCACAATTAAAAACTGCTGACTAAAACGTAAGTGATTAGGTTAAATGTCTTGTCCAGGGCACACAACGGATGGAGGCCTGGACTCAACTTGTGTCCAGTTATCTGCTGACCTAGCTCTTGCTCCTCCACACCATGCCCTCATTTAACATGGGAGGACAGAAGGCTTTTGCAACTCCCCAACAGACAGCCGGCTGCTTCCCAAAACCTGCCAATAGGTGGGGAGCATCCATCCAAGTGCATTTATTTTGGGTCCTGTCAACAGAAACCAGACTTTATTAAGAGGATGTTAGCAAGCTTCTTTGCTTCCCTGATTTTTTAAGAATTCTTAATGACTCCAATGTGCATATGCCATTTTTCACCAAAATCTAATCTCCAGAGAAAGAACATTTGATGCTCTTGAAATGTACAACTCTTCATTTTGCTCCATGGCATAGGCTGGACACATTGCTCAGTCATTTGTCACCCCATCTCCCCAAATACAGGGTTAGGTACACCATCCACAGAGTTAGAAAAGGCAGTGGGACAAAACCTGAGCCAATGTGGCAGAAACTTCCCGATCTGGTGTTTCACAGAATCTTGGATCTAGAAGAGAACCTGAAACTTCTAAGTCACAGTACTTTAGTAGAAAAAAAAAACAAACAAACAAAACCTTAAGCTTTGATTTACCTGTGAAGGTTGAATGTTAATTTCTAGCCAATGATTCTTGTTGTTACAGCTTAAATAATAATATAAACAAGTTAACGCTGAGAGAAGCAAAGGTAGTGGGGGTGGGTATATACGCCCTACTTTCAAGCTGCTTACAAGAAGATAAGGTATGTGTGTGAGTGTGTGCTATAATACTTAGTTTGTGTTTTACATGCATTATCTCATGTAGTGGGAGTAGTCCTCCTTTTACAGATGAAGAAACTGAGGCTCAGACGTTTCCATGGTCCACACCAAGTTCCAACATTTAGTGAAGAAGACGGGTGTCCATATTCTAAACCACCATGATGTAATAGAATGATTACATACTAATATTTTAGAGTCACATATTGAGTGGAAGATACACTGTTTTACAGGACTTGCACACTTGAGTGGCTTCGTACAGACATTGACAGCTGAGAGAAGGGCTAGAAGCAATGGGTAATATTCCACAGACAAGGTGGGCTTTGAAGGATAGGTTGTATTTCAGTAATTAACAAGAGGGTGAGGACGGTGGCGTGGGAGTGGGGAAAGAGCAAAGCTGAAAGCATGGTGGAGGGGAGGCAGTGACAAATAGCTGGCTAGGGTGATACAGGATTCTCTTAGTTCCCAACGTGGAATGTAGTTAAGTATCACAGAGAGATTTGCTTTGGGAGGCGTCCCTTCCTCATGGAAAGCTAACAATAACAATAATAATAGTATCACCATTCACTGGGCAATTTACAGATAAGCTCATCACAGTGCTAAGCACTACCAGTAACTATCTGCTTGGGTTACTCCCTCTGGTGACCAACCATAATTCCCCTCTGGGTAATTACGTGACGTATTTCCAGGCCATATGGTTCTCTCAAAACTGAATCTGACCCTAACTCTTAGGCAAGCCATGTGACCCAAACCTACACCAATTGGAACATCATATATGAACACAACCTGGCCTCAATACTGGTTCAGAGATGAAAATGATGCCAGTCAGAGCCAAAAACATGACTTTTTCCCTGAAAGGATGTAGGGGATGGAGCTACTATTGCCATCTTCCTGAAGAGACGTGAAGTTCTAATAACATTGTTGGAGCTGGGAATCCAGCCCTACTCCTGAACGTCGCTTCAGTGAGCAATAAATGGTCTCTTGGCTTAGGCTGGTTTGGGTCAGGTTTTTGGTCACTCTCAACTGAAGAAGTCCTAATCAATATAAGCATGTAAATGAACCTCATGTAACCCTCACAACAATACCATGAGGTAAGTGTTAACAGGTATTGCCCCCCTCTTTTGAGATAAACAGTGGAGGCTCAGGGAGGTCAAGTCACCAGCCAGCTGGTAGAGGCAAGCGTGGTTCTGGAACCAGCACTCCCTAACACCACACCACCTGGCTGGAGTCTAGCTCTGCTATTATGAAACAGGACTCTCCATAAGCCTAAAATAAGTCTTTCCACTCAAAATAATTCTGAAGGCTTAAAATACCTTAGAGAGTGTAAATTTTCTCAAGCTCCTTTAGGTTTGCAATGATCCCTTTTTGGCTTCGGTTGTCTCCCTGAAAAGAATCATTTAAGCAATAAAAATGTCTCTCCCCGAGTCATCCTTCAACTGCTGATACTTCGCTTTCTCAAAAATTACAGATAAAAATAACAATGCACAGAAGCAGAGACTACACGGCTGCTAAACTGGGCAGAAGGGAAGGGAAGAGGAGATCCTGACCCAGTGTTCTGTGTTGGCATACAAGAAGTCTGGATAATTTTCCAAAGTCTATTTCTTAATGGAAGTGTACTTCTGTTTCTCACCAAACACAGTCTTGGACCGGTGGCGTGGGGAGCCACAGCTTCTCCTGCTGGAATGTTTTGAAAATTCAAAAAATAAAATTAAATAAATACTAGCTAGGATGACAGTTCGATGTGCATGCCTCGTCTGGGCAATTTTCTCTCTTTGTTCAGTTTCCCAGCCATTTGCCAGAGGCTTGGGAACTCTTCGAAGCAGGAATAAGCCACCGCAGTCTTAAAATGGAGCAAAAGCAAGGAGACTGTTCAAGGCAATGCCCGCAGCCTCAAGAAACTCAGACCCATTGGTATTCCCCCTCTGGCCATGAATTTGCCAGGCTTAATCAGTGTAATGGAGAGTAAAGTCCTAGAGTTCACACTGCCATTAACTTGGAGCCGCATGCTACCAATTATAAAATGGCCCATGAAGACTGTATGATTTTGCTGGATTCATGAAATAAAAAGGTTTATAGTGTAGTGAATGAAAGCATGGGCTTTGGAATCAGAAAGAGTGGGTTGACACCTCAACTATGATTCCATATATGCCCCCTGAACAAGTCATTTACCCTCACAAGCATCAGTTCTTCATCTGTAAAATCAAATACTGTCTATTTCTTAGGGCTATTGCAAGAGTTAAATAAGAAAATCCGCTGAACACCGTTCCTCTTCCAGCATTAGTGGAAAAAAAAGTTAACCATCACTATTTTATCAGCATTATTAATAAAGTTTAAAATTCTTTGTGACTGCAAGGGTAATGATACCCTTTCCACCAAAAGCCAGATCTGAACGCTTCTTGAAAAATGTCAGCAGTGTAAAGATTTGGCCTTCCATAGCCATGGTTTCTGTTTTGTTATTATCACTATCCTTACCAAAATGCAGAAATGAGAGAAGGGCAGATTAGACAAACTCCACCAACAGTGCCGAGCCTGGCCGCCTTCCAGCAGTGCCCATCATGACTACCTTTAAGGGGACCTTTCGAGAAACTTAGCTCGTTAGTCACAGGTGAAGCCATGGCTATTCACTCTCGAGGACCACCCACTGTCATTTGGATTCTGCCCAAATGATTAGGAGAAAACATGTTTCATCATCCACAGGTCTGCTGCCTAAGAGAACTTCTGGCAAACTTCAGGACTTGCAGAATCTGCCCAAAATCTTTAATTTTTACCAGATGGTTTGAAACTCCCAAGATAGGGAGCCTGACACAGGATGTGGCACTAGCAGAGAAATCAGACAAATTGGTTATTTGTAGCTACAGGTAGAGTGGTTTGTTGGCCTCAAGGCAGCATCCTCCAAAGGAGTCTGTGCTCGGTTACAGTAATCCACACAGATCTCTCCAATCTCTGAAACTCAGCGACTCTCCGTGTCTATGCCATGCAACTGAATGCATAATTAGATGTCACGTGGTGGTGGTCTGACGGTCTTGTAAGTTTCCCCGTAGAGTGAAGAGAACACCAAACCTGACATCCAGGTACCAGGTGCCAGCCCCCGTTCTGTCACTGATGCTGACATGGCCATGGGCACATACAGCAGCCATGGACGTGTGCTACTCGGACCCCTCTTCAAGAAGGGACTTACTGCTTAGGAGCAAGGAGTGTAATTGTCTGACCACCTGGAACCACTGCAGCTTCAGCATCTGCTTTTGAGCTAAGGCCATGATGTGCTTCCTGAGCAGTCCCCAGCCAGTGAATGAATGTGGTGAGAGTAGGAGGACCCAGACACTTCTTCTCAACATGTGCTCTAGGGCTCCCTACCTCTGTCAGCTACCCACTGTGGTCTGAGGCTTTCACTCCCCCAAATCCTGCCTCCTCCACTTTTCCTTTCTGAGGTGGCAGATGAACTCAAGGACCTGGAGCTTTCCCTAACCCATCTGCTTCCTCCTTGCATCTCTCATCACAGCCCCCAACTGCTTGTGCTCTCAACTACGTCTCAGAGTGTCTGCCCTGGAATTGACACAGGACCGGCTTGTCTAACCCTCTGTTGACTTTTCTTTTAAAGCAGGCATAGTAATAATAAAGAGGAGAGAAAAATAGGGAAGGAGACAATAGTTTTGCAGGATAATATCTTGAGGTATAAACAGAGCCCCTCCCCACCGATTTCTCTAAATCCTCGGAGCCCTGCCACCCCCCCCACTACCATTTGCACCAAGGAATTCTTTCTATCAGGGGATGGCTGATAGAACAGAAACACACAGAAGCTTTCCCAGTTTCTAAGGCACAGCTTTGAGTCCTAAGAGCCAGGCTTTTTGTTTTTTGTTTTTTTAATTTTTTATTGTTATGTTAATCACCATACATCATTAGTTTTTGATGTAGTGTTCCATGATTCATTGTTTGTGCATAACACCCAGTGCTCCACGCAGAACGTGCCCTCTTTAATACCCATCACCAGGCTAACCCATCCCCCCAACCCCCTCCCCTCTAGAACCCTCCGTTTGTTTTTCAGAGTCCATCGTCTCTCATGGTTCGTCTCCCCCTCCGACTTATTCCCCTTCATTCTTCCCCTCCTGCTATCTTCTTTTTTTTTTTAACATATATTGCATTATTTGTTTCAGAAATACTGATCTGTGATTCAACAGTCTTGCACAATTCACAGCACTCACCATAGCACATACCCTCCCCAATGTCTGTCACCCAGCCACCCCATCCCTCCCACCCCCACCACTCCAGCAACCCTCAGCTTGTTTCCCGAGGTTAAAAATTCCTCATATCAGTGAGGTCATATGATAAATGTCTTTCTCTGATTGACTTATTTCACTCAGCATAACACCCTCCAGTTCCATCCAAGTCATTGCAAATGGCAAGATCTCATTCCTTTTTATGGCTGCATAATATTCCATTGTGTACATATACCACATCTTCTTTATCCATTCATCTGTTGATGGACATCTTAGAGCCAGGCTTTTTGATCTTCACACATCTAAGCCCTAAAGCACTAGGAGCAAAGTTTGTGCCCTAAAAAAAAAAAAAAAAAAAAAAAAAACCCTGCTATTTCCAGTGATCCTCTATATAAGGATAGAGCAGACTAAGAAGAGTCAAGAGAGGAGGTATGGGGAGGGAGAGATCAGTGGAGCTTGGCATTGAAGGGACTGAACCGAGAAGAGCCACCTGATGCTCAGGGTCATCACTGTCATCAAGATGGGTCAAGGGAGCATTCCTTTAAGAAAGCATCCATCTCCTCCCAGCCCTTGGGGCCCCAACCCACTGACTGCCCCATCCCCAGGGGGTGAGCTTCCACATGGCCAATGTCAAGGACTTCTAGAAGTTGTCCTCGCTCTGAGGCAACTCCCAATGACCATAGCCAGCAGGAATGTCACCTCTCTGGGTGCTGAGACTTGGCTCAATCTCCGTCCAACCTCCTCTACATGGACAACCTCTTTCTCAACATCTTGGGGGTACTCATCAGCAGCCTACAGCTTCCTGAGGCAAAGGTAAACTGGAACTACCTCAAGGAATGGTGCTGAGGGGTGGGGTGGAAGAAAAGCAATCCCCACCCCAATATAACACAGTGAAGGAACAGAAAGAGTAATACTAACAACTATTTTATGTAGTTCTCTATATGCCTGAATAGATGCCAGGCTTTGTGAGCTGTTCCTTCCAGACATAACCCCATGACTCCTCACAACAACCCCATGAGGTAGGTAACAATGCCATGCCCATTTTACCACCAGGGTAACTGAGGCTCAGCGATTTGACCAGAAGTGGAATAGCAGGGGTGCCCTTAATTCCCACCCTTTCCAGTCAATCACATTGTACCTCTGCAAGACAAGAAATGTCTTAGACTCTTCTTCCTCCTCCCTCTCTCATATAAGTCTCAGCCCGGTGGTGCACAGCTAGAAGATTCTAAATAAATAGTTTCTGCTCTGACCAACCGATTTACATATTTTCCCCTCAGAGAAGGAAAAAAACTGCTGGAAATGTGTATCTCCATTTTCTCCACAGCCGTAGAACTGCTGATACAACTGCCTGGAAGGAGGTGGGAGGCAGCGAGTGTACATCCACAGAAGAGATCATATTTCAGTCTTTTCATTTCATTTGACAGGAGAAATCCTGATTAAAATCAGCCACACATGTCACGAAAAGGTAACTGGGTTCTTAATTTTTTTCTGTGCAGAGGCAGCCCCAACTATACTTCAGGAGCTAACTCTTCATGCATAAAATTACTAATAGACACCATCTATTTGATGAATGTCTTCTCCTTAATAATTGATATCACTTGATCTATTTTCAAAGGTTAGTCTTACATTAAAACTACAATTTTGAATAGGTCAGTCTGTTATTTAAGGATAAATTATTTCACCCCTTCATGTTAGTGTTGTTTCTGGGTAATGATGAGGTTTTTATTTCTAGCCCCAATGGAAAGAAATTGCTTGCTTGACCTAACCTCTCTCACCCCCTGATCTTATTCCTTGATTCATGCTGACTCACTGTCCGTAACTAGCCTGCGTGGTTTAAACACTATGTTCCCACTCTTGTCTTCTTGTTATTTTCCTGCATTTCTCTCCTCTCTTTGGCCACCTATCCCCACGTTCCCTCCTCACCCCGCTTTCCCAGCTGAAGGACAACCCCTTTTCAGGCTCTCTCACAGCTCAGAGGGGACCCAGTGTTCGTCTCATCACTGTCCAGTCTATTCCGAAGAGGGACTGTCTCCCCAAGAAGGCCCACACAGCTTTTCCTAGGCTCTGACTCATTACTCACGTAGCAAACAAGAATGGAGAGGCTCTTTAGTTAGTGGAAAGAAGACCAAAGAGAAGCTAGTGTGTCTCCTAAGATCCCGCGCAGTAGGTCAACCACTGCTGGTTTCAGTTCTTACAGTGTGATGGAAGGAACACAGGCTGGGAAATGAGAAAGCCCTGGTTCAAATCCAACATTCCTTACTACTTAGCAATTTGGAGCAAGAAAATCTGAGTGTGTTTCTTTCTCTCTCTCTCTCTTTTTTTTTTTAAGATTCATTTATTTATTTTAGAGAGAGAGAAAGCAAGCACGGGCAGGGGCAGAAGGAAAGAAAGAGAATCTCAAGCAGACTCCCCACTGAGTGGAAAGCCTGATGCTGGGCTTGATCACAGGACCCTGAGATCATGACCTGAGCCTAAATCAAGAGTCAGCCGCTCAACTGACTGAGCCACCCAGGAGCTCCTGAGTCCATTTATTTTATGAAATGAGGATGGTGGTAGCTTACTCAGGCTTATTGAATGTTAACAGGGTAAAATAGGAAAAATAACCTATATAATGCAAACACATTAAGTGAAAGTTAATAAAAGTATTAGATGAATCAGAAAAAATCATTTTTAATAAAATGTTACTTGGCCCATATGATGACAAATGGCAGGTTGAAGACAAATAAGAAGCTGGCTGTGTTGAATAGAGGTTAACAGCATGGTTCCTTCAATCCAGCTTCAAACCCTGACCCCATTACTAACCAGTTGCATTACCTTTGACAAGATGCTGAACCCCCAGCTTTCTCATCTGAATATGTGACACCTACTTCATCAAACTTGCAGAGGCTTAAATGAGACAATGCCTGGACGAGACATGGCACAGTGCCCAACACAGAGTAAATCCTTTATGAAAGGAAGGTATCACCACTAAGACGAATACACGCCAAACACAGCGAATGGTCTCCGTTGCATCAACCTCATGACACAATTGCTAAGATTGACTGAAAAAAAAAATGCTTTGTAACCACAACTATATAATACAAAAGGGATTTTTTTATTACTATTAATAGGAATAATGAACCAAACAAATGACTTTTATTGGGAAAAGTGCAAACTCCACGAGGCCGCCTTCCCACTGACCTGTGTATATGCACACAAATGCTCGAGAAGGGTATGGGGTTGGTTTAATTAAAGGATAATTTCTGTTGTTGCTCTGAGTGTACGAAGTCATAAAGTGTGGATGTTAAGAGAGAGGCTGAAGTAATGTGCAAGAACTTAATTGATACTCTAAAGCTGCTGATTGTAAATATGCTCAGGAGGTAGATAAGTTCACACTGTTTTATGGCAGGAAGGTTTTTTATTGGTAATTGCATGTAATTGTGAAATGGGAAGAATCACTGGGCTGGAAGTTTACTATGTATCCGGCAGGGAACATAGCCTGCTTCCCAACCATGAGGAGGCCTCCTGGGAGCACTGGCCATGACCTTCCATTTTCTGGGTGAAGGGTTTTCTTTGAAGGGGCCAAGAGGAGGAAACAAAGTTCCTCAGAAGGGGCCCATTCATTTTTTTCCCCAACTTGTCCCTCCATTCCCAGAGGTGTCCATTGCATCTAAGCTTGTGTTTTTTAGTGTTCTTTCAGCTACTGGCATCAGAAATCTCATCTGACCAGTGATATTGGGGGAAGAGGCAGTCTCGCTATGGTAAGGCCTCACAACTAACAGGAACTCAAACAGAGACTGCCTTCGAGAAGCAAGGCATTGACTTCCTCCTTCTCAGGTGCATGCCTCACATTTGTGCTCCTTCGCTTTCTCCCATTGGTTTCCTTATCTCTCTTCCACTTCACCTCCTTGTACAGCTGCTCCGTTCTCTCAGTAGATGGGCTCCTCTGCTCCTTCACACAGCAGAGGATGATGGCACCCCAGCTCCCATGTTTGGCCTAAGTTCAAACAACTAGCAGAAAACTGGCCTCCCAGGTGAGAGACTATTGGGTCAGACATGCATCATCTTTGTTTATTGGGCACATAGTAACAATATGGCCTTCTGAAGCTCTTTCCAGAGAAGTGTCATAGGCTGAGCAGATGTCCCAATAGATATCAACTGAACTGAGATATAAAAGATAGAAAGTCTCTAATTCCTAGAGAGGAGGCCCAGCCATTGACTGAAAATGTTAACAAATGAAGAGAAGAACTGCAACCCACACCTTCTTCCCTCCTCAACCTTAATGGAACTAAGAGGTTTGTGTTGTTCCAATCCAAACACCATGTCCCATGTGTGTTCAGAGGAGATAAGGAGGCAGGGATGGAGCAGATCCTTAAGTTCTCCTCTTACTAATGGCATTGTTTGGAATCCTTCCTTTTCATATTGAATAAGCTGAGTACCTTGCAGAGTGCCTTTTAGAACAGAAGTGGAAACACTCATTTGAAGTCAATATGGGTTTGTACCTTCTGCTTTGATCCAATGCCAAAGATAGAATCTGAGGATCTTACCATGACTTAAACTATATCCACTCAATACAAAATAAATTGGATTAAATGTTGGGGTGTCTGGGTGGCTCAGTCAGTTGCACATCTGACTCTTGGTTTCAGCTCAGGTCTTGATCTCAAGGTCGTGAAATTGAGCCCCATGTCAGGCTCCCCACTTAGTGTGGAGTCTGCTTGAGATTCTCTCTCCCTCTCCCTTCTTCCCCTCCCCTCCCTCTCTCTCTCTCTCTCTCTCTCTCTAATTAATAAACAAATCTTTAAAAAAATGTCAACTGTGTTGCTGATAGATTTTTATAATAACTCCTTCCTTCAAAGAACATTGGTCTACAAGTACTGTCTCATAACTATCTGGCCTCACAAGCCTAGAGCTATTTCTTCCCATGCTACAACTGGTAAAACTGATGCTCAGAAGAATGATGTGGTTTCCCAAAGTCAGTTGACTCGTAAATGGTAAAGCCAATAACAAAATTCGTAACTTCTCACTTATAATCCAATTGCCTTTTTGCCATACTTCCTTGCTTCACTATAGACATACTACCTGTTATTTTCCGCCTTTACCCCTCCAGGGCTACTCTCCTCTCCTCCTTTATCCCACTTTGTGCCCTGGAAGGATGGCTTTATTGATTAAGTTAACAGAATCCCTTCGCCTCTTGCTTCTAGTGAGTAGAGTCAATGTCAAACACCAGGAACATACGAGGGAGTGAGGTCAGAATGTGTATTTTCTGGATTCCTTCCTGTAGGGTCTCTCTAAGGTCACAGCACCTTTTGGATAGCCTGTACGTTCTTCAGTTCCACTCACTCCTTCCTCCACCTTGACCTTTCAGGGCTAAGATGGTATTATCTGTCTCCTGACTGCTGCTAACCCTAGGGAGCTATACCATCCCTTGTTGGTTTCCCTTAGCCCTTCCCTCAATTACACTCACCTGAATTAACTGGTTTCAGGGTCCCATACTTTTCCTGCCAGAACTATGACTGAGCTACAAACTAAGAGTGTGTCTTAAACCCCCGCTTATTGTTTCACTGAGGCTTACACAGATGTTTTTAATAGTCTAAATAATATCCTTTGAGAAGGATAGACTTTCTCATCTTCTACTTGCAACTCACCACCCCCAAATACTCTTTCAATTTTAGTCAACGATTAAAACTGTTTTTGCAAACACCAGCTTCTCTCCACCAATACCAAAGGCAATGTCCTCTGTTGGCCTGAGTCTTAAGTAGGCAGTCAGGATGGTGGGGACTCACTGCCACATTTCTCATCTTTCACATTTGGGATTATCTCTATCCCTTCACACAGGAAGCTCCAAAGAAGAGAAAATATTGAAAGGCCTCGCTTATCTTGAGGGCCATGTGGGGAAAATACCAGGATTGAGACAGAAACATAAGAAACAGACAGCAAGGAAGAGAGCTTGATCAATTGTACATAAACCCACATAACCCTAAGAGACAACCCAGTCCATACAACCTGCTTATAGGCAGGAATTGTATACCTGAGCTTCAGTCAGCTGTTGTTTTTCTGATAGATCTTATTCTGCAGAAGGCGAAATACAGAGAGGGGTCTATTTTAAAGTCGAGTATTTTAAAACACCAAAGGAGAAAACTTTTAAATGGGTCACCATATTCCTCTCTTCACCCAGATATACATACATAAGGAGTCAACATTCCCCATGCAAATTACTCTGTATTGCTATTTTGGTGTTTACTGATCCCTATCAGCCAACTGTGCTCAAAACACTAGCAACAGTCATACCCCAAATAACAAATTTACTCAATCAGAGCAGGTTTTCTATGTCTCCTGACTGCCCCAAAATCTAGCACAGTGCCTGGCACACAGCAGGAATGCAGGAAATGTTTTTAGATAAAACTGAATTACAGGATTTTAGAAAGTGCTAGAACAATGGAATTGTGTTGGAGACAGAAGAGAAAATGATGGAGGGGGCTCTGAGAGAAACACAATGCAGGATCCATCCGGCCATGAGACTGCTTCCTGTGTCTCCTTTCCTTCCTGTTCTCCACGCCTGAAAGAGTTGCTTTTTCAGAAGCCAGCCAAACTTGGCTGTTTTTCTCATTCTGGCTGTAAATGAGTATTAACAGAGGCATTTCAACCCAAGTTGTGTCTGCCCTTCCCAAGAAATGCTTAACAATGGAAGAAAATAAGTTCCAAATTATTCTCTGAGGAGGGCACAGCCTGGCCCAAGCTGAGGGCGGCTCCCACTGTGTTTTATTCCTTCTTACCAACAAGTCACACAGCTGAAGGAGGGCTGTAATAAAAGACACCTCCAGCCCTTCATGGCAGTCAGCATTTTAGTTTTTCCTGGATGACAAAAAGACTCAAAAATAGTTTGTCACTGTTTCCAGTTTCACAACGAACTTAGAATGTTGCTGAAGGTAAAATATTCAGCTTCTCCAGAAAGCAGGATGGCAAAGTCAATTCTTTGTGCTGAAGCAAAAGGTCTTATTTTGTTCTCTCTGGTACAGCAAGGGAGAGTGCCACCCCCATCACACCCTGCCAGCCACACACATACATACACCCCTGTAGAAATTTTAGGCATAGTCACAACCCAGCACCCTTCCTTACACCTGATACTTCTTAATCCTCAAAATCTGGAGATTTCACCTCAAATTCAAGACACATTTTCAGAGTTCTAGAGTTAGGAACTACAGAAAATATTAAGATAAACAAAGTTGATCCTTACCCTTAAGGAACTTACAATCTACCATTTTATTTTCATTTTATTCATTTATTTTCTCCCAACCTAGAAAGGATTGAGGGGGCTTACAAAAATGCAAATGCTACAATGTAGTAAAACAAAACTTAGAAAAAGTTGAAGAAATCGGGAAAACAATGAAATGAGGACAAGAAGCATAAGGTGAAGCTAGGAATGAAGTTAGCATACAAATTACAGGCTGTAAGATCCTGTACACTTACGAGGTGTGGTCCTCAGTTTGACTAGAGGATTTCTACCACACAAGATACAGTCTAGTAGAAGAGACAAGCCAGGTCTCCAAATATTCATGAAGATGAAAGGTGTAAAGTCTGGGGCCAGATCACCTGGGTTCCAAATCCCAGACTCCAGTTGTATGATCTAAGGAAATTCAATCAGTTTTTCTAAATTGTAATTTATATGTAAACTGGTTATAATGGTACCTACTCCATAGGGTTATCTGAGAAATAAAACAATCTATTTCTGTAGAAATGTAAAGCACCCAGTACACAAGAAGTGTTCCCTGAGCATTGGCTAGTACAAGACAGAATATAACAAATGTAACAGAAGTTCAAGTTCATTACTGTAAGACTGTAGAAGGAAAAGATTGATTTTGGCTGAAGATAGGGGAGGGAAATCGATTAGGAATCACTTTGTAGAGGCAGCAGTAACCAAACGAAGTAGCAGAAACATTTTGGCTAATAGATAGAAGGGAAAAGGAAGATATTTTAAGCAGAAGGAACAGTGCAAGTGTTAAAATAGAAAAGTACAGCCGGTGCTCAAGGAACAAAAAGTATTCGAGGATCCAGAAATGAAGTGGTTTTTTTATCATCACTATATTCCTCAGGAAACTTGTGATTGCAAGTGACAGAAACCCAGTGCAAAGTGCCTAGAGAAAAAAAGTGGATTGTATTATTTCTTACAACTCAGAAGCTCAGAGGTAGCTTCACACAACTAGATCCAGGACATCCGACAATATATTACCAGAAATCAGTTTCTCTCCTCTCAGCTTTACTATTCTCCATGTGGAATTCCTCCTCAGGCAGGAAAACCAGCCAGTGGCTTCATATCTACTGAATCTCAGGCCCATGGAAATTCCACATAACAATCCCTTAAGAGGTAAATGAGGAAATTTTGGATTATTTTGGAAGGTATTTTTGACCTCCTTCTGGGCACAAGGTAGGATTGTACTTCCTCAGCCCCCTTTGAAGGGGAGTGGCTGCATGACTAGCATCAGCCAAAGATATGTGAGTGGAAGGAGCTTTTCCACATTCAGGTGGCAGCTTTAAGAGGCAGTCATATCCCCTTTCCTTACCATACAATTATGTTCCTCTCATGTCAAGACAGGGCTATGTAACCTGGGTCACTGATGAGCAGGACTCACAAGCTGATCTTCTTTGAACACACAGCAAAAGTGAAAAACATTTTTGTTGTTGTATGAAGTCACTGAATTTTAGAAGTTGTTGGTTACCACAGCATAACCTAGCCTGTCATAACTGATAAAGAATCTCTAGTGGGATCTGTATTGGGGTTCTCCAGAGAAATGAACCAATAGGGTGTGTGTGTGTGTGTGTGTGTGTGTGTGTGTGTGTGTGTGTATGAGAGAGAGAGAGAAAGAGAGAGAGAGATTTACTTTCGTTATAGAGACTGGCAAGTCCAAATCTTCTGGGTGGGCCAGCAACCTGAAGATCCAGGAGAGTCAATGGTATAGTTCAAGCCCAAAGACCATGTACTGGCAGAATTCCATCTTTCTCAAAAGAGATCAATTTTGTTCTATTAAGGCCTTCAACTAATTGGGTGAGGCCCACCCACAATATGGAGAATAATTTGCTTTATTCAAAGTCCACTGACTTAAATGTTAATCTAATCCTGAAAGCACCCTCACAGAAACATCCAGACTAATGTTTGACCATGTAGTTGGACACCATGACCCAGCCAAGTTAACACACAAAATTAACCAGCTTAGGATACAACCCACCATGTGGGAGTGAACAAGTCCTAACAAGCCCTTCACAGGCATTTGGGTCAGAATTTCACTTTGAGGGAAATTATAATTGAACTTCTGATATAAACCTTTAAATGTAAAAACTAGCTCTCCTCTCATGTCATCCCCAGGATTTTCTCTAGACCAGAGAAAGACCTTGCCAACCTCACTTTCAATATTGGTCTACTTGACACTAAGGCATCAGTTTCTATGTTTGTTCCATCTTGGTTGAAGTCTTTGTGCCTCTCTCAAACCATGTCTTCTAGAAAATGCTTGGGCTCCTTTAATACTTTCTTCTTGTCCACAGATCCAGATACTGCTAATACACAGCCTATCACAAAATGCAGAACTAGAAATGGTGGTTTAAACCCTGTGACTGACACAGATTTGTGCAAATTCCCAGGAGCTGGCTACCCTGACCCTTATGTGACAAAGTGTCCTTTCAACCATAAGTCATTGCTCTGGTTGGTTCTTTGGTTCTTCAGAACTCCTCATAAGCAAATCAGTCGCCCTGGGTTATCCTTTCTCATTATCCAACAGAGGCAACTTTTCAGCCCTTCCATGGTTTTACCCAGAAAGCAGCCTCAAGGTGTTTGTACAAGTGAAGTGGTATTGGGCTTGGGTCAGATAGGCTGGTAGCATGGGAGTTTTAGCACTTCCTGCTCAGCAGGGAGAACCTTTACCAAATGATAAAGCAGGCAACATCACCTTCACTCATCTGACACCTAGACTTCCCAAGTTCCTCCCTTCCTTGATGGCACAATCTCCCTCACTTCTGCTCACTGCTGACAATTCAAAAACCCACATCCGTAAGATTTTGTCTTTCAACCTACCCACTCATCACCTCAGTGCCCTTTTCCCAGGTGGCTAGCAGAGAAGACTATATTTTGTTGAATTCATTTACACTGTGGTACGAGTTGCTGATAAGAGTTTGATTGTAAACTTTCTCAAAAGCATTTGGAAGTTGTAATCTGAAGGGGCACCTGCCCCCCAATGCTTATAGCAGCAATGTCCACAATAGCCAAACTATGGAAAGAGCCCAGATGTCCACTGACAGATGAATGGATAAAGAAGATGTGGTATATATATATATACAATGGAATATTAGGCAGCCATCAAAAAATATGAAATCTTGCCATTTGCAACAACGTGGATGGAGCTAGACGGTATTATGCTAAGCGAAATAAGTTGATCAGAGAAAGACAATTATCATATGGTTTCACTGATTATATGGAATTTGAGAAACAAGGCAGAGGATCATAGGAGAAGAGAGGAAAAAATGAAACAAGACAAAACCATAGAGGGAGACAAACCATAAGAAACTCAATCTCAGGAAACAAGAGAGTTGCTGGAGTGGAGCGGGGGTGGGAGGGTTGGGGTGGTTGGGTGATGGACATTGGGGAGATATCGATATATGTTGTGGTGAGCACTGTGAATTATGTAAGACTGATGAATCACAGACCTGTACCCCTGAAACAAATAATACACTATATTTTAATAAAAATAACAATTTTTAAATGCATTTGAAAGTTAAAAGAGGATTCTTTCAGGTATCAGTCATCAACAAACAAAGTCCATGAAATTGTGATGTGCTTTTCATTTCCATCTGAGTAGTTTCTCTGTCTTCCAAGAAAGCCCTGGATATTCACGGTTTACTAAGCCAAAACTTATCCAACCAACACAGATACATTGATATAGCTTTGTGTCTTTAGACAATTACCACTTGAGGAAACCTAACCCTTAAGGAATATCCTCCTACATCATCATCTGTTCTTTTCTACCAATAAGGAGTCGAAGTGAGCCTACAGACAGAGAAATCACAATACCATGTGGTGAGGATAATAAAAGTGAAAAGAATGAAGCACTGGGAAGCAGAGGCATGAACACTAACTCTGCCCAAATAGCCCTGTCCTCTCAGAACTCTTGTGTTGCTGTCAATGCAAAAAAAGGCCAAAGCAAATCATTACCATTCAAAAAGAAAAGAGTAGTTCAATGGGAATCCAGGCTACCATATATTGCGCAAATCTGTGGGACATCATTTACAACTCTCCAGGCAAATGGCACCCCTGGAGTTGTATGACAGAGCAATGTGGTCTGGAAGATATAGCACACTTGACATTGGCTCTTTCATAACTTAGCAACCGGTTCCACCTACTCCATTGAACAGGTAAATCTGTTTTGGGAAGTTAGTGGACATCCTTTTGCACTTCAGAAGCTTTTATGGATTTCTCTGAATGAAAAACTAACAAAAGAGTACTAAGGGGACATGAAGCTTCCATATAGGACCTAGTTAAGAAGGAAGGGAGTATTCCCTGACCTATCCCAACTTCTGATACCCTCTAGTACCCAATATGAGCTATATTCATCTTGGTAAAGGTACAATTTGGCTACCGGACTTCTTTCCCTTAAAGTTAACCAACATGCTGTGACAATGTTTTGGTTAGAAAAATTAAAACTCTTTCCATGTGATTCACCACATAGTGCCTGGAAGTTTCTGGAAATATTTTTTAATCCTGATTTTCTCAGAAATCATTTTTTAGAAGAACTTTTGTTGTTTTCCCTAGCAAAAGATCTTTTCCTCATAATTTGCCAGTTTATGTTGATGGCACCATTTTCGTAAGTACCCCGCCATCCTAGCCAAGCCTTCTGCTCCCTCTTTCCTATGGTTTAACACCCACTCAACCTGCCAAATCTGTTGGTTCTCTCTCTGCAGGTTTACTATCACCTGTCTCATTTCTACTCACCAGGGCACTACCTCTCTCTTACACTGTTAACCTGTACTCCAACTCTTCCTTCTTTAATCCTTCCAAACATTGTTTCCTCCTTAAAATTAACCTCAAAAAATTCTACTGTCCTGTTCAAATATTTTCAGTGACAATTAAGTGAAATTAAGCACAACTCTTCATTTCTTGTGAAGTTCTCCATAACAAGGTCTCAGTTTTTTTCATTTTCCATCATCCCTTTCTGCCACTGTTTCTCAAAGTATGATCAATGGCGGCGCCTGGGTGGCTCAGTCGTTAAGCGTCTGCCTTCGGCTCAGGTCATGGTCCCAGGGTCCTGGGATCAAGGCCCACATCGGGCTCCCTGCTCAGCGGGAAGCCTGCTTCTCCCTCTCCCACTCCCCCTGCTTGTGTTCCCTCTCTCGCTATGTCTCTCTCTGTCAAATAAATAAAAAATCTTAAAAAAAAAAAGTATGATCAATGGCTTATTGATGAATCCCAAGGATCCCCCAATGGATCATGAACTAATCAAAGAATGCAAATCGTTTTCTCAAATCTCAAGAGATAATTATGATCCATCCCATAAATGATTGTTTATACCTATGACTGAACATTTTTACTAGAATCCACTAAGCGGATAAGGGACCAAAATTTGGTAGTTGTAAGCTGTAATTAACACTATTGGAGAGTTCTTAAGGACTGTAATTCAATATTCCACTCAACTATTTGGCTGCCATACGACAGTGAAATCTACTATACATGTGCATATGTGGATAAACGGGATTCCCATCAATAAGCATGAATGGCCCGGGTGGACTGTAAGCTATTTTGCTGAAATAGTTTTCAGTCAAATTAAAGAAACACTGCTCCAGGAATAGACTAAATTCCAACCAAACTAAGATACTCTGGTCTCTGAATAAGCCTGTTTGCTTTCCTGCCTTTCTGCCTTTGTTAATTCAGTTCTCTCTGCTTAGATTACCCTTCCCTTTTCTGGTTGTGTAAATATACCTCCCTCTGGGCCCATTTCAAAAACTCTCCACCCTATCAGATATAACACTAATGTCTCTCTTGAACCCCAGGTGGTCCTTGCAGATCTTGTAGGAAACAATTCACCTAACCATGCATTACCATTATTTGTCTCCTTATATTAATACCTCTGCTACACTGACATTCTCTTGAAGGTAGGTACTGTGCCCAACTGATTTTTATCTGCAAGCACCCAACACATAATGATCACTCCATAGCTTCACACATGGATACACACACACACACACACACACACACACACACACAGTAGCCACAAAGATATAATCTATAATGAGTTTTCCCTAGGGTGATGGAATAGTTTCACAGAGTTGAGGTACTTTGGCTAATAAAATGTAACTGTGGAGACAGAACATTATAAAATTATAAAATCAGCTGTGGACAGGATGAAACATAAACAAAGATGTCCAAGCCTGGGGCCTAATGAGAGTTACAAGACGAAAAAAACTTTTACTCTGTTTTCTTATATCTGAAACTGTCTCTCCACAACTAACCCTCCACAACCACCCAGAAGCAATCCCTCTGCCATACTTCCCTCCACCACACACACACACACACACACACACACACACTCTGTCTCTCTCTCTCAAGGTGCTGCATGATCCATTCAGGGAGCTCCCTAAATGTTGCTTTTCTCATTATTTGCTTATGCCTTTCAAATGTCTTACAGAATTAAACTACAAAAATTACACCTTCCTAATGGGCCAACATCTAAAACTGTACATTCCAATTTGAGTTCTAGAAGGCAGCTGGCGCCTAATAAAAATACTGGCCGCGGAAGCTTGTTACCAAGGTTTCAATTCCAGCTTTGCCTCTTTCTAGCTGCCTGTCATAGCCAAAGTCATTCTTTCTGAAACTTAGTGTTCTCACCCTTAAGATGGGGATTAACAACAACAACAAAAAAATCACTCTATGCTTCACAGGGGTTTTTCTAAGAATTCAAAGCAATAATGAATAGATAATAAGTATGCATGCTATAAGGGACTCAAAAATTATTTCTGCTCTATAAACTTGAGAGGTTAACCTAAACCCAGGGATTTCATCTGATTTTCACACCAGCTCATAATACACCAAGTTTTAGTTTGTAATGTGACTTCAGACCTTCTGGAAGGCAGGAAGGCTGAGCGTCTGGACTGTGAACTTGAGTAGTGAGCAGAAGAAAAAGCAAGGTAGAGAAGACAGTGGGGGAATCAAGATTTCCTGATGTTTCTCAAACCCTGAGAAAGGACAGCCCTCAAGTCAACTAGGATACCCTTCTGGTTCTGACATTCTGTCGCTACCCTAGTCACTCCTTCACTGGTCACGCACACGGGAGCAGAAGAAGGGGGCAGCATGGCTCCAGCTCCCCCCTCGCCCTGAATTCACAGCCACCTCATATAAGCTTCTGCTTTCAGGGAATTCAGCCATCTTCTGGAAAGCAAAGAATGCCTTGGCTCCTCCCCATGAAGAAGCAGATGAGGAGTGAAATGGCAAACATTTCCCAACTCAAGAGTCAGTAGAGCTAAGCAGTTACAGAACAGGGATGGCCAGTCCACCAGGCTGTTAATATTTCAGGCTGGGTGGCCTGGCTCACAATGCAGAATGTGACACCAATGTAGATGCAGTCCTGAATGAGCCAATTATGTACTCCCAAAGAGGGAGGAGACTAGTCTAAGATGATAGATGCTGCATGCCTAATACCCTCTTCAGTCTTCCAACCAATATACTGGGGGGGAGGGGGAATTCATTTATTCATTCACTTAAATATTTATTAAGTACTTACTATGTGCTAGGTACTGTTTCAGGTGGTAGAAGCAAAATAGAAAGGAACTATGCGGAATTTTCTTTCTAGTGTGTGGTATGGGGTGGGGGCTGTCTTCAATCAAAGACTGAATAAAACGGGGGACTTTCAGACAATGATAAAGGTCCTTAAAAATAAGGCAAATAGGTTAGAGTTTGCATAGGGGATGGTTTTAGTTTGAGGGCTAAGGGAAATTCTCTCCGAAAAAGTGACATCTGAACTAAGAACTCATTAGAAGGATCCAGTTGGGGGCGCCTGGGCAGCTCAGTCATTAAGCGTCTGCCTACGGCTCAGGTCATGATCCTAGGGTCCTGGGATGAAGCCCCGCATTGGGCTCCCTGCTCGGCAGGAAGCCTGCTTCTCCCTCTCCCACTCCCCCTGCTTGTGCTCCTGCTCTTGCAATCTCTCTGACAAATACATAAATAAAATCTTAAAAAAAAAAAAAAAAAAACGAAGAAGAAGAAGGATCCAGTTGTGCCAAGTTCCAGAGGAAGAGTATTCAGGACAGAAGGGGGGCTATACCTCTATGAGAAACCCCACCACCTCTATTTGAAATGCATGTTTTACTCATAATGCCTCTATGATGGAGTCTCCATCCACAGTTCACTAACACTTCAGGAATCATGACACTAAAGGAGCTTGCTCCTCTAATCCTCTGGGGCCCAGAAGTACCTCTAAGGTAGACCAGCTATGATCTGGAGCCTCATTTTGCCTCTTTGACATGAGATGGTCCTTAATCTTTCAGAGTTTTTCATAGAAAGTTCCCCCAAAAGCATCTTTCAAGAGTGAGAGTGTATGTGTTCTATACACACGTGTGTACATATATGCATATATATCAACATAATAATTTACACCCAACTTCTAGGCATATAAGAGTTTGGAATGACCCTTAGAAATTATATGTGAGGGAACCCAGAGGAAAAATCTTGGGCGAATAGGAGAATATGGTGTCTATGATCTTGGTGTCTTTGACCCCCATCCACTTCACACCTGCCCCAGGCTTGGACCTGAATTTCTACCTGAGCACCTAGAATAGGCAGAAGCTAGAAAAGTGGTTTTAAGAGGTACATGGAGCTGATTTAAGGATCAGGCAGCAATATGCAGCTTAGCAAGAGAACAGGACATTTTGGCAGGGAACACAGTCCTGCTTACATATGATGAAGATTTGCACCCTTTGGCATCTTGATAAAAAGCTGCTTCTTCAGGGATATGTCTGTTTAATGTATGTCTTCCCTTACTGGAATGTCCATAAGGCAAATGGACTCTTGGTGTGTGCATATCACCTGAAACATAATAGATACACAACAAACTTTTGTTGAATTTGCTTGATTCTTACAAAGGTCACTGGTAATAATGGCAAAAGATGGACATCTCTGAGTGTGAAGAAAAGAGCCAAAGATATAAGGGATTATTTACAAGTGTAGTTGACCCTTGAACAACATGGAGATTAGGGGTACCAACTCCCAGGGCAGTTGAAAAATTAGCATTTAACTTTTGAGCCCCCCAAAAACATAACTACTAATAGCCTACTACTGATGGGAAGTCTTCCTGATAACGCAATCAGTGAACACTTGTTTTTTATGTTATATGTATTATATACCGTATTCTCATAATAAAGTTAGAGAAAAGAAAATAGTAATATATTTATAACACTATACTGTATCCAAAAATGTCCACTTTTAAGTGGACCCACAGCAGTTTAAACCCATTGTTCAAAGGTCAACTGTACATCAGGTACCTCTTTCTACACCCATAAATACATGGGGGCAAACTGTGGAGGTTAGAAGGGTGAAAAGAGGAAAAAAGGTAAATAATTACCATTAACCAGCTCCCCTTGTGCCCCAGATGAAGAAGACCATATATGCCAACATAACCCTGGTTAATGTGGCATTTTACGTGCTTGGGAAGGCCAGCTATTCCTCTGTGGTCAAATTATGAGGTCACTTGAAACTAAGAAACTCATTCTGTTTGTTATATATACAAATGTAGTCTCAAGTAGATGATGAATTCAAAACCAAACCTAGGCTAAGAACCTGGTTCCACCTCTCCACCTTGATTTCCTCAACAGTTGCTGCTGAGCTCACCACCCTACTAGGAAATTTAGGTGATATTAATTGCCATGTTTTCTCAACAACTCAGATGCCTTGAGCTGTAGCTCTGTGGCCTCTGCTGAGACAAAAATGCCCTTTTTTTTTTTCCCAACAAAGTAAATTCACAATTGCTTATGGCTTTGGATAGGCAGTCAATAAGATGTAGTTAAGAGATCTTCCCACGGAAATTTTGACCTTGGTCCCTGTGAGGAACCAACAATTTTCCTTCTCTCCACAGTGTGATTTTCTTAATTTACTTTCAACTTGCTGAGTGCTTAACCAGACAGAGATAAGCCTTGCTGAGGTCAGTGTACCAATATTTGCTAGAAGCCCAAATGTGTATGAACTTCATCTGGGAGCGCTCACCCAAGACTGCGAAAGTAGTAACATTTAGAAGCCACTGTTATATTAATAATGCAAACTTTAGGCATAGAGAAGGAGATAGAAGACTTCACTGAGAAAGTAAGATTTAAACAGTCAATATTTCTATCGACAAGGAGATTCCTAATTCACTCAATAAAGCCAGGGTACCCTTGTGCTCATTCTCTCTTGCTCGCTCACTCTCTCTCATACACACACACACACACACACACACATACACACAATTCATTATAATTAAATGATGCTAAGAGTAGAATCTATGCAGGTTCAAATTCTGACACTCAACACTCACGATTTGGTCAAGTTTCCTAACTTTGTCAAGCCTCGGTCCCCCTACCAGCAAAATAGGCCTAACAGTGTCTGTCTACCAGAATGGTGAAAGGGTAATTAAGAGAGATGATGTATGTAAAACTCTTATCAGAGTGTGTCTGGCATTCAGCAAGCACTCCACCTATGTTAGCAAACACAGAAGAACCTAAAAGAACCCTATAATTCTTTCCCATCCCTTGAGTAAAGAGGACCAGTGAGGTGCCAGTATAAAGCCCTGGAGATTCCATGAAATAGAAGAGCAGGGTTTGTGAAGGAGAGCAGGGGCCCCTGATACTCTGGTTTTCACTGCAGAGGTGACCTCATAAGAACCATAGGCTGAGGAGTCCAGAGACACAGGCCCCCAGGGCATATTTGATGGTACCTGAGCCCAGTGATGGAAACCATGAGTCCTTGTTCTGGTCCTGTGGCAGTTTCCTCCTCTGACCCAGCCCAGGGCTCAGAGGAAACAAACACATCTCCACTTCTCCAGTTACCAGCAAAGGACTCAGAATCGGCCCGGTGATTCCTCTCTCCTCAAAGACACTGCCAGCTCGCCTGACAGTGCTGATTCCTGGTATCTCTAGTTCACACACTACAGAATGGGGCACAGTGGTTACATCGGCCAGCTCTGGAGAGCACTCCCAGCTTGAGGCCCAGATCTGCCACCTTCTAGCTGAGGGATCTTGGGCAAGTCTCTTAATGTTCTGTACCTTGGCTGCTTGTCTATCTCTAACAAGGAGAGGATGGCTAGAATTTACTTCCTAAGGTGCTGTAAGGATTCAAAAGGCTGAAGAATAAGAACCCCTAGCATTGTGTCTGACCTATGCCAAGAGCTCAATGACCAACACAGCTTGGTTACAATCTGTCCAATCAAGGCAGGGCTCCAGAGTGCAGGGGAAGGGTCCAGGGTTCACCAACCCTTGGTGGCCAAAGTGGTCCCTGTGAACACAACCTTCAAAAGCACTCTTCCAACCGTCTTCAACAAGACAAACAGGGAGAGGCCCCTGTGCCTGCCAAAACTTTGCCTGGTAAAAAATTAATGTCTTGCCATGTGTTCTTTTATTCAGCAATGCCTTTGAAGTTTCCCCTCGCCCTTGCTGCAGGGATTTGGCGGGGAGGTGGGCAGAGAGGCTATAAGGCAAGGAACTACGAAAGAGGAACGGGCAGTGAATGATCAGCAAGATGGAAATACTTAAACCCATTTTGGTATCTGTTCTGGTCTGGACTCAATAACTGTAAACTTCTAATCAAGCAAGGATTTCTAGCAGCCAAGCACCCAAAAGGGAAGATGGGGAAGAATACACAAGCAATTCTTAGTAACAGCTGTGGGTGCTAGACCGACAGCTCCCTCCTGGGGAGGTGACAGTTGGCAAAAACACTCAGCAGCAGGCAGGAGTTTACCTGGGCAAGAATAGCCAGCAGGGCCTCCCAGGGACTAATTATGAAAATATGATTACCATGGATTAGTAATCTTGTCAATCAAAGCCACATGCCAGGTAGCACCTGGCAGTGGGTGAAAATGCCACAGGACAGGAGAAACTGATGTTGTGGGTTTTTTTGTACAAAACGTTCCTCCCCAGGAGAGAGGGCCTTACCGGGTCCAGGGGATGAGATGAGGCAGAGGAGGCACTAACAGGGCCTCTGGGGCAGAATGGGCAAGACATGGGACAGGACAGCCCTATGAGTCTGAATTTGAAACTCTGGTTGGCATCCTCTTATCACCACCCATAAGAATTGGCCCAAAGCCTGCTCCCTGTTTTACATAAGCCTGGAAGAAAATTAGTATTGCCTTGCCATAGCAGTCAAGGGAAGGTAAACAGAGGATAAGAAATTAGAATATTGGTAGAAATACTAAGCACAGGTACCTTTCCCCAAGCACACGGAATGTGCCTAGCCAGGGGCCCTGCACGTTATGGTCTCATTAATCCTTACAAAACCCTGTGAGATAAGCACTATATCGCTACCAAATATACAGAAGTTCAGAGATGTTGTGACTTGGCCAGTGGCCCAGCACAAGAAGAACACATCAGCTGACCTCCAGAGCTTTCTTACAATGGCCTGTTGCAAAATGCTAACCCAAAGTTCTGTTCTCCTCTTCTGAAGCCATAAAAGCAGTCTTCATGTCACAGCAACGACCAAGCCAAAAGAAGGACAGGCAGCTGCGTCTGGAGGACAAGACCCTGGACTGCGGACCCGAAAAATTTTGTTTCCTAACAAGACTAAGAACTACTTTTGAGTATTTACTATGTCCTGCCATCTTAGTAAATGCTTTGGTTACTTTGATACTTGCTCCTTAAAGTAAATGTACACAGGAGGGATCATTCTCCTTTATCAATGAGAAAATGGAGTCTCAGAGAACTCAAGCCATTGCCCACATGCCGGTAGGAAACAGAGGAGGAATTCTAGACCAGGTTGTTCTGATCCCCAAGGTTGGCTCCTTATGACCACTGTCTCCTGTGACACATACCGGAGTTTTCACAAACCCTCATCAACCCTCACCCTGACCCTGTGCACAGAGCACAGGGCTAGAGACTCACCAGTCTGGGCTTTGCTTTCCCCTCCACAAACAGGCATAACATTCACCAAGTTACCTGTACCGGCCATCATGAAGAAAAGTGGCCTGGGCTGGCAGGAGATAAAATTCTGTCCAAATTCACAGAATTATTATTAGTGAGGAAACTTCTAGAATGACCTAAACCTCATACTTCAATACTAAAACAACAAAGTGAAGAAAACATCTGTGTTCCACCTTGTGATTGCTAGAATATGAAAAATGGAGGTATGCTCAGTTAATTACAAAATTTTACAATGTGTGTATATATATATATATATATATATATATATATATATATATCAAAGCATCACATTGTACACCATAAACACAATTTTTATTTGTCAATCATACCTCGGTGAAGTTGGGTGGGGGAAACTGGCAAAAAAAAAAAAAACCCTCAGATAAATTAGTTTAAATATTAATAAATTTCTAGTCCATATGAAAATGTGCTATAATCATTACAAATAAAAAATGTGTTGTGAAAAGGGGGTTGAACTCAATGAAAAATGTTTTTGTAACACGGTGATAGCAAAAAAAAAAAAAATTAATACATGGATAGAATGGGGATTGGCTGCCACCTCCACTAGCCTCCCTTCTATTACAACACTTTACATCCACTGCTTTATTTCAATGGTTTTCCACCACTGGTCTATGAGCAAGGGCTCAGCTAATAAGTCATGTCTCATGCTCCCCTCCATGTGCTTAGCACCAAGCAGAGCCTGCTGCAGTGCTGAGCAGACATTGCACCCAGCATTATTTTATAGGTTTCTTTTATGAGTCCCCTCTAGCTAATCCTAGTGGAGGCAGAGAGAAAAACTGAAGGGTCTCTCCACTTCCTTTTAAGGCTTACAATTCCACAGTCCTGGGAGAAAGGGACATAAGTGATGTATCAGAGGCATTCACTCCTCAGACTTGTACTCCCTCTCACTGACCTAAAACAAACAAACCTCTTTAAAAAAAAAAAAATCTGTGTGCATACTGGCCTTTTGCAGTGACAGATGATGCTGTCAGAGACTTGATGGGTAGCATGAGCCACCATGAAAAAGGATCCATACATAAAGTACACAAAGGAATAGAAGTACATTCCAGCAACATTGACTAATTCCCCCATTTCATGGATACCACCCCCTAGTGTACTGAACACAACCTAGACTGAAGGAGAATTCCTATAAAAGGGGCTGATGAAGGCATATCCAATGCTGAGTGATATGTGCATGAATCGTGGCAATAAGAGGTTCGGTCTGTTGACAAACTCAGCAGAAGCAGAAATATGCCCATAGATCAAAAACAGCCTTGAGCATCAGAGTGTCTTTGTAGCAAATAGCATCTGGTTGGCCTTGAATACATGGTTCACATTACGAACCATTACGAACTATTTCTGCACCTCCCCCAGAGCCTGCAGAGCAAAACCAGTGTTTCAGAGGGAAGGGTTAGGGGAAGGGGGGTAGAAATCCTGAGGATAGCTGAATCATCCCTTTGAAATATGCTGGTCACTCCTCACCCAGAGAGTAACTTCAAAAACAAGGACATTTTAAGAAGAGAGAACCCTCTTCCAGTTATAAAGACATAAAAATCACACTTCTAAGTCAAAGGAAATACTTGTGAATTTTCCTAGTGGTGCTTAAAGCAGCGCATTCACTTTTCTTTTGCTCCAGGAGGAGGTCTCATGCCTCCACCCAATGAATGGGCTTTAAATCTCACAACATCTCTACCCACGTGTGCCACACACTTCCCTCATCATCCCACATAATGAGCAAGCCATCCTCCTCCGCATTTCCCAAACACGCCAGGTACAGTCTTTCCATCATGCTGTTAGCATTCTCTGGATTCCTCTTCCACACCAGGAAAACCTCAGCTATCCCTTAAAATCCATGTCAAATGCTTCCTCCCCTAAGAAACCTTTCCAAACATCTCAGTCTATATATGCTCTTTCTTCTACAGAGAGGCCCTGAATTTTATGGCAGGCCTTCCTGTGATTCAATGGTTCCTTAAATCTGTATATTTGGTCAATCCAATGAGATAAGAAAATTAGTAAGGGGTATCTACTGAACACTTAATACAATGAGGCATTAGACTAAACCCTTTATAAATACTACATATTTAATCTTTAAAACCAATTCAGAGAGGCGGAGCAAGATGGAGGAGTAGGAGACCTGGATGTCCTCTGGTCTCAGGAATTCAGCTGAATAGGGATCAAACCATTCTGAACACCTATGAACTCAACAGGAGATCGAAGAGGAGAGTAGCAACAACTTTCTGAACAGAGAAGCGACCACTTACTGGAAGGTAGGACGTGCGGAGAAGTGAATCCGAGGCGATATTCGGGAGGATAGTCGGCGGGGGAGGGGCCTCCGCCGGCCGCTTCTGGCAAGTGATAGAGCCGAGGAGCACAAAATCAGAACTGTTAGAAGTAGGCTCCGCTGAGGGACGTCGCTGCAGTGGCTAAGCGGGGGGTGGAACCCTCGTGGGACAGTGTGGTCTCAGGACCCTCGGGGTCACAGAAAGACCGGGGGTGCCTGAGTGCGCCAGAGCTCCCAGGTATCAGAGCGGGGAAGCCGGCTGCAGAGACGGAGCCGAGGCGCCGGCTCTCAGCTCGGGGTTGCCATAAACTGTGATCCGCGGCCCAGTCGGGCCACTGCTCCTCCAGCAGGGAACCAACAAGTGGCAGAGCCGGGGAGACTCCCCTTCCTTCCCGGGGAGGAGCGGCGCAGGAATGCACCACAGGGATCTGCTGGGTTTGGAGACTCCACACGGGGTCAGGCGCCAGAGATAGCAACGCTCGGTCACAGGCCAGGTGAGCACGGAGAGCGGCCGGAGACCGGGGACACGGGAGTGACTGCTTTTCTCTGGGGGCGCACTGAGGAGCAGGGCCCCGAGTTCTCAGCTCCTCCGGGTGGAGATTGGGAGGCCACCATTTTTGCCCTGGTCCTCCAAAGCTGTACCGAGAGCTTGCAGGGAACAAAACTCCTGAGATCAAACCCGAGCAGCTTCCTTAGCCCTGACCGACAAGGGCGGGGCAATTCAGCCTCCGGCAAAGACATTTGGAAACCACAGCAATAGGCCCCTCCCCCAGAAGATCAGCACGAACAGCCACCAAGCCAAGACCAAGTTTACCAATCAAGGAGAACTGGAGAACTCCAGCGCTAGGGGAATACTGCCCATAGAATTCATGGCTTTTTTTTACCATGATTCATTAGTTCATCAAAGTTAATTTTTATTAACTGTTTTTTTTTATTTTTCTTTTTCCCTTTTTCAACCAACATCTTATCAATCTCTTTTTAAAAAAAAAAAAAACATTTTTTATTTTTCATTTTTAGAGTCATATTTTATCCCTTCATAGTAGTTACCCTTATTTTTGGCATATATATATAAGTTGTTCTCTCTTTAAAATTTTGAGATACAGTTTCTTCTAACAGATCAAAATATACCCTAAATCACTAGTGTATGGCTCTGTTCTAGCCTCCTGCCTGATCACATTCTCTCCCTTTTTCCTTTTTTTTTCTTAAATCTTCTTCTTTCTTTTTTCAAACAACTTCTTATCTTATCAAGTCCTTTTATAAAATCTTTTATAGTTTTCATCTTTACAGTCATCTTCCATCCCTTCATTGTATCAACCCTTATTTTGTACATATATGTCTTTCTTCCTTTAAAATTTTAGGAGGCACTTTTTTCTAACAGACCAAAATACGCTCAAAATCTAGTGTGTGGCACTGATCTATGCACTACCCTGATCATATTTGATCATATTCTGCTTTTTTTGTATTGTTCTGTTTTTGTTTTTATCTTTTTTCATTTTTTTTTCTCTTTCTTTTTTCTTTCTTTCCCTTTCTTTTCCCCTGGTATCAGGTCTTTTCTGATTTGTATACAGTATATTTGCTGGGGACGTTGTAAACCTGTTAGCATTTTGTTCTCTCATTCATCTATTCTCCTCTGGACAAAATGACAAGACAAAAAAATCACCTCAGCAAAAAGAACAAGAGGTAGTACCGTCAGCCAGGGACCTTCCCAATATGGACATTAGTACGATGTCGGACCTAGAGTTCAGAATCATGACTTTAAAGATAATAGCTGGGCTGGAAAAAAGCATGGAAGTTATTAAAAAAACGCTTCCTGGAGAAATAAAAGAACTAAAATCTAACCAAGTCGAAATCAAAAAGGCTATTGATGAGGTGCAATCAAAAATGGGGGCACTAAATGCTAGGATAAATGAGGCAGAAGAGAGAATCAGTGATATAGAAGACCAAATGATGGAAAATAAAGAGGCTGAGAAAAAGAGAGAGAAACAACTACAGGATCACGAGGGCAGAATTCGAGAGATAAGTGATACAATAAGACGAAACATTAGAATAATTGGGATCCCAGAAGAAGAAGAAAGAGAGAGAGGGGCAGAAGGTATATTGGAGCAAATAATAGCAGAGAACTTCCCTAATGTGAGGAAGGAAAC
The DNA here is from genome assembly GCF_009762305.2 of Zalophus californianus. NCBI lineage: Eukaryota > Metazoa > Chordata > Mammalia > Carnivora > Otariidae > Zalophus > Zalophus californianus. The sequence goes on from NC_045599.1 coordinate 108,017,376, forward strand.
AGGCATCAACATCCAGGAGGCACAGAGAACCCCTCTCAAAATCAATAATAATAGGTCAACACCCCGACATCTAATAGTAAAACTTACGAGTCTCAGAGACAAAGAGACAATCCTGAAAGCAGCTCGGGAGAAGAGATATGTAACCTACAATGGTAAAAATATTAGATTGGCAACAGACCTATCCACAGAGACCTGGCAGGACAGAAAGGACTGTCAAGATATCTTCAGAGCACTAAACGAGAAAAATATGCAGCCAAGAATACTATATCCAGCTAGGCTGTCATTGAAAATAGAAGGAGAGATAAAAACCTTCCAGAACAAACAAAAACTAAAGGAATTTGCAAACACGAAACCAGCCCTATGGGAAATATTGAAAGGGGTCCTCTAAGCAAAGAGAGAGCCTAAAAGCAGCAAAGATCAGAAAGGAACACAGACAACATACAGTAACAGTCACCTTACAGGCAATACAATGGCACTAAATTCATACCTTTCAATAGTTACCCTGAATATAAAAGGGCTAAATGCCCCAATCAAAAGACACAGGCTATCAGATTGGATTAAAAAACAAGACCCATCAATATGCTGTCTGCAAGAGACTCATTTTAGACCCAAAGACACCCCCAGATTAAAAGTGAGGGGTGAAAAACCATTTACCATGCTAATGGACACCAAAAGAAAGCTGGGGTGGCAATCCTTATATCAGACAAACTAGATTTCAAAACAAAGACTGTAATAAGAGATGAGGAAGGACACTATATCCTACTTAAAGGGTCTATCCAACAAGAAGATCTAACAATTGTAAATATCTATGCCCCTAACATGGGAGCAGCCAATTACATAAGGCAATTAATAACAAAAGCAAAGAAACACATTGACAACAATACAATAATAGTGGGGGACTTTAACACCCCCCTGACTGAAATGGACAGATCATCTAAGCAAAAGATCAACAAGGAAATAAAGACTTTAAATGACACACTGGACCAAATGGACTTCACAGACATATTCAGAACATTCCATCCCAAAGCAACGGAATACACATTCTTCTCTAGTACCCATGGAACATTCTCCAGAATTGATCACATCCTAGGTCACAAATCAGGTCTCAACCGGTACCAAAAGATTGGGATCATTCCCTGCATATTTTCAGACCACAGTGCTTTGAAAATAGAACTCAATCACAAGAGGAAAATCGGAAAGAACTCAAATACATGGAGGCTAAAGAGCACCCTACTAAAGAATGAATGGGTCAACCAGGAAATTAAAGAAGAATTAAAAAAATTCATGGAAACCAATGAAAATGAAAACACAACTGTCCAAAATCTTTGGGATACAGCAAAGGCAGTCCTGAGAGGAAAGTATATAGCAATACAAGCCTTTCTCAAGAAACAAGAAAGGTCTCAAATACACAACCTAACCCTACACCTAAAGGAGCTGGAGAAAGAACAGCAAATAAAGCCTAAACCCAGCAGGAGAAGAGAAAAATAAAGATCAGAGCAGAAATCAATGAACTAGAAACCAAAAGAACAGTAGAATAGATCAACGAAACTAGGAGCTGGTTCTTTGAAAGAATTAACAAGATTGACAAACCCCTGGCCAGACTGATCAAAAAGAAAAGAGAAATGACCCAAATCAACAAAATCATGAATGAAAGAGGAGAGATCACAACCAACACCAAAGAAATACAAACAATTATAAGAACATATTATGAGCAACTCTATGCCAGCAAATTAGATAACCTGGAAGAAATGGGTGCATTCCTAGAGATGTATCAACTACCAAAATTGAACCAGGAAGAAATAGAAAACCTGAACAGACCTGTAACCACTAAGGAAATTGAAGCAGTCATCAAAAATCTCCCAAGAAACAAAATCCCAAGGCCAGATGGCTTCCCAGGGGAATTCTATCAGACATTAATACCTATTCTGCTGAAACTGTTCCAAAAAATAGAAATGGAAGGAAAACTTCCAAACTCATTTTATGAGGCCAGCATTACCTTGATCCCAAAACCAGACAAAGACCCCATCAAAAAGGAGAATGACAGACCAATATCCTTGATGAACATGGATGCAAAAATTCTCATCAAAATACTAGCCAATAGGATCCTACAGTACATTAAAAGGATTATTCACCACGACCAAGTGGGATTTATCCCTGGGCTGCAAGGCTGGTTCAACATCCGCAAATCAATCAACGTGATACAATACATTAACAAAAGAAAGAACAAGAATCATACGATCCTCTCAATACATGCAGAAAAAGCATTTGACAAAGTACAGCATCCTTTCTTGATCAAAACTCTTCAGAGTATAGGGTTAGAGGGTACATACCTCAATATCATAAAAGCCATCTATGAAAAACCTACAGCGAATATCACTCTCAATGGGGAAAAGCTGAGAGCTTTTCCCCTAAGGTCAGGAACGCGGCAGGGATGTCCACTATCACCACTGCTATTCAACATAGTATTAGAAGTCCTAGCCACAGCAACCAGACAACAAAAAGAAATCAAAGGCATCCAAATCGGCAAAGAGGAAGTCAAACTCTCACTCTTTGCAGATGATATGATACTGTATGTGGAAAACCCAAAAGACTCCACCCCAAAACTGCTAGAACTCATACAGGAATTCAGTCAAGTGGCAGGATATAAAATCAATGCACAGAAATCAGTGGCATTCCTATACACCAACAACAAGACAGAAGAGAGACAAATCAAGCAGTCGATCCCATTCACAACTGCACCCAAAACCATAAGATACCTAGGAATAAATTTAACCAAAGAGACAAAGGATTTGTACTCAGAAAACTATAAAATACTCAGGAAAGAAATTGAAGAAGACACAAAGAAATGGAAAAACGTTCCATGCTCATGGATTGGGAGAACCAACATTGTGAAGATGTCAACGCTACCTAGAGCAATCTACGCATTCAATGCAATCCCCATCAAAATACCATCCATTTTTTTCAAAGAAATGGAACAAATAATCCTAAAATTTGTATGGAACCAGAAGAGACCCCGAATAGCCAGATGAATCTTGAAAAAGAAAAGCAAAGCTGGCGGCATCACAATTCCGGACTTCCAGCTCTAGTACAAAGCTGTCATCATCAAGACAGTATGGTACTGGCACAAAAACAGACACATAGATCAATGCAACAGAATCGAGAGCCCAGAAATGGACCCTCAACTCTATGGTCAACTTATCTTTGACAAAGCAGGAAAGAATGTCCAATGGAAAAAAGACAGTCTCTTCAACAAATGGTGTTGGGTAAATTGGACAGCCACATGCAGAAGAATGAAACTGGACCATTTCCTTACACCACACACAAAAATAGACTCCAAATGGTTGAAAGACCTAAACGTGAGACAGGAGTCCATCAAAATCCTAAAGGAGAACACAGGTAGCAACCTCTTCGACCTCAGCCGCAGCAACTTCTTCCTAGAAACATCGCCAAAGGCATGGGAAGCCAGGGCAAAAATGAACTCTTGGGATTTCATCAAGATAAAAAGCTTTTGCACAGCCAAAGAAACAGTCCACAAAACCAAAAGACAACCGACAGAATGGGAGAAAATATTTGCAAATGACCTATCAGATAAAGGGCTAGTATCCAAAATCTATAAAGAACTTATCAAACTCAACACCCAAAGAACAAATAATCCAATCAAGAAATGGGCAGAAGACATGAACAGACATTTTTCCAAAGAAGACATCCAAATGGCCAACAGGCACATGAAAAAGTGCTCAACATCGCTCGGCATCAGGGAAATCCAAATCAAAACCTCAATGAGATACCACCTCACACCAGTCAGAATGGCTAAAATTAACAAGTCAGGGAACGACAGATGTTGGCGGGGATGTGGAGAAAGGGGAACCCTCCTACACTGTTGGTGGGAATGCAAGTTGGTGCAACCACTCTGGAAAACAGTATGGAGGTTCCTCAAACAGTTGAAATTAGAGCTACCATTCGATCCAGCAATTGCACTACTGGGTATTTACCCCAAAGATACAAATGTAGGGACCCGAAGGGGTACGTGCACCCCAATGTTTATAGCAGCAATGTCCACGATAGCCAAACTGTGGAAAGAGCCAAGATGTCCATCGACAGATGAATGGATAAAGAAGATGTGGTATATGTACACAATGGAATATTATGCAGCCATCAAAAGGAATGAGATCTTGCCATTTGCAACGATGTGGATGGAACTGGAGGGTGTTATGCTCAGTGAAATAAGTCAATCAGAGAAAGACATGTATCATATGACCTCACTGATATGAGGAATTCTTAATCTCAGGAACAAACTGAGTGTTACTGGAGTGGTTGGGGGTGGGAGTGATGGGGTGGCTGGGTGATAGACATTGGGGAGGGTATGTGCTACGGTGAGCACTGTGAATTGTGCAGGACTGTTGAATCACAGATCTGTACTTCTGAAACAAATAACGCAACATATTTTAAGAAAAAAGAAAAAGAAGAAGATAGCAGGAGAGGAAGAATGAAGGGGAGTAAGTCAGAGGGGGAGACGAACCATGAGAGATGATGGACTCTGAAAAACATACTGAGGGTTCTAGAGGGGAGGAGGGTAGGGGGATGGGTTAGCCTGGTGATGGGTATTAAAGAGGGCACATTCTGCATGGAGCACTGGGTGTTATGAACAAACAATCAATCATGGAACACTACATCAAAAACAAATGATGTAATATATGGTGATTAACATAACAATAAAAAAATTTAAAAAAATAAATAAAACCAATTCATGTGGTAGCACCTACTGTTCTCCCTGTGTTACAGATAAGGAAAACTGAGGCACAGAAATGTTAGGTGTCTTGCTCAAGGTCACACCACCAGGCTTGAGTCCCGGGCTGACTCCAGATCCTGTGACTTTAACCACTGGAGTGACCATAGCCTGAAAATGTCCTGTATCTCTCATAGAACCATGTACTGTTGTATATTTTCATTTTCAGTGGGAGAAATTGTAGAGTGCCCTAAATTTGACTCCTGACTTCTCTAAGCTCTTCAGTTACCTAATATTTATCAAAAATTTTTCATGTGCCAAGCCCTAAGCTACATGTGGGAGATAAGCTGAAAAAGACACAGCCCCTGTCCACAAGGAGCTCAGTCACTGAGCAGGGGCTCGATAATTTTAAAGTTGAATTACCACAAATTCGAGTCAATTACTGGAGGCCTCCAGCAGGCACATGCTCAGTGACTTCTTCAAGAAACGTTAAGCTGCGGGAACAACACAGTACTGATACATTAAGAGTCCTGGGGCTTCCCAGACTGTCAATAATTTGCTATGTGACATTTAGCAAGCAGTATTATCAGCTTATGTATAAAACTGAGATGTTGGGCCACATTAGTGAATTCAGAACTTGGCCTATCATCCAAATCCCGTATTCAATCATTTTTATTTTATCACCAAGTACCTGGGTTAATGGATTAGGCAATGAATCAATGACTTTGGCTGATGTTTTAAGATTCGCAACAACCCAGAGAGAAGAAGTATCTCCTCAACCACTGTCTTTTAACAATGTACAATCAGTTCCTCATTATTTGTGGATTCCTGATTTGTGATTTTTGCCTACTCACTAAATTTTGAGGAAACCAAAAAACAATACCTATGGTGCTTTTTCAGTCATTCACAGACACGCTCAGAGTGGGGCAGGGGGGAACAATTGAGTTGCCCAGGATACATGCCTGACATGCATGCGGTCATACAAGGAGATGCTCTGCATCCTTGATTCAGCTTTCATGCTGGAGACAAGTATCCTTTTCGCATTTCTATTCAGCACTACATTTTTTGAATTTTTGTGCTTTTTGTTGGTGAATTCACCCTTTGAAATAGCCCCCAAGCCTGGTGCTGAAGTGCTGTTTAGTGTTCTTAAACAAACAAGAAGACTGATAGGCCTTACAGATAAAATCTGTGTGACGTTTCATTGAGGCATGAGTTACAGTGCTGTTGTGCATAAGTTTAGTGCTAAGGAACCAACTATATTATTAAATAAGGCATCTCTAAATAGGCCACACATAAAACAAGGTTATATGTTGATGAATTGATGAAAATGTTGTGACTGGAAGCTCTCAGGAAACTGGCCCTGTATTTACCCTAGAGGCAATGATTCAATTTTCACTAATCCAGTGTTCATGGCAACTTTATAGAACATAGTTGTCACAATGAAAATCGACAGTATTTGTGACCATGCAAGAAAAGAGTTCTTTACAGAGGTCTCTGAGTCAGTTCAAGACGTAAGCTGTGACATTATAGGTATAATCACTAAAATAATGTGAGAAAAACGAGAAGGACCATATTGATAACAATTTGTCTTTGAGAAGTGGGACAAAGTCACCTTTAAAGACCAAGACTAAGGGTGGAATGGGAGACTACTTTTCAGGATGAGCCATTATGCTCTACTGGAGTTTTTTTTTTTAAGCTATAGTTTGGTGAAACCATCACTATTAATTTATAGTGATAAAATTGGGGGGAATTCATTAAATATCTCTAGTCCCCCTTGCTCTTCCAACTCCAAGAAACACCAATAAATCATTTTTCTCCTATCAACAGATGGTGAACACTTTACCCATTTCTTGATCTATAAAATGGGAAAAGTAATGGTATATATCTTATGGTTCTTACAGACTAAAAAAAGGTAATGTATATGAAAGACTTAGCATCATGCTACTAGAATGTAAATCATAGCTGTAAGGAAGGCACAGCATAAGCTGGTACAAAGTCAAGTAGGAAGACCATTATTTCTGGAGGTTTAACTCTGGATAGAACCTCTCAGGTCATGCAAACATATTCCTGGGTACCCCCTTTGCCTCCTCCTCATTATAGCCCTTTGGTTTGGGTCATCACCTTTGGTTTTCTAAGGCTCACATCAGCACCAATCATTATCAAAAGGTAATGTTTAAAAGCATAAACTCTGGAGTCACACAGTCTGAGTTGAGTTCTGACTCAAACATTTACTGGCTATAGGATTTGGTTCAAGTTAGTAAACACTTCTGAGCCATGGTTACCTCATCTGGAATAAAGGATAGTATCTTCCTTGAACAACTGTAAAGAAGATTAAATGGGATTTTTAGTCAAGGTCTTCTGAGAGGTATATGCCAAGACAGAAATGTGCAAAAAATAAATCCAGATGGGGAATATTATTTAAAGTGTAAGGAGTTTGTTTGGAGTGATGAAAAAATTAGAAATAGTGGTGATGGTTAGACAACATTGTAAATATAACAAAGGCCATGGAATTAGGCACTTAAAAATGTTTAAATGGCATATTTTGTTATATTTCACCACAATTTGCAAGGAACGAATTTATTAAGGGAAACATCTGAGACAAAATGGAGAGGGACATAGAAAAACCATCAGACTATAATGTAGGTATGATCCCAAATGACAAAGAATGGAAAGGAAATGTTGAATCCAAAGAGCCTTAAACTGCAGTGCAGTTTTAAGTAAAGTTCACCAAGCCATCAGGGAGTTGACTGTCTCCCAGGAATGGGCCTCCTTAGTACCCCTGCTGCTCTCAGTCACCAACTGAGAGCAGCCCATGGGGAGCAGGTTACTGGCAAGAAGGCATCGATGGATTTCAAAGCATAGCAGCTGGGACCATTCAGCAATTGAATTCTCTGAAGCTGGAGGTCCAAAAGGCTTATTCTCATGGCTGCAGAGGGATCATACATGTTAAGGTATCTTAACTTAACTATCACCTTGAAAAGATGGAAGAGAGTATAAGTGATGATATTTCTATAGCAATTATCAAAATCATTGTCAATTGTCATCACCATTATCTTTATATCAGTAACACTTGCTCAAAGTAACATACAACCTACTGTAACTAAATCATTTCCAAAATTTTGTGCGAGTTGTAGTCAGTCTTACGGTGATACTCATGCAGGTATCTTAAACTGCACTACAAACATTGTCATTGTTAAACCTCTGTTTCTTAGAACTGCAAGAGGACAAGGTAGGACTCAAAAATAACACAAGAGTCAAGACTTGTGAATGGAACTTACACAGTGCCTTCAAATCCTGAGTTTTCAAGTCTAGCATGTGCCTCCACTGGCATGGGTACTATCACATTACTCATGTGTCATCTACCTAAACCACTTCACCATCTCCAGGCCAAGTAACCAAGAGACAGAAGTCAGTGTGGACGTTTCCTCCTCAAAAGTGAGCCAGGAAGCAATTTCAAAGCAGGTAATCCCATCTTGCTATTCATGGTAGCAAGATTACAATCCTGCAACTTCCCATTTAGACCCCTAGGGTGATTCCTGTGCCCTGAAGACAATACATGTTTCACTGCAGTATTCCCTTAAGAAAAAAGTGTATGACACTCAAATGTGGGGAAAAAAATAATTTCTCTGTCTCTTCCCAGAAAAGCAGAAGTTAGTCAGTTTTGTTTAAAAGTCAGAGTAGATGACTGGGAGAGAAAGGTAGATAGAAGGGTAGCTTTAGACATCATTTCCACCTTTGAAACTGTTATATTTCCCTAGTCATTTAATTAGGCATAATCCAGCATATTCCATGTATTCTTTAGGAGAAAAATGAGTCTGTAAAAGAGCAGTAAAATCTTAAACAACAAAGCAGGGGGCCTCCTTTCTATTGCCATGCTTTCCATCAAGAAAAGCCTGCTGCTTGTCTTCCCATTATGATTCCCCTTACTCCTCTTTCTGATCAAATACCTACCCTCTATGGCCAGGGGGTTAGGCACATGATCCTTTATTGGTCCAGGGAATAGTCATATGACTCAAATAGGCCAATGAGAGTCCTTCTCTGATATGTTTATACACTGAAGGGGAGAGGGTGGGACCAAGAGTGGAAACCAAGTCTTCCCTCTTTCCTCTAAGATAACTAACCTTGTTTTATTTAAGTCTGTACTTCCCTTTACCACATTAAGAAAAGCCTTATGTAGGAAAGAATCAAATCAACACAGAAACAGTGCTGGAGAAGAAAATAGAAATTTTAAAAACCAGCCAGTCTTGATGAACACTTCAAACTCTTGGTCCAGTCCATTCTGAAGCCAGCTCTACCCACCTTTTCTAACACTAATAGTTGGGCTACATCATGTAAGATGATAGGAACCTACGAGAAAAAGAGTAACTACCAGATAAGCATCCTGAGGACAAAGCCTCTGAATTACATTTACAGAATTTTTTTCTTGTATATCTTAATAATTGTCACTCAGCTCACAATAGGATGTGTGTTGACATGGTAAAGGGAGGAGACTGAATCACCTTGGGACTGAAAGTCATTGTAATCTGGAGAATGGCATAAACCATCTAAAAGTCAGTATTTATTCCTTTGAGATGAACCAGAGATCTAACAAACTCACCCAGACCCTTAGTATCAGTGAGCAAATGAGGACAATTACATTTCCTAAAGATTCTATAAACCAGACTGCTCCTGAGGGAGGTCACAGCTACTGAGACGTCACAATCAACATTTGTCATCCCAAAAAGCTATTAGTTACACAATTATTAGAACCAAGATTCAACATAAGCCACAATAGGCTGCTGAAACAGGGGGTTCAACGACAAATTATTCAACTCTTCTTTCATTTGAAGATAGTGATTGGCAACCACTTATCCCTTTGGATGATTTGATCTGTAAGGCAAATATAGAATGATTTAGAAGGTTTTCAACTCTTTAGATGAAGAGGGAAATAGACCCTTAGCAGTTGGCAATCTTCCTTCTCACCCCCAAGCAAGAGAAGGTACTCAAAATCAAACCAACATCTAGGAGGACTAAGGGCAAAGAAGGCCAGAATTGCACCACACTAAGCCTTCAGGGATAGATAACCCGGGGCTTCCGGGTATAGGTGAAGCTGAGATAGACATACTCCACAGGCCTCTCAAGGAAGGTGGTCATACCCATTTTTCATAGCATTGCTCACCTGCCTGGAGCTGGGAGAATCCTCTGGATGGGTAAAGGTCACTGCTGGCTGGTTACATTGGATGACACCATCTGCTACAAAAGGAACTCCAAATATAGAATCCAGGTCTCATCTGGAAAGTGTGGGTTAGATAGTTCCCGTAATTGCATTATTTGACAGTATCCTAAGAGATTTGGTCCAGGTGTTGGACACAAACCCCACACTGCCCTCAATTCCAACAGCAGCTCTACTATTTATCATCACAAACCCATTATCTCTATTAACCCACAGGTGCCCTGCTAGTCACAAAAGGACATGATGAAATGTCACAATTTTCATAGTTATCCAAGTATAAAAATATTTTGCTTGAGTCAATCTGAAAAGTATCATTCCTTACAAATCATATAAGCACCAAGTGTCATGAATAAAGGACCTGCTCCCTTTCCTTTGAACCCTACTGCTTCCCATTCTCTCTGAGAAGAACAGTGCAGGAGAGAGAAAACCTGCCTGGCTGTATCTACTACTGGTGCATGCTGGGCTACTCAGCTGGGTCCTCACTGCTCTTAGCAATGCATGGATCTCCTTATTCACCAGACTGCATGGACATCTTTATCTTGACTCCAAATTATAATTCCAACTGCTACTGTTCTAAAGTTTTAACGTTTATTTCAAGACTTTATCACAACTTCAACACTTTATTCAGAGCACAAGGCCCGTCCTACACTCTTAAAACACAAGGTTTCTACTCTGAGCTTCTTTATCTCACATGTGTCCCCACTTTTCCCTTTGTCTCAACCCTACCCACCTCCTACTCATCTCTACTAATCAACACAGCAGCCGCTCAACTATGTTCTATCTTCAAACTCTCTCCCCTCCAAACCATCCTGAACATTGCCTATTAGCTTAATATTATATTATAGCACCTCTCTGACCATTTCACAAATATACTCCACTTTCACCAGATCCTCTTTACCTAAACAGCTTCCTGGCCTAGTTCTCAAAGCCTCAACCAAAACCTACCTTTTTAGAATCACCTATCATTCTTCCCCTCTAGACAGGCATGCTCCAATCTGTCCTCAGGCTTCTTTGCCTATGCACCACTGCTCAAGTCATTTCTGCTGCCTTGAACGTGCTCTCCTCATTGCTGGCTCTTCCAGTACTCCCAACCACCTCAGTGCCAGATGATACACTGCTGACTACATGAAGTCCTGCCTGATTATAGCTCTCACCTCTGCACACTCCAAGCTCTTTGTAGCAATACTGATTCATACATAAGTAGATAATTACTGAGAGGAATCCATAGGGCAGATACTATGTTAAGCACTAGGATCACAGGAATAACAAAGAGTGGGGTGGATAGTAAGTAAGTAGTAAGGAGTATGACAGGGCTAAGCACAGAGTGTTATGGAATTCATATATGTGTTCCCATCAAAGTGTGGGGGTGGCCAAGATGTCCTGGAGGAAATGATATACATACATGTAAGTTGAATCCTGTAGGAGAAGTGAGAGTTATCCAAATGATGAAGTGGAGAAGTGGAGGTCCAGTTTTTAGCATAGAGAATGACGTATTCAAGGAAATGCATATGGTTCCAATATAGCTGGAGAAAATAATTCAAAGAGGTGCTGAAGTAGTGAGAAAAGGCTAGAAAGGGAAACATCAGCTCATCAAGAGGTTTGTGGGCCATGTGTATGAGCTAGCAGTGGGGGAAAACTGTAGAGGTGTACACAATCTTATTTGCATATGGTGAAAGCATTCAGCAAAGAGTGTGAATTAAGCAATCAAGCTGCTGTAGTCAAGTAGATGGAAGATGAAGATGGTACCCACTCATACAGTTCCATGAAGATGGAAAGTAGACTGATTTGAAAGCTATTAAGGAGGTAAAATCAACATGATTTGTCAGTGACCAGAGGAAGGTGGGGGATGAGAGTCAAGGGTGACACTCAGATTTCTGGCTTAGACAACTGTTTGGATAGGAAGACCATTTACGGAGATGGGGAAAACTGGAATAGAAGCAGTTTTGATCAATAGAATATGAAATGCCTGTGAGATTTTCCAAAACATGATGTCTTACTCTCCAACAGATAGATCAATAGGTCTGGAATTTAAGAGAATGACCTGGGCTTAAGGTTTCAATATGGGAATCATCATCTACAGGTAAATGGTCATTCAGGCACTGTAAATGATTAAATCAACCCAGATAAAGTGTAGGACATAAAGGTAGAGGAGGGCGAGGATGCATAAAAATAGAGGATACATGGGAGAAAGTTTCAGAAAGAAAAGAGGAAGGCCCAGATGTAGATGCTCAGACAGGGTTATACCATGCAAGCCAAGGAAAGAAAGAATTTCAATGAGACACTGCTGAGAAATCAAGTAACACTTGGGCAGGCAATCATCCTTTGGATTTAAGCACAGAGAGATCACAGAAGACCATGGAGAAGGTGTTTGTATGGACTGGTGGGATCAGGTGCCAGTTACACCTATAATGACACCCTTCATATACACCTTGACAGGAGTAAGACTCTGTCTCCTGATACTCCTTCAAGACCCCCAACTAACCCAGGAGCTATAGGATCTGCACCTGTGCACCTTACACAGTATCTCATACACAGGAGTCCTTCCATCAAGACTTAGAGAAAATAAACACACACTGATGTTTCTCTTTTTAAACACTTCATTTGGAAGCATAGTAAAAGTTACTTGAGAGATGAGAGAAGAAACGATGCTTACAGCTGCTCAATGACCTTATGTGGCATTTGTTTATCTCCCCCTCGTTTCCAGATATTAATCATGCCCTTTTTTGCTACCTCTACTTCTGGGCCAATAGACAAGCTTAATGAGCTGTAAAGGCTTAAGGCAGGGCCTGGACCAAGGAATCCAGGGAAGCACCTTCCCTGCTATCCAGTTGGGTTTAGTTGATGCTGCTAAATATATGAGTAAAATAAAAATAAACTAGGCTGTTTTTGCTTCTGATTATTTCTGCCTGGGCTCTTTGTGACCTCTCTTAAAGAGCAGCCACTCATCACTCAGACATAGAGGAGAGCCACAATAACAACAGTCCAAATAGCCATCACTTACTTATCAAGCACTACAAGGCAGGTACCATGCTGACTTCCAATGGAACTTGTTCAATCACATCACAGTTCCATTCAAAATCCTCACTGGCTCCACAATGTCCAAAGAATAAATTTAATCTGCTGCTTATTTAATGCCTTGAATTCATTCAAAACAACACAACACTAAAACACAAAAGGATGCATTCAGTTAAAAGGCTATTATCAGATAACAAAAATACATGTGGGCTAAAAGTACACTATTGTTTGTACCTCTAACAAAGTTGGTCCAAAAAGAATGTCCTTGCTAATTAAATAAGATAGCAAAACAAACACAAAAACCCTATTTTCCTGGCTTAATTTATTAATTGGGGCACTCATCATCATTTTGTTACTGTTGGGGCTCATTCTCATGATGGATTACACAAACAGTCTCCAAAACATATTACCTTACAAAGAGATTACTTAAAATCATAAGCTTAAACACAAAAGGGAAAAGGAAGTCTTTAGGAAGGGGTTCTGAGTATTAGTTACTGTTGTAGATTATTCAAAGAGCCCCATGCCCAGGGAGCATAAAACTGAGCATAACATATACTCAGAATTAAGAATCTGTTTCTTCACCATTTACACCTTTTATCAATTTATTGCCTTTCAGCACCAAAAATCACCCTTCATTACCTGCACTGTGAAAATTACGTTGGGTCTAAATATAATTTTCTTTAGTCAGCTGGCATGATGTTACACTTTGTCGGTGGAGGGAACTGAAGAGACACTTGAGCAGGAAGGGCTTTTTCTTCCTGGTTCCAGGGGGCTCACAGAGCAGGCTTCTGCAGCTCAGCTGGCTTCTCCTTGCCCAGCTCCTGTTGTGCAAGCTGCTTCTCCATCATCTGGCTTTGCAGCATGCACAGATGCTCCAACATCCAGGTCCTGCAGTGCAAGCAGCTTCTTGAACACTAGTTGTCTTTAGTACACAGTGGTCAGTGGTACTCAGGAAATTTTATATCAGAAGGTCTCCAGAGAGACCCCTCTCTGTGACAGCTTTCCCCAGCACCAGAGAGAATATGTTGCTAACACACTCTGCCAGCACAGTCCATAACAACTTCCCTGGCACTCCGTGAGTCACAGCCAGGTCCCCTCCAACATCTGGGTCTCACCTTGAAGTAGAAAGGGTCTCCTCCTCAGATACTCCATCTCAGCCCTGGAACAGTAGCTGTTCCTTTCATCTAATATTCCTGTCCTCTTTACTCCTACTAGCCAATCCCTCGGTACTCCAACCTTCTGTAACAGTTAATTCTGTTTATCAATCTGTCTTGTTTAAGTTACTGTAAGCTGTCTCCTGATCGGCCTCTGCTACAGCATTGCATATGGTGTACACAAGCATTCCTTACATTGCAAAATGGGTTTAAACTCTTTAGAAGGCTCCCTAGCAAAACAACACCACTCTTGCTAACCATGACTTTTTTTATCATCATAGTAGCCTCGTAAGACAAATATTTTATCCCCATTTTACAGATGGGGAACTGACAGGGAGAGTGGTAAAATTACTCACCAAAGGTACCAAAGCCATAGGAAATGCTATAGTTATCACCATCAAGACTGACAAGCTGTGTCTCCCCAAAACTGGAGAAATTACTTAAGACTAAGGATTATTCTCTTTCTCTTAGTTTCCCCTCGTGAAAGGCAAGATTCACATCCAGGATAACTGATTCAGAAACCTATGCTCTGCATTGCTGTAATGTGTGCACAAGCTCCACTTTGCAACAAACATATCATATGCTATTTGGTGGAGTATATGGGGGTAAAAGTAGCTTCCAATAGAGACTTCTGGCTTGCCTTAGACTCCTGGGAATTATGGTCTTCGTAAAATTCTTCCTGTCCAACTTGGCAGTCTGCCACCATGAAAGGGGCAGCTAAAGACCAGTGATTAAGAGCTGATGTCAATCAAGCAGCGTCTGTGTGTTGACATCCAATGTCCAAATGATAAGCCAGCATTTTTAATACAAAGGGCAATTAGTAGCATCAAGACTGACTATGTCTCTCCAAAACTGGGAAGACATTTACATTAGGAATCATTCTTGCATTTTTCCTAGCCTCCTTTAAAAAAAAAAAAAAAGCCACCTGCAAAGCATTTTTGGTGACTTTTTAATGACTTGTTAAATCCCAACTCATTATCAAGAAAAGACTTACATCTGTGAAGGATTAAATATTGTGATCCATTCTTCTCTTGCTAGAAGTCATATTAACCTCCAAAAGAGTGGTGCCAACAGATAAACAGAACATACCAAACAAGAACCTATTGAAGAAAAATCCTTCCTTGAAAAAATAGCTACACCTTTTTTAGCTCCATCAAGTCCTGGCTTAGAACTCTGTTTTGCTTGAACCAAAGACCAAGATGGGGTTCCAACAATGACTCCCTGCTGTCTGCTGAAGGAAGTCCAACCCCAGAGTCTAGAACTCAAGATCTTTAGAGACTGTCTTTGCCTTATTGGCATAGCAGCATCTTCTCCATACCCAGGGCTAAGATTTAGTTAGGACTCAGAGGGGGGAAAAACAAAAAAACAAAAAAACAAAAAAAAAACCTCCTCCAGTTGTAAAAATACTGCAAAACTTCTGTGCTAGGAAAATAGCCCCTTCCCCAAGATTTCACACCCCCTGCCCTTCCACGATCCACCACCCAAGGAGTTAAATGCTTGAAACAACCAAGAGACCTCTAGGACCTGTTCCAGGCCTCTGCCAGCATAAATTCTGGTTCCTCGGTGTTCCTGCCAATCATCCCCCCAAAACTCCCACTTCTTGTGTGGCCTTTGCCAGAGCAGTTGAGGACCACAACAGAAGAAAGGGCATCCTTGACATTGGCCCTTGTTACTGACATCCTGATAGATAAATGTGTGATATCCATGTAGACCCTGAGGCTGTGACCACCCACCACCAGCCTGCTCTCCCTGAGGTTGATATCATGTAGCTACTAGTGGAAACTGCATCCTCTGGGGAACTTCAGCTATATAAGATATTCTGGGTTCTACAAGGGGAAAGGGAAAAGTAGACAGGCTAGCAGTAATAAGATTCAGCCCAGATACTGGCCAAACACCATGGATTCTATCAGTATAGGTGGTTCTATTAGGCATGCTAGCAATAACAAGATTCAAAGGAGTGGTTCAGGTCCGGAGGCATGCTACGTGTAGCCCCCCTTACACTATCGCCATTGAATTTCACCTCCATTTAATGGGATGAGTTGTTTAAAACCCTCTGAATTCACACCCATCATGAGCATTATCAATTTTATTCATAAAACTGAGAGCTATCACGTCCATAGCATGAACCATGCTAACTGCATATTAACTTGCTTGAATGCAGTCAACATCACAATGATTATCCCTGTTTTACAGATAAATATAGTGAGGCACAAAAAGGTTTTTTTTTTTAAATTTAAGAGACAGAGCCAAGATTTGAACCAGTCCCTCCAGCCACAGGGCTGTTTCCTCACTCTTAACCTGAAGGATGAAGTTTGACCTATAGCATTCCAAGAAGGGGCACATGCACCCTAATATTCATAGCAGCAATGTCCCCAATAGCCAAACTGTGGAAGGAGCCAAGATGTCCTTCAACAGATGAATTGATAAAGAAGATGGGGTTCATATATACAATGGAATATGACTCAGCCATCAGAAAGGATGAATACCTACCATTTACATCAACATGGATGGAACCGGAGGGTATTATGCTAAGTGGAATAAGTCAAGCAGAGAAAGACAGTTATCATATATGGAACATAAGGAATAGTACAGAGGACAATAGGGGAAAGGAGGGAAAACCGAAGGGGAAGAAATAAGAGGGAGACAAACCATATGAGACTTTTGACTCCGGGAAACAAACTGAGGGTTGCAGAAAGGGAAGTGGATGGGGGGACGGGGTAACTCAGTGATGGGCATTAAGGAGGGCATGTGATGTGATGAGCCCTGGGTGTTATGCGCAACTAATGAATCACTGAACATTATATCAAAAACCAATGATTTAGTATACATCGGCTAATTATTTTTTATTATGTATTGAATTAAAACAAAAAGATACAGCATTCCAATAAACTTTTTGTGACATGTTTGATAACAGAAATATTGAGTATTTTAAAATTTCAGACAGTATTGTAAGAGTTGGGAAATCTTGAGTATAATTGCTCTGAGTTCAGCAGAAGCTGAGCTGATTTAACACCATGCGCATTAATGGGAAAGTCATTGCAAGGATTTATGCCGTTCCCCCATGTCAAATCATGACTCAGACTGGGGCATTATTTAGCTAGCGATAGATGAAATTAAAGATCCCAACAATTCTATTACTAAAAATAGTATGGAAATTATTAGAACATCATGAATGATTTTTACTGTAAACTCAACTGGCAAACAGTTTAAACACTTCAGTTACATTAGAGAATGAAAGGAATACAGATTACTAATTTTTATATGTTCATGTATTACCACAGCAGTAATGTGTTTTATTTTCAACCTAGTCCATGCCCCAATATCAGGTTCCCCTTTAGTCAAACTTGTTTATGCTTACTAATTAGCTTTCACTCCTACGATGACCCCCACCAGTCCCATTAGTTCACTTACTTCATCCACACAAAACATTTCTAAAGCTTTTCCCTAGAGTTCCACTTTACCTATCCTCATCTTAACTGCCTGTAATGAGTTAAATCATTTCCCCCAAAATTCATGTCTACCTAGCAGCTCAGAATGCAACCTTTTAAAATAGGATCTATGCAGATTTTTTTTAATTCAGTTAGCCAACATATAGCGCATCATTAGTTTCAGATGTAGAGTTCAGTAATTCATCAGTTGCCTATAACACCCAGTTCTCATCACATCATGTGCCCTCCTTAATGCCCATCACCCAGTGACCCCATCCCCCTGCCCCTCTCCCCTCCAGCAACCCTCAGCTTGTTTCCTAGAGTTAAGAGCCTCTCATGGTTTGTCTCCCTCTCTGATTATTTCCTATTCAGTTTTCCTTCCCTTCCCCTATGATCCTCTGTGCTGTTTCTTAAATGTGGAATATAAGGACCTCTGCAGATTTAACTACTGAAGCTCATACTGGAGCAGAGTCAGCCCCGAATCCAATGACTGATGTCCTTTTAAGAGAAAGGGACACAGAGTCAGAGGGAAGCAACTATGTGCAAACAGAGGCAGAGATTGGAGTAATGCAGCAATAAGTCAAGGGATCCCAAGGACTCCCATGAGCCACCAGAAGCCCAAAAAGATGCCTGAGACCATTTTCTCCCTTAGAACCTCCAGAAGAAATCAGTTCTACCAGCACCTTGATTTCAGACTTCTGGCCTGCCAAACTGCAGATAACAAATTTCTGTTGTTTCTAGCCATCTGGTTCGTGGCAAATTTTTACCAGCAGCTCTGGGAAACTAATACTCTGCCCTTAACACCTATGGTCTAACAGTAGTTCCCACATTTTAGTGTGTCTCCAGAATCACCCAAAAAACTTGTTGAATCACAGCAGTGAGCCCCAGCCTGAGTTTGAGGTGTTCTGAGTTTCAACGTCTGAGATGGGGTCTGAGAATGTGCATGTCTAACAAGTTCCCAGCTAATGCTGATATTGCTGGTTCTGGGACCACATTTTGAAAACTACTAGGTCCAACTATCCATTTAACACTTAATTGCATTCAGTTTAGAACTTCATCACATCATATCTTACATCATGTTTATAATCAGTTCATAAATACAAGGTCTGACTCCTCAGTGATCCCATGAGTGCCAAAAAAATCCATGCTTTAACCTACTTTTGTTTATCCACAGGGCATAGTGGCGACTGGCATACTGCTCGATTGTATAGTCTAAGCATAATGGTTGAGAGCACCAACTCTATGCTCTTAAATCCCATTTGCTCATTTGCAAAATGGGGTTACTGGTTTATAACAGGAATTTTTGTTAAGATCAATGAGACAACGTGTGGATGGCCTGGATTCTAGAATGTGTGCAATAAATGTTAAGTATTATTGTTTTTGAATATTGTTTTTATTAATCCAAAAATCTGGCTGCATCTAGGTGGACTCATATAAAACAGCGAATATGCCAGAGTTGAAATCCAGAACTTGCCCGAAGTCTCAGCTCAAGATGTTATGGACTTTGTGCACATCATTCAGCCAGAGACAGCTCAAGAAGGAAAGTCCACTCACAGATAGGAATGTGGTGGAAGTTCTGAGACCTATATAGTAGCCTGGTTAAGACTCAGGTCAGCTGTCGGTCCCACTCTGAGCTTCATTGGCCCAGTTATTGCAGCTCTCTCTCGTTTCCTTCACAACAAAACCATTCTTTGTATCCCAGCTTCAGAATCTCAGCTCCTGATTACTCTCCCCACCCTTGTTTCATCTCAGTCTCTGCTTTGGTTCCTTACCCATAACCAAGTTCTTCCCAAGTCTGCATTTCCATTATTTTATCCCATTCCCTGGAAGTAAGTCATCAGTATCTCTCAGAAGCCAAATGTCCAACTCCCCCAATCTCTGCCTACTACCCACAAAGGGACCTCCCCTGATGCCAACTACTCATGGCTTAAACCTCTGATTCCATGGCCCCTCTTGTCCCCAGTACATCCCATCTGGCCCACTATGTTCTCTAAGCCCTGTTATGGAAGGGGCCAGAGTTCGGGGTGTCTGTCTAATTGGAAAAGAAGAACAGGAATTAAAAAGTCAAAAAGAGGCCAGAAAAAAAAAAAAAAGGAGGCCAGAGGCAGGGTCCTAGAGCCCATCAAGAACAAAGTGTGCTTAGAGCAAGCAAGAAGAAAGAGAAGGTATGAGAAGAATAAGAGAGAAGGCCCCCAGCCATAATCATGACATTTGACTAGAGCAAAGCTAGCCTCACAGTCACCAAATATCCAGCTTCCAGTGTCAATGGAGTAGGAAAGTCTTTCCTTAATTACAAAACTGTTATTTCCCCCCACCCAAAGATAATGATCTACGGGCTGGAAATAGCTCATTAGAGCAAATGGAGACTTTCCTGTTGCTCTTTTTTTTTTTTTTTTTTAATTCATGTGCCACTGAAAGTACAGGAAAATTCACGTTGAAAGATACTAGGTCACACATCCATCACAGTGCAGGTAGTTGATAATGAAAAAGCAAGTGCTGACAAAAATTTTGAAGGCAATACACAGCACAAAATAAGGGTATAGGTAATCCTCTGAATAAAAGTGCATATTCACTTTCAGAGCCAAATGCTGTCCACTGAACTAGGAAAGTAATATTGAAAAAGGCTACAGATGAGAATTCCATGTCAGGTGTGAATGGGAGGAGACAAAAGTCTGCTTTGTTCAGCTTTTCCTTTAAAGCCAGCGAGAAGGCAGTGGGTTTTCACACCCTTTAACCCCTGCCCCACTCCCTTCCCTATTCTCATCCTGACCGGAGTTGCCTTGTCCCTTCCCTCATGAACACTAAAGAGAAACATCAGTGAGTGAGCACCCCACTCTGGGACAGCAGCTAGAGAGCCCAGTGCTGGAGAATCCGCAGGGACCGAACGTAGGTGGCCTTTGCTTTCATGAAGGCTGGTTGAGAAAGGGAACACAAAATTTTAAGAATAACTGTTTAATGGCACTGATTTGATAACATGTGCTGAGAAGACAGACAAGAATGTTAGGATGTATTCAACGCAGCCTGACTCTCCTTAGCCAGAGAGAAAATTGCCAAAAACTCTCCCCAACACCCAAGTCACACTGCTGATTTATACCCTCTATCAACTTGGGGTGTTATTCGTGTCCCCATGAATTTAATTAGCCAGTGATTTCCACCGGCTCAGTTCCTTTGTTTTCCAATTAAGCAACTTTACAGTTATGAACCTGCACAACTTGCAAGGTAAGGGGACCAGCTTTTCCTTTAAATAGAGCCCTGGAGTTTCTCCAGGACATAGGTATTGTTTTAGGAAGTGCCTAAAGCATGGAACTTAAAACCAAAACCAGAAAGGGTTAAGACTGCAAGAAAGAGATGGCAATCCTGGTTCCAACTGTAACATACTTAATCTGAAGGACACTGTTCAACTCAAAAAAAAAAAAAAAAAATTGAGAGAATAAGCCTTAGATTTAATATAGGTTATAATGTCACCTTGTGATCTGGTATGCACTCTGCCTTGGTTTTCCAAGCAGCAACTTCGGTTTATTAACTTCATTCATATTTGGGTTGAAAGCTATTGACTCTACAATAAAAACAATCATCTGTAGAAATGTTTTACTTTATGGATCCCATCTAACTCCTGAGGAATACGTAAAACCACTTTGCAGACAGGGCCATGGATATGTGCTAATCACCATCATTCACAAAAGGACCTATTAAGTAGCCAATCCAACACAGATGCAGTAACCTGCCCACTAGGTACTTAACCCAGCATAACACAACTGTATTCCTGTATCCTCCAGTGAGTAAATCCATGAAATGTCCTGGGCACTCACCAAGTTCACTATGGAAATGTTCCAAATGAATTGAGATGGGGCTCCTTCCTTCATTCATGATCTCTAGAACCTCAGATACAATTCAGTTCATTAGACCTTAATATATAGAAATGAAAACCATGCAGATGTGTTCAATGGATTCAGGCAGGGTTGCAGTGCTCACATAAAGGCACTCAAGGAGAGATTTACTGAATGGGAACATGGCTCAGCCCAATCAAGCTTCAGTTAGTTTGAGGCCCATAGCTTAGCATTCTCCTTCCAGATCAATGTGGAAACCAGCCAGTGCAAAAGAGAATGAAGGGTGAAATCTCTAATATAATTGCTTCTGAAACCCTGTGAGCAGTAAAATTTAGGGAAATCCTATTCAAGTGACAGTTTCCAAATACCTGTTATTCATCTGCAAAGAGATGTTTGGGTTGGATGTAGATCAATGCACTGCTTCCTTCACCAAAAAGGTTTTGCACCCCCGCCAAAACAAAAAATGTTATCTGACCTAAACATCTGGTCTAATGATATACTTGATTTGCATGGTAAGGCAAGCTGTTTGTGTCATCAAGAATGGCTAACAGTTTAGAGACCTCAGCTGATCCTAAGACCACACTTGGGGCGGCACTTGTTTAAGAAATAAGAGCTCAGACTCTGGAGTCAAGGGGACTTGGGCTTAAATCTATACCTTTGGTCCCCTGAAGTAAATAATACATTATATGTTAGTTTAAAAAAATTAAAATTTTAAAAAATATTTTAAAGTTATCCAAAATGAAAAAAAAAATCTATACTTTGGGCAAGTAATTCGCCCTGCCTCAACTACTTATTTGTACAATTCAGATAACAGTACCACCTACCTCATTAGGTCATCATGAGCAGCAAATGACAAAGTGTCTAAAACATTTAACATGGAGCCTGGCATATGATCAACAAGAGCAGAATGCTACTGTACCTTATAGTTTGGGTCCTTAACATTCCCCCCTCCATACAGAATGTTCAAGTTAGAAAGAAATGCAGAGGTCACAGTATCCCACCCAGTTAAAAAAAAAAAAAAAAAGAAAGGAAAGAAAGAAAAGAAAAATGAATTATTTCTCATGATTTTGACTGCTTGCTGAATAGAGCAACAGATAAACGCACAACACAGTATAGAGAAAATACGACTAAAGGTTCCAATTCCCAAGTTCTAGTTCTGACTTACTACTGAGACTCCTGAGGCAATTTATTTCATTCCCTGTGCCCCAACTTCCTTATCTTTTAAACTAAAAAAAGTAAAATGGAGGGATAATGTTTCAGTAAGAATATTACCATGGCTGCCTATGTCCGAGTCATGGCATCAAATAAAACTGTGACTTGTAAACACATTTTTTTCATTAGCCACAGTACGCGAATACAGATGGAAGGGCGGAAGGAGGACCCCCCTATGTGAGCACTTCCGATCACTGAAGGGGCATGCAGGGCAGGGACTCCCTGGCCCAGAGCCACCCACTTACAAGCTCCTTCCCCCACTTGCCAGGAACTGGTACCCCCCATGACTTCTACTGCAACTTCCCTTTCTATTCCCGAGCCAAACAGCCCAAGAGCTGTGAAAGCCATCCCCAGGCCATGTCAGTGTCAATCAGCTTTCCCGGCTGCCTCTGGGAACCCACTCCGTGAGTTAATTACCCATTGTGAAAAAGTCATTTATCCGCAAATCCCTGAGCACAGAGCCCTTTCAGGTTGGTGCCCTCTGGTTTTGGGACCTTGTTGCTTCTAATTGGTTGTGACATCCACCTTCTCTGTATGCCACAGAATATTGTCCCTTGCTCACCTCTTCCTGGATTTCCTTCTTTGTTCCCAAGTTTGTTATTTCTGGGGCTTGGGGCAGCCTTGTGGCCTTCAGACAGTAAGAGAAACCTTAAAATGTCAGCCAGTGAGAGAGAGACAGATACACAGAAAGACAGACGGACCCATCTGTAAAGAGAGTGACCTGAAAGTGGAACCACTCACTGGGCAGGGAGGGCACAGAGAATATTCAGATAAGGAGCAAGAACCAGGATGGAGTTCTAGCTTAGGGAGAATTCGGTATCAACAGACATTAGAAGAGGTCTAGGTCAAACTTACATGTGTAAAATAATACTAATAATAATTACCTGGGTAAGCTTTCTCTTTAGGCCCTTTAGTCCTTGCTGCATAGGACAGAAGCCAAATATTATGGGCTGGGAAGGAACAATAATTAGACCTGTGCCTCTTTAAGATATATAGTCTAATTCAGTAGGTCTAGGGTGGGAGTGGAGATTCTGAATTTTTAACAGACTCCCAGGCAATGTCAATGCGGCTGGGTTCTAACTAAGCAGGATAGACACAAATGGCTAATAAAATGGAGAGTCTGCGGGCAAGCAACAGAAAAGAGGCCAGTAGGCTGAAATTCAGTCTGATTCAAGGAAGATGACTGTAAGGAAGTGTATATACCTGCAGCAAGTGCTCACAGACACCAACTCTGTGTGAGGCATCCATGCTGTAAGCCAGATTCTCGGAATATGAACCAGGGAGAGTTGCTTCTGCCCCATCAAGTTTGTAATCGAATACAAGACTCTAACTTTAATCCACTGGTAGGCAACAGGGGAGACCAGCAGGATTACAAAGACAAGAACTCAAGCATCCCACGTCAGCAACACCTTTAAAGCAAAACAGGTCTCCTGTCTACCTCGTCCACCGTTCCTGCGGCCCGGGTCTCTGCCAGCTCCTCCACCTGGAAGACCACAGGCTGCCCCCAACTCATCTCCAGTCTCCAAACCTCTTTGCTTCTTCCCTGCCTCCAGTTCACTCTCCCTCGACAGCCAGGAGCAGTCTTGTTGTTGTTTTTGTTTTTGTTTTAAAGAAATCAGAATTCTGATTCTGCCCAAGATGAAGAGATAGAATGGATCTACCATTGGATCCATTGAAACAAAGATCCATTGAAACCAATGGATCTACCTGAAACAAAGCTTTAGGAAACAACAGTTTTGAAGACACTGAACATCATGCAATGAAAGGGTGATCCCCGAGAGATGCCAGAACACATGAGGCCAGCCCTGTGGTTTCCTTCAACTAATTGTCTTAAGACCATTTCCAGGCAGGGGCTCACAGAAGGGGACCCATGCAGAGCCCGATGGACTCTCTGAGTTGAGACAGAGCAGAGTCTGGAGAGACCAAGGCAGCAGAAGTAGAGAGCCAAGAGCCACCCTGGGAGAGAGCCTGCATTTCGGTACCAAGCCTCCTTCAAGCATTCAGCAGAGTACCAAACAGCAAGTATGTAGGAGACCACTACCTGTGGCCATGGAAAAAGCCACCCAAAAGGATCAGGTCACAACAGTTCCCTGTGACGATCACCTGGGGATCCGGCCTATCCCAGGCAGAGTGAACCTGAAACCCTGGGGTGGGGCCAGAGTTCCCGTGTTTCAACAGGCTCTCCAGGTAATAGTCTGATACACACCGAGTTTTGAAAATGATTGCCCTGGGCGCCTGGGTGGCTCAGTTGGTTAAGCGACTGCCTGCGGCTCAGGTCATGATCCTGGAGTCCCGGGATCGAGTCCCCACATAGGGCTCCCTGCTCGGCGGGGAGTCTGCTTCTCCCTCTGACCCTCCCCCCTCTCATGCTCTCTCTCTCTCATTCTCTCTCTCAAATAAATAAATAAATAAATAAATAAGTAAGTAAGTAAGTAAGTAAAAAGAAAATGATTGCCCTAAGAGTGTGGTTCTCAACCCTGGCCGAGACTTAGGAGATCAGTCATCTGCTTTTAAAGATCCTGATGCCTAGGCCCCATCTAGAGAACAATTAAATCACTTGGACTCAGTGGCCCAAGAATCTGCATTTCTAACAAGTTTCTGGGTGAGGCTGAAGCTGCTGGTCTTCGAACAATTCTTTGAGAACTATTGGTCCAGTTTCTAACGAAGGGTGAAGCCTGCCCTCGGTAGCCAAGTGGCTGTAACTGGGGACACCACAAATGACAAGCTAGGAAATCAGGCAGAATCTGACAGATCTCCTCAAACCACTCCAGGGATGGGAAATAACTACTTTTCAAAACATCCTACCTGGGGACAACTCTACTTATTAAGATTTTCTTGCATGCTGAGCCAAAATCTTGCTCCCTATACCCTTACTGTTTTTAATCCTAATTAAGGTCTTTTCCCTTTTCTGACTTCACTTTTCTTCCCTTTGAAGGGATTAAACTCTGTTACCGAGCTGTAGTTAATCACTTTCAGTAAAATGACGCTATTTGATTGATTTGTCAGTTTTTTAATATTCTGGACCTATTAGGATTGTGGTACTCCAACTTCATTGCATGTGGCAAAACATGAGAACCTGATGAGAAGGTAGACATTTGGGCTTCCACCCCTAGAGCTTCTGATTCTGTCTTCTGGAGTGGGTACCAGTTATCTGCATTTTCGTAAGTACCAAGAGCGCTTCTGATGCTCTAGGACACATCCTGGGACCTACAACCTGAGGATCTTGCTCTCCAGCTCAGCATCCAATGAAGCATTATTTTCAGAATGAATCATTTCAGTGATTTTTAAACAAATCACTCCTACCGCAACCTAAGAACTTGCTTTCTGAACCCTGAAAATTCTGCTAACATCTCCAAGTACAATTCTGCCAACAAGGGCCCCTGCTGTTTCCAGGTGGCCTGGGTGTCAAGGTGACTGCTGAGGTTTATACACACAGGAAGGTCTCCCACCACTAGGGAAGGCTAGCCCCTCTCCTACCCCAGTGGCCAGCTAAGCCCCGCCTGGCCCAGTGGGCTCACAACCTGATGGAAATCCTATTCATCTCCTCCCAGCCTTTTCCTAATGCCCCCCACCCCATTTTTCTCCTCAGTTCTTATCCCTCTTTATCTTCTGTCAGTAGCTACTGTTCGAGGAGCCTCTCTTATCTGAGTATAGTTGACACACAGTGTTACATTAGTTGCAGGTGTACAACATACTGTATCAACTTCTCTAGATGTTACGGTATGCTCAAAAGCATAGGTAGCTACAATCCATCCCCATACAATGCTATTATAATACGTAAAAAGGCACTCCCTATGCTGTGCCTTTTCTTCCCATGACTTATTCATTCTTTAACTGGAAGACTGTATCTCCCATTCCCCTTCACCCATTTTGCCCACCCCTGCCCAGACCCCCTTCTCTCTGGCAGCCGTCAATTCATTCTGTTTTTATAGCTCTAGTTTGACCTTTTATTTGTTTATTCATTGTTTTTGTTTTCTATTTCTGGAGCCTCTATGTCAACAGTTGGCACCGTGTTAAGAACATTACCTATCCTATCTCATTTAGTCTCTACGATCACCTGTGAGTTCAGGATTATTTTACAATTTGGGGAGAATGGAATTCACCGCTGTGGCCGAAACGAAGAGCCCAGGGCTAATACTCAGAATAGGTCAAACACACATGCATGAGACAAAGAGAACACAGGCTACCCCAGGTTTTGTGTGAGTGCTTGTGTCCTGGAGCAGGATAGGGGTCTAGGTCCTTGGGGAATATCTGGGGACCTACAGCAGGAACAAGGAAAAAGACAGTGGTTATCGATCCCTGAGGCTTTGACTGGATCTTGTCTGGCTCTCTCATCCTTCCCCAGTCACAGTCCCATCCCTAGCAGCCTGCCCCAGGGGCTTGTCTCCTGCTTGCTAACCTACAGAACACTCAGCCTTCCAGCAAAAGGCTCATCCACGGGTGGTGCACTTACTTGGCACCAAAGAGGACAGCCTGCTAGGTAGCAGGAGTCAACCACAGGAGCTCAGGGGCTCAACTCCCCGACAGCTCACCTGGTCCAAGTGAGAGCAGAGTATGGAGACATTTGGCAGAAGAGCCTTCCATCAGCTCCTGTACCAAAAAGTCAAGGCTGCGCTGAGCTGAGCATCCCTCAGCTTTCATCTACAGCATTTCAGCTTCCTTTAAGCACTGGTTAATGACTCATTCAGCTTACTCAGGGTGGTTAGAGCCCAGACTCAGAGAAAGTTAGCTACAATTCTAGCAATCGCTGACACTGGAGGAGTTAATGTCTCGTTGGCTACAAGTGGAGTTCTCAGACCTTCCAAGAATTCCTTTCTTCTGGGAAGCCCTAGGAACTATGGATCAGAGATCTTTTATACACAAAGCATTCAGAATGTGTAAAAGCATACAACGGTTTCTTCCAAGTAGCAAATATTAGTCTGTTTTATATGGGAGGGAAAACATCTAAATGCAAAGATGTCTCTAACCTCAAGGCAGATTTCAAATAGCTACAGAGCAGCATATCTAGGACCATGGGTGAAGCTATGGTCAGTTTAAAAGTTTTCCCTGAAAGGTAACTTCATAGCCTTAGCTAAGGGTAAGATCTTCCCATATCATATTGAAGATACTATTGGCATACTACAAAGATGACTCCATATTCAAGACCTACTTATAGGACTTTGGACAACTTCCCTAATTCAGGTTCCAGGTCTCTATAGAAGGCATGATGGCCCTTGCCGCATAAATTTAAAAGCTTCTTAAAACCATAGTGAAAGGTCAAATCCCAGCCATTTTGCTAGGAGTCTTCACAACTCCAGGTAAGATAGAATCTTAGTGATCTCCACCCTTTGACTTCCTCCCGGGCTGCCGGTCAAACTTGTCTAAGGAGCCTGGACATGAACAATTCTAAGAAGGGAGGTACCCACTTGCATGTTAGCTATACCAGAGCTTCAACTTATTCCCTTTTCTCCAAATTGCATCATGCCCTTTAAATAATAATAATAATCAAGGTAAGGGGCCCTTAATGATCTTTATTTTCTCCTCTTAGTTTAATGTGGGCAGCAAGGGAGAAGAGAATTCGTGGACTAAGCAAGTTGCTGGAGTGGCTGTTAAAGTGATGTGTGGAGGGGACAGCAGCAAAACCTGCTTAGTACTCAGAAACACCTGCTGGGAAATATTTTTTCTGCATGGGTTGCAAACAGTATTAAAACAGTTTTCTTGCCTTTAACAGAAGAGGAGGGGTGCTGGGGCGGTTGTTTCTGTGGGCCAGCATTGTGGAACAAGACCAGAGAGAATTAAGAAATCAGCAAGAGGTGGGGAGAGGAGGCAGGGGGTCTCTCGCTACGCTGGGGCCCAGAGCTCTGTTGAATTGACCCTTGTTCTGCAGCTCTGAAGGGAGTTTCCAGCTCAGGCCATCAATTCCCATTTGGCCACCCTCATTTTGGAGTCTTGGGGGATTTCAGAGTGTTCTCTCAGCCTCAATTCCTTATAGCTTGTGTGGCAAAGGCATTTTATTATGTGCCGAGAGCAACAGAAAGACACATCCAGCTCCCCCCTCTCTGGGGAGGTCAAGAGCTAATATTCCCCTTCTGTCCACATTCCTTCTGCTCTAGTTCAGGTTCTGAGCATCTCTCAGCAGAATTATTCAGGTGGCCCCCTACCAGGTCTCTCCACTTCTGGTTTCTCCCCTCCTCCCCTCCACCCTCCATACCAGTGCCATCAACCTCTAAAATGAAAGCAATCTTATCTGGCCAACGTCCCACAACGTCTATGGCTTCCTTTCAGCCACAGAATTCAGTCCTCACCTCTCAGCGCTGCTTACCACCATCTGACCCCAAGCCACAGATTCATCTTTAAATCTTCCATTAAGTTCATACCATCAATCTATGCTCAGACGCTCGTGATTCCCTAAGCCTTCCATGAGGCCCCTCTCTCCCTGCCTTTGTTCTTGCTATTTGTTCCCTCAGGAGTGCCTTTTCTTATCTACAGGATTCTTAAATTTCAAGCCCCAGGAAACTGAAGGAATGAAGACATCATGGACATAAATAGGACATTTGCAAAGGAAAACAACCAGTTCAGATTCACATGACATCAAGTTCGAGGTGGTATCAGGACCTCCAAAAAAAGATCCAAAAAGGAGTCTCAAAGCCAGCCGTATAGATTTAGGAGTCATTGTCTAGAAGACGATAGGTAGCTATACAATAAACTATTGTGGTCTCTAAGGGAATAGGTCCTTTTGAGATGGTTCATCGCTCTTCCGGCGCAGATCCTTTTTTGTACGCAAATGTCTCATTTCATGTATTTTTCCTCTCAAAATTTCATTGGGCTAATTTCGACCTCAAAAGAACCTGAATAATTACATATGGATAGAGAAAGATTGACAGACAAGCACCCACGGTGGCACAACATTTCATGAATTACACCAACACTCCTATTTCAAGATGGCCTCGTCCTTTGGGGGCACTCATTAGCATATTATACACAATTGCACTGAGGATTAAGTTGCGTTCTGTTTCTGGTCTGTCCCCAGAACAGACTCTCTCCCTCATTGTGTCCTACTTGCAAACAGTTACATAAATGTTACAAAAGAGTATTCTGAACTTTGAACTTTTCTTCTCCTCCAGTTGCTATCCTCTCAATGGAAAGATGTAAAGAACTAGATGACTTTCGTGAACACTATCCAAGCTAGGAAAGGTTCCTTATGTTTTTAATCTCTCACACATAAAGAAAGGGGTTGCATCGGTTATAATAGACAGGGTGTACTCGGGTGATGACCCCCAAAATCTTAGTGGCTCACAACATTTATTTTTCACTCATGCTGCTTGTCTTTCAAAAGTTAGCACTACTTTTGTTATAGGTCATTTTATTTGGAGACTGAGGGTAACAAAGTAGCAACTGTGTAAGACATGGCTGGTTTCATGGCCCGGGGCGGTGGGGAGGGGGGGGAGTGTAAATTATGCAAGGACCCTCAACAATTCTATGCAGAAGTAACACATGTCACACTTGCTTACCAATGACAGTTTGTTTCTCCTCACATTTTTTGACCAAAAGTAAATCTTCTATCAACGTGACAGGGATATATAATCATCCCACCAGAGGGGCAGCAAATACTGTAATCAAGGATACAATTTACATGCTGAGGCAAATGTCATACAATACCAGTTTTCTTCTTTATCTCAGCATAGGTCAGGTGCATTTGTTTATATTGCCACCAAATACATAAGTACCACATGCATGGACGGGCTCAGGAAATGAGATACAGGGGCACCATGGCCATGCGTGGTAGAATGAGGACAGACCACACTGAGATGCAGCACCTCTCAATTCAGAAAGCCACATAAAGACCTTCTGAGCTGCATGACTAGGTCTCCGGTTCAGCCCTGAGTGAGAGGCCCCGACAGGAATGTAGCCTGACCACCACCATCTCATCCTAAAATCCAAATCTACAGCTACCTTCCTCTGCACTAGGTGATCTCCAAGTTGCTCCCATGAACTGAATCTTGCATGCAGTTGTTTATTCTACAAATATTTATTGTGCACCTACAATGCATAGGTTCTAAGCACTTGAAAAACAGTGAAAACACCAACACTTCTGCCCTTGGCAAGCTGATATTCTGGTAATGGTAAATGGAGGCCAATATTAAAAGACAAACATAATAAATAAATTACATAGATTTGAGGATGACAAGTACTATATAAAGAAAAACAAATAGGTCAGGGAAAAATAGCCCACCTTCTCTATAGAAAATGCTAGAAATTCACAGGTTAGACCAGGGCTTCTTAACCTCAGTGCTACTGACATTTTGGAATGGCTAATTCTTTGTTGTGGGGGGATTGTCTGTGTATCATCAATTGTTTAGTGGCATCTCTGACCTCTACCCACTAAAGGCCATTTCCCCAGTTGGCACCCATTTCCCCAGTTTCAACAACCAAAAATGCTGCTGGACACTGCCAAATGTCCCCTGAAGGGCACAGTCATCTCCAATTGAGAGCCACTGGGTTAGAGACATATAAGTGGTTCAGTTCTTGAGCGTGTTCTCAAATTTAAGTGCAGACCCTCACAACCAGTCTCTTAGCAGAATTTACAACCTATCATCTACCAGCTGTAGGACCTTGATTTCATTTCTTCATCTCTCTGAAGTAAAATAGGGGTAGCAGGGCTTTTCTCAGAGATGGGTTATAAGAATTCAATAACATGGTGTAGGTAAATTACCTAGTGCACACTGCCAAGGAAGAATAAGCCTTTCCAGCTCAAAATTATGAAGTAGTAACTCACTTTTTCCATCTTGTAATCTTCTGATTAAGATAAACAGGTATCACCGTAGAGAATCGAAGAATAAAGCTAGACCCTACTAGATTAAGCCAGGTGTCCAAACTCACAATTAGCAGGTAGCAGAGCTAAGACAACCCGACCAATCGTCTCGGTCCCAATTCGTCAGGCTTCTCATTGACCACACCACTCCACCTCCTTAATTTTAAGTTGATTATAACCATTTAAGGACACACCTACCAAGCAGAGCAAAAAGCTTCCTAGTAAAGGAAAGCATTTAGCTTATGACAGTTGCTACTGGAAACTGATTTAACTCACATGTAATGCTGACTAATATACTTTTGATGTGCCTTTCAGAAACCTCCAGGAGGAAAAGCTCTGATCAGAAGGGCCCCATCCTGACAACCTCCAACACTGCCAACAGTGTGGAAGCTCAGATCAAAGAACATCTTGTGTGTGGCTTTTCCTTGCCCCACTAAGAGTCACTATATCCAGGCTTCCCTTACCGGACCCAGGCACCTCAAAAGCAGACAAGATTCAAAGAACCAAATGAGTTGAGGAGGGGAATAAAGTAGAAGGACTGGATTAGACCATTGTCGATGGCTTTGGACAAGTAAGTGCACGCATCCTCCTGTTGCCGTTTTAACAAGACTGGAGTCCTCTCAGAACACTAATTCCTCCCTGGATCACTGCTTCCCAGAGCAATAACATAAACCCACCTAACATTTAAGCAAAAGGATATTGAGCTTGGCAGATCGGTATGGTGTATGTTTGCCTCCTGGAGTGATAAGGTCACCCATTCAAGACCCACAAGGAACGGTGTGTGGACATGGAGAGAACCACAACATGAAGGGGCCAGGCCTAGTACAGAAAGCAGAGATAATCTTTGAAGAAATAAAGAATAATTGGGGAGAATCGAGTCAGATCCTTCCAGGAAACACAGGCTTGAGGTACCCAGCTGTCATTAACAAATGCAAAAGGTTAAAAACAGGTCAAACTGCATCCCGGTATTGTAGAGACATTAAAAAAAGGAGCGTTCTTATGTCTGGAAGCCAAAAGAGGCAGGTTTCCGGTCCTAAAACATTGAACTTAACTGCTTCATCCTGATCAGGTGACTTTTCATGTCAATCAGTTCACAACCTCCTGAATCTAACATGTACCTCACTTTCCAGACAAAACATCCATGTTTCCATCATAACAGTATGTCCTAGAAGCTGATCAAAACTCAACAATATGGGAGGAAACCGACACCTTCCCACGTTGTTGATAGGAACTTACATCAGTGCCACCTTTTTGGAGAGCAACTGGGCAATGTCTAGCCCAATCTAAAAGTGAACATTTCATTTGGAAATTCCACTTTTAACAATTTACCCAAAAGATACGTGTGTATAGGGGCAAACTTGTGGGTACAGCTTTATTTATTGCAGGGTCTTTTGTAATAGCCAAAAACCAAGAACATTTGAAATATCCATCAAAAACATGGTTAAAACATGCCCATGGCATAGTAATAAGCCATTAAAATGGAGGAGGTATGTCTGCAGCTACTATGACAGAACACATGATCTCCAAAAGGTACTGTTCAATGGGAAAAAAGAGCAAAGTACAAGATCTACTGCAGCGTGCTACTGACTGTTCGTGTAAAAAACTAAATTGGATTGTGTTCATACTTAATACAGACACACGTATGAACACATATATGCATACTTATATTCATGTATATTCATACATTAGCTCTAAAAGGATGCATAAAGGCATACAAGGATATACACGGTAACAATATCTGCCTTTCAAGAAGGGAAGGAGACATGTCCTTTCAACTGTTTTACTTTTTACAGATATGATAGATGAGAAATTTTAAGGTAGGTTTTTTGTAGGTTTCATAAACATGGTAGCCTGCAGAGGCCCTTCAAATCTACACATGCAAGCAAACTCCTACTCAGCTAGAGGGCATACCAGGGATCAAGGAAGAGTCCTGCAAGTATTGTTTTTTTTTTTTAACTTGCGGTCATCTGTGTACATAGGGTACAAATGTGCATATTATCCACTATAGTTTTTTTCCATTCTAAGGCATATTAACCTTGACACCTCAACACCCTCTTGAGCCACTTCAGCACACCACTCGTTTGCAATGAAAACTAATTTTCAAATTTGCCCCAGAAAATAGGATTTAGAAGGAAATCCATTTACTTAGGGACAGCGTGTTCAAGTCAAATACAAAAGGTTTACTGAAGCAGACGGTGTGCCCTGAAAATCAGAGCAAGGACCGATGATGAAAACACACTTTCTCATTGCGGGTACAGGAGAGAGGTTTGGGAGGCAGCTTGCACCCCCACCTCACCTGATTAAGGCTGCACTTCTGTGCTCTCCTCACACCCTCCAGCCACCACTGACCATGCTGGGTTCTAATCGCCTGTTGACACATCTGTCCCTCCTTCTAGACCATGGGCTGCTCGGGTTCAGGGGTCACATCATCACTCTTCCCCCAGCCCCTCACTCAGAATGTGGCAAACAGAAGACACTTAGTAAACATTTACTAAATCGACTGCACAGTTTCCCAGCAACACATGCAGTGCTCATCAAGTGCATTCTGGGTGCTTGTAACCTTTGGTACAATACTGAATGTTGCTGCCCTTTGCTGTTTTAGGTATCCTTTCGTATCTAATACTGGAGTAGGGGGGGCGGCTATAAATGATAGAATGCACAGGCAGAAGTTGGACTCATGACAGCTGTGTTACCTGAGGCAAGTTACTGCTTCTGGAACCAGTTTTGTTATACACACAAGAGAAATGTTATCACTTACCCTGCCAGTCTGAGGTGAGAAGTAAATGAGATCATGTTGCAGCCTGCCTTGCACATGGCAGCCACTGAAACAGTAATGGTTTCCATCTTTATCTTCCTCATCCAAAAGGGGGGCCCTTCCAGAGAAGGTCTTCCCTTACCTTGCACCGTCCACATGCTCACTGTGGTCTCTCGTGCAGCCTGAGTGTTCCACAAATGAGAGAAAATACTCTGGATGCAGCCAGACAGGAGTTGGAAGCCAGACTGTAGCTGATTGTTTAGCTGAGCGTGGACAGGCGAGTCACCTCAGCGCTGAGTCTCAGTTTCTTTTTCTGTAAAATGGATAGGTTAATTCGAATCTCATGTAGTCTGGTAACTATGAATTGAGAGGATACAATTAAGGTATGTAAAGCCTGAGCACCAATTGTCATGATGTGGTAGCATAGCACATTACCTATAATAAAACGGAAAACCCTTTGCACACTGGAGCTTTGAGGTATGAATGCAGCTCCTGTTGGTTTTATGATTTCCCTTAGGAGTAGAGAGAAAAGGCATACAGGATAAGGGGATGCGTTCTGCAAAGAACTAATTGCGTGAAAAGTAACCTGAGAGCAGCCCAGCTTTGAGGCCCCATGATCAGCCCCAGGGGAGAAGAGGGATTTTTCGGGTAACTACATCGTTTTGCCCAACAGCAGTCCAGAAAGACAGCTCCAGCAAGCTACCTTGGAAGGTTACTCAACTGCCCGGGAACCTGGGTAGTCTATTTCCCATTTTACGGATACAGAAACTGAGGTTGAATTACTTGACCAGGAAAACTAAAAAGTGGTTAAGCTCAACTTTACACCTAGGTCTTCTGGACAATTAGCTCAATGCTCTTTCTACTAAATCATCTGCCTTTAAAAAAAAAAAAAAGGTAATAATGATCAGAACTTCCCTACAAATTATACTTTGACATTTCTCAAAGTATAATTTCAAGAAGTTAAAAATATAACCCCCCATACAAATATAGAATGAACATATGCCAACAACTTAACTCATTAATGAAGAAAGCAGCTGGATGGTTCAAAGAGTGTTTGAGGAAAAGAGATTCATATAGACAAGAAACATGCTCAACTAAGTTTGTTAAGTTTGTTAGGTTGGAATCCTAAGGGGCAATAAGCCTGTAACCTTTGAGGTCCTCTCCATCAGTGGACAGAAATTGTTTGAATCTTGATCCACACATTACTGCACAATATCACAAGATCTGGTCCCTAATAAATAAAGGTACGCACCCTAGAAATACATAATCCTTGGGTGAGCTAATTCAACTGTTGTCCAACAGAACACTGAAGGAAGAGTTATCTTTTTATAAATCTGAGTAATCTTTTAAACATTTAAATCCACTTACTTTTGGGAAGGCATTGTGTTAGCACTTCATGTATATTCATCCATGTGACCCTAACCACAGCCCTAGGAGATAGTTACTGTCATTATCACATTAGTATAGATTAGAAAAGTGAGCCACAGATGGATTGGGGGACCTGCCCAAGGTCAAAGAGCTAGTAAGTGGTATAGCAGGGATTTGAACTCAGGCTGACAACATAAGTAATATTACATTAAGTAATATGGCATTTTGTCTTACCAAGACAGGGTAGTATAACACCCAGCTGTGACAACAGGGATTCTATCTGATCATTGTTGAATCCCTAGCACCTAGCTCGTGTTCAACAGATGGACAATTACTAGTGTTTGTAGGTTTTGCTTTTTGAACCCAGAGCTGGAACTAAAGAGAGCTAGTACCTCCACCATCAATTCCAGTGTCAGCATATGCTGAACACTTGACCTTGTTGATGAACTACTAACTCGAGATTTATGCTGAGCTACCCAGAAACATACCTACGAAGCGAACAAAGAAGACACAGCCCTGCCCTCACAGAGCTCAAAGTCCAGGGAGGAAACAGGTAAACAAGGACTGACAGCAAACAGGACCCATACAGGGACTGGGGGAATACAGGGTGCTGTGGATCACCACTACATGGGGGTTTCATGTGCTCAGGTGACCAGGGTCATTGGAGAAGGACACTTGTCCATCATTGTTTGGCCCCTAGGAATGATTTCAGGCCAAAGTCAAAGATTAGCCTAGTAGGGGCCTTACAAATGTCCTCATCAACATATTGCAGGAATTGGGACCATTTGGAAAGACCATGATGGCAGATTCAGTCTAGAGAATACATACCACCTTATCAAGATACCCAACAGGATGTGCCCTGGTGCATGTTCAAATATAATTTGATGAATGTGTCCATTTAAATGGAGAATTTATGGCTTTGTTTTATAAAAATTAGATGTGACCGATAAAATAGGCTTTTAGGTAAAAAGACCTACTTGAAAACTTCACCTCAAAGCTGAGGAAGTGTAAGTTGTCACTGAAACAGTCAACTGCTCAAGCAAAGTAGCCCATTGCTGCTCCTGACTTATGTCAGACTATAGAGAAACTGTCTTCGAGCAAGGAGAGAATGGTGTTTCTCCGGGAGGAAGAATGGAAGAGCCATGCTTTTACAAGTTCTGATTCATATCTCCTTCAAGAAGAGTGCCTCTTACCAGCTGTAACAAAGAGAATGGGACCTGTGGAAGTCACTGAGGAAAAGTGAGCACAGCAGGGAAGAAGCCAGTGACATATTTTATTCAATTAAATCTGCTCTTTGTAGAAGTCCTTTTGGGCTTTAGCTAACGTAGCATGGGCCAGTGGACATGGAGCTGGTGCCAAGGCTTCCTACGATCAGCTGACACAAGGGCAAACGTACCTCACACTCTTCTCCAGGATCTACAGTGTAAAATTCTGTGCACCCCTCAAGGCCAGAGGATCCCAAATGTGTCTTATCCACCTGGTGTTCCTGAGGTCCTAGCACAGAGTTTGGAGCACAGAAGGGATGCCACATACGCTTATCCTCTCCAGGTGCATGCGCTCTTGGCTGCTCTTGACTTGGAAGGTCCCATTCTAGAAGATGGGCAGAAAGGAGCTGCATGTCACACCTCTCAGCTTAAAAAAGAGCTTCGGTTACCTCACCCTGACAGAAAGTCAGTGGGAAGCCATGTGATTTGTGGAGCCTGGCTTTAGCAAGCAGAGATGGATGGCCCAAGGCCAAGCTGGCCTCTAGGGTAAGGTGGCACTGGGCCAGTGAGTTCTTCTGGGAGGTTGATGTGGGCAAAGCTCGGCAATTTTTAATGCAGCTCTGAGACCTTTCTGAAGGGAATTTACTTCCAAGCTTTGATCTTGGGTCTTTGTAGCTGAGGTCTGCATCTTTCAATAGTGAGAACTCCAAGTTGGCTTCTGAGAGGGGGTAGGGTAAGATTGAAGGTTGGTTTTTTGTGGGTTTTTTTTTTTTAGGTTCTTGAAGTTTAAGCTAGATACACCTAATTCTCAGGGCATGCCCATGTCACACTGACTCAAGTAGATGAAGTGTGCAGAGATTTAGAAAACCCAAACTGGGGCTTCCAACAAGGTATATTTACCACTTTGAAATAGTCTATTTCCAATGTGTGTATGGTAATGAGATGGGGGTTAGGTTTCCAGGTTCTGGAATTTTAAGTTAAATGCCAAAACACCATCTAGGGCCAGAGGCTGACACCGTTTTTGTAATAAAGTTTTATTGGAACGCAGCCACACTGCTTCCTTTCCTGGCTATCTTTGGCTGTTTTTACACTGCAACAGCAGAACTGAGTAATGTGACAGTATGATCCGCAAAACCTCAAATAATCGGAATGCCTGTGTGGCTCAGCTAGTTAAGTGGCTGCCTTCGGCTTGGATCATGATCCCAGGGTCCTGGGGTCGAGTCCCACATCCAGCTCCTTGCTCAGCTGGGAGCCTGCTTCTCCCTCTGCCTGCCATTCCCCCTGCTTGTGCTCTCTCTCCTTTCTCTCTCTCTGATGAATAAATAAATAAAAACTTTGATGACCTCCAGGCTGCACTTTCCACACATTCTGCATTCTTCCCAGGTGAACAAGGGAACAAGGGAAATTTCCTTGGCTTACAAACTTGAACAGAACTTCTTTGCCTGTGATAAAGAATGTGTCCTCAGCACTGTATCCATGATAATTTTTAACTATTTAACCAATGCATTTTGACTTTCCCCCTCACTCCCGGGTCTATGGCAGCCTCTGAGATTTTGCCCCAAAGCAAGACAAATCTTTGCTAGTCTTCAACAAGACACTCAACAGGCTTGGAGACCAGGCTGTTTGGAGGGGATTTTCCTCAATTCTTTAAAATTCTTCTAAGTTCCCATTAAACATAACCAGAGTCAGGTCACTGCTTCTCTGAAGAGCAATCCCCTTCTTACACCTGATGGTCAATTATACCCAAATAAAGCAATCACAGTTTTCCAGCACTGGAGGGACTTTGGAGCCCTGGTTCAAAGGAAACTATACAGACGCCCCTTGGTCAGTGACTTTTGGGACCATAATTTCTGATTAATGCTAGCTCCTTGTGCTGCCACTACATCAATTTCCACAACCCCAGGCTAAACGTTCATCTTCTGCTCTGTGCTCCGTTACTCCCCATGGCCAGAAGTCATGGGTGGATGCAATTCACAAAGGGTAATGGAAGAAGTGGTGGTTAAAAAAAAAAATCATCAAATCAGGGCATCTGGGTGGCCAAGTCAGTTAAGAGTCTGCCACTTGATTTCAGCTCAGGTCCTAACCTCAGGGTAGTGAGATGGAGCCCCACGTCGAGCCCTGCATCAGGCTCCATGCTGGGTGTGGAGCCTGCTTGGGATTCTCTCTCTCTCCCTGATCCTCCCCCTACCCCAACAACATGCTCCCTTCCTCTGTCTCTCTCAAAAATAAATTTCTTAAAAAAAAAATCATCAAATCTATATGTGTGTATATACACACACACACACACACACACACACACACACAAAAACCAACTTACCACCCAGTAAACTTATGACTAGCTCATTTGTTCTTTGATTCACTTGTTTGTTTATTCATTCAAAAGGTATTTAATAAGCACCTACAACACATCTAGCATTGACCTAAATTCTGGGCATACAGAAGTTAACACAAGAGAATGGCTCTATCTCCTGGGGCTTATGTTCCAATATGAGGACCGATAAACAAGTGAATGAGTGAACATAACAAATTGTCATCATTGCTGTGAAGGAAACCACCAGGGTGAAATTAGAGGAAACCTACTTGGGATGCTCATTGCCTAGAACAGTTCCTGGTACATAGACTATGGACCACTTTTGTTTTTAATATTGAATATAAAACCAAAATTGTTTAAAATGTTGTATTTGCAGTCACTTCTAGGTGGACAGCTCAGGGCAACTTCAATTTGTAGAACAAGAATAACAGGAAGAGAGGAAAGGCCTAGAAAGCACTTTTTGCCTCCAATAAGATGATGATGGACAAAACATTCTCCTTCAAGAGAATTTTTAAGGTTTTTTTTTTTAAGATTTATTTATTTTAGAAAGAGAGAGCATGAGTGGGAGGGGCAGAGGGATAAAGAGAGAGAATCTCAAGCACACTCCACACTCAGCTAGGCTCAATCTCACAATCCTGAGATCACAACCTTAACCGAAACTAAGAGTCAGATGCTCAACTGACTGTACCAACCAGGCACCTCCTCCTTCAAGAGAATTTAAAGGACAAGGAACTTGTCCTTAACAAAGATCTCTGTCAGCAAGTTAATCCGAAAATCAGAGCTGAGCTCAGTGGTTAAAAGAACAAAATCAAGTCAGATGTCCTGGGTCCAAGACCAGACTGATACATACTCATTATAGAACTTCAAGCTCTTAACTTGTCCAAGGCTCAGTGCCTCTTTAAGCTGAGTATAAAAATAGTATCCTCCTGGGACTCCTGGGGGCTCAGTCGGTTAAGCGTCTGCCTTCGGCTCAGGTCATGATCCCAGGGTCCTGGGATGGAGTCCCACATCGGGCTTCTTGCTCAGTGGGGAGCCTGCTTCTCCCTCTGCTTGCTGTTCCACCTGCTTGTGCTCTCTCTCTGACAAATAAAATATTTAAGAAAACAAAAACTTTAAAAATAGTTATCCTCTTATTATTAAGAGGATTCAGTGAAGTAACATTATGTAAACCACTTAGCAATGAACCCCACATGTCATGTGCATTCAATAAATGCTATGGTCTGTATGCCAGTCTCCTTATCTATATAAGGATGATAACAAACAATACTCACCTCGCGGGGGTGTTGAGAAGATTAAATGAACATAAAGCACCTACAACAGTAAGTGCTCACTCCGTACTGTTGGCTAATATTACTAATCTGACTCTCTTGCTGGAACAATGGAAGTAAATTCATCCCTTTTTAAATACAAAAGTAAGGAATTTGAGCCCTGGATGTCTGAGCAAATTCTGCAAAGCAATCTGATTAGCTAAGTCAGACCCTCCTAGACCAGTGCTTTCCTTGGTAGAATATATTCTTCCCTTGTGATGAAGTGGGGAAGTCAGCATTGCTCTAAGTATCTCAGAGTTCCAACGCCTGGCGTGCACTTGCACCTCCTCTGTGGTCATTTTTTCCACTTTGATTTCCAGGTGACCCTCTTCCTTGCTTTACTTACTGTCTCCTCAGTTGCTACTGTTGCAGGAGGGCCAAGATTTCAATCATCCTTGTGTTTCATCTCTTCACTCTGGAAGTTCATTTCTGTACTAGACTGGAAGTTCCATGGGGAAAGGGGCCATACTGGTTTAGAGCCTGCTGTGTCCCAATTCTGATGGGGTGCCTTGAAGGGTTGGGGCTGTGTCTGCATCGGAGATGCAAAATTACAGGGATGCAGAGAAGCAGAGGAAATAGGTGGTGAGTGGCTAGGGGTCTTTGCCCAGCATGAGGTCCCCCCCACCTGCTGATGGGGGTATAGACAGGACCCAGGTACAACCGATCCTGGTACAGGGATGGGCAGATGATTTCAGCTGAGCCAATTAGTCCTTCCACCAGTCTTTCTGGCTAGAGCTGGTAGGAAAGTTCCCCCAACCCCTCAGCTGCAAGTTAGGAGAATAAAAGGCTAGAGCTATCTGAGGGCACACTGTCCCCTGCATGGGGAAGAACCTTATCTGGAATAGAAGCAAGATGATGACACACAAAAGATATTAAAGGAGAAATAAGAACTTAGAGCTCATGTCCCCCTGTCTAGCCACCAAGGTCCCTCCTACACCCGCCACTTCTACAATTTATGTCAATGAAAAAAGAGAACTCAATAATAGTTAAAGTAGTAAAAACAGATTTTATTCAGGACTATTACACAATAAGGGACAAGAGACCTCAATATAGAACTGGGCTCATTTCTGAATAAGGCATGGACAAGTGGGAATTTACAGCCAAGGAGTAGGGTGGGGGTCACTGGATGGAAAAATACCAAGAGAAAACATCAAGAGTAGGAGCATCTAGCTAAATCGACCTAACAGGATCTTTACTGAAGATAGGCCAGGATGAGCAGATATCACCTGGGGGAAAATAGAGGTTGGGGAACCCCATTAGATAGTGGGTGTGATCAGATATTGAGAGAATGGGGGCTCTTACTAAACTTACTTGGGTTTTTTACAAATACTGGATTTTACAAGGAAGTGCACAGACAGGCCTAGGAGAAGGTACAAGGGGCCCAACCAAACCTTGGTCAAGCGGAGAATCTTTGTTACATTGGCCAAAACATTCCCCTTTTCCTAAATTAGTTCAAGTTGCCTTTCCTTCCTTATATCCAAAAGTCTAAAAAGGATCATCCAGCTCATTGACAGCAATAAATAGGATGACTATCACTTGTTGAGGGCTTACTCTGTATCACACTACCTTAAATATTTTTTCCGCATCATTTCATTAAATGCTCTATGGAGTAAATACTAATAGTATCCCCTTTTTACATAGAGGAAACAAGCACAGAGGTATCAAGTAATTTGACCGAGCTCAGAAGGTGGCAGAACAGAGATCCAAACTGTATCTATCTCATAACAGAAACTAACACAGACACAGACCAATGCCTGTGGGTCTTCAAGCAGAGTTCCTAGACTACCTGCATTAGGAGGACTTCTGGTGCTTATGTAAGATGCAGACCAACAGACTCCATCATCAAACCTCAACGTGGGGATTAAAAATACAGTTCATTAAGTTTGTGGGGGTGGGCACAGAAAAAGACACAGGAATATATTTTCTGGGTAATACACCCTCGCCATTACACTCACTATTCACCAAAATAAATCTGTCCAGTGAGTAGTACTATTATTTCAGTCCTTCACAGAAGGGACCGTATGAAAAATAAAGAGAAAGAAGAGCAACAGGACGAATGGATAAGAATCAAGAGACCCTTTTCCCGTCTTACCCCCTCCTCCATACCCAGCTGGAGCCACAGACTTCATAAAAGCAAATCAAGGAGAAAGAAATTCAGCAACTTCGCTTGCAGAATATTATTAATAATTCTCCCCCGTGTCTACCTTGTGCGTGGTTTAGGACCCCAGGGAGATAAAGAACTTACGTAAAGACTGCTTAACCAACAATTTCAGACAGACCCTCTGAAAGCACTTGGAGCTCCAAGAAGAATCAGGTTAGATATAACAACAAGAATTTACTAAGTGCAGGCTCAATTCTGCCT
The DNA here is from genome assembly GCF_009762305.2 of Zalophus californianus. Lineage (NCBI taxonomy): Eukaryota > Metazoa > Chordata > Mammalia > Carnivora > Otariidae > Zalophus > Zalophus californianus. The sequence continues at coordinate 108,060,049 of NC_045599.1, forward strand.
TGGCCACTTTTTCTCTGAATTGCTTTGCTTTCTCTCATTTTGGAAAGACATTTTCATTTTATTATCACATTTGAGTTTGTTTAGGATTTCCCCCTCCCCAGAAGTAATGCTTTCTGGCCGCTCCTTGTGTTTTATTTATTATACTTCACCCCCTCCCCCCGTTAGGTTTCTCCCCGGAAAGGTTTTATCTGTATATTGCAGATTCACCTCTCCTGTGACCCGCCACTAGAAGATGATGGGCAGCTGTCCTCATTATTTTGTTCCTCTGCACCAGCAAGCACTACATTTCCGCAGAAAGGGAGAAGGGGAATAATGGCTAAGGCCACTGATGTGGCTCATAGGAGAAACAACAGGAGATGGTGTTGGGTTTACAATTCTATCCTTAATCTACTCGTTTCTGTTCCTACTGTTGTTAAGAGATCTGGAATCCATTTTCTGCCATAGCTGTGGCCCCTCAAGTCAACTCCATGGAGACAAACCCTTTGAACTCAGAAAAAAAACTCTAGGAATTTCAACAGGGTACATGGTAGCCAAACTCACTAGAGGAATAATCTCACAATTTTTCTGAGTCCCAACATTATACGGTCTCTTCTGATTGCCTCCAAACCTCACTGCTGTCATCCCAACCAATCACCATGGCAACCCACTTGAGGAAGAGGAAGACATTTTCTCCTATGTAATATGTTTGGGGTCCTGCTCGTCACGTGTTATTTCATGATTTACATCGCCACCAAATATATGTATACCAATACCAACCAGGCACCTAAACACAAATATTTAAAACCCTAATTGACCAAATTTAATATATCTTATAAGGTATGCTACCCGCCAAGTCTCCAAACTGTAGTAGAAACATCTTAAGACACTCAAGAACAAGAGGAAAGTCATTCTGCACCTGTATGACCCTTCAAGGCTATTTTGCCTCGAGGAAATAGGGTCAGACAAGTAGAGAATGGTGGGGTAGGAGGAATTAGAAATTTGTCTTCCTGTTTCACTCCAATTCTATTTGAATATCAAATCTCTGAAATATTATTACCCTACAACTCCTTTTCCTGACTTGGACTCCTAAAGCAGCAAATGGAGAAACAAACAATGTTCTGTTATTGTTTCCACTGGCAATAATAAATGAGAATCACCTCCCCTCGACCAACACTACTTGGCCATTTTGCTGACATGAATTTGATAAGGGAATTTGCACAGTGACAGGTAATAGGAAAACTGCCTAGCGCTGCAACAGGCAGGTGTCCTGTTGCCTTCTAATGACCCGGAGTCTTTTAACCCTCCTGGACCTGACTGAGGACTACATTCTTCATGTCCATGACACAAAACTGGCTAACAGCCTCTCTCAATAGAATATGTACAGTTCACTCTTGATACAGTCAGAGATGGATAGCAGACTTGGATCTTACTTGGACAGAGCTTCTTTCTCAGGCTAGATCTAGCTCTCTTTTCTATTTGGAGAAACCGAAGTATCTTTCCTAAGGGGTTGTTGCTTTTGCCTAGCAAGTTGTCAGTGCAACTTTGAACTGTTTTAGCAGCCCTCATGTCTGTTCTGTGATGGGTCCCACATACTCCTTTCATTCTATCACACTGGTCAATAGATAAGCCTAACTTCTCATTGGTTGGAACATCCATCTACATAGTTATTCTTCTATCCCTGCAACATACAGTGCAGTACTCCCACCCTTTTTAACATCATAGCACACCTAGATAATTTTATGTCATACTGGAGTAAACAGATGAAGCTACTATAGGTGGGAGGAGACTGGTCCTGGGACTCTGGCAATCCTGATCCCTGCCTGGACTCTCCCCAAGGGCTGAGCAATCAGTAACTCAACACACCCATAACTCATCAGGATATATTTATGCCAAGGCATCTGGCTGAGCATACAGTGGGAGTAGGGAGTCTGAGCTATTGTACTTGAACCAGCACAAGGCTAAACCCTGAGGACACAGAATTAACAACCATGGTCCTGGCGCTCATGGAGCTTACAGTCAGATAAAAACAATGAGTAAATTATTTTAAGAGTAACAAGGGCTACACAAAAGGGAAATTATGGGGGTGCCTCAAGCAATAACAGGAAAACCACCTAACCTGAGAAGCCTATTAGAGCTCAGTGAACTTTGGAAGTGATCCAAAGCAACTGGGTGAGGCTTTAGCACTGTGAGAAGGTAAGAAATAGATTTAGAGAGAGGACACTCCACAAAGGATTAGCTGTACTAATCTCCACCTCTTTTTTTTGAAATAGTCCTACCTGACCCTCACGCTCTTTGAGATCATTAACCATTGTTGCATATAGAAGATACTTCTGAGATATAAAAATTTGCCAAATACTTTACATTTTCCTTCACATTGACATATAATTCACAATTATCTATTACAAAAAAAAAAAAAAAAACACCCACAACTTTCTTTTGAAACCTGCAAACTACTGACAAGTGGACTAAGGATGCTTGCCATTTACCAAGTGCTCAGTACATGCAACCCGCTGTGCTGTGCTGAGCCCATTTACACCAAGAACTGTATCTTTTGACTCCCCACAAGAATGTTATAAAGTAGATACTGAATGCTTCCCCATTTGCAGGAAGGGAAACAAAGACTGAGACAAAAAGTTACTTACCCAAGGCAGGAAGTGGTGGGGCTCCAGGGGAAAGCAAGCAGCGGGAAGCCAGAGCCCCTGCTCCCCCATCAGGCAACACAGCCTCCATCGCAGAGAGACCAGAAAACCTCAAACTACAAAAGGACAGCCAACAGGAACATTCATTTTCCAGCAAGGATATTCACGTGCTAAATACTCATGACCACAGCACTTGCTTCTCTGGATCTAAAGCCAGAGCCCAGGCTCGGGACCACTGCTGGAAGGTATCCTTGCATTCTGAAGGGTAAACTGATACTTGCTTTCTCGGTGCAGAGAGCATTAAATGGATAGAGAAATGCAGGGAGCAGTGTACAAAATCAGGTAGAACCTTGGAATCACAGACTTGCCACTTGGAAGTGACCCCTGAGAATAGGAAGATCTAGCTGTTTGGGTTCTTCGGCAGCATTAACTCTGGCGTCTGAGATTGGGGCTTTTATAATGGGATTATTCACACCTGTTCTCTGACTCGAGTGTGATCAGAATCCACCTGGAGGGCTTGTTGAAACACAGATGGCGGAGAAGAGGGCAACAAATGAGTGGGCACATCCGCGGTGATACTTTGTGTTTATCCTCCTCCCCTCCCCTCCAGTGAGCACAGAGATCCATGACACATACAAGGATTTTTTTTAAGACCACTTTATTTATAATGATTTCTCATTTATGCTTGGCAAAGAGACCAGAGAGGCAAAGCATGCTTGAGCATTTCTACAAGAAGAAAAGATGCTGTGGAGGGACACAATGTATTGCTCATTAAAGGAAAATCCACTCCCTGTGTAGCAGCAAAACGTATGCCAACCAGAAATATTATTAAGCCAAATTTGCTCCCATTTAGGTAAAAGGATGAAACTCAAAAGTCTGCAGTGCTATCGTTTCAGAGTTAACACCTGTGAAGGAGAAAAGGAAAGCATTTTAGGTGCCTAATCTGTCTGAGAGTCAAGGTCAGAAGTGAGCGTCCTTCTTATTTTATTCATTCCACAGGTACAAAAAGATTACATCTAGCAGATGGAGGCTTTTAGCATAAAATAAGCTCCTGTGGCTGCATTTACTTGCAACAACAAGAAATATATGGCTACAGATGGCCATCTTTTGCTTAATTTTAAGGTGGAGGGTAAAGAAAGTTTTTCAACTGTAGTTTTGGATTTACTAAATAATCATTATTATTGTTAAACACAGCCATCCTTAACAACTCCCATACTGCACTGTTTGTCGTCTAGGATCTTGCATATTGCATGAGGATTTTTGCCAAAATGATAATACCGTATCTCAATAATGCTTTTTTTTTAAAGTGACCATGTTTGCAAATTAGCACCTGAGCACACATTCCTGTTGAGAGCTCAGTTTGCATTAGTGCATTCTTCTTTGCTCTGAGTGATTTATTCACACAGAAATGGGGCCGTTCTTGCAATTATGGGACATGAAAAGCTGATGGGATTTACCGCATTTATCCTAAGACTTCCAAATAAGACCGGTGATCAAGAATAGAAAGTCAAGGCCGGACACCAACAAAAGATGTGTGCCTCGGGACTAATTGAGAACTTCTATGTGGAGGCCTGCAGAAATTAAGGGGCCCGGATGTTCACGCCTGGCTCCTGAGAGGCAGACAGGGCTGTGGTGAGGATGGTGCTTGGAACGTATTCCAGTGGGAGGAGCAGCACAGGGAAGATGCAGAACTTGAGGGAACGGTGAAAGGGCCAACACCCCAACCAAAGGGATAACCTGCAAAGCCACTCAGTACGGAAGAACTCGAGCCAACCTAACAACAGGGACGAGAACAGCTCCATTCTCTAGGTCCCGTTCCTGATTTCTTGTGCCAATTTATCACGGTGCACCGAGAAGCTCAGAGTTCCTTCAGCCAATCATGTCCTCGATGGGACACTTAAAAGTGGAAAGCCTGGTACAGCAAAACAGAATGAACATAAGTGCTGTGAAAAAAATCTGTGCCGTGAACCTAAGAGACAGCAAGCAAAACCCAGAATTTGGAAGTTAGGCTACAAAGCGTTTCAGAGAATCAGATAGTAGGGATTCCCAAGATAGATTCCCAGGCTTCTTTCCCCCAACAGAGAATGGCAAGATGGATATAGTCCCCCAACACTCTTTGCAATCATCAAACTGTTGTTAGTGTTGTCACTGGATGGGGATGGGTTTGGAACATGGGCAATGCTAATAAATTAAAACAGATCTGTCTTATTTCTCTGATACAGGTCTGCAAATCCGTAATCTCACATTAAGAAATGAAAGTATCCAGATAGCAGGGTTTTGCCTCCGGAACCAAATTAACAGATGAAAAAGACAACATTTCCTGCTTTTTTTTTTTCTTTTAAGATTTTATTTCTTTATTTGACCAGAGACAGCGGGAGAGGGAATGCAAGCAGGGGGAGTGGGAGAGGGAGACTCAGGCTTCCCGCTGAGCAGGGAGCCTGATGTGGGGCTTGATCCCAGGACCCTGAGATCATGACCTGAGCCAAAGGCAGACACTTAATGACTGAGCTACCCAGGCGCCCCATTTCCTGCTTTTTAGTGGTATGATCCATCCCCCACTGCTGCAAGATGGACACACCTTAACATACTGTCATCTCTTTAGATACAATATTAGGGCAAAGAATTTAAACAAACCATGTCCCGGAAACTAAAGATTTGAACTTATTACTGACACAGAGGAAAGTCATTATAGGCTTTTGCAACTAAAAATAGTACCACCAGTCCCTCATGGGAACTAATGGGAGGCTCACTACTTCTCCCTGTTAACCGGTGCCACTGTGGGACAGCCCTGCTTACTACAGCTTTCTTCTTCCGTTGGGCCCAAAGACCTGGCCTCCTGTAACTTCAGAAAAGCAAGCCTGACTTGCTATAAGGAAACTTGGAGCTCCATAAATCAACAGTTTTCACAGACCAATCCTTCATATCAACGTTTATAACGTGGTTATGTCTACACTGAACTTCTTTCATAAAATAATGACTTCTGCTGGCCTTTAACACCACTTTATGCAAAGCAACAGTGGGCCTTTAATTCCTAAAAACAAAAAGATCGTTTTGGGAGTGGAATTTTGTTGATTCTTAGCACTGGGGGTATTCTGGGAACCAATATTTTGAGGTTCTGGAACTGTGCTGTTCCATATAGTAGCCACTAGTTATGTGTGGCTATTTTAATTTACATTAATTAAAATGGAATAAAGTTCAGGGCACCTGGGTGGCTCAGTTGGTTAAGCAACTGCCTTCGGCTCAGGTCATGATCCTGGAGTCTCGGGATCAAGTCCCGCATCGGGCTCCCTGCTCAGCAGGGAGTCTGCTTCTCCCTCTGACCCTCCCCCCCTCATGCTTTCTCTCTCTATCTCATTCTCGCTCTCAAATAAGTAAATAAAAATTTTTAAAAATAAATAAATAAAATGGAATAAAAGTAAATATTCAGCTCTTTAGTTGCGAATGCCATATTTCAGATCTCCAGAGCTGTGGCTCATGGCTACCATATTAAACAGCATAGCATAGAACATTTCCATGATTTCAAATTTTCTTTCAGACAGAGCTGCTCCTTAAGTTCAAATTGAAAGGGGTTTCTTAGGTCGCTCTAGTTCTCCATGCCATATCAGCTAGAACTTTCTGTATAAAATTCCTAACAGGGTCTAAAAATAAAATTTGAGGAAGGGGAAGCTAAAATGTGTAAGGTCGGGGCGCCTGGGTGGCTCAGTCGTTAAGCATCTGCCTTCAGCTCAGGTCATGATCCCAGGGTCCTGGGATCGAGCCCCACATCGGGCTCCCTGCTCCGCGGGAAGCCTGCTTCTCCCTCTCCCACTCCCCTTGCTTGTGTTCCCTCTCTCGCTGTGTCTCTCTCTGTCAAATAAATAAATAAAATCTTTAAAAAAAATAAAATAAAATAAAATAAAATAAAATAAAATGTGTAAGGTCTTCTCAGAGCAGTTTACTGAAGTGGTTAAGATCCCAGGCTTCAGAGTTTGACATTCATTCAAAACCTACTACCTTCTACCAGCTCCTCTGAAATAGGAGCATTTCACTTCATCTCTAAGCTTCGGATTCCTCGCTGTCCATGGCCTATCCACATGCTCTCCCCGTTTCCTTCTTCCCTAGTAACAGAATCCAATATATTTTGGTAGTTGACAGAGATCCCTTGGTTTCAGAAGGGTGGATCCCACCACAGATCTACAAAAGGTTCTATAAGAGTGGGATGTTAGGGGAACTCTTCTGGGAAGGAATTTCCTTTCCAAATAAAAAGACACCTTGTGAGGAGCAAAACTTTGACTCTTCCATCTCCTTCTTGCCTGCTAAGTGGACATAATGCCTGGAGCTACAGCAGCCGTCTTGTAGCCATGAGGTGTCAGGCATGAGGATAAAAGCCAGCACACTAAGGGTGGAAGAACAGAAGGCTGGAGAGAACATGGGCTCTGAATGGCATCATCAAACAGCCATATAATTCTTCACTGGTTTAAATGAGAAAAATAAACCTCTATGTTTAAGCTTCCATAAGTTTTGTTTACTGTTACTGATACCCAAAAGCACTCCAAACTGAGATTTCGTCTTCCATCAGTTAGTATTAATTTTGACTGTTTTGGCCAAAACCTCTCAACTAATGAAAGTTTTAAAGATAGAAGTTGATTTCTCTCAGGTAAAAGAGGTCTAAAGTAGACAGTCAAGAGAAGGTACAGCTCCATGGTCACCATAGCACACCAGCGTCCACTGTCCCACCATTCTAGCATTCTGCTTCCATCCTCAAACTTGACTCCTGTTCCAAGATGGCTACCGGATGGTCAGCCATCATAAAGGCATTCCCGGCTGCAGGAAAGAGGAAAAGGGAAGGACAAACTGCACTTCTTCCACATGAGTTAGCTCCATTTAAGCAGCCAGTCTTAGAGGTTCCACACAGCACTCATACTTACAGCTCATCTGTCAGAACAGTCACATGGTTCTGGTTGCGAAGCAACCTGGGCATGTCGTCTTTCTGCTGGGAGTCATTACCATCCCAACAAAATCAGAGTTCCATAAGGAAGAAGAAGATGACTCAGGTGACAAATGCCATAAGATAAAAGGAGCTAGTACAAATAAAATGTTTGGCACAATGCCTGTTATGTAGTAAACCCTGAATAAAAGGTGAGAGTAGCATAGGAAGGGAATAAAATATCTTCTCTTCACTTTTGAGTTATTATGTAACTGGTTGGTCTTTGTGGCATTAATACAGTGTTCCCCAAACCCTAGTCATTAGTATACCATCTTGGTGATTTTCCCATATTGGTACACTACCTGTGTTATTATTTAAAATTTTCTTTAAATCAACTCGACTTTTACTTCAAGTATACTGTTCCCATAAATAGGAAATCAATATTCCTCTCATAAAGTAAAAATTATTACTATTAAAATTAAAATATTCATTTTGGATAGGACTTAAAACCATCTCACATGCCACATTTTAAAAAACGTTTCTCGGTTGATAATGCCCTGGAGTAAATGACTTTTGTGATTGATTACCTCAAGTTGGCTCTGGTCATTAATCAACCTCTGCTGCCATTTATTTGCTTCATCTAACACGGTATGATGGAGATGATTCTTTAAATATCTTTAGTAATTAGCAAAACTGGCATTTTCTTTAGGTTCAACCAACCTTTAATGAGAATTGATGGCAAGAAAGATGTGGTTATGGGACTTTCCAGAAAGCTAACACATTCCACAGCTTTTTATTTTCTTTTTCTAGGTCCAGACAGAATCGTATTGAGAACTAATTCTTAAAAACACTGTCAACTTCAACTACGTCTTCCGTTTCTTTTCTTTTCTTCTGGGTCTCTGATTTATCTGTACGTAACTTTCCCCACCAGACTCCCTGATAGGACATTTAGTGTCCTCCATGATGCCTCCCTGTGGGCCCTGCACACCCCAAAGTTCTATTCCCCATGGTCAGAGAGATTCTAGCACTTTCAAGTTGCTGTTGGCATCATGGTTCCCCCAGATATAAACTGGCAATTTTGCCTCCTGTCCCATTTAACCACTAAGACTGTCACGAAGATAAAAATAAGACTGTTTTGTGAAAGTTGTTGGCAAAGTGCGAAGTGCTACACAACAAGAGATGGTACCATCGAAGTCAGCTGCCTTCATGCTGAAGTGATTCTGAGGATGAACTTCACACCCAGAGGACTTGGCTTGCTAGCGTTTATATGCTGTATGACCTTGGGGGAGTACTGTACCTCTCTGTGTCTCAGGTTCTTCCTCTGTAAAACAAGGATAGCACACAATACCACACAGAGTTGTGTGAAGATGGAGTGGGTTAATACAGATAAAGCACCTAAAACACCTGGCACATACTAAGCTCTCAAAATCTGTGAGTTATTATTATTACCATCTGCAAACAGTGAGCTCTGGATTCAGGCAAATGTGGTTTCAAATCCCAGGCCCATGACTCACTAGTGATACATGACTAGGTCACGTTGCTCTGCCATGTGCCAAGGAAATGGTGTTTCTTTATCCATCTCCCTAAGAGACCTGCTCTTTCCCACAAGGAAGAGCACAAAACCTGGGGAGTGGGAAATGAGCAGAGGACAAACCCTAGATACAGTCTCCTCCAGCAAACTGACATACACGCAGTACTGGAAAATTCCTTAGGTGAGGTTCCCTCACTTTCAATATAAATTTTCTACCATAGATGTCCCCTCCCTTCCAAGATCTTGACCAGGAATATGGGAGGTGGATTTATGTAAACTTGGAGAAGCCAGTGCCTCCTGAAATTGTGTGACCTAGGCACCTCACAGCCATCACTCTAGCCCCAGCCCTAGGGCAAGAGTACCCTGGTGTCATGCTGACTCTGGGTATGAACCAGCCACTTAGGGACCTCATAGTTGTTACCAGTTCTGTCCCTTGAGTGTTCTGCTACTGCTGAAATCAGTGCCCGACGCATCCATGTCTGGTCTCTGTCAATGACAGCCTAGAGAGATTCTCACCCCAGCTCTTGCTAAAGCTTCTGAGTCCACTCACATCTCCCATTCAGAACCCAGAAGGGGGCAGTCCACCTACATCCTCCATCACACAGGTTGATGGCCCCAAGACCACTGATGACAGGGTGCACTCTCAGGAGTGTGTGGGAATGCTAGGGGTCCCCCCACACCACAAGGAAACTAAAGGTGACTTAGAAAGGTATACTTGGCCTTCTCTCTGCCTAACCATGCTGGGTTGCCAAGCTTCCCTTGATATGGCTGTTCCCCAGTTTGGAGCAGGGCAGCCTGGAGGCAATCTCTGCCCAGAGCCCCAAATGCACCTTGAGTCCAAAGCCCCTGACCTGGTCACCTCCTCAACTAGCCCCGCCACCCCTGCTCTGTCCAACCCCAAGTCCACAGTGGGGAGGTCGGGGCCCACAGGCACAGCCCTGCCTCTCTTGCCCCTTCTCCTCATAAAGTCCCTGGCCAGAGGAGCAGAATCCTGCTGTTCTCATCATCACATCTTGCCATATCCTCATCCTAACCTGGGGCAGGATGCCAAACAACCCAGCCAACAGGTGGAATAGGTTTCTTCTCCACTCCATGAAAGAAACTGTGACTTAAATCTTCCAAGTTGTCCTCTTGATATGCTAAAAATAATAAAAGATAAATCTCCCATCCTCTTCCCGTTTCTCTGCCTTAAAAAGTCAATCAGAGAAAGACAATTATCATATGGTTTCACTCATATGTGGAATATGAGAAATAGCACAGAGGAACATAAGGGAAGAGAGGGAAAACTGAATGGGAAGAAATCAGGGAGGGAGACAAGCCATGAAAGACCCCCCTTTTTTTTTAGATTTTATTCATTTATTTGACAGAGAGAGACAGAGCGAGAGAAGGAACACAGGCAGGGGGAGGGGGAGAAGGAGAAGCAGACTTCCCGCTGAGCACGGAGCCCGATGCGGGGCTCAATCCCAGGACCCCACGATCATGACCTGAGCTGAAGGCAGATGCTTAACGACTGAGCCACCCAGGCGCCCCGCCATGAGAGACTCTTAAATCTAGGAGACAAACTGAGGGTTGCTGGAGGAGAGGTGGGTGGGGCATGGGGTAACTGGGTGATGGGCATTAAGGAGGGCACATGATGTGATGAGCACTGGGTGTTATAGGCAACTGATGAATTATTGAACTCTACATCTGAAACTAATGATGTACTATGTATTGGCTAATTGAATCTAAATTTAAAAAATAAATAAATAAAACCTGGCTTTTAATCTTCTTACCTTGCCCCTAAATCTTACGTTAAATGTCAGAAGCTGATTAACGTATTCTTGTACCTTTACATTTCTGCTATAAGGCTCCTTAGGCTGCCACCTCCCACCTGAAGTAGATGAGTGACTCAGGGCAAGTTGGGGAGTCAGCAAACTCTATGGAAGTGCCAAAGAAGAAAGTGCACTCAGTATTTTTTTTTTCAAAATATTACCCCTGTTGCATTTATTAGCTTGGGCAAGTTTCATAATTTTTTGATCTTCAGTTTCATTATCTGGAGAAAAAAATTATAATGGTTCTAAACCATAAGGTAATTGGGATGATTAAAATTTTATGTATATGCAGAGACACATGAGCAAATAGTCATACCAGCATTATTCATAACAATCCCAAACTGGAAAAATTCCAAATGCCCATCAATTTGTGACCAAACAAGAAGTTGTATAACTATATAATAAAATACGATTTGGTAATAAAAATGAATGGACTGCTGGCACATGGTACTATATGGGTGGATCTAAAAATCTTAGGCTTACGTGAAAGAAGCCAAGTCAAGCTCAAAAGACTACCTACTGTATGATTCTATTTACATACAATATCCACAAAAAGTAAATCCATAGAGCCAGAAAATAAAGCAGTCCATGGCCGGGATTGGAGGGGAGACTGATTACAACCAGGCACCAGAGAAGAATTTGGGGTGATGGCAACGTTGTACAACAGGATTGTGATGATGGTGCACAAGCCTATATTTTATACTCAAATCACCGAACTGTACATTTGCACTGAGTAAATGTTATATATAATTATACCTTGATGAAGTTGTTCTTAAAAGTGTTTGTGTATGTGTGTGTACCCACACACGGGGGCCTGGCACAAAATCATCCCTTAACAGATATTGATCACATCTGTTATCATGTTATTGAAATGTGTATTGCTGCTATTAAATTCTCATTTCTGTCACTTCCATGGCTATTGCCCTAAAATAACTTGAGAGCTATGTTTATGTTTAGAGGATCATCTGCTTACTTAAAATGCCTATTATCAAATTCTTAGTATGTTCACAAATTCCAAGAGCCGCAACAGAAGGTCAGCAAATGTCCTCATGATTTTATTGTACTTGAAAATAAAAGGCAAACATACATTGTTAGAGTATTATTAGAATTCTCAACTGTTCTTTTGCCTGTTGTGAAAGTCAGTTTTCCAAGTCACAATACTTGAGACTGTAAATGAATAAATAAAAACTAAAGCATTCAGCACACCTGCTTCAGTCAGGTCTGTGGCCTTTTTATAGAATGTTAATATTTTTTACCCTTCCCTTTAGTTTTTATAATGGATGCTTCCTCCTCAATGTTTAAAAGCGTAACTACATCACCTACTTAAGAGCTTGTAACCATTTGTTGCTATTCATAAGGTAATGTCTCTTTCAGCAGGAGAAGAAACCTGAGGCACAAGTGCCCCTCTCATTAACGAATTACTGAGGCACATTTTTATACTTTTTCCTTGAGGAAACTTTCTTGTTTTACCTTAGATATGATTGACCAATCTACATTCTCCAGGTCCAAGGCTTCTTCGCCATTTGGCCTGTTTCCAAAATCCATTCCTCTGGTTACCCAAACTGGTCTTCTCCCTCTAGCCAGCCAGGTCCCTAACTTCTCAGTCCCCCCATGCACACACATACCTCTTGCTCACCACCTGCCCATGAGATTTTACTCCCACCGTTGACCCACCCACAAATGCCTTCACCCCTCCACATCCTCGGTGACCTGGCTTCAGACTCCCCCTCTGTCCTTCCAGATCTATCCTTTTACTCAACGCGAAGGACAACTTACCTTCTATTATCTGGCATGCATGTATTTTGGAATAAGTGGTACATCGAACACATTCAGGGCCTTTGCATCTGCTGTTCCCCCACCTGGAACCCTCTTCCCTCCATAATTACATGGCTGCTTTCTGCACTTCCTTCATCTCTGTTCAAATGTCACCACAGCAGAGAAGCCACTTACAGAAAAGAGCACATTCACCCCTCCCTTCACTCTCTGTCCTATTGCCCTTTTCTTTCCTCAGACCAATTATATTGTTACTTTTTAGCCTCATCCTTCCTGAGAATACTAGCCCCATATAAGCAGAGATTCTGTTTTGCTCATTCACTTCTATATCCTCAGCACCTAGAACAGTGCCTGGCATACAGTGCGCTCAGTAAATACTTGTTGGATGAAAAAGTTGTTAAATGGATGAGGGACTATTAGGTGCTAAGGATACAAAAAGTTAAGCTACAGATCTCTACCTTCAGTGAGCTCTCAGTTGGGTTCATATTTATGTCCCTTCTCCTCTTGAAGAAATTAAAATAGCTTGCATATGTCCGTTCCCCAACATACCTGCTACTCATGTTCACATTTGGGAAATATGCAAACATATTAGTACCCGAATTGTTTCTGTAAACTGGCTGGTAAATCGAATTCATAAGAACAATCAGTTTAAAATTCTGTCTCCCGTGGCAAGAAACAACAAATGTTGGAGAGGTTGTGGAGAAAGGGGAACCCTCTTACACTGTTGGTGGGAATGCAATTTGGTACAGCCACTTTGGAAAACAGTGTGGAGGTGCCTCAAAAAATTAAAAGTAGAGCTACCTTATGACCCAGCAATTGCACAACTGGGCATTTACCCCAAAGACACAGATGTAATGAAAAGAAGGGCCATATGCACCCCAATGTTCATAGCAGCAATGTCCACAATAGCCAAACTGTGGAAAGAGCTGAGATGCCCTTCAACAGATGAATGGATAAAGAAGATGGTGTCCATATATACAATGGAATATTACTCAGGCATCAGAAAGGATGAATACCCAACTTTTACATCAACATGGATGGGACTGGAGGAGATTATGCTAAGTGAAATAAGTCAAGCAGAGAAAGTCAATGATCATATGGTTTCACTTATTTGTGGAACATAAGGAATGGCATGGAAGACATTAGGAGAAGGAACGGAAAAATGAAGGGGGGAGATCGGAGGGGGAGATGAACCATGAGAGACCATGGACTCCAAGAAACAAACTGAGGGTTTGGGAGGGGATGTGTTAGCCCCCATGGTGGGTATTAAGGAGGGCACATACTGCATGGAGCACTGGGTGTTATATGAAAACAATGAATCATGGATCACTACATCAAAAACTAATGAGGTAATGCATGGTGATTAACATAACAATAAAAAAATTTAAAGAAAAAAACTAATGATATATTGTATTGTGACTAACATAACATAATAAAATTAAATTAAAAATATAAATAATAAATAAATAAATAAATAAAATTCTGTCTCCCTAAAAACCAACATTCACTAGAAGTAGCCACATTACTTCACTCTGTCTGATGGTGGAGCCAGGTGCCTAGAAGTTACTTAATAACTGGTAGGTGACTCTACTCAAATGTTAGTCCCAAGGAAACAGGAGTGATGCACTTTTAAATGCTCCTAACTGCAAGAAGGTCAACAAGATTTATGGCTTACCTAACGTGTAAAATACTTCACTTCATAAGTGATTCCCTGGACAGCTGGAGAATACTCAATAACCTTTCTTCCATGAAGGCAAACAAAATAATCGTTACTATTAGAAATGCAGTTTGCTCATTAAGTCAGAGTAGCATGTCATGAGATTGACATCAGCAATATTTTTCTCTTCTCCTGTTTGTTTTAATGAAGGCAACATTACAAAGACATTCTCTCTCACTTTAACCAGTTATGGGAGAAAATGATTTTTGTTTCTTCCAAGTTTTTATTTAAATTCTAAGTGATGAATCACTAAATCCTATACCTGAAACTAATCTTATGCTGTATGTTAATTAACTGGGATAAAATGATTTTAATAATACTCACCCTCCAGATAAAACTCACTTTGCTATTGTTTGTTCCATTGGTTACTATATTTTTATATAGTGTAATCATGAAATAACAGCTTTTAGCACAAGCCAGGACCTATTGGTGAAATATTAGCCAACCATTGCATAGCAATGCCCCTGCAGAACCTAACTCAGGACATAGTTTTCAAAGATCTCTTATGAAAATATATCCAAAGATTTTAAGTTAAATAAGTGGATGTCCAATAGGAGAAATCCTTAGACAAACTCAAAGATATAAAATATCACAAAGGTTAAAATCTGAGCCTTTATAAATTGACTCCACGTGGGGTGGTATCCCATCTCTGCATAGCCCCACATACCCAGAGTAAGGGGCTGACCTGTCTGCAGGGGTTCCCATCCCCCAGGAGGAAGGCATCCACAGAAAAACTCTCCCATGCTAAGCCGAGCAAGTAGAGCTTTCTGATGAGAATCAGTCCTCTGCTGCTCCAAAAAACACCTGCTGAAGGGACTGATTTGGTTTCAGAGTTCCCTGTGGACCAATAGCAATGAACCTCCTGTCACTGGCCTGGCATTAAAGACTGGTCCAACGAGAGTTGTGTTCCATCACACCCAATGTTCATGCCTCAGAAAGAGTCAGAAGCCTGAAGGCTGCTTGCTGACGCATCCCCTTTCCGCAGATGGCTCTTAAAGAGGGTTCCACTGTACTTCCAGTCCTGATGGCTTCAACTGTAGAGAAGTTCCCATGTTCAAATCCCGGCCCAGACATTAAAGCTCCATCCAAGCTAAATGGAAAATCAGAAACTCTAGCAAACCCTGAGGGTCCTCAGCTAGGGTCATTCTGGGGCATGACTTTCTGCTCTGAGCCGTTCTGTTGTGTGGTCTCTTGAGCTAAATAGTTGATAGCAGACCCAAGGACACAAGTATGTCCACCAGCAAGCACTTCAAAAAAGGGGGGTGTGGAGTTCTATTAGCCAGAACTTACCAAGATATAGACTAGTGACATTGAAAGAGAGGGATGAAGAGGGGAGTGGGAAGATGTCTGTGGGTAAGAGAGAACGAAAAGCTTTTGCTGACATGTCAACAAAGGATTCAGGCAGCTTAAGACCCTAAGATCTCTCAAATTCCCTTGGGTATAAAGAAAAAAGTAAACAAGATGCAAAGTTACCCTAAATGTGAAGAAAGATAGAGGTTACAGGTTCCCAGGGAGACTAGGTTAGGGGCCCAGGAAGTCTCTTCTCTAAGTAATAGCCTAATGCTCAAGTTGACTTTTATTCTGAATGATTTGTTGGTAGTATTTCTAAATATATAAAGTATATTTATTTATAAGATCTGGGGACCAACAGCCTTTATAAATAACAGCAAATAACATTAGGGAAAAGAATTTAAGAACATTAGAGGACACCTCAGGGGAAGACTTTACAGTACCCAAAGTTTTTATGAATATAAACACCCCAGGGGGAATTAGTGGCCCAACAGATTATGATTATAGGAATACCAGCCTACCCCCAACAGTTGCCCAATAGTTCCTTATTGCAGCAGCACAAAATCAATCCATGTGAGATTGGTCTTTGTTTTATGGATTCATCCCATTATGCAATATTTTATCTATTCACTCAGAGGCATATCAGCCTAGGGCCCTCAGTGGAAGTGAAGAGGGCGCTCAGCCACAGTTATCATGTAGGCTCTGGACTCAGACAAGCCTCAGCATGGACTTCAGCTTTACCACCATAAGCTGAAGGCCCAGGCAAGTTCCTAACCCTCCAAATCTTGGTTTCCTCACACACTCCAATTATGCCCGTCTTACAGATAACTTTTAGAGTCGTACTAAGAGTTAAATGAGATAATATGGGTAAAGCATGTGGCACAGTGCCTGGAGTAGAATCAACCAAAGATGTCATTGAAAGAGAAGGGGCGGGGGGGCGGAGCAAGATGGCAGAGGAGTAGGAGACCTGGATTTCGTCTGGTCTCAGGAATTCAGCTGAATAGGGATCAAACCATTCTGAACACCTACGAACTCAACAGGAGACCGAAGAAAAGAGTAGCAACAACTCTCTGAACAGAGAAGCCACCACTTTCTAGAAGGTAGGACATGCGGAGAAGTGAATCCGAGGCGATATTTGGGAGGATAGATGGCGGGGGAGGGGGCCTCCGTCGGCCGCTTCTGGCAAGTTATAGAGCCGCGGAGCACAAAATCGGAACTTTTAGAAGTCGGCTCCGCTGAGGGACGTTGCTCCAGTGACTAAGTGGGGGGTGGAACGCTCTCTGGGACAGTGTGGTCTCAGGACCCTCGGGGTCACAGAAAGACCGGGGATGCCTGAGTGTGGCAGAGCTCCCAGGTATCGGAGCGGGGAAGCCGGCTGCAGAGACGGAGCTGAGGCGCGGGCTCTCAACTCGGGGTTGCCATAAACTGTGATCCGCGGCCCAGTCGGGCCACTGCTCCTCCAGCAGGGACCGAACAAGCGGCAGATCCAGGGAGACTCCCATCCCTCCCCCAGGAGGAGCAGCGCGGGAGCGCACCGCTGGGATCTGCTGGGTTTGGAGACTCCACAAGGGGACGGGTGCCAGAGATAGAAACGCTCAGTCACAGGCCGGGTGAGCACGGAGTGTGGCCAGAGACCGGGGAGACAGGAGTGACTGCTTTTCTCTGGGGGCGCACTGAGGAGTGGGACCCCGAGTTCTCAGCTCCTCTAGGCAGAGAGTGGGAGGCCACCATTTTCACCCTGGTCCTCCAAAGCTGTACCGAGAGCTTGCAGGGAACAAAAGCTCCGGAGAGCAAACCCGAGCAGCTTGCTTAGCCCAGACCAACAAGGGTGGGGCAATTCCGCCTCCGGCAAAGACATTTGGGAACCACGGCAACAGGCCCCTCCCCCAGAAGATCAGCACAAACAGCCAGCAAGCCAAGACCAAGTTTACCGATCAAGGAGAACGGGAGAATGCCAGCACTAAGGGAATACTGCACATAGAATTCATGGCTTTTTTAACCATAATTCATTAGTTTTTCAAAGTTAATTTTTTAAACGTTTTTTTTTTAATTTTTCTTTTTCCCTTTTTCAACCAACATCTTATCAATCCCTTTTTTAAAAAAAAAACATTTTTTATTTTTAATTTTTAGAGTCATATTTTATCACTTCATAGTAGTTACCCTTATTTTTGGCATATATATATAAGTTGATCTCTCTTTAAAATTTTGAGATACAGTTTCTTCTGACAGATCAAAATATATCCTAAATCACTAGTGTATGGCTTTGTTCTAGTCTCCTGCCTGATCACATACTCTCCCTGTTTTTTATTTTCTTTTTCTTTCTTTCTTTATTTTTGAATCCTCTTCTTTCTTTTTTCAAACAACTTCTTATCGTATAAATTCCTTTTATAAAATCTTTTATAATTTTCATCTTTACAGTCATCCTCCATCCCTTCATTGTATCAACCCTTATTTTTTACATATATAAGTCTTTCTTCCTTTAAAATTAAGGGAGGCACTTTCTTCTAACAGACCAAAATACTCCCAAAATCTAGTGTGTGGCACTAATCTATGCACTAGCCTGATCATATTTGATCATATTCGGTTTCTTTCATATTGTTCTGTTTTTGTATTTATATTTTTCTTTTTCTTTTCTTTCTTTTCTCTTCCTTTTTTCTTTCTTTCCCTTTCTTTTCCCCTGGTTTCAGGTCTTCTCTGATTTGTGTAGAGTATATTTGCTGGGGACGTTGTTACCCTGTTAGCATTTTGTTCTCTCATTCATCAATTCTCCTCTGGACAAAATGACAAGACGAAATCACCTCAGCAAAAAGAACAAGAGATAGTACCATCAGCCAGGGACATACTCAATACGGACATTAGTACGATGTCGGACCTAGAGTTCAGAATCATGACTTTAAAGATACTAGCTGGGCTTGAAAAAAGCGTGGAAGTTATTAGAGAAACACTTTCTGGAGAAATAAAAGAACTAAAATCTAACCAAGTCGAAATCCAAAAGGCTATTAATGAGGTGCAATTAAAAATGGGGGCACTAACTGCTAGGATAAATGAGGCAGAAGAGAGAGTCAGCGATTTAGAAGACCAAATGATGGAAAATAAAGAGGCTGAGAAAAAAAGAGAGAAACAACTACAGGATCACGAGGGCAGAATTCGAGAGATAAGCGATACGATAAGACGAAACAACATTAAAATAATTGGGATCCCAGAAGACGAAGAAAGAGAGAGAGGGGCAGAAGGTATATTGGAGCAAATTATAACAGAGAACTTCCCTAATATGAGGAACAAAACAGGCATCAACATCCAGGAGGAACAGAGAACTCCTCTCAAAATCAATAAAAATAGGTCAATACCCTGACATCTAATAGTAAAACTTACGAGTCTCAGAGACAAAGAGACAATCCTGAAAGCAGCTCGGGAGAAGAGATATGTAACCTACAATGGGAGAAATATTAGACTGGCAACAGACCTATCCACAGAGACCTGGCAGGCCAGAAAGGACTGGCATGATATCTTCAGAGCACTAAACGAGAAAAATAAGCAGCCAAGAATACTATATCCAGCTAGGCTCTCATTGAAAATTGAAGGAGAAAAAAAAGCTTCCAGGACAAACAAAAACTAAAGGAATTTGCAAACACGAAACCAGCGCTCCAAGTAATATTGAAAGGGGTCCTCTAAGCAAAGAGAGAGCCTAAAAGCAGCATAGATCAGAAAGGAACACAGACAATATACGGTAACTCTCAGCTTACAGGCAAAACAATGGCACTAAATTCATATCTTTCAATAGTTACCCTGAATATAAATGGGCTAAATGCCCCAATCAAAAGACACAGGCTATCAGATTGGATTAAAAAACAAGACCCATCAATATGCTGTCAGCAAGAGACTCATTTTAGACCCAAAGACACTCCCAGATTGAAAGTGAGGGGTGGAATACCATTTACCATGCTAATGGACACCAAAAGAAAGCTGGGGTGGCATTCCTTATATCAGACAAATTAGATTTTAAAACAAAGACTGTAATAAGAGATGAGGAAGGACACTATATCCTACTTAAAGGTCTATCCAACAAGAAGATCTAACAATTGTAAATATCTATACCCGTAACATGGGAGCAGCCAATTATATAAGGCAATTAATAACAAAAGCAAAGAAACACATTTACAACAATACAATAATAGTAGGGGACTTTAACACCCCCCTGACTGAAATGGACAGATCATCTAAGCAAAAGATCAACAAAGAAATAAAGACTTTAAATGAAACACTGGACCATATGGACTTCACAGACATATTCAGAACATTCCATCCCAAAGCAACGGAATACACATTCTTCTCTAGTGCCCATGGAACATTCTCCAGAA
Organism: Zalophus californianus; assembly: GCF_009762305.2. Lineage (NCBI taxonomy): Eukaryota > Metazoa > Chordata > Mammalia > Carnivora > Otariidae > Zalophus > Zalophus californianus. Next base: position 108,080,053 of record NC_045599.1, read on the forward strand.
TTGATCACATCCTAGGTCACAAATCAGGTCTCAACCGGTACCAAAATATGCAGGGATCATTCCCTGCATATTTTCAGACCACAATGCTTTGAAACTAGAACTCAATCACAAGAGGAAAGTCAGAAAGAACTCAAATACATGGAGGCTAAAGAGCATCCTACTAAAGAATGAATGGGTCAACCAGGAAATTAAAGAAGAATTAAACAAATTCATGGAAACCAATGAAAATGAAAACACAACTGTCCAAAATCTTTGGGATACAGCAAAGGCAGTCCTGAGAGGAAAGTATATAGCAATACAAGCCTTTCTCAAGAAACAAGAACGGTCTCAAATACACAACCTAACCCTACACCTAAAGGAGCTAGAGAAAAAACAGCAAATAAAGCCTAAAGCCAGCAGGAGAAGAGAAATAATAAAGATCAGAGCAGATATCAATGAAATAGAAACCAAAAGAACAGTAGAACAGATCAACGAAACTAGGAGCTGGTTCTTTGAAAGAATTAACAAGATTGATAACCCCTGGCCAGACTTATCAAAAAGAAAAGAGATATGACCCAAATCAAGAAAATTATGAATGAAAGAGGAGAGATCACAACCAACACCAAAGAAATACAAACAATTATAAGAACATATTATGAGCAATTCTATGCCAGCAAATTAGATAACCTGGAAGAAATGGATGCATTCCTAGAGATGTATCAACTACCAAAATTGAACCAGGAAGAAATAGAAAACCTGAACAGACCTATAACCACTAAGGAAACTGAAGCAGTCATCAAAAATCTCCCAACAAACAAAAGCCCAAGGCCAGATGGCTTCCCAGGGGAATTCTATCAGACATTTAAAGAAGAATTAATACCTATTCTCCTGAAACTCTTCCAAAAAATAGAAATCGAAGGAAAACTTCCAAACTCATTTTATGAGGCCACCATTACCTTGATCCCAAAACCAGACAGAGACCCCATCAAAAAGGAGAATTACAGACCAATACCCTTGATGAACATAGATGCAAAAATTCTCACCAAAATACTAGCCAATAGGATCCAACAGTACATTAAAAGGATTATTCACCATGACCAAGTGGGATTTATCCCTGGGCTGCAAGTTTGGTTCAACATCCACAAATCAATCAACGTGATACATTAACAAAAGAAAGAACAAGAATCATATGATCCTCTCAATACATGCAGAAAAAGCATTTGACAAAGTATAGCATCCTTTCTTGATCAAAACTCTTCAGAGTATAGGGATAGAGGGTACATACCTCAATATCATAAAAGCCATCTATGAAAAACCTACATCGATATCATTCTCAATGGGGAAAAGCTGAGAGCTTTCCCCCTAAGGTCAGGAATGTGGCAGGGATGTCCACTCTCACCACTGCTATTCAACATAGTATTAGAAGTCCTACCCACAGCAATCAGACAACAAAAAGAAATCAAAGGCATCCAAATCGGCAAAGAGGAAGTCAAACTTTCACTGTTTGCAGATGATATGATACTGTATGTGGAAAACCCAAAAGACTCCACCCCAAAACTGCTAGAACTCATACAGGAATTCAGTAAAGTGGCAGGTTATAAAATCAATGCACAGAAATCAGTGGCATTCCTATACACCAACAACAAGACAGAAGAGAGACAAATCAAGGAGTCGATCCCATTTACAATTGCACCCAAAACCATAAGAAACCTAGGAATAAATTTAACCAAAGAGGCAAAGGATATGTACTCAGAAAACTATAAAATACTCATGAAAGAAACTGAAGACACAAAGAAATGGAAAAAGGTTCCATGCTCATGGATTGGAAGAACAAACATTGTGAAGATGTCAATGCTACCTAGAGCAATCTACACATTCAATGCAATCCCCATCAAAATACCATCATCCACTTTTTTCAAAGAAATGGAACAAATAATCCTAAAATTTGTATGGAACCAGAAGAGACCCTGAATAGCCAGAGGAATATTGAAAAAGAAAAGCAAAGCTGGAGGCATCACAGTTCCAGATTTCCAGCTCTTACAAAGCTGTCATCATCAAGACAGTATGGTACTGGCACAAAAACAGACACATAGATCAATGCAACAGAATCGAGAGCCCAGAAATCGACCCTCAACTCTATGGTCAACTAATCTTCGACAAAGCAGGAAAGAATGTCCAATGGAAAAAAGACAGTCTCTTCAAAAATTGGTGTTTGGAAAAATCGGACAGCCACATGCAGAAGAATGAAACTGGACCATTTCCTTACACCACACACAAAAATAGACTCCAAATGGTTGAAAGACCTAAACGTGAGACAGGAGTCCATCAAAATCCTAAAGGAGAACACAGGTAGCAACCTCTTCGACCTCAGCCGCAGCAACTTCTTCCTAGAAACATCGCCAAAGGCAAGGGAAGCCAGGGCAAAAATGAACTATTGGGATTTCATCAAGATAAAAAGCTTTTGTACAGCAAAAGAAACAGTCAACAAAACCAAAAGACAACCGAAAGAATGGGAGAAAATATTTGCAAATGACGTATCAGATAAAGGGCTTGTATCCAAAATCTATAAAGAACTTACCAAACTCAACACCCAAAGAACATATAATCCAATCAAGAAATGGGCAGAAGATATGAACAGGCATTTTTCCAAAGAAGACATCCAAATGGCCAACAGACACATGAAAAAGTGCTCAATGTCACTCAGCATTATGGAAATCCAAATCAAAACCTCAATGAGATAGCACCTCACACCAGTCAGAATGGCTAAAATTAACAAGTCAGGAGACGACAGATATTGGCAGAGATGCGGAGAAAGGGGAACCCTCCTACACTGTTGGTGGGAATGCAAGCTGGTGCAACCACTCTGGAAAACAGTATGGAGGTTCCTCAAACAGTTGAAAATAGAGCTACCATACGATCCAGCAATTGCACTACTGGGTATTTACCACAAAGATACAAATGTAGGGATCCGAAGGGGTACGTGCACCCCAATGTTTATAGCAGCAATGTCCACAATAGCCAAACTGTGGAAAGAGCCTAGATGTCCATCGGCAGATGAATGGATAAAGAAGATGTGGTATATATACACAATGGAATATTATGCAGCCATCAAAAGGAATGAGATCTTGCCATTTCCAATGATGTGGATGGAACAGGAGGGTGTTATGCTGAGTGAAATAAGTGAGTCAGAGAAAGACATATCATATAATCTCACTGATATGAGAAATTCTTAATCTCAGGAAACAAACTGAGGGTTGCTGGAGTGGCGGGGGGTGGGAGGGATGGGGTGGCTGGGTGATAGACATTGGGGAGGGTATGTGCTATGGTGAGCGCTGTGAATTGTGCAAGACTGTTGAATCACAGATCTGTACTTCTGAAACAAATAATGCAACATATGTTAAGAAAAAAGAAAAAGAAGAAGATAGCAGGAGGGAAAGAATGAAGGGGAGTAAGTCGGAGGGGGAGACGAACCATGAGAGATGATGGACTCTGAAAAACAAACTGGGGGTTCTAGAGGGGAGGACCGTGGGGGGATGGGTTAGCCTGGTGATGGGTATTAAAGAAGGCACGTTCTGCGTGGAGCACTGGGTGTTATGCACAAACAATGAATCATGGAACACTACATCAAGAACTAATGATGAAATGTATGGTGATTAACATAACAATAAAAAATTTCAAAAAATAAAGAAAGAGAAGGGGCTATAGGAAGTCTTTGATGGAAATGAATAGACAAGTCAAGTGAGAAACACCATCCCCCAGTGGAATGAGGAAGCAGATTGTTTTTAGGGCCAACCGTGGCAGGTATACTCTGAATCTATGTCTCATTCATCTTTTGCCAATGCATTTCCAACAGTTAGCTAAGGGAAGGGTTCAGCATATCTTGCTCAAACTGAATTGAATTTGCAAACCAGGCAAGACTTCAGACTTAACATCCACCAGTATTTTATCCCACTCGAATACCTACATCTGTTGTTTTTCATTTTCAACACTAAATGGAATATTTAAGGGCTGATTTATTCCCTTATTTATTTCACATGACTAAGAATGGTGTGTGAAAATGGCTAAATATTTTTTTAATTACTGTTAAGTAGTTCCCATGAGTCTACAAAACATCTGCATCCTATGCTGAAAGGGAAGAGAAAGAAAAGGAGGAGACCCCCACTTTAAAGACGGGGGAATCTAAATGGGCACACAAAGCATCCAAAAAATCTAGGAGTTATGTGGTCTTTTACAAAGAAAAGCAACAATAATGTACTGTTTTAAAACAGACAAAATATCTCTTGAAAAAAAGCTAGCTTTTAAAAAAAGGTCAGAGAAGTTTAAGGTTTAGTCAAGTGTAAATGTCAATTGGAATAAGTGATAGCTTTGAGAAAATGGGGAGACCACTGACCTTTTATCCAAAAGAAGGCTAGAAATGATGTCCAAGAAAGGTGAAGGGAGGGGGAAAATTGTAAAGATTTTGAGCAAGAGAAAGAAGCAAGAACAACGGAAAATCTAATTAAAATAGAAATTGTTAGTTCCACACACAAGATGCTTTTAGTTGCCAAGCCATACCCAATCTGGTTAAACATTTTAAAAGATGGTATATTGAGTTATTAACTGATCCACCAGCAGGGGAGATTTTACTCAGGTCTCAGTATGGACCCAGACCACCTCTTTTAACCTCAGAACTGGGCTTCATTCTTAGACATACTTATCCCTGGTAGTCCCAGAAACTTCCATGTTCACACTGAAAAAATCTGCTCACTGGTATAACTTAAACAAAAATCCCAGAATTTGTGGTTTTCTCTTGATTGGTTTGATCTGGGTTATTTGTCCATCCCAGAGCCAATCGCTGGGCTTATGCCCCTCAGAGCCTGTACTTGGAGCTGAGAGTTAGGTGCATCCCACCCAAATCACATGGCTTGGCATACTGTGATCCATAGCAAGAAGAGGGAATCAGAGAAAGGACACAAGGTAAGCCACAAAAAGATATCCCCTACACACAAACACTAAGTTTCTCTTTGAAAACAAACAACATGCCTATGACTAAGGTACACTTTCTTCAAAAGTTTGAAATGAAGTAACTTGCCTTCTTAAGAGAAGAGTATTCAAGCTTCCTTGTGACCCTTAAAAACTTATCACAAACCCTTTTTATCATCTAAAGAAACTGTATCTATTAAAAAAGCACCACAAAATCAACTTAGGTGAAAAATCCTTATTTTATTTTATTTTTTTAAGATTTTTATTTTTTTAAAGATTTTATTTATTTATTTGAGAGAGAGAGAATGAGAGATAGAGAGCACGAGAGGGAAGAGGGTCAGAGGGAGAAGCAGACTCCCTGCTGAGCAGGGAGCCTGATGTGGGACTCAATCCCAGGACTCCAGGATCATGACCTGAGCTGAAGGCAGTTGCTTAACCAACTGAGCCACCCAGGCGCCCGAAAAATCCTTATTTTAGATTTATGGGATTGTAAGAGCAAGATGGCAGAGGGGTAGGAGACCTGAATTTCATCTGGTCCCAGGAATTCAGCTGGTTAGGGATCAAACCATTCTGAACACCTACAAACTCAACAGGAGATAGAAGAAAAGAATAGCAACAACTCTCTGAACAGAAAAGCAACCACTTTCTGGAAGGTAGGGCGTGCGGAGAAGTGAATCCGAGGTGATATTCGGGAGGATAGACGGCGGGGGAGGGGCCTCCATCGGCCACTTCTGGCAAGTGATAGAGCCGCGGAGCACAAAATCGGAACTTTTAGAAGTCGGTTCTGCTGAGGAACTTTTAAAAGTCACTCCAGTGGCTAAGCGGTGGGTGGAACCCTCGTGTGACAGTGTGGTCTCTGGACCCTCGGGGTCACAGAAAGACCGGGGGTGCCTGAGTGCGGTAGAGCTCCCAGGTATCAGAGCGGGGAAGCCGGCTGCCGAGATGGAGCCGAGGCCAGGGTTGCCATAAACTGATCCGCGGCACAGTCGGGAAACTGCTCTTCCAGCAGGGACCCAACAACTGGCAGATCCGGGGAGACTCACCTTCCTCCCCTGGGAGGAGGGGCGCGGGAGCACGCCGCAGGGATCTGCTGGGTTTGGAGACTCCACACAGGGTTCTGTGTCAGAGACAGAAATGCTCGGTCACAGGCCGGGTGAGCATGGAGTGCGGCCAGAGACCCGGGAGAAGGGAGTGATTGACTCCTTTTCTCTGGGGCGCGCACTGAGGAGCAGGGCCCCGAGTTCTTGGCTACTCCACGGCAGAGATTAGGAGGCCGCCATTTTCACTCTCATTCTCCAAAGCTGTACGGAAAGCTTGCTGGGAACAAAAGCTCCGGAGAGCAACCCGAGCAGATTACTTAGCCCGGACCCAGCAAGGGCGGGGCAATTCCGCCTCCGACAAAGACGTTTGGGAACCACTGCAACAGGCCCCTCCCCCAGAAGATCCCCAAGAACAGCCAGCCAAGACCAAGTTTACTGATCAATGAGAACGGCAGAACTCCAGCACTAGGGGAATACTGCATATAGAATTCATGGCTTTTTTCCCATGATTCTTTAGTCTTTCAAAGTTAATTTTTTTAACTGTCTTTTTTTTGGATTTTTCTTTTTCCCTTTTTCAACCAACATTTTATCAATCCCTTTTTTAAAAAAAATTTTATTTTTCATTTTTAGAGTCATATTCTATCCCTTCAGAGTAGTTCCCCTTATTTTTGGCATATATATATAAGTTGTTCTCTCTTTAAAATTTGGAGATACAGTTTCTTCTAACAGATCAAAATATACCCTAAATCTCTAGTGTATGGCTTTGTTCTAGTCTCCTGCCTGATCACATTCTCTCCCTTTTTTTTTTAAATCCTCTTCTTTCTTTTTTCAAACAACTTCTTATCTTATCAATTCCTTTTATAAAGTTTTTTATAATTTTCATCTTTACAGTCATATTACATCCCTCCATCGTATCAACCCTTATTTTGTACATATATAAGTCTTTTTTAAAATTTTGGGAGGCACTTTCTTCTCACACTAAAATACACCAAATATCTAGTGTGTGGCACTGATCTATGCACCAGCCTGATCATATTTTATCATATTTGTTTTTTTCTTGTTTTATTCTATTTTTGTTTATTTCTATCTTTTTTTTTTTCTCTTTCTTCTTTCTTTCTTTCCCTTTCTTTTCCCCTGGTTTCAGGTCTTCTCTGATTTGTTTAGAGTATATTTTCTGGGACGTTGTTACCCTGTTGGCATTTTGTTCTCTCATTAATCTATTCTCCTCTGGACAAAATGACAAGACAGAAAAATCACCTCAACAAAAAGAACAAGAGGCAGTACCGACTGCCAGGGACCTACCTAGGACCTACATTAGAACAATGTCAGACCTAGAGTCCAGAATCATGATTTTAAAGATACTAGCTGGGCTTGAAAAAAGCATGGAAGTTATTAGAAAAACCCTTTCTGGAGAAATAAAAGAACTAAAATCTAACCAAGTCAAAATCAAAAAGGCTATTAATGAGGTGCAATCAAAAATGGGGGCACTAACTGCTAGGATAAATGAAGCAGAAGAGAGAATCAGTGATATAGAAGGCCAAATGATGGAAAATAAAGAAGCTGAGAAAAGGAGAGATAAACAACTACTGGATCATGAGGGCAGAATTTGAGAGATAAGCAATACCATAAGAGGAAACAACATTAGAATAATTGGGATCCCAGAACAAGAAGAAAGAGAGAGGGGGACAGAAGGTATATTGGAGCAAATTATAACAGAGAACTGAGAACTTCCCCAATGTGGGGAAGGAAACAGGCATCAACATCCAGGAGGCACAGAGAACCCCTCTCAAAATCAATAAAAATAGGTCAACACCCCAACATCTAATAGTAAAACTTACGAGTCTCAGAGACAAAGAGACAATCCTGAAAGCAGCTCGGGAGAAGAGATATGTAACCTACAATGGGAGAAATATTAGATTGGCAACAGACCTATCCACAGAGACCTGGCAGGCCAGAAAGGACTGGCATGATATCTTCAGAGCACTAAACAAGAAAAATATGCAGCCAAGAATACTATATCCAGCTAGGCTGTCATTGAAAATAGAAGGAGAGATAAAAAGCTTCCAGGACACACAAAAACTAAAGGAATTTGCAAACACAAAACCAGCCCTATGGGAAATATTGAAAAAGGTCCTCTAAGCAAAGAGAGAGCCTAAAAGCAGCATAGACCAGAAAGGAAGACAGACAATATACAGTAACAGTCACCTTACAGGCGACTATGGCACTAAATTCATATCTTTCAATAGTTACTCTCAATGTAAATGGGCTAAATGCCCCAATCAAAAGACACAGGCTATCAGATTGGATAAAAAAACAGGACCCATCGATATGCTGTCTGCAAGAGACTCATTTTAGACCCAAAGACACCCCTAGATTGAAAGTGAGGGGTGGAAAACCATTTACCATGCTAATGGACACCAAAAGAAAGCTGGGGTGGCAATCCTTACATCAGACAAATTAGATTTTAAACCAAAGACTGTAATAAGAGATGAGGAAGCACACTATATCCTACTTAAAGGGTCTATCCAACAAGAAGATCTAACAATTGTAAATATCTATACCCGTAACATGGGAGCAGCCAATTATATAAGGCAATTAATAACAAAAGCAAAGAAACACATTGACAACAATACAATTATAGTGGGGGGACTTTAACACCGCCCTCACTGATATGGACAGATCATCTAAGCAAAAGATCAACAAGGAAATAAAGACTTTAAATGACACACTGGACCACCTGGACTTCACAGACATATTCAGAACATTCCATCCCAAAGCAACGGAATACACATTCTTCTCTAGTGCCCATGGAACATACTCCAGAATTGATCACATCCTGGGTCACAAATCAGGTCTCAACTGGTACCAAAAGATTGGGATCATTCCTGTATATTTTCAGACCACAATGCTTTGAAACTAGAACTCAATCACAAGAGGAAAGTCGGAAAGAACTCAAATACATGGAGGCTAAAGAGCACCCTACTAAAGAATGAATGGGTCAACCAGGAAATTAAAGAAGAATTGAAAAAATTCATGGAAACAAATGAAAAAGAAAACACAACTGTTCAAAATCTTTGGGATGCAGCAAAGGCAGTCCTGAGAGGAAAGTATATATCAATACAAGCCTTTCTCAAGAAACAAGAACGGTCTCAAATACACAACCTAACCCTACACCTAAAGGAGCTAGAGAAAAAACAGCAAATAAAGCCTAAAGCCAGCATGAGAAGAGAAATAATAAAGATCAGAGCAGAAATCAATGAAATAGAAACCAAAAGAACAGTAGAACAGATCGACGAAACTAGGAGCTGGTTCTTTGAAAGAATTAACAAGATTGATAAACCCCTGGCCAGACTGATCAAAAAGAAAAGAGAAATGACCCAAATCAACAAAATCATGAATAAAGAGGAGAGATCACAACCAACACCAAAGAAATACAAACAATTATAAGAACATATTATGAACAACACTATGGCAGCAAATTAGATAACCTGGAAGAAATGGATGCATTCCTAGAGATGTATCAACTACAAAAATTGAACCAGGAAGAAATAGAAAACCTGAACAGACCTATAACCACTAAGGAAATTGAAGCAGTCATCAAAAATCTCCCAACAAACAAAAGCCCAGGTCCAGATGGCTTCCCAGGGGAATTCTATCAGACACTTAAAGAAGAATTAATACCTATTCTCCTGAAGCTGTTCCAAAAAAATGGAAATGGAAGGAAAACTTCCAAACTTGTTTTATGAGGCCACCATTACCTTGATCCCAAAACCAGACAAAGACCCCAACAAAAAGGAGAATTACAGACCAATATCCTTGATGAACATGGATGCAGAAATTCTCACCAAAATACTAGCCAATAGGATCCAACAGTACATTAAAAGGATTATTCACCACGACCAAGTAGGATTTACCCCTGGGCTGCAAGGTTGGTTCAACATCCGCAAATCAATCAACGTGATACAATACATTAACAAAAGAAAGAACAAGAATCATATGATCCTCTCAATACATGCAGAAAAACCATTTGACAAAGTGCAGCATCCTTTCTTGATCAAAACTCTTCAGAGTATAGGGATAGAGGGTACATACCTCAATATCATAAAAGCCATCTATGAAAAACCTACAGTTAATATCTTTCTCAATGGGGAAACACTGACAGGTTTTTCCCTGAGGTTAGGAACACGGCAGGGATGTCCACTATCACCACTGCTATTCAACCTAGTATTAGAAGTCCTAGCCACAGCAATCAGACAACAAAAAGAAATCAAAGGCATCCAAATTGGCAAAGAGGAAGTCAAACTCTCACTGTTTGCAGATGATATGATACTTTATGTGGAAAACCCAAAAGACTCCACCCCAAAACTGCTAGAACCCATACAGGAATTCAGTAAAGTGGCAGGTTATAAAATCAATGCACAGAAATCAGTGGCATTCCTATACACCAACAACAAGACAGAAGAGAGAGAAATTAAGGAGTAGATCCCATTTACAATTGCACCCAAAACCATAAGATACCTAGGAATAAACCTAACCAAGGAGGCAAAGGATCTCTAGTCAGAAAACTATAAAATACTCATGAAAGAAATGAGGAAGATACCAAGAAATGGAAAAAGGTTCCATGATCATGGATTGGAAGAATAAATATTGTGAAGATGTCAATGCTACCTAGAGCAATCTACACATTCAATGCAATCCCCATCAAAATACCATCTACTTTTTTCAAAGAAATGGAACAAATAATCCTAAAATTTGTATGGAATCAGAAAAGACCCCGAATAGCCAGAGGAATGTTGAAAAAGAAAAGCAAAGCTGTCAGCATCACAATTCCGGACCTCAAGCTCTATTACAAAGCTGTCATCATCAAGACAGTATGGTACTGGCACAAAAACAGACACATAGATAAAATGGACCCTCAAATCTATGGTCAACTAATCTTTGACAAAGCAGGAAAGAATGTCCAATGGAAAAAAGACAGTCTCTTCAACAAATGGTGTTGGGAAAATTGGACAGCCACATGCAGAAGAATGAAACTGGACCATTTCCTTACACCACACACAAAAATAGACTCCAAATGGTTGAAAGACCTCAATGTGAGACAGGAGTCCATCAAAATCCTAAAGGAGAACACAGGCAGCAACCTCTTCGACCTCAGCCGCAGCAACTTCTTCCTAGAAACATCGCCAAAGGCAAGGGAAGCCAGGGCAAAAATGAACTATTGGGATTTCATCAAGATAAAAAGCTTTTGCACAGCAAAAGGAACAGTCTACAAAACCAAAAGACAACCAACAGAATGGGAGAAGATATTTGCAAATGACATATCAGATAAAGGGCTAGCATCCACAATCTATAAGGAACTTATCAAACTCAACACCCAAAAAACAAGTAATCCAGTGAAGAAATGGGCAGAAGACATGAACAGACATTTCTCTTTTTTTTCCTAATTTAATCTTATTTTATTATGTTATGTTAGTCACCATAAAGTACATCATTAGTTTTTGATGTGGTGTTCCATGATTCATTGTTTTCGTATAACACCCAGTGCTTCATGCAGTACGTGCCCTCCTTAATACCCAACACCAGGCTAACCCATCCCCCTACCCCCCACCCCTCTAAAACCCTCAGTTTGTTTCTCAGAGTCCATAGTCTCTCATCGTTCATCTCCCCCTCCGATCTCCCCCCTTCATTTTTCCCTTCCTTCTCCTGATGTCCTCCGTGCTATTCCTCATGTTCCACAGATAAGTGAAACCATATGATAATTGACTTTCTCTGCTTGACTTATTTCACTTAGCATTATCTCCTCCAGTCCCATCCATGTTGATGTAAAAGTTGGGTATTCATCCTTTCTGATATTACTCAGCCATGAACAGACACTTCTCCAAAGAAGACATCCAAATGGCTAACAGACGCGTGAAAAAATGCCCAACATCACTAGCCATCAGGGAAATACAAATCAAAACCACAATGAGGTACCACCTTACACCAGCTATAATGGCCAAAATTAACAAGACAGGAAACAACAAGTGTTGGCAAGGTTGTGGAGAAGGGGGAAGCCTCTTGCACTGTTGGTGGGAATGCAAGCTGGTACATCCACTTTGGAAAACAGTATGGAGATTCCTCAAGATGTTAAAAACAGAGCTACCTTGTGACACAGCAATTGCACTACTAGGTATTTACCCCAAAGACACAGATGTATTGAAAAGAAGGGCCATATGCACCCCAATGTTCATAGCAGCAATGTCCACAATAGCCAAACTATGAAAGGAACCAAGATGCCCTTCAACAGACAGATGGATAAAGAATATGTGGTACATATATACAATGGGATATTACTCAGCCATCAGAAAGGATGAACACCCACATTTGCATCAACATGGATGAAACTGGAGGTGATTATGCTAAGTGAAATAAGTCAAGCAGATAAAGACAATTACCATATGGTTTCACTCATAAGTGGAACATAAGGAATAGAGCAGGGGACCACAGGGGAAGGGAGGGAAAACTGAATGGGAAGAAATCAGAGAGGGAGACAAACCAAGAGAGACTGTGGACTCCAGGAAACAAGCTGAGGGTTACAGAAGGAAGGGGGGTGGGGGGATGAGGTGGTTGGGTGATGGGTGTCAAGGAGGGCACATGTTGGGATGAGCTCCTGGGTGTTATATGCAACACAATTCATTAGTTGCATATAACACCCAGGAGCTCATCCCAACAACAACAACAACGACTATATATATATATATAATTCCCTTCTGTTTGTCTTCATTTTTACCATTTTTAGAGCTCTTTATTTCTTTGCCTACATCCAAGTTTCTGTCTGATGTCATGTTACTTGTGCCTGAGACCTTTCCTTACCATTTCTTCTAGCACAGGTCCACTGGCAATAAATTCTCTCAGCTTTTGTTTATCTGAAATATTTCTCTACTTTACCTTCAATCATGAAAGATCTTTTCACTGGGTATAAAATTCTGGGTGGCTAGGGTTTTTTTTTTTTTTTTTACCTTTCAGAAATTTAAAGACGTCACTTTATTGCCCACTGACTTGCATATCTTCTGGAAGAAGTCAGCTGTAATTCTTACCTTTATTCCCATCAATGTGCCTTTTTTATGGGTGTTTTCAATATTTTCTTGTTATTATTAGTTCTCAGCAGTTTGTATGTGTGTTTAGTTGTTATTTTAATTTTTTTTAATCCTTCTGGGAGTTTTCTGAGTTTCCTAGATGTGTAGTTTTGTATTTTTACTTATTTTTGGAATATTCTCAAATATTTCTTCTGCCCCATTCTGTCTCCATCATTTTCTTCCTAGTGTTCAACTATACAAATGCCAAACCATGTGATATTGTATCACAACTCTTGAATATTTTTATTTTTCTCATTGTGTTGCAGTTCGGATAATTCTTATTGACCTATCTTCAGCTCATTGATTCTCTCCTTCTCTGTGTCAAGTCTACTGATAAGCCAAACAAAAGAATTCTTTATCTCTGATATGTGTGTGTGCATGTATGTTTGTGTTTGTGTGTTTCTGGCATTTCTATGTAACTCTTCCTCTTAGTTTTTATCTCTCCACTGAAATTCCTCCTCTGTTCTTATATGTTATGTTGTCCACCTTTTCCACTAGATTATAAGTAATCATAATTACTTTAAAGACCCTGACTGATAGTTCTAACACCTTGGTCATCTCTGAGTCTGGTTCTGTTGATTGCCTTATCTCTTGACAATGGGTTTATTTGTTTTTTTTTAATTCCTATTTCATGTGCCTCATAATTTTTTATATTAATTTTTATTAAATAACAGATGTTGTGTGTAGAGATCTGTATGAGATCAATAGTATTTATATCTGGGAATGGGCATGCTTCTACTTAGGTCAGGCCATCAGTGTCAAGGATTGAGTCATTCTAGCAAATGTAATGCAACAGAGGCTAGAAATGTGCTCATGCAGTTATATCTGACCTTTTGAACCTCTGCTTTTTCTTCTAGCAATAATGGATCCTTAGCTATTTCAGAGGGTTACAGAGTACTGCCCTTCCCCAGCAGTTTAAGTCTTTTGCTCTGTCAGGAGATATGGTTTTGGGCAGGAGGGTAGGGTTTTATACCTTTCTCCAATCCCCACCTCCATACCTGCATTAATGAGGATGACTCTCTCTGGTCTCTTGCCCTGCCTCCAAATTCTCTTGTTCATACTTGGTAAAGATGTATAGAAGAGAGTCTGAGAGTAGTACAAACCCCTCTTGTGTCAGGAGGTCCCCAATTTCTCTTATTTTATGCTAGTCCATACTTACCGTAAAACAATTCATTTGAATGTTATTTAATTCCTTCTTACCCATTTGTACAATAGCCTCCCTTCTTCCTGTCCTCTGTCACAGAGGAGACGGTCTACATATCAAGTCTCCCCTTTGAGGGACCTCTTCCATCTCAGAATTTAGACTGTTTGTTCTGTGACTATGGCTCTCTAATAGGTCTGAAAACAAGTTATGATTTTGTAATCAGCTGAATTTTTCTCATTGCTGTACTGGGAGTGATGTTCTTTCCAACTTTCTACATCCTAAATGGAAGCATAAATCCTCTGTGCTTGTATACACTAATAATAAAAAAAGCTAATATTTATTGCATATCTATGATGTGCCTAGCATAGTCCTATAGGGTTTACATGAATTAACTCATTTAATCCTCACCATTTTTACATTCATTTCCTAGGTTGGAAAACCAAGACACAGAGCAGTTTACTTACTGGCCCAAGGTCTCAGTTACCAAGTGGTAGAGACTGAATAGAAACCCAGGCAGTCTGACTCAAGAGTAGTGCTATGACTCTATACTGTTGCCTCTGCCCTATGAGCTCCTTGAGGACAGAGAGAAGTCCTAATCTTGTGTTTATTTTTCCAGAGTCTTTCACATTGTCTCATTCAAAAGAGACATTCAGTCAATGTTTGTTGAAAGAAGGAATTAAAGGGCTTCCTCCCACCCTTGAAAATCAAAGTGGGGTTTGGAGGCAATAACCTGATGAGAGGCACACCCAGTCTTGTTGTTCTCACCTTCCAGTCTCACACACAGGAACTGTATGTCATAATACATGATGATAAAAAGTCCCCAGTACCTTGAACAATCTCCTCCCCATGCTGAACAAGTCAATCCATGACAAGAAAGCAATGATTAATGGCTTCTCTGCCAAGTGATGTTCACTTGATTAACAGGAAATATGATCCATATTTCATATGTTTCCCTAAACTTCAAATACAGAGACTGAAAGCTCATACTCTGCTCTATCTAGCTATGGCTTTACACTGTGTGTCTTTGCCCTCCTCTCATCCCAATTAAGCAATAAAAACTTAAAGGGCAAAATCTATAAATTGTACTTCTCTGTATCCCACATAGTACCTAGTGCAAAGCTCTACAAATTCCTGTTGAATGAAGGAATGAAAAAGATTAACTTCAACTGCTCCAGTGTTACAGTCCAAACAAACCATGTCAGAGTGACATTCTTCTACTGAATTCTGGAAATTTTTAGGATATATATGATTCAAAGGCTTGGCACCAAACTCTTTCAGAGATAAGTCAATTTTATCCAACATGGGGTAATGTCAGTTCTAAATCTTTGTATTTGATATTCTCCTTCTGATTCTTCAATCTGAAAGAATGCTGGACTTGGGAAATATAAAATCTAGATTCTTGCCCAAGTTTTGCCATTTATTAACATTAAAAAATAAGGGTAATGATATCTCAGAGGCTGAGTTGTTGTGAAAATGAATAAGTTGACAAATGCAAAAGCACCTCAGAAATTATAAAGTACTATATAAATGTCGGTTTCTTATTACAATCATTCCCCCTTGGGTCAATGCATTTGAGCCTTATGCTTAATAATTGGAATAATAATAATAATAACCAATTTTTATTTAAGGCTACAGGATTCTAGGCTATAATATCATTTAACCCTCACACAAAATCCTTATGTATTAGATACTATCATTCGCCCCATTATAAAGGAAACACTGAGATTCAGTGAGGTTAAAGGGCTGGGTTAAGGTCAGACAGTAAGTTACAGAGTTTGGATTCAAATCCAAGCAGTCCGATTCCAGAAACCCCACTCTTTAGCACATCACTCCGGTATCTCCTAAATAGAAAGTAGAGATTTTGTTATGGAAAAGCCGGTTAGAGAGTGAGACCATGGGGCACTTCATTGGTTCTGTTCTTGACCATCATCTCTACACTATCCCCAGATGATCTCCCCTATCTTACTGCTTCAACCATCACCTATGTGCTAATAGTATTCAAACCTCTGTTATCCCGGCCTTTATATTCCTATATCTACCCAACCAGTCGGTCATTCATTTATTCAGCAAGTGTCCGTCAAGCATCTATGTGTCAGGCCTGAGCTAGATGTTGAATGGAGCATAAAATAAATAAAAGACCTGATCTCATGGAGTTTACTTTATGCAGGGTGGAGAAAGGCAATCAGCAAATATATTTATTAATTTAAAATTAATGCAAAAATTTCATATAGTGTTACATTGCATGAATGTTTCAATGGTGAGAATCCCAAAAGGAGAGTCTGGTGGAAGCTGTACTGCTTTTTCTAACATAGACTCAGAAGTCAACAAAGTCACTCACTTCACTCTATTCATTAAAAGTGAATCACTAAAGACCAACCCATATTCAAGGGGAGGGGAATTAAAGCCCATCTTTTGATGAAAGGCATGCCAAAGAATTTGCTAATATACTTTAAAACTATCACCCCAGCCATTGTTTCCAACCTTCAGAGGGATATGAACATCTCAGGTCATCTAGTCAAATCTTACAGCTTTCAGTAAAGCTGCTTTGACACCCCCAGTATAAGCTCAACTGTATTCTTTAAGGAACAACTCTAGAACTCCAAGAAGATGGCTCTGTCTGTTCTGCCCAATGTAACCCTTTGTTTTCCCTCTTCTGAGCTCATAGCACCCACTCCCTCATCACGACACGGCCTTGATGACTATTCCATATCTCAACCTATATCAAAATAGAACTACTTCTGGTCTCCTCATCTGGGTCATTGGCTCCCAGAGAGCATTAAATATGTATTATGCATATGATTTCTGAGTATCTTTCATAGTATTTTAAATGGAGCTATAGTCATAGAGCATGGAACAGAGAGAGGAATGTAGGAATTTGTCTCTATTTTCTGAGAACACCTATTGCTCTAAGACTACTCTATATTTTACACTATGAACTATAAAATACACACACACACACAGTGTGGATCACTCAGTAAATTATGTAGAATATCACATTCTCTGACACTTAGGATGTCCTTAAAGATCACCTAAGGTTCAACCACCCTATTTTTATCTTGAGTTTTACAAACATTGTTTTATTTAATTCACATAATAAACTCATGAGGAAGATACTATTATTATCTGTATTTCTCCCATGAGAAAAAGGAAGCTGGAGAAAGCTATCCCTGGATTTACTCCGGTCAGCATGTGGGAGCTCAAATATGGGTCTTCCTGAGTCCAAATTAGGGGGTGCTCATCAATGAGGAATCTCAGATCTGAGAAATTTGTCCAAGATTAGGATTTAACTTCCTGATTCCGAATCCAATGTTCTACTCAGATAAATGAGAGAAAACTCTTTCCTTACTAAATTCAAAATTAGAATCAGTTCACCCCCCCACCTAAAATTTCAGATCATATATTTTATCTTCATTTTTTTCCCTCTTGGGCCTGAATTCAAATAAGTGGGAAAAGGTGAAAGGGCAAAAAAAAAATCATAGAAAGAAGGAGCTCTGATAATACAACATCTTGCCACATGAAAAGGTCAAATGATGTTCTGTTTCAGTTTGTAATAGGCTGCAATTTGAGCAACCCTAGCCATGAAATACCGGGCAATTTCCTGACCTTTTCAGCTGTGGCTGCAAGTGCTTTGATTCTTGGGACATTCTATATCTATATTTGAAACTAACTAAAAAAAATGTTTCTTGAAACTCTGCTCTCATGATATAAAATATAACCTACAGGCATGAAAGACAATGGTTGTTGGTGGTTTCTTAGTTTGTTTGCTATGCTTCATTTTGGCTGCCAAATATCTGAATGTCCTTCCTATCACTGCAGATATCTCATCTTAAGAATCTCAGTGGGAGGCAGCATCCACCTCCCACCACAGAAGCTGAAAAGACAAGACACTCCTCTCCCAGCCTCCATTGCAACTAGGGCATAAAACCTGGGCTTGATCAATCAGATACCTCTACCCTGGACTTTGAATAAGGACATAATGACACAAATGAGCAGAAACAGAGGAGAATCTGTTCTGGAAATGGTTGCAAAAATGGCAGCAGAAGCTTCCAATTTCCAAAGACATCAGAGGCAGGGGACAGCATCCTCTGTCCATTGCCAGTGGCAATGCAGCCATGGCATCCAACATTCTACAGAGGGGACAGCATTGTCTTCACAAGCTGGTTCTAAGCATGATTTTGGCAGTGGTTGTAGCTGCTACCCATTACCCCTTGTTTCTGTTCGTATTCTGAGCCTGATCTCCAACCTTCCCAGGTATTCTTTGGCCAAACTAATATCACTTTAATAAACCCCTTTCCTGAAAGTTTAAGTCATCCAGAGGCACTTTCTTTTGCTTGCAACTAAGAACCCTGATACATCAAGGAATAAGACTAAACTGTGACAAAAATATGAGGGATGGGGTGAGGTAGAATTTCTTTTAAAAATTATATTCAAATGTACTTAATGAAAAATCTCACTAAAACTGATTCCTGTACAAAGGAGTCAAACCCCTGACTATGATCACATTTTCACAATTTGTAAAAACAGGATTAAGATCTAAACTGATTTCCCATTCATATCCAGGTCTCCTTCTAGATGATCTCCATTTCTGTCAAGGATACTGTCAATTTTCTCATCACTCAAACTTGAAAGCCCCACAGTTTTCCTCATCTTTCTTCTCCCTTATATCCATTAACCAAATACTTTCTAGTTTCCCTAATAATGTTTTCTCTCAGTTCTCTTCCTGCCATCATACTCCCAGTGGCCAAACTTAATAAGAAAAGTATCACCTCCTACATGAGTAATTGCTATAATTTTTTAACTGGCCTACCTGTCTCCAATGTGTCCTGTGCCAAATTAATTTTCTCAAGACATTGTGCCTCATCACTCTTCAGATGAAAATCCTCAATAGCTAACCACTATCTACAGGATAAAATCCAAACTCTTCAGCATGACATATGAGACTCCTCATGTTCCTATGGTTTCTTACCTCCCCAGTTTGACCACCACATGCACCATAATAGTATTTGACCAAAGGAAATATTTTTAAACATAATATACTGATTTTTAAATAAAATCAAGAGATATAATGCATGCTCAAATAGAGAATGTGTATAGCAATTAAAAATTACCAAATATGTTTCTAGAAGATTTTTATGGCCACAATATTAAAACAACCAATGCTAAAAATAACTGTCATGTACAAAATGCTTATTGTGTGCCAGACGATGTTCTAAATGTTCTATTAGTATTGTCTATATAAATATTACAGCAACTTTATAAGGTGGGTGTTATTTACATGTGGGAAAACTGCAGTGCTGAGGGGCTGAGAAATATATTCAAAATCATTCAGTGAATAAATGCAGTGCAAAAATTCAAATGCCATGAAGTCAATTCTTAAATAAGGAGCATATTTTCTTAATGGCAGATTATCACGGGGTAGAACAACTACATAATATTTAAAGTTTTTGTGATATATCCTTTAAGCCAGTGGTAAAAGAAACAATATTGCTAACATCAATTTCCCAGTGGAATCTTATTAGTATCTAATAGACTATTGGTGTTCTATGCATCATAACTTAGAAGGCTTATAAAAAATCCAGATTCTCAAGCCCTGCCCTCCAGGAATTCTATTCCAGTGGGTCTTGCATGAAGTTCAGTACCATGCATTTTTATTAAGCACCTGGTGTTGCTGATGCAGCTTATGTAACTGGTCCACAACTCTAACTTTAAGAAACCCTGAGATAGCTAACCATTATGCAGTAATGGTCATTAGACTTGGGTTCTATTTGTTCTGGCTTTGCCATTCACTTTTTGCATGACCTTGAATAATTATTTTACTGACTCTCAATTGTATCATCTCTCAGTGAAGAAGAATGGTATAGATGATTTGACTTTTTACAGCATATTCCATTTACAAATGTGCTAATCCAGGAGGACCAAAAAAGCATATCTCAAATGCTCAAACTATTCAATTGGTAGTGCCTGCCTGAAGCTCTGTGTTGGGAAGGATTCTGAGGTCAGATCAGTAAGGGGGTGGGGAGAGATGGTCATTCAGAGATGTGTGTCATCCATGTGGGAAGGAGATTAGAAACATGTATTATGACTGTTTGATAGTCTCAACATAGCCATTCAGATCTATTTCCCTTGCTCCAATAGACCATACCTTTGCTCATACTGTTCCCTTAACCCTACCAAAATTAGCCCTCTATTTCCACTTCCAAGGCTCCATAAATACTTTCTCACTACCCTTTTTGACACCCTAATTTTTATACTCCCAACAAGTAATTGCTTCATTTTGCCTTGTAACATGGGTAGTAGTTTATCTGCTTCTCTTCCTCAAAAGAAAGTGAGGTCACTGAACTGATGTGGGGCTATGGTGAAATAACAAATCTAAAGTGCCTAGAACCCAGTAGAAGTACAATTATTATTTATTGCAATCTATTCAGCTCTAAAATCCTAGGCTTCTAGGGTAAAAGTTATAAAATATTGGTGATGAGTGCAATAGACAAAGGTGCTTGAGATGAAGTTGGAACTCAGAACCTTGGACAGCTCCAAAGGTTGTAACAGCATTTCTGCTGCAGCCTGACAGCCCACATTGTTTTCCAGCTTTACCTCTCTGTAAGGATAACCTAAGGGTTCTCTGTCTTAGAATCAGGGAATCTGCCAGTCTCCAGAAAGAGGAACATCCTTGTCTATTGAGGATCTTTGATGTATGTGATTGTCTAACTAGTTCTCTCACTGCAGAGTAACAGTGAACTTAAGAGTCCAGGCTCTGTGTCAGATTACTCCAGATCCCGAGTCCTGACTCCCCCACTTACCAGCTGTATGACATCAGACAAGTTGTGTGGTATCTTAGTGTCTGAGTTACCTCCTCTCAGTTATTCTCAGTTACATGGGAATAATCAGTACCTACTTCATAGAACTTCAGTGAGGACAAAAAATATATATATAATTTGCATAGTGCTCAGAACAGCCCAGCATGTAACAAGTCCTTAGTAATGTCAGCTGTTAGCTACCACCATGAAGCCGGAGAACTGATTCTATCCTAGCCTCATGTGACCTCAAGAAAGGCCTCCTCAACTGTGAAATGAGAGCTGGACCAGAACAGATATTTCTACAGAGGAATCCACAAAACCTGAAATCTTCTTTCTTGCGTCCCAATAAAATGTTTCCTATTTAATTTCTGTTCTTTTGTTCAGTCATCCTTGGATGTGGTCAAGAGTTAGACTTGGAGGAGTCTGGGGATCCTGGACACCATAACCCCAGCAATCAGTTCAGGAACCCTGAATTTAGTGTCATGAATTTTGGATGAGAGCCCCCCCCCCAAAAAAATGCCTGAGACTCTCCACATCCCACTGGCCCAAGTTTTCTGAGCCTTTCTCAGGTCCAACTCCAACCTCTACACTAATTGGTGAAGAAGGGACTCTCAGAAAGGGGGAGGAGGCATGAAGCATCAGTATTTCCATGCCATTTGCCCTGCTCTCCACAACCCATCAAGATCTTCCTTAGTCCCTCTAGTCATCCATTTCAATAATCTAGATTGTTGTTTCAAGGGTTTGGATGGCCTGCATATTTTAGTTTTCTATTGTGCATTTCTTACTAAGAGTTCATGAAACAAAGCCATGAAGCCCCAAGTCCCTGTGTACAGACCTGCTTATGAGTTTTCCCTTTAGTCCTCAGCACCTTTGCCCAAGTGCTTTTAGAAGTGGTATGAACCCAAACAGCTTCCTGGCCCACTGCAGCTT
Organism: Zalophus californianus; assembly: GCF_009762305.2. NCBI lineage: Eukaryota > Metazoa > Chordata > Mammalia > Carnivora > Otariidae > Zalophus > Zalophus californianus. Next base: position 108,102,017 of record NC_045599.1, read on the forward strand.
CTAACATGAGATCATGGCTTTAAATCTCAAATCACAGTATGCCTGGTTATTAATAGCAGAGGATTTCATCTCAACACAATGCTCTGGTAGACTGCCAGCAATTCAAGTTTAACAGCCTCCAGGGTGTGAAATTAAAAGGAAAAAAAAAAATTCTAAAAGCCTAAGAGTCTCTGTTCATTTGAACTAGAGTTTAACTCCTTCTCTACACCTTCCATTAGCTATAAGATCACTACACTTGCAGTTCAGGATCAATTTTTTTGTGTTCCTAAAGCAAATGACTCTGTCTTACTCATCTTTGCAGCCTTAGTGACTAGTACATAATAAGTGCTTATAGGAGATTGGATTATTATTCAGTAATATTTACTTTCTCTTTTTTGCTCTCTTAGGAGTAACATGTTTCACTGATTTGGGCTTGGCCATGTGTCTTGCTTTAGCCAATAAGATGCTAACAAATGTGATATGGCCAAGGCTGAAAATGTGTTCCTGCTCTCTTGGACCGCTGGTGTAACCATGAGAAGAAAATTTCTAGGCTAGCTCACTGGTGTCAGAAGGAGTATAGGAAATATGGGGAGCAGAATTCAATGGCTCCTACTGAGCACAGCCTATATCAGCCAACCCCCAATAAATAAATAAGCATTATGACATTATGATTTCAGTATTGTCATACACCAATTACTTATCTCCTAGAAAGTAACAAGAAAGAAACCAGGTCATTCATCACTAGAAAATCATTCCAATATCTATTTCTCCTTCAACTGGAGATGAAAGCATAAGAGCACCACAGCCCCATTTGGAAAGTTAGTAGACATGATCTATAAGATGTTATTACTTAATATCAGGTTAAGCAAAGGGACAAAATTTTCTCATTTTGTTATATACTCTTTCTTTCACTGACCTTGTCTCCATCCCACAAATAAAACTACTCTTTTGAGAAGGGCAGAACTGCCCTGAAGTCACACTGTGCTGGGAGGAAAATCTAAGCTCTGCTGTAATAAAACTCTAGAATTTATAAGAATCAGGAATTCCCAATAAGCATATAATTGAAACTGTTTTTACTACCATGATAAAACTGGACCAAAAATTAAAAATTCATTACCTAGTGTAGTTTACAGAACCTAAGTTTCAACTGCTTGGAAAAGGTTCCCAATCCAAACACATTACCAAACCAGGTCAGATCCCTAGTACCTTTCAGCAGAGTTCTCTGGCAGTTGAAAAAAACAAATTTGATGAAAACTTAGTTTGCAAACAAAAGACCCCTGGTTGCCCTTAATAAATCAGGCTGGATCTGTCATTCAAATAAGCTTGTGATAGAAATGCCTAGTACCAGACTTTCCCAATGCTGCAAACAACCCTAAAAGTAGATATATTGAAGAAGCCTTTGCCAACGAATGAGTGCCCAGGCATGGGACAATAGACAGTGCAAGAACTGCACCCCTGGAGACAGGGAACTCATGAGCTGAGCTGCAAAATCACCCCAGTAATATGCCTGGGGGACAATTTCCCAACTAAGGCACAATGAGCTGAAGTCCAAGCAGGACATGGTGGTCTTGCTGAGCTGAAGTGGCAAAGATCAGTTTGCAGCAGCTGATACTGGGCACTGGAGAGGAGAGAACTATAACAGAGAAGCACCCTAGAAGTTCAATGTTGGGGTTACCAAACCCACAGGGTTCCCCCATGTTGGGGATCCTCTGACTAGATCCACAAAGGAACAGCTTAGAACTTGAGTTCCCCCCAAATTAGAGGGGTTTGTGAATTACCTTGGGCTTTTCACAGACATGGCAAACAAAAAATAAAACCAAGTCTACACAATTACTAGGTGATCATCTAGTAATTACACTGTCTACTAAAGAAAAATAAATCATCTTCAGAGGAAGATTACAGAATCCAGAGTCTACAAAATATCATCAATGAGCAGTACACAATAAAATATTATAAGATGCAAACATACACATACACACAAAAACACATAACCATAGTGAAGAAAAAGATCAGTCAGGAGAAACTGACCTAGGTAATTACCCAACAGAAATGAAAACCTACACTCACACAAAAACCCTGTATGCAAATGCTTAAAACAGCTCTATTTATAATCACCAAAAACTGAAATGTCCCTCAACAGATGAATGGATAAACAAATTTTTGCACATCCATCCAATGGAATGCCACTTAGCAACAGAAAGAAATGAACTATTGGATACTTACAGTAACAAGGATAACTCTCAAAGGCATTATGCTGAGAGAAAGAAACCAGCCTCCAAAAGTTTCATACTGCATGATTCCATTTATATTACACTTGGGGAAAGGCACAACTACAGCTGTAGAGAAGAGAGCAACAGTTACCCAAGTTTGGGGAGGGGGGAGGATTTGACTATAAATGGGCAGTACAAGGGAATTTTCTGGATGATGGGACCTTTCCATGTCCTGATTGTGGGGGTGGTTACAAGAATCTACATATGTGTTAAAAGTCATAGAACTGTACACCAGAAAAGTCCATTTGACTAAATGTTAATTTTTTTAAATAAAGCTTAAAGTCTGCAAAGAAAACGGTTATAAAGTGAATATTATAAACATGTTTAATAAATTTATTAACAGAAAACTATTACATATCTTAACCAATCAAAAAATAGGCAAAGGATATAAATAGACAATTTACAGAAAAGGAAACACAAATTACCCTTAAATACATAAAGATATGCTCAACTCCACTTTTACACTCATTGGTTGGCAAAGGCCAAAGAGTCTGAGAATGTGTCATGTTGGTGAGGATTTGAAGTCAACAGACACTCTAATACATTGCTGATGAAAGGTAAATTGGTATATCCTTCATGGAGGAAAACCGTCAAGAGCTATCAAAATGTTTTTAAGATGCATGCCATTTCACCCAGCAACTCTACTTCCAGAAATTTATCCTACAGATATACTTCATATGTGTCAAATAACCTATGAACCAAATTATTTATTGAAGCCTTGTTTTTACTAGCAAAAGGTGGGGAAAACCTAAGTGTCCCTCAGTACCAGATTGGTTAAGTAGAATATGATATATACATACTATGGAATACAATGTAGCCATTCAAATGAAAGAGAACCTCTGGAGTTCTAAAATAAAATATTATTAAGTGAGTAAGAACATAACAAAGTACAAAAGAATCTCTTCATGTCAAGGACACATACACATTGCCCATTATTTTTTATCCACAAAGTTTGACATTTCACAAAGGTTTATTTTTCCTGTTTTTAAATTAACCTGTGGAATGTTAATCATGCTTTCTGTTGGAGGTAATAGATAGCCACTTTCAGGGTCTAATACAAGAGATTCTATAGAAGCTTTTAGATTCTGCCCCCAAATCTATCTTTGGCATGCGCTAATACCTGAAATTCTTAGAAATCATAAAATAGCAATAATAATTATAATAATGGCTAAAATTTATTAAGCACTTATCATGTGCTTAGGATATGTGCTGGGTGCTTTGCTATGCTCTTTACATCAATCACTTCAATTTCAGTCTCAGTTACAATTCTTGGAAGTTGTGCAGCACTGTATATGGGTTACAAATTGGAAGGAAGGAAGATACACATACACACACAAACAAACTGAGATTTAAAGAAATCAACTTGCATAAGATAATTTCATTTGTGATCTCTAGATCCAGATGTGGGCAGCCTGACTCCAAAGCTCATGCTCTCCCCTTACCCAACACCACCTGTAACTGCAGAATCTTCACACAGGAGAAAGTCTTCAGGTCTTCTAGTTAAATCTTTCAATCCCTATAGGACCCACTTGACAGCATGCTTGACAAGAAGCTACCCAGCCTCTGCGGAGTGACAAGGAGCTCCCAATCTCCTGAGACATCCTATTCCATCACAAGTAACTCTGATTCTTTTTTTAAAAGCTCTTCTTTCCATGGAGCTGAAACCATCTGCTTCCCTCACACACTCCCTTTTTTTCCCTTCTGGAGTGACACACAATGGACAGTCCCTCCAGTCTCTGTTGTCAGCTCTCCTGCCCTCTCTCCTCTCTCTCCTCTTCTGGCTCAATCTTTAATTCTTGCTGTACAAAGACTCCAAGATTCCTCAACATCCAAAAGGGTTTCATCCCAATCCCTCCTTGGTTTTTTTATGTTACAAATCAACTCTGTTAGGTAAAATTTACATACAAAGAAGAACACAGACTTTAAATATTACAATTTAATGGGTTTTGACAGAAGGCAACTATGAAACCAATGCTTCTATTAAAATATAGACCATCTCGGGTGCCTGGGTGGCTCAGTTGGTTAAGCAACTGCCTTCAGCTCAGGTCATGATCCTGAAGTCCCGGGATCGAGTCCCGCATCAGGCTCCCCACTCAGCAGGGAGTCTGCTTCTCCCTCTGACCCTCTTCGTTCTCATGCTCTGTATCTCTCATTCTCTCTCTCTCTCAAATAAATAAATAAAATCTTTAAAAAAAATATAGACTATCTCTGGGCGCCTGGGTGACAGTCAGTTAAGCGTCTGCCTTCAGCTCAGGTCATGACCTCAGGGTCCTGGGACTGAGTCCCAAGTCGGGTTCTCTGCTCATCAGAGAGTCTGCTTCTCCCTCTCTCTCTCCCCCTCCCCACTGCTCATGTTCTCTCTCTCAAATGAATAAATAAAATCTTTAAAATATATATATATAAATAGAGAGAGAGAGAGACTATCTCCATCACCTCAGAAACTTCTCTAGCATTCTTTGCCAGGGACTCCCCACCCATTCCCACCCAAGAGAACTTCTGACCTGATTCCTATCACCATAGATTAATATTACCTCTAATCACACAGTAAGTACTCTTTTGCATCTGACTTCTTTAACTCAGCATAATATTTTTGGAATTCATTGTGTTGTAAATTACAGTAATACATTCCATTTTTTATTGCTGAGTAGTATTTCATTGTGGAAATATACCATAATTTTTTGTATACATTCTCTTATTAATGGACATTTGATTATTTCCAGTTTGGGGCTCTTTGGATAAAGTTCCTACAAAATAAGTTTTTTGTTTGGATGTACATTTCTATTTCTCTTGGGTAAATACCCAGGAATGAAATAACTGGGTTCATAGGGTAGGTGTATATTTAATTTTCAGGGAAATGCAATTAAAACCACAGAGAGATACGACTTCACACTCAGAAAAATAGGTATAATTAAAAAGACTGATGACCCTGAGTGTTGGCAAGAATGTGAAACAAAACTCCTTTCCAAGGGAGACTCTTCAAACTGCATAAACAACTCACTGTGTTGGTTGATTAGCTTCAGGTGCAGTTATCTCCTCTGTTCTGGGCCTTCAGCTTCCATTCATTAATCCAGCTGGACTTGGTCCTGACTCCTACCCACCTGGCCATCAGCCAACCTTCCAGAGACATTGTTGCATTTACTAGTGTTAAGATTATTCCCTCAAACTTCTTCTGTGCAAATAGTTTTTCTGGTGCAGATGCTGAACACAATTTTCCAACTTTAACGAACTTATAAAAAATTACACTTGTCCCTGCCATAAAGAGGAAATCGCTATTTATCATCAAAGCAATCAAAGAAAGCACGTAAGAAAAACTAAAAGTAAAATGTTTATAAAATGTCTATAAAACAAACCAAAAAACTGCAAAATAAGGAAAAGAGGAATGCAACTGATTGAGAATGAAGATACATTAACTATGTTTTAGTCTAGAAAACTCTCCTAGACGTGATCTCCCATAGTAGCTCAGCCACTCTGGAAGGTGTTTGTATTCCTTCTATTTTGTAAATGAGGAGGCAAAGTTCAAAGAGGGTTAAGTGCTCAAGATCACACAACTAATAAGATCAAATCATGACCTAAAACCAAGTTCATGTCTACAGATTGTGGGGGGGGTTTCTTCTGCTACATTGACACATCTCACCCTGATTATTCTAAATATCCCATGAGTAACCTGAATCCATTTGACCAATTTGCAATAGACTTAACCGAGGATGGCCTTTGGCCCCTACTTTATGACCCTTGGTTAGAGTTAAAATATACCTTTTGAAACACTTTGATTAACATTTTCTTGATCCTTTTTGTCTGGGTTCTGGTAGCAGCCTGCCACAGAGCCAAGAACACTGACAGAAGAGTCAAGAGACTTGTATTCTGATCCTGCCTCGGGCAATGACAAGCCCTAGGACTTTGTGTAGAGATAAAATGGTGGCAGAAAAGAATGTGGGCTTTGAAGCCAAAAAAAAAAAAAAAAGATGTGAGTTCAAACCAGCTACTAACTATGCCCCTGGTGACATTATTTTCCCTCTCTGAGCCCTACTTTTCCCACTGCAAATTAGGATGACAATAATACTCCTGAAAAATTATTGTAAAGATTAAACGAGGTAGTATGTGTAAAGGGTCTCAAATAGTAGGTGCTCAAAGAATGCCATCAACACCATAATTATCCTCATCATCATCATCATGACTTATCACTGTCTCAAAGTGTGATTAAATGAGCTTTAAACTCATGACCCGCTTTTTTCCGATACTCTTTGAGCCCCATTATGACCACATCTTTGTATATATAACAGAAAACTGGTTGTTTAGAAATTCCTTTGAAATAATTGGACGGTTCCAAATAATTGGATGGTTACTATCTCACTCTCTGGAATGTTCATGTAAAAATGTTTTCTTGACTCAGCCATGCATTCATCCATTACTGCCAACCCAGTATGGGCCAGATACCTTGTTAGGCAGGGAATGAGCATCCAATGAACCTGACGATCAGAAGTATGATATTTTTCCCTGAAGGGAGCACCAAGGAACCAGTGCAGATCCTTTCTAAAAGTAGTATTATTCTTTTAATGTCTGTGAATGTTTATCCACTTCTGACAATCACCATTCAGCTAGAAGGACTTACCAGAGAAGCTCCTTATTGTCCCACAGATTGCATTTTTGGTGGGGAAAAAAAACGTGAATCAGGCATTAAATCAACACTGCTGCAAATATGTTCAGATTAGAAGCTGCTCCTAATAGGACCCATAATGCAGAACTAATGAAATGGAGTTAGAAGCCAAGGCCAATACCAGTTCTAAACACAAAACAACCCAGAATTCAGAAGCACCTTACTTCTTTCCCAAGGGACTGCAGGTGGGTTCCGCACACAGATGGCATCCTGAATAACTGTGTGCAAACTGATTACTCCTTAAAAGAAAGTCCACCTCAAATATACCTAAAGTAGCTATGCTTTAAAAGAAAACTATAGCAAATGCTTTTGCAATCCTAAAAATTGTCTTGGAAAGTAAATAATGAGTCCTGAAATATATTTTATAAATCTAGACTGTCATGTATCAAGGTTGCTTAATAAAACAAGTTAGATGCACATTTTCTATGAAAATTCCACTTAAACCTTCCATGCACATGATTATTTGTCATTGTGGTATGCAGCCACCAACGAAGTCCAAAAATAATTCATTCCTACTTCATTTCATTAAACAGGAACATTATGAATATGAGGCAATAAACGGCAATTTTTGTAACATTTGGCTCTTTCACACAATGAATTAGCAGGAACTGAGACTATGAAAAGGTTTAAGTCAATGAACAACTCTTTCCTAATTATGAAGAATTTACAAGAAGGGAGCGGTATGACTAGGGCCTGGTAACGGGGCTGGGAAGAAAGGCCAGCTTCCAGAACAGGAAATCTATTTGACTGTCAAGCTGCAAACTGTAATTTATTAAAAATGTAATTACCCACCAGACTCTTACTTGCAGAACCCATTGAAGGAATATTGACATTTGGAGCTGTGTTAAGGTCTCTGAAGTTGTCACAGGGCAATGGAAACTTCCTCATCTGGTTTAGTGTTTGTGAAGGTTTTCTTCTCCCCAAAAGGCATGAAAAAACAGGAGGAAATTGCTTTATAACAAGAGCTCCCCAGGTGGGTTATTGGAAAGGAGAAAAAAAAGGGGTGAAGGGCTTGGAATCCTTCCTTTGGCCCTTCTAAGCCCCTCTCCACATGACCCCAAGTCCGAGGGCTGGCTTCATGGGTGGATGTGCAGCATATGCACAGAGCACTGGGCTTGGAAGGGCCCCCATGCAGGCTTTAATGTTCTTCTATCACTGTGTTTAAATTCTGAGTAATTTTTTAACCAGGGGCCCCGCATTTTCATTTTTCACTGGGCCCCACAAATTATGAAGCCAATCCTGCCAAGCCTCCTCCCTACACACACACACACACACCCCACACACATCTTCTCCAAGACCTCATCATATACACTTGTTCTAACCCTCACTGAGTCAAGATGGCGGAACACTGGTTTGGAGCTGGAGCTGGAGCTCAGAGTGGGTTGCTGGCTTCAAATCCTCCTTCTCCTTATGTGCTTTATGACCCTGATCTCCTCATCGGCATGATTGAGATAATAGCCACCCACCTCACAGGGTTCTTACAAGAACTAAGTAAGATAAGGCACATCAAGGAGAGTGAGAGCGCACTCCTTACAGGTGAACCTTCTTTCTGTGGTAATTATTATAATAGGAACGGGAAGAGAAGAGGGAGAAAGACTACTGCCTCATCCATGAAATGCTGCCTGCCCTCCAAGGCTGAGTTCACTGACCTCTCCTCTATTTAATGAACCATATTGGGTCTGGCATTACCATCCCACCAAAATACTGCATTTTCCTAAACTTCAGACATCCATGTACCACTTTCAAATTCCACTCTATCACTTCTATTTACATAATAAGTTTGTTTAGATCAACTTACTTGTTTAAGTGAAATTGTTTTACCTTGCAAATAAACTTTATGTCACTATAACAAGTGAAGACCGGTAACTCCCATCAAAAAGGGAAGGTAATACACAACAGTTAGCATTTTCACATGGTTCTTCAATACACCACCTAAAATTCTCTATGACACCACCAGTAGCATCCACACTAGCCTTGTGTCCCCTACCACTGGGCTCTGAGCTCTCTAAGTGTAGCAATTATGGTCTCATTACTATTTCACCAGCTAGAGAACAGTGCACTGTGAACAGCAAGTTCTCCAGAATCGTTTGCTGAATAAATACTTGTTAAGAAACTGCTAAGAGTGATAGCCCCTTGCAAAGATGTTTACACTTTGACTGGGGGCTTCATAAGACCCTAAAACTTCTAGAAGCAATGGATTTCTCGAGTGCAGCATTTCTCAAAATGTGGTCTGAGCCCTCAACTCTATGGTCAACTAATCTTCAACAAAGCAGGAAGGAATATCCAATGGAAAAAAGACTGTCTCTTCAACAAATGGTGTTGGAAAACTTGGACAGCCACAAGCAGAAGAATGAAACTGGACAAATTTTCTTACACCATACACAAAGATAGACTTAAAATGGATGAAAGACCTAAATGTGAGAGAGGTATCCATCAAAATCCTAGAGAAGAACACAGGCAGCAACCTCTTCAACCTCAACCACAGCAACTTCTTGTTAGACACATCTCCAAAGGCAAGGGAAACAAGAGTAAAAATGAAGTATTGAGACTTCATCAAGATAAAAAACCTTTTGCACAGCACAGGAAAACAGTCGACAAAACCAAAAGACAACTGACAGAATGGGAGAAGATATTTGCAAATTACTTATCAGATAAAGGGCTAGTATCCAGGATCTATAAAGAGCTTATCAAACTAAAACTCAAAAAACAAATAATCCAGCCAAGAAATGGGCAGAAGTCACGAACAGACACTTCTCTGAAGAAGACATCCAAATGGCCAACAGACACATGCAAAAGAGGTCAACATCACTCAGCATCAGGGAAATACAAATCAAAACCACAAGGAGACACCACCTCACACCAGTCAGAATGGCTAAAATTAACAGGTCAGGAAATGACAGATGTTGGCATGGATGTGGGAGAAAGGTGAACCCTCCTACACTGTTGGTGGGAATGCAAGCGGGTGCAGCCACTCTGGAAAACAGTATGGAGGTTCCTCAAGAAGTTAAAAATAGAACTACCTTATGACCCAGCAATTGCACTTCTGGGTATTTACCCAAAGGATACAAACATTGTGAACCAAAGGGGCACCTGCACCCCAGTGTTTATATCAGCAATGTCCACAATAGCCAAACTATGGAAAGAGCCCAGATGTCCATCAACAGATGAATGGATAAAGAAGATGTGGTACACACACACACACACACACACACACACACACACACACTGGAATATAACTCAGCCATCAAAAAGGATGAAATCTTACCATTTACATCAACATGGATGGAACTGGTGGGTATTATGCTGAGCAAAATAAATCAACCAGAGAAAGGCAATTATCATATGGTTTCGCTCATAGGTGGAATTTAAGAAACAAAACAGAGGATCACAGGGGAAGGGAGGGAAAAATAAAATAAGATGAAATCAGAGAGTGAGACAAACCATAAGAGACTCTTAGCTCTAGGAAACAAACCAAGGATTGCTGGAGGGGAGGTGGGTTAACTGGGTGATGGGCATTAAGGAGGGCACGTGATGTAATAAGCACTGGGTGTTATATGCAACTGCTGAATTACTGAACTCTACATCTAAAACTAATGATACACTATATGTTAACTAAGTGAATTTAAATAAAATAAATTAAAAAAGAAAAAATGTGGTCTGAGAACCACCCGTATCAGCATCACCCTGCAAGCTTGCTAAAAAGGTGTATTCTAGCCCTAGTCAGAACCTACTGAATCAGAACCTCTGCACATAAAGTACAGCTTAGTGGTAAAATTTCAGGCATTGACATATAGCAGTAGTAAGAGCAGCACTAAAAACCACTAACACTGTGTTCTTCATACGTACCAGGACTTATGCTAAGCATTTTACATACATTATCTCACCTAATCCACACAACGATTCTATGAGGTAGGTGCTTGCCAAAGTCACAGAACTATTCAGGGGCAGGGACAGCATTTAAGCCACGCAGCCTGACTCCAGAACCAAACTCTCAATGACTGTACTGTACTTGTGAGTAGAACAGAAGCTTCTGGAGAGAGGGCTTACCCATGGATCCATCCATGAGTCCTCTGGATCTCACCATGTATTTTTCCATTAAGCTAAGATCTGCCCGCAGCACAGTCATTACCCAAGCAGAAAGCATCACACACAAAAATCCTATTTTAGCTCATCATGTGCATTCAAAGTGCAACCTAACAAAGTTGCCCAAATACAGCTCAGAATAAAAAAGCATTCCTCATTATCAAGGGCCTGGGGACCTCCATTACTCAGAGAGTCAGAGCTACCCTTTCGAAGTCAAAAGACCAGAGGCCAGGCAGAGTCTCTTACCTTCAAGAACTGGTCAAATGTTCTAAGTGAGTTGTCCCAATCTGAAATAGTGAGTTCCCTGACACTGCAGATGAACATGGAAGAGCTAAATCATCACTTTCCAGATATTCTAGAGATTTCTGCCCCAGGTGGAGAATTAAAGTTGATCAACTCCCAAGATAGCTTCCAAATCTAACTTTGGGATGCTATGATCTTGCAACTAGCAAAAAGAAAATCAATTTAAAGTACTGTTTGAAATAGATGTATTTGTGTTCTTTAAAAAGAAGGAGAGAAGAAAATGGAAAAAGAGAAAAGGAAAACCACTGGCTGATATCAGGAATCATTAAAGTCTCATAAACACTAGGGAAGTACTGACCAGATGCAGGCATTGCTGAGCAGGCACATTATTAATCATGAGTCAAAAGGAAAACAAAAAAATGCACTGAGTCGGGCAATATCCATTGTGGAAATGTTTAGTGCAGCCTGGTTCCTGCTCAAGTCCTGAGGTGGGAATTTACAGTTCAATGCCCAATGGGAACATTTACCTTAGCAAAAGCTGAACACAATGCACATATCTTGTTCCCTACAATTATTAATCTTGATGGTGGCAGGAAAGATTTTAAAATAAATAAATATGCAACACTGCCTGTTTTTGAATCTTCTGATTTAATTTAACCAAAGGGATAGGAGCCCTCTTCATCTAAACTAGTAGATCAGTGATGAGCAGTTGTTACGGAAGAGTCATTTCTGAAACAGTCACCTGGAAGAGAAAGCCCTAGAATGAGTCCCGTTAGTGTTTTCTGTTGCTATGAACTTCGTTTGGATACTTTGTTTGGAATCTTGGATGAAAAACCACATTATAGGCCATGGTCCCTGGGCTGCTGCTACGCTGGACATTTCAATAGTATCAAAAGTTGCTTTGTAAACAAAATGTTGTGAGTACACAAATCTGCCCTCAGCGCTGTGCGCTTTTATGTGGCTTTCATGTGGCTCAAATAGCTTCCTGTCTGTGGGTGGCAATCATGGGGGCTTGGCCATTTTTCTCCTTGTTAGTATTTTTGTTCACTTAGTTCTTTAGCTAGTGGTTATTGCTGCTGCCATGTTTTTGCCTTCTGGAATTTTCTCATTTGTCAATTGGTTTCCAAAATAACTATTTGTGGTAAGAAACATTTAGAGTTACTTTGCATAAATAGAGTTATTTGGGAGGTATATTTTCTGAGACTTTTGCATTTCTTTTGGATTCCTTATTCAGAGAATACCATCTTCTCTGGATATAAAATTCTTGGATCACAGCTGTGATCTCTTGGATACTCTGCAGGTCTTATCTGTGTCCTTGTGATGTTAGTTATTTAATGTGAAAAAACTGAAACTAACTTGATTTATGTCCTTTTAAAATTACCTCTTTTCTTTTTGTTTTCTCTAATTTTCTGTTTGGAAGCTTGTCCCTGAAATTTGAAATCCTTACTGGGATCTGTCTTGGCATGGATTCTATTTAAGGTTTGCTGGGAAAACCTGGGAAATGCTCACTTTCTATCCAAGTGGGATTTTTTTAGTTTTGGAAAGTTTTCCTTAATTGTCCCTTTGATCATTGCAGATAATGTTTGCTCTGTGTCTTTCTTTCAACATTTCTATCATTTGTAGGTTACACTCCCATGTGAAAGAAACCCTCACTGTACTAGGAAAAAAAGAAACATTTTTTCCAATGGGGAAATCATAGCAGAGAAAATTCTGTATCAACAGACCTTGTTAAAATAGTTCGTACCTTCCTTTAGCCTCCCTACACAGTTTACTTTTCCCCAATTGCCTCTCTTTGTTCAAGCCAGTACAAACACATTTAGGTTTTGCCATTTCGCTGGGTCTTCATTTCCTTAAGAGGACTCCCTTGTCACATAAAACTTGTATTAAGTACATTTGCATACTTTTCTCCTGTTAATCTGTCTTATGTCGATTTAATTCTCAGGTCCAGCCAAAAATCCCTGAGACAGTAGATGTACTGCCCCTACAAGCTAAAGGTTCCAAACTTGAATGCCCAAAGGTCAGGCAGGGAGTTGAAAAGAAGGAAGGAGAGGGACATATGTCCTGACCAAAGGGGCCACTGCTGAGCTCTAGTCAGAAATCTGGATATTTCAGCAATAAATCCAGATGCTTATACATTAACTCGTTTGGAATTTTTAAAAACATGGTACAAGCCATGCAACATACATATGTGGACTAGATTCAGCCTAGGGGCTGCTTGCTAACATCTCTGTGCTGACGAAACCTGCAAAACTAGATTTTTCTTAAGCAGACCCATAGAGGCTCTCCCCTCACACCTCAGGGACAAACACACTGACTTAGTAGGAATTCTGAGAAGTGGCTCTGTGCATCAAATGTAGAACGTGGGGGTTGGACAGTAACCTTTATGGTCCCTCCCACCCTGAGATCTAAGTTTTCTTGACCCTGTCACTCCATTTGAGAATCTCCCACCTACATCCCTGACCACTTACTAAAGTCCTCCTCATCTTCAACCCCCGGCTTAGCTTTGGGGCCGATGTTATTAGTCCTGTATTGTATCTTTTCTTCTACAAACCATTTCTCTGCCATTTTTCTTTTAACTCTCTTATTATTTTTCACTCTGGGTGTTGTATTAACAAGTACTCAATATAAAAGTTACTAATGCAATATTTTATATTTTTTATATCAAGCCTTCAAAATTGCCTCCTTGAGGATTTTCTGTTTTTCCTGGCCAGGTCTAGAATTGACTTTTCGATCAATATTTATTAAAGCGAGAAGTATTCTTCTGCTATTTTAGAGAGTAAGAACAACTTTCCAGTTACCCATGTTCCATATATCAAGGATGGAGTATGTTTCCACTTCCCCTTTCCCATCAGATGGGCATCTGAACCCCAACTGCTGATGCGCAGCCACGAAGCCTGGGACCATTAGCACTTTCTGTGGTTACCAACTGTCTCTGGCGCCACCTGCTGGCCACTCAGTGCATCCATCAGACATAGTGAATACAAAGATGAGGTCCCTGAGGTGAACCAGAATCTATTTGCCTCGAGGATCAGAAACATCCCTTTAGTTGCTGGAGTGGTGGGGGGTGGGAGGGATGGGGTGGCTGGGTGATAGACATTGGGGAGGGTATGTGCTATGGTGAGTGCTGTGAAGTGTGCAAGACTGTTGAATCACAGGTCTGTACCTTTGAAGCAAATAATACATTATATGTTAAAAAAAAAAAAAAAGAAGAAGATAGCAGGAGGGGAACAATGAAGGGGGGAAATTGGAGGAGGAGATGAACCATGAGAGACAATGGACTCTGAAAAACAAACTGAAAGTTCTAGAGAGGAGGGGGTGGGAGGATGGGTTAGCCTGGCGAGGGGTATTAAGGAGGGCATGTTCTGCATGGAGCTATGGGTGCTATATGCAAACAATGAATCATGGAACACTACATCAAAAACTAATGATGTAATGTATGGTGATTAACGTAACAATAAAAATTTTTTTAAAAAACTAATGATGTAATATATGGTGATTAACATAACATAATAAAAAAAAAAAGAAAAAGAAACATCCCTTTAAGGCTAACGTTCAAAGGCTCAGCTGGACACAACAGGAAGTTCTTCCCAAGAAAATCTCTCGGGTTATTCTTCCTCTGCTTTCTAGGGTCAAAACTTGTGTTTTGTTGTGGTTGTTTTTGTTTTAATAAATGCAGCCACTGTTGTGGATGGTAGAAAGACCACAACCATGACACAGCCTTCCCCATCTAGTGAGAGTTTCCTATGCGATGTGCCGGGCTTGACCTCCGGAAATGGAAGGTGCTGTTACCGGAAGGGCAGAGGCCTGAGTCCACTTCCTCACAGACTGCTCCTCAGCCATGTGGCCTTGAGAAAGGCACTTCTTCCTGCCTTACTTTTAGGGAGTGCTAGCTCTCAGACACTGAACTCCTCTCCGCTCCAAAATAATCCTGTAAAGCTGTGAATACAGGCACGCCTCCTTCTCTGGCACTTCACAGATATCCCATTGTTTACAAGTGAAGGTGTGTCGCAAACCCTGCCTGGAGCAAGTCTATTGGCACCATTTCTCCCACAGCGTTTGCTCACTTCCTGTCTCTGCACCACATTGGGGGTAATTCTCACAATATTTTAAACTTTTTTATTATAATTATATTCGTGATGGTGCTTTGCGATCCATGATGACACCCCACTGAAAAATATTTTTTAATTTTAATTTTTTTATTAAAATGTATCTCTCTCTATATATATATATGTTTTTAGACATATGCTATGGCACACTTAATTGACTACAGTATAGGGTAAACATATGCCCTAGGAAATCAAAAAATGCATTTGACTTGCTTTGTTAGGGCATTCACTCTTTTGCAGTGGTCTGGAACTGCACCTTTGTATCTCCAAGGGGCACCTATATGAGGGTCAGACCTTCCAGGCACCATCCAAACTCATGCTGTCCAGTATGAAGCTACCAGCCATGTATGACTACTGAGAACTTGAAACGTAGCTAATCCAATCTGAGATGTGCTGTAAATATAGACCGTATACTGAATTTCGGAAGACAGTATGAAAAAATATGAAAACATCACATTCATATTTTTATATTGACTACAAGTTGTTATGATAATATTTTGATTATACTGGATTAAATAAAATGTTATTAAAATTCATTCCACCAGTTTCTTCTTAATTTTTATTGTGACACTAAATAATTTTAAATTGCACACATGATTCATGTCTTATTTCCACCGAATAGCACAGCTCTAAACAGTTGAATGTTTACACACTGTTATCTTTATATATCAGCAGCAGGAAGAGTAATTCAGTATCCGGGATCTTTTTAATTTATGTATTTTCTCCTTTTTTGTATGAATCTCTATGCTAAATAAAAATACCTGGGTCTTCTGCTCACAGGATAGTCACTTTTGTCTGTTGGCACCTATGAATCTTGAAGATGGCCTCCTGGGAGCTAGAGCCAGCCTGCTGCCTGAGAAATCTCGTGAAATCTTCTCTAGAAGGCATCTTAAAGAGGTGCTCTGGTTCAGAGATATAAATAGAGGGGGTCAGCAGCAACTCAAGAAGAACTATAAATAACCAATACACTTATGAAAATGTTCTCTCATGCTGATAATCAAAGAAATAGAAATTAAAACATGAGATGTCAGGGCACCTGGGTGGCTCAGTTGGTTAAGCGTCTGCCTTCGGCTCAGGTCATGATCCCAGTGTCCTGGGATTGAGTCCCACATCGGGCTCCTGACTCAGCGGGGAGTCTGCTTCTCCCTCTCCCTGCTGCTCCCCCTGCTTGTGTTCCCTCTCTCTCTCTCTGCCAAATAAATAAATAAAATCTTTTAAAAAATTAAAAAATAAAATAAAACATGAGATTTCATTTTTACTCTATCAGGACACAGACTTTTTTAAAATCACAGTCAGAGTGAGCAAGGGTATATGGACATCAGTATATTTATTCTCTGCTTGGGAGAGTTGAAGTCTACACAGCCCTTCTAGTGGGTAAGTTAGCAATATGGAAAAACAGCCTTAGAACCACACATGCCCTCTGGGCCAGCAAGTCCACCTCTAGGGATTTCATCTAAGGCAATCATCATTGCTGTGATCACTAATTTTTCTGCAGGGACATTCATTATTTTGAGAATTACAACAAAAATAGCACCAAACCAAGGAATTTTTTAAATTAAGTCATAGTGAAAAAATAAAATGTTGCCATTAAAAATTGCGCAACAGAATATTTAATGATGAACACCTCCTCCCCCTCTTCCATTCACACTCTTCAGTTCAGTGTGTGTGATCTTTTTACGGTGAAGCAGACCATATCACCCTCCTGTTTAAAACCTTCACTGTTGTGGCACCTGGGTGGCTCAGTCAGTTAAGCAACCGACTCTTGATTTTGGCTTAGGTCATGATCTTGGGGTCGTGAGATGGAGTCCGGGGAGGGATGCTATGCTCAGCAGGAAGTCTGCTTGAGATTTTCTCTCCCTCTCCCTCTGCCCTTCTCCCAGCTCTAAATAAATAAATAAATAAATAAATAAATAAATAAATAAATAAATAAATAAATAAATAACTGAAAAATAAATAAATAAATAAACCCTTCACTGGGTCATAGGATGAAGTCCTTAATCCATATCTGGCCCTGGGATCTGGGCCTGCCTCTCTCTCTAGCTTCATCTGCTGCCAGGCTCCTCCCCCTTGCTCACCTCCCACTGGCCACAGGGACTCTCTTCCAGCCCCACAGGCCTGGAAAGCTCTTGCTGGCTCTGAGTCTTCGTTCATATCACTCTGATAGGATACTGCCCACACCCCACTCTTTTTCTGGGAAAGGCTCCTCAATCTAGAGGGCTCATGTTAAGTGCCACTTCCCCAGAAATCCATTCCTTAAGCTTTCAGTCTAAATTAGGTCTCCTTGTTTCCCAGCATCTTCTCTTTTCCTCCCTGTGATTTATCAGTCTCTGACTCTGCATTGATTACTATGATTATTTGTGGAATGCCCATCTCCCCACCTCCCTGCAGGACTTTGCTCATACCTGGCCTGCAGGAGATGTCCCATAAATGCATGCTGAAAAAATGAATGATATTGTGATTCATAAGAGGCAGGTTAGACTAAAAGAAGTCAGACACAGAAAGACAAATACTGTATGATCTCATTTATATGGGGAATCTAAAAAAAGAAAGAAAGGAAAAGCCGAACTCACAGTTACAGAAAACAGATTGACAGGGTGCAAAATGGGTGAAGCTATTCAAAATAAATAAGTCCTAGGATGTAAGGTACAGCATGGTGACTACAGCTAAAAACCTTGCATTGTATATTTGAAAGTTGCTAAGAGAAGTAGATCTTAAAAGATCTCATCACAGGGAAAAAAATGTCTAACTATGTGAGGTGACAGATGTTCACTAGATGTCTTGTGATGGTGACCATTTCACAATAAATACAAATATCAAATCATTGTGTACTACACCTGAAACTATATCAGGTTGTGTTATATCTCAATCTTTAAAAGGCAGGTCATAGAATGGTATGTGTAATAGGATTTCAATATCAATGTGTATATGCCTATAATTCTAACATCTGGGCATAGAAAATAAAAAAGACCACAGGACAATCCAAGCTATTAATAGCAATGTCTCTGTGTCATCATGTTACTTTACTTCTTTCATTCTGATTTGCTACAGGGAACATATCTAACTTTCAAAATCAAGAGAAGATTTATTTCAAAAATACTAATAACAAGAGCCCTGGGTTTGAGTCTCCAGTCTTAACAAAAGTTTGATCTCAGGAAACCTCAGTCAGGTCTTCACAGCCTCTTCACTAGAAATGGGGGTGAGGACACCTGCCCTGACTATCTATAGAAGAAGTAATGAGATAATGTACTTGTGAAGTTTTGCACCTATTGCAGTAATTCCTCTGTGTGCTTTGGGGTGTGAGATGGATGCACTGTGTAGGGTGACGGGCATCTGCCCAGCGGCTGTGTAATTTGCAAATATCACAAGGAGATGACAGTTGGGTAATTGGAGGCTGTGCCTTTTGACTGGCACATAGACAGTTGTCACCACCCATTGAGGTGAGGCCTGGGCTTTGGGAATGCAGGAGGAGAGCCACTATGGGGAGAGAAGTGGGAGGAACGTCCCAGAACAGGGATATCGCCTCTCCTTTCCCCAAGACCAAATGCAAAGGAAACAGGTGGCCTCCCAGCACCAGCTTCCAGCAGGGGTGAGAAAGATACAAATGCAAACATGAAGTTATTGGGAGAGATGGCATTTTTTTGTACTGAATAACTCAATGTGGTGGACTCTTTCTGTGGTCTCTTGGTAAAAATCCAGTGCTTATGGGCGTCCTTAGTCTTTTGCTTGTTGAATACAACTTCAAAGAAGAGCTGCTCTGGCTCTGATGGAGGACAGCAGCTTATTCAATTTATTCCATAAATATTTATCGAACATTTGCAATTGATGAGGCTCTATGCTAGGAGCAGAGGATAAAGTGGATGAACAAGGCACTGTCCCTGCTTTCAAATAGCACACCATCTAATCATTATGATCTCCTGGTCGTAAGCTCCCTTGACCTCCCCTCATACTGCCCACTTCCTGCCTCCTTGTTCTGTGTCCCCAGGACCCCATTTTAGCATTTATCCTACTGGACTGTCCTCATGCACCTTGGAGCCCATCTCAGCCTGTAATCTCCTTGAGGACACAGACACTGTTCAGAACCTGCAGCTACAGCAAAAGTCTGTTATATACGGTGCTCACTGAATCAGCAAGTGAACAAATGACTTAATTGCCTGAATAATTTCATAAGCAAATGCCAATAAAACAGGAAAGATTATCTAGAAAGTAAATGTTCAGTGAGGCTTCATGCTTTGCAAACTGAATAGCAATGTCCGCCACCTTTGCACATGTGTCCTTTCTACAGGAAATAGACTGGAGGTGAAAGGGGACAGGGACAGGAAATAGGGAACTGTTTCTTCAAAGCTCTCTCTGATACAGATGTATCTCTGATCCAGGTGCTTCAGTGCCCCTGGAGAAGCCCACAGCTCACAGGCTTCCAACAGACTAAGAGTTCTTCCTAAGAGGAGTCATTGCATTTACTGAAGGCTACCAAAGACGTAGGTCATCCCTACCCCCCCATTATCTTATCACAAGGTATAAAACTGAACAAAACTGTATAATAGCTTGTGTACCCACATGGTGAGGGCCATATTCTGAGAAACACAGGAAGGAGCTGGAGACGATTAGCTCAGAAGAAAGAAAGTTCAGGGAAGATATAATAGCCGATTGCAAACATCAGAATGACCAAGATTAGAAAATAAATGATACTTTTTCCTTAATGCCTTCCAAGGTCAAAGCTAGGCCCCCCACAGGTGGGTATTAGAGAGGGGGGGTGGTTCCTGGCTCAATGGAAGAGGCACAAGTCAGGAAATCACTATAAAGGATGCAAGTTTGCAACTCAAGGTCAAAGGTAGTAACACAAAACAGAACTGCCTTTGAAATGCTGCTTTCCAAGTTTACAAATACAATGCTGGATATGCATGCCAAGGAGGCTTCACTGAATCATTTAGTTCCCTTGGACTAGGAAAGAATGCCAAAGCTAACATCCTATGAGTGCTCTTCTCAAATTGATGGACTCGTGGCCCTTTGAATAGGCCTTGGCTTTTCGGCAACTCGGCCTGTTCATAACAGCTCTACTTACTTTGAGTGCACTTTTGACCTATTCAAGTCCATGAGGCCCAGCTAACATCTCTATAATGAAATGTCCACAGATCGCTGTGGGCCACAATTATCCCTCTATTCTTCAAAACTTATCGCCGGTGTCTCTCTATTTTGACCTCTTTGGACTTGTCATTTCAGCTGTTCAAGTATTTATGTTTTGCCCTCCAGTTAGATTCTAGTCTCCTTAAAGGAAGACACTATATGCTTTTAATCCACAGGGACTAGCACAGTTTCTTGCATTTAACAGGCCCTCAGTAAATGTCCACAGATCCGGTACTGCTGGATTCAAGCCAGAGAATGGAGGGAACCCATTCTGTCAAGGTCTTGGAAAACATCTGTGTTTTTTCAGCACAGCATTTGCCATCCATCATAGAGGAGATTGAAACAGAAAGAAGTCAAGCAAAGTACAAGGTCATTTGCAGGAGGCCCAGCAACTCCATTCTCCAAGGTTGGAATGTTCTCTCCCTCTCTCCAAACAGCAGACCAGATGGTCTCCTAAATCTTGGCTTTCATGGTTTAACTCTAATTACAATGTTAGTTAGCAATGAGCTTGGTGATTCAAAATCACTAGTAGATTCTTTCCAGGCAGTCGAGCTTTTTTTTCTGCTCTCACTACCAACAGGGCAGCCTTGTCATCAGCCTTGCTTTTGCCTCCTGTATTATAATTGCCTCACTGTTTAGAAAATGAAATGAGCTCAAGACTACCAAATGTAGGCGAAAACAACGAGTGCTCCAGGAGACAGGAGGTAGCGGCAGTCAGATGGATAAGTAGCCTCTGATGATATTGCAGTCAAATTGGGAGACACAAATCAGGGAATGCTCCCCGGTTGTGCAAATGCCACGTACCAGGCGTGGGACTCTGAGGTGCACATGTGTTTGCCTAGTCGCTTTGTGAATGTGGGTGGGAAGAAACCCTTACAAGTGAGTCCCCGGAATTGTTAAGGATGGAAAGAACTTTTCAAGGTCGTCTCATCTAGGCCTTTCCAAATACACAACTGCCCCATCAAAAGGTCTCACCCAAGTTCTGTTTCAAAGTTCCCATAAAGGACACTCATGACCTGGAGAGGCAGTCCATTTTGGAAGTTGTTGTCAGAGTTTGTTTTTTCCAATACGCTCAGCTCCTTACTTCACTCCTACTTATTGGTTCCTACTTACTGGTTATATTCTCTGGTTATATATATATATATATATATATATATATATATATATATATATACACATTTATGTATATACATTTCTTCAATACACGTATACATATATAACATATATAACTTATAACTGGTTGTACATAATTTATTGGTTATCATCTCTGGAGTTGGAGTTAAGCAAAAACAAAAGGGCTTCTTCATCCATTGGATAAACCTTTTCAAATAATTGAAGAAGCTCTCAAGTCCCCCCCAAATCTTTATTTATTTAAATATCCCCCAAGTGCTTAACTATTCACTACTTGATTTAATCTCAAATTTCTGCCCTGAGCCTGCCCACATCTTTCCCTCAGGGAATCTGTTCCCCCACAGAGCCCTGCTGAGTTGGCTTGATCAGGTTCCATACCACATGACCCCACGCCCTGGTCTTGTTTGATTGGTCCAGGGGTGGACACCTGGCAAAAGCACAACCACCCATTGGCATCCTGCATCATCAGTCTGGCAAGAAAGGATGAGCTGGGCCAATCTGGTTACCCTCCTAAAAACTGGGACCCTGGTAGCTGAGAGTTTATTGTCATTCAACTGTGGGCTGCCAAGCAATCAGGGAAGGAGTGACCACTTGAGGCCAGGAGCAGGATGACTAAGCAAAGGAAGGAAGAATTTTAGGAAAGACAGGATATTGGGACAGATACAGAGAGAGAAGCAGAGGCCCCAGCAAGTAAGACTGAGATGAGAGAAAGACCATTCCTGCCTATCCCAAGACTTGAGTTGTAGCTTTTCTGGGATCTCAGGTCTCTTCAGCCTTTCAATAAAGGATGAGGAAAATTGAGAGAATCTCTATTCCTCACAACCCTAAGATGTGGGGCTAGAAACTCTTTTCTCGTGGCTCTCCTCTTGAGGGGCTGTCATACATTTCCAGACTACTCCAAGTGGAGGCTTTTTCAGTTGGGTTTGCCATATGTGTATGTGTGTATATGTGCACATATGTATATGATAGATACCATATGCATTATAAAGTCTGTCTACATGAAACAACTTAGAAATGATAGCATGTGACAACAATGCAAACATTGATTGTATGCTCACTGCCTACAAGATACAGTACTAGATACAAAGCTGTAGTGGCAACACTCAAGGAGGGTAGAAAGTCCAGTAGTAAAGCAAACAGGTCACATAAAACACAGCAGATTGTCATTTGCTACAGTTAAAGATACTTGGGGGGGGAGGGGCTTTTATTTTTTCTTTCATTCTTTTCTGTACTATCAGACTTTTCCAACAAAATACATGCATGGTTTTTGATCTCAAGAAAAATTATTTGAGCAGGGCATGAGGGTGGCTGAGTCAGTTAAGCAGCTGCCTTCGGCTCAGGTCATGATCCCAGGGTCCTGGGATCGAGCCCCGCATCAGGATCCCTGCTCAGCGGGGAGTCTGCTTCTCCCTCCCCCTCTGCCTGCCGCTCTGCCTCTATCTCTCTGTCAAATCAATAAATAAAATATTTTTAAAAAGTTATCTGAGCAAGAAAATTATAGGCCTTTTTTTGCCTTCTTCCATTTATTTTTGAATATGAAAAAAAATCTGGATTTTTTAATCAATAAGAAAATAAGATAAAGGAGAAATTTAAGATAAATAATTTCATGAGAAATTTAAGATAAAATAAGGACATCAACACATCTGGAGGGGCACCTGGTTGGCTCAGTTGTTAAGCATCTGCCTTCAGCTCAGGTCATGATCCCAGAGTCCTGGGATTGAGCCCTGCATTGGGCTCCCTGCTCAACAGGAGGCCTGCTTCTCCTTCTCCCACTCCCCCTGCTTGTGTTCCCTCTCTCGTTCTCTCTCTCTGTCAAATAACTAAATAAAATCTTAAAACACACACACACACACATCTGGAAATACAGGGGAGAGAAAATCCCTGACTAGGGAGATCCAGGAAGATGTGGTGATGATGCCATTTCAGTAGCGCAGTGATGGATGGAAAAATAAAATAGGCGGCTATGTGAGGAGAAGATCCTCCAGGGAGATGCAAAAGAAATAGCTAAGGCAGAAAGGCATGATACAAGGTAGCATGTTCAGGGTGAGCAATCCAGCATGGCCAAACAATGACTGTAGGGCAGGGAACACCACCGAGGTTGTTTGGCCCCATTTGTGAAAGGTCTTGAATGTCCAGCAAAGGAGAGATAAGGCCAGAGTTTTGCTCAAGAGGGCAGGAAAGAGAATGGAAATAAAGAGAAAGAGCTTAGAGGCAGGGTCAGGAGTTGAGAAGTCATTGCAATACCACTTTGCAAAAAGTGACCCTTTGTTCATGCTAAGCTGTCAACATGAAGTTCTATTGAATGATGAGGATGTTTGGAATCACCTTGAAATGTGTTTCAAGGCACCTGTGACTACATATCTTTTTTATCCATTTCATTTATTTTAAGCTAACTGTGGCATCCAGATTGCTTGGTGGTAAAATTGAATTCAAGTACTTCTGTCTTTTCCTTGGAGGATGCAGGGAAGCATAAGGAGGGCTTGTGAGAGAAGCCAATAACCAAATAAATCTGTGAAGATGAAGGTGAAAGTAAGGTCAAAATGCAGAGAGCGTCAAAAACTTTATAGTTTGACCAGGAAGACAGTGATGGAGGCCATGTGTTGGAATTTCAAGGAGGTTCTCCAGCTTAAGCTTGTTCCATGTGGTTGGATTGGGAATACTACACTCTTCCCTGAACCAGGAGTTTTACAATATTGCTACATGGCTTTGATAAACTAAAAAATATACTTCTTAGGGTGCCTGGGTGGCTCAGCCATTAAGCATCAGCTCAGGTCATGATCCCAGGGTCCTGGGATTGAGCCCAGCATCAGGCTCCCTGCTCAGCAGGAAGTCTGCTTCTCCCTCTCCCACTCACCCTGCTTGTGTTCCCTCTCTCACTATATCTCTCTCTGTCAAATAAATAAATAAAATCTTTTTTAAAAAATATAAATAAATACATAAATAGATAAATAAATACATAATTATTTAATATACTTCTCCAATGTGGCAATGCCCCCATGAACTTACAGAAAATTCAGGACTCAAAGTTCAGCCTCATCCAGCCTAGAACCCAGACCTAGTACCAACAGATCACAGTCTACTCTAATTCTTGGCAACTTTCTATTCCCTTGGATGGCAGTTTGAGGTCTTCAGTGAGGCTGTAACACCCTATCAGACAGTCTTTACCTCCAGATTCAAAGACTACTTACAGAAAGGTGAGCCACAGTCACTGAAAGGGATCAACCTTATTTCACAGAATAATCTTGCTGTTTTATCATCAATAAACTGTTTCTTTGCCATAAAAAATGCTTGAGAACCTTACTGCCCACACAAGAGATCATGAAGCAGAGCTAAGAGAGGCCAGAAAATGGGAGGTATGCATTGGGATGGGAAGAGAAGGCACTTCAGAGGTAGGAATTATAATATCTGATGACTAAGTATAGAGATTGAGAAAGAGAAAAAACAAAGATGGTGCCTTTCCTCAGTCAACAATGATGCACGTGTGCCCACTATGTCCTCCACATCGTCCTGGGTATGGAGGTTACAAATGTGGGAGAGACCCCATGTTGCTTGCTCTCTGGTAACCATGACAAGTGAATAGAAAATCATAACAAAGTGGGAGGAACAAGATGATGCTGTGGAGCTAGCTAGCGGAGAATTCTAACATAGCCAAGAGGCATCAGAAAAGATTTCCAAGTGGAATCCATAACAAGGGTGAGATCTAAGAGGTACTGTATAAAAGTAAGCCACATGAATGAGAGATCACAAGAGGAAGTGATTCAAGGCACATACCCTGAGTCAGATGTTACAGATTCAAATCCTGGCTCTGATATTGGCCAGTGGTGTGACAAGTTACTACTTCACTTTGTGTCTCGTTGTCCTTATATATTAAGTGGGCAAAATAATTCCTTCCTTGTAGAGCTGTGGTAAGGACCAAATTAAACAAACTAACAAAGTTCTTAGCACAGTGATGGCATTTGGTAAGTGGTAAGTGCTAAGTGGTAACCCTATTTCTGAAAAGTAACAGCATGTGCAAAGGCTATAAGGTAGGAAAGAACATGATATGTTCAAGGGAAGTAGTTCAGTGCTGCTGGAGCGAACAACATGTGTCAGAGGAACTGGAAATGCTGAGCGGGGAGCGGGGAAGCAAAAGTGAGACAGGGAAGGCTCTTCTAATATTATCTAGATGGCCAATAGGATGCACAGTAATGTTACCCCACAAGACACAGACTTGGAGAGAAATCCAGAGCATTCTTCAGGGCACTGTAGTCTCGGGAATTACTTGACAACCATTTTATAACTGAGCATGCATTTCCCTGAGGGGAAAACAATGGAGATGAGACTGAACTAAGAACTATAAATGCCAGGTCAGTGGGTGGGAAGCAGCTAGGGAGTCAGGAGTGGTAGGAAACGAGGTAGCCAAGCCCTTGGACCAAAGCTCTCAGAGAAGGAATTGGTCCCATTTGAATAATAATGTGGCAGAAGGAAAAGTTACCTTATCAAGATTGTTTCTGCAACTTACCCACATGTGACAAAACCACTCCCTTTCTCCACGTCTCAGTAAATAGGGGAGTGGCCTTGCTTGGTCCTTTTCAACCTAGGAACCACAGACACCTAGGGATCCATGAAGATGCTAAGAGATGTTCACACTCTATTGTCAGCACACTTTTTTAAGACCCCAAGGCAATGCTACTTATTTCAAAGCTCCAGAAGGCATGGTACATCTTTCATTGATTCATAATCACTGGGAGACACCATTATTTGTTTGTTCTTCTAAAAAATTGAAAAATATATAATAAAGGGGGGACTGGTAGTGAAGAAGTTTGACAACACTGGACCAAATGGTTTCAAAAGGCCATTCCAGCTCTAACATTCCAGAATCCTACTTTCACCTATAGTCAGATATCTGGCCTCTAAAGGTCTATGTCCTTGAGGTTAAAAACATGGGATTCAGAGTTAGACAGACCTGGGTTCAAATCCCAGCTCTGGGACTTGCTAAATGAATGCCCAAATTACTTAACCTCTATAAATCACAATTTTGTAATAACTAAATTGAGATTAAAATAACATTTTCCTGACAAAGTTGTTGGAAGGAATGAAATAATACAAACTTTAGTCATTGGCGTACTCCTTCCTGATCTTTGCTATATTTGCATAAAACCTGAAATACCAGTCAGGTAATATTTTTCTTTAAATCAATCTATGTTTTCACTTAAATGAATATACTATAACAGGAAACTTTAAATTGCTACCATAAACAGAAAACCAGTATCATTATAAATTGATAGTAACCATAAGAATAATGTCAATAAAAATCATACTGAAAATTTTGTCTCAGTAAATAACAAAGTTCTATTAAATTCTAGCTGAGTACTATTTCCTGCTGAAGGCTCTGGGCCTGAGGCTGTCTTCTCTTTGTTCAAATGGAGATTAGCATGCATAAGAATAGAGTTTAAAACACAGCAACTTCAGAAAGCTCAGAAGAGAATTAAAAAGGAAACTTTCTATGTGATTCAGTGTTCAGTGCTTCAACTGGAGATCACCTACAATAATCTCTCATAACACATTTGCCACATTCAAGGTACGCTGAAATAATGCATTCAGAGCTCTTGTCACTAGGCTTGTCATAAAATAACGGCGTAAGCATTCATTTTATTGCTCTTGTTAGCAGAACCAAGCCACTTGGCCCTGACTCAGGCCCCTGCCCCCCAACCCCACCCCACCCCACACTGGACACAGACAGTCTTCGCCACATCACTGCAGAAGCCTCCATAAGGGGCATGGCCATTCATTCCTCCTGTCTTTCAAGATTAGTCAGTTTCTCCTCCAGAGTACATCTCTCATGTTCCCCTTTCTGTCCACTTCCATGAAGATTGCCCATCATATAAACCTGGTTCTTATATGAACCTACCCTGCCTCCTTACCCTTCAAGATTCAGCCGGAAACACTGCTCTGAGAAACTTTCCTGGCCTTCAACCCCATGCCAGACTGAGGCAACAGCCGTCTTTACTACGCTGGTGTACAAACTTCTGTCGTGATAAGAACCTTGCTATACTGCAGTGTCCTGTTTGTGTCTGTCTTTCCCATTAAGTCATAAATTTCTGGAAGCCAGGCACTGTGTTTAGTTCACCTTTGTGTTACTTAGCTTATAATAGATGATGAATTCAGTTTTCATATATGGATAGAAGAAAGGATGGATGGATGGATGCATGGATGGACGCATGGATGCATGGATGGACGCATGGATGCATGGAGGGATGGATGCATGGATGGATGGATGCATGGATGGATGGATGCATGGATGGATGGATGCATGGATGGATAGATGGAAGGAAAGAAGAGAAGAAGAAAGGGAGGGACAGGGAAGGGAGGGAGGGAGGGACGGGGTAGGAAGGAAGGAAGGGAATAGTGGGTCTGACAATGCTAGATCACATTGTTTCTGACTTTCTGATTTCCTAAAACAGAAGAAAAACAAGGTAATTCAGGCCGAGTTGGCTTAATTCCTTCTTGTCCGATTTCTGTACATCCCCTTCACACAACATCCACGGCATTTTCTTCGTCTTACAAACACCTAAGGACTGTAGCCTTCACAGAAACTACCTTGGCTCCCTGCCAGAAAACAAACAAGCTTAAGCATAAAGAAAAATAAATAAATAACAACAGTGACATCTCGTACTTTGAGGCCTGGGAAATGAATTCCAAATGGGAGCTGAACTCAAAACCAAATGTTTGGCTTTCAGTGACAACCAGCTATTTGGCGGAAAGCCTCAGCCCCCTCCTGAGACCACTTAGAAAATGTTGGCCCAGAGCTCTTCCTGAGAACTGCTGTCTCCCCTACACCTTTCTTAGGCAAGGAAGAAATTACTGGCAAAAGAAAACAATCAAACTTTTCTACCAGCTTCCTCAAGGCTGTTGTTTGTAGTTGATCTTTTTCTACCTTGGGAACTTTCCAAATCATTCCTCAGCCATTAGACTGTGTTTAGAAAAAAATTTACTCAAATCTGCAGATTAACACCTCTCTCTCTCCCCCCCCCCATGTGTGCACGTGTGCACATACACACACACACACACGCATGCATGCACCAGAAATCAGACTATTAATTTGGTGACTCTGTGCTTTGTGGATTGCCCAGGAATTTATGTCTGACAGCGTGTAGCTACTTAGACACACCCTGAGCCTGGGAACAAGATGAGCTTCCAGAGAGTAGATGAAATTGAGAAGAGGTACCAAGGAGGCTCTGAGGCATGCCAGGAGGGAACACTGGGGAAAATGCTCACAGTAAAAGAAAACATTTCCCATGTGCCTGACTCAACTAGACTAAGCTTCCAGAAAAATATTAATAATGCCGTTCCTGAACAAAATCATGGAGTTATTTATCTGCTCTCATCTTCTCTTTAAGAACTTCTCCTCAGATCACACATTGAAAAGCCAAGTTCATGACCTTAGTTCTCATTTCTAAGGCTACAACATTTGGCCTTAGCTCTTTTCTTTCCACTGATGTCCCCAGGGGCAAGGTATCCATGACAACACAGGCAGGTCCACCATCCTGACTACTTTGTTCCAGTCTTATCTCAGTCTGAGGGAAGCACTGAGCTCTAACTAGACACAACTAGGCCAATGCAGACCTAGAGAGTCACAGAGCTTAGATGAGGGGCAGTGTTACTGACCAGATATAAACAGATTCGGGAGCAATACAGATTTGGAAGCAATACAAAACTGTGCAAAGTACTCCACATCTCCGAGCTTGAATTCCTCATCTATAGGGATGTCACCTGTCTTAAAGGATTAAATATGATGATTAAATTAAATGATGCTACATATATAAAACACAGGGTATATTATTAAGTAGGTGCTCAACAAATACTGTTGCATGTTAAAAGAATGATGGATTCCCTTGTTCAGACTCCTAGTTAAAGAAATCCAGGCAGATCCTGGAGTCTCCGAGGGCAGGTTGCTCAGTCCCCGGATTCCATGAACAACTCCTCTTTGCTCCTATTCCCCAAACCCCAGGACACAGATCCTGGGCCCATGTTTAGAGGCACACAAGGAACGGCAGGCAGGAAGAGCAGTTAGCCCTGTGCAGGAATTAAAGGGGAGCATTATCTTTAGATAATTTAAAACCAATAAAAGTCATTCTGATTTTATTATCACCATGCACCAGTGATTCTAAACGGTACCAGTGATAAAATACTCCTCTCCACCCCCATCACCCACCTGTATCACTAAAGGATTATGCACCATATCTTGGCTGAGTCCTTGCCTGGCCTCACACTCCATCTGGATGGGTCAGAAGCCAAGCTCCTGGATTCATCCAGGGACCAGAGATACTCTTAGATCTTTGTCTGAATCTATCTATCCTTAAACCTTTTGGTTTCAAACTGTCTTGAGAAAAATACAGTGTGAGAATAAGAAAGAATGTTATTCTAGGCCAGCAAGTATGTAAACAGGCCTAGACCAGAATGATGGGCCCAATTATCAGACAGAACTCTCTTCTTCTCTTTCACTGCCCCTTGTTTGGTGTCACTCAATGAGCCTATTTCCTTGAAAATTGAAGCTTGACGCCTAGGCCTCTATTTGGTTTTTATACGTGGTTAAGGGGGGGAGGGGAGGGAGAGTCACATGACTAAGCTGGAGGAGCTATCTCGTTCAACTCTTTTAAATTAGTATACTGATGCTCAGAGAGGTAAAGGGACCAGTCCAAAGTCACACAGCAAAGAGAACGGCAGAGGGGGAAATGGGTACCTAGCTGTGCCTTTGTGAAGAGTGAGGTGGTGCCCATAAAATGGTGTGCTCCCTGCTGCCACATAGTAAGCAACTGGTAAGAATTAACTTCTATTTTCCTGTTGTTGATGTTGTTGTTGTTGTTGTTGTTTTCATTAAAACAAGACCAGAACCCACATCTCTAGGTGGTGGGGCAGGTTCTTCCTAGCACCTAGCTCAGTGACCATCCAATCTCTGTCTGAACATCTCCAAGCTCCAGAGACATCCCACCCCACCTCCAGGCCCCTCTCTGAAACAACTCTACTTTATAACGAGTCACCGTGAACCATCTATCTCCTGCCCCTCGTGCCCATTTGTTAGTCATAGATTTAATCTCAGTAGCATTGAGCCTTTTACAAACAGAGTTTGATATTAAATCAGAACATGTTGGTCTCTGGATAGAAACCATCCAATTAACCTGACTGGGTGGTAAAAAAAAAAAAAAAAAAAAAAAAAATTATCTTTTATCAGTCATTCACCTTAAGAAAGAAAAGATCAGTCTTTATCTTAATAACAAAGAGGACACCTTCATTATGGCAAGCCTGCTGAATAAATCAAAACAGTAAGTTTGCAGGAGGCAAATGTCCTCTATTAGATAAATTAAGATGAGCGCCTCAATAGATGCCCATTACCCTGACAGGAGTGGAGAGAACAGCTTGTCTCCGTCAATCTTCCCTCTAAAAAGACAGCATTGATTAGACGCTGACACATAGTTATGTCTGAAGAGCAGGAACGGACAACAAACAAAAGGGGCGCCTCAGACATCATCTTTCCACTCGGCATCACACAGAACATTTAACACAACCTTACAGCTTTGCACAGCCTTTTGTACCCTTTAAAAGAAGGCTTATCACTTTATTTGGCCCTCAAGGAAATTCTGTGATATGAATAAAGAAAGTGCTTGATTTTACAGATAAGGAAGTGAAACAACATGGCTGGCCACGGAATGGGCAGGCCACTGATGCATTCACTGGGCAAGTGAGTAAATGCCAAGCACTGGGCCAGGCTCAGCAGAGGTGATGTGGAGCAAGACACAACTCTGCTTCCACAACCCTTCAATAAAGAGAAGAAAACAGAAGTTTAAACAAACTGTGTGAGCTAAGTGCTCAGATGGGGGAAACAGAGTGGGAGAAGCAGAAACCTGGCTGAGGGTCCCTAGATAGGAGGCGGCCACGCAGAGACTCTGACCCTAGGAGGTTAAGCCTCACAGGGAGATCCAAGGACATAAGGCAGGTGACGTGATGAGAAATACCAGCAAGGATGAGCAAGCGAACCCAGCAGGATACAGGAGACCGCTAAACAAGGAGATGCGAAATAGTTTGGTGAATCCTAACACTTTCATACCTCACAGGCTCCTGGGGCTTCAGAATGTTCCGGAGTTTCACAGCGTTAGGGTGAGAAGTAATGAGATTTGACCACATTTGAAAGGTAAGGGAAAGCCAGAACAGCTGCTCCTTTTTCCTCCTGTCAGGCTCCTCCCGCCGGCCCTCTGGTTTGCCTGACCTGGCAGGCCAGACAAGGCTGAGCACACAAGTCTCAAGCCCTTCCCACCAGCCTCCCTGCTGGTACGACAGCAGGGATGCGCCAGAGGTGAGGGGGCCTTGAGGCTGGCCGGGCTGACAGGGAGAGGAAAAAGGCGTTTATTTCCTATCTTCCGCCTCAGCTGAGGGCCTGAACCTACAGAGATACACCCAGGCTGGGAAGAAAAGGATGGCGGGCCAGACAGACACTTCACAACTCTGTAACATTGTCTCTGAGGATGCTACCAATTGATTTTTCAAAGAGGACAAATGAGAAATGCCTCAAATCTAAGGCGTCTCTTGTTTGGATCAGACTGATGGTTCTTTTTGTGAACTCTGTGTTTCTGAAACAGATTTCACGTGGTGTATTTTACTCCCACTTTCATTCTCATATGAGGGGTGGGCAATCATGGTCCAAACGAATCCAGCTTTGCATCCTTTGTTTGGCTCCTTGAGTTTCTCTCTTTGTCTGATTGCTTCTCACCCTTCCCTTCTTGTCAAATTTGAGTTTTCTTCTATAACCACCTTCTCCCAGCTCTGAGTCCTACCCATTCTGATTTGTTTTCTAGATCTGTAAAACACTTTGCCTTTCCTCAGTCCACAAAATTTATTAAAGTTATTTTGTTATAAGATGGCTATTCCAGTGCCCCTTCTCCAGCAGCCATAAATTCCTGAGGCAACTCCTCTGTGCTCCGTTACTGTGAAGACTGAGGAGCTTTTACGACATCACTATAGGTGCAGACACATTGCTAAGGAGCTCAGAAACATAAGGAAATAAAAAGCTCTAGCCACAATCCTGTAAGCCAAACTCCCATTCAATCAGGCAAATGAAGTTTCTCTTGTGCCTCATAGGAACGCTAAGATTACAATTGATCTGGTTCTATTCTTTATGTCCTTAAGAGTATCTACTGGCAACCTGTGGTCTAGGGCCACTGGTGACCAACAAAAAGCCTTTATTGATTCATTTAACAAGTATGGTGCACTTGCTATCTATAAGCCCTACCCTCTGTTCCTTTGTATGAAAACACTGTTCTCATCACACATATCACCATCTGAAATTATGTTTTTGTCTTTGTTTATTGTCTCCCAACAAAATATATGTTCCGTGAAAACAAGGACCTCATTGGTTTGCCCAGAATTGTATCCCCAGTGTAGAATGCCTGATACACAGTAGATGCTCAATAAATATTTTTTGGATGGATGAATGGATAGTGTTAAGGACTAAGGTGCACTAAGAACAACTCAATACATTCAAGGCTTTTACAAATGGAATAGCTGATTTTTATGCCCTTGTGTTTATAATACAATTATGACTGGCCTTCCTCTCACACATCAATCTTTTTTTTCCCCACACCAGGCATTCTGTCATTCAGATCTCAAACAAGTACCTCTGTTTCTTGCCTCAGTGAGAGGAGTTTGGTCACATACACACTGGAGGTCAAGGCCCAAGACACCATTAGTAAGGCTGGGAAAATTTTAATTACTACGTTCAGAAGATATGTGGGGCACCTGATTGAATTCAAACATATTTGATAGCACTCACTCCACACCAAGAATCTGGGAAGCCTCATGAGAAATAAGGAGTTTCAAACAGAATATCACCACTTACTGGTTTATTGTATCGGGTACCATAAAGGATTGTGGAAAAGGGAGTTCCTCAGATTTTAAAAAAAATTTGAAACTGCTTTTCTAGATAATATCTAAGGCCCTTCCATTTCTAACCTTCTACAGCTCTCCACTTCCATTCAAGGACTCCAAACTCTCCTTTCCTATTCCTTCCACACTTATAAGATGAATAGATAAATATATTTACAGTAGAGCTCTGAATCTAACTTACACAGATCTATATATCCTTCAGAATGGGAATGTAACAATATATTGAAGAGATTTCCATTCTTCTAAATCTTCTTCGATCTTATGACAGACTTGTGAACTTTATATGATAGACTATTTATCTCCCTTCCCCCAAAGTGGCATTTAAGAAAACCGTAACATTGGGGTTTGTGCAAAGTCTCATAGTACATTATGGTTAAGCCAATGCCAGACCCAGTTCCTAATCTTGCAGTCTTTGCCCTGGTTGAGGATAGAAAATGAATGACACTCTGCCCCCTCTAACCCATGGCAGGCATTACTAATCAACCACTGCCTTCCTTCCCCCTTCCACCCTGCCTCCAACGCTTGCCTGGAAGAAACTTGATTTAGAAGCCACTACCAATCTGGGGCACCTGAGTGGCTTAGTCATTAAGCATCTGCCTTCGCCTCAGGTCATTATCCCAGGGTCCTGGGATTGAGCCCCCGCATCAGGCTCCCTGCTTCACAGGAAGCCTGCTTCACCTTCTCCCACTCCCCCTGCTTGTGTTCCCTCTCTCGCTGTGTCTCTCTCTGTCAAATAAATAAATAAAATCTTTTAAAAAAGAAGAAGAAACCACTACCAATCAATGTCAAGTGAAACCTGAGAGTTGAAACCTATTTGCCTTCAGTGTGCTAACCATGTTCCCTCTGTAAATTAGGGAGCCCCTGGTGAAAAGCAATGCAGAGTGAAAACTGCTGCTTGAAACAGGAGGATGAGTATTAGAAGAACATTGGAAGGTGAGCTATGGGACAGTAGATGGAATGAATTGTGAATCACACATTCTATAGTTGCCTGAGAGTCATAAGACCTGGGTTTCATTTTCCTCTGGTTGCTGTAGGAAGGAGGGATGAATCATTGTCACCACCATGAAATATTCAACTGTTACATGCAAATGGTTGTTAATTACATTCCCTGCTTCCATTAAAAAGGTAAATGACTATATCAACCTCTCCCTGGGTGACCAGTAAGTACATCTTCTGCCTTTAATCCCTCCATGGAAACATCTAAATGGTGCTTTTTACAATCAACCCAGCTTTAAGCCCAGCACCTTTAGAGGTGATATGCTAACTCTGAAATAACATCTTACATGAACTCAAATGATCCTCAGTTATGGGGAAACAAATGTAGGTGCATCTCTTAGAATCCTTCTTTCCTTTTAGGGTGATTCATTCTTATTCTTAATTTAGAAAAAAAATGCTAAATAATAATAAAACTGCCAGCATACCTGAAGAGGTGAGTCATCTAACACCAACAGATCATTTCCTATTAGATACACTGACAGTATCTTTCATATTTTCACCCAATAAATAGCTTTTAAAAGAGATGCTTCTTAAATAAGCACTTAGCAGAAATAAAACTCTATTTATTATTTGCTGGATAAGTGGAACAAAAATAGAAATATGCATGGATCCAAAGATTGATGACTTTCCCAGAATTCCAACCTAAATAAAGGTTGTTGAGATCATCTGTATCTGAGAACATCCGCCTTTTGGGTTCTGCAAAGAAGTTCCCCCACAAAAACTCTGTAAACTGGAAACAAACACTTTCCCTTGTACTGCCTAATCTCTAATCTGTTCCTAAACTGAGCAGATGGGGCCTCAAGGTAGGTCTACAACTGAAGATCACTGGGTCTTTCCCTATCCAATTGTACTTTGAAAGCAGATTGTATTCTCAGGCTCCTGTGGCCAGGTGCATTTGGGAATTTGCCCATCTTATTTGAAGGAGGTCACCTACTCAGCTTTCATTATGACCTCCTTCCCCCAGAATAGCCCTGAAGGCATGTGTCTGGTACATTCTGGACATCAGCGCCTTGCATTTTGACTCTTCTGGCTAATCCTCCAACTCAAGTTTCTCTAAGTTGGCCATGATAGCTACCACTTATTAAGGACTATTATATGCTTAGCCCTATCCCAAGAGATTTAGAGATGTCATCTCATAAGAGCCCAAAATATGAGGTATATGATAAGATAATCATTTTACAAATGAGGACACTGAGGCTGAGAGAGATTAAATACTGTCTTCCAAGTCTAGTAAGTTGCAAAGCCTGGATTAAAACCTTATGCCCTAAATTCTATATAACCTTGTCTTGTAGCCAAGGACATTTCATTCAGATACTCAAGGACATGATAGAGTGGATTCCATCATGGTCCTCCATCCATCCATGTGGTTGTGTTGAACCAAAAAAAAAAAAAAAAAAAAATTTTAATAGCAGAATCTAAAACATGAAGGAGATGATTTTTTTGTTGTTGTTATAACCAAAAACGGCTTAAAATGACAATGCCATAAGCATCTGTATTTTGGTGACCCAGCAGATGAAATTATTTTCCTTGGTTGGGGAATTACCTCCACCATAAGCATCTTGTTAGGAGGCAGAGCCTGAAAACGTGGGGATACTTGCATTCCCAGCCTTCCTTGAAGGTAGGTTATGGGATATGGCCAAGGTCCATCTGCTCAGACAGTCCCACCTAGGACTTTGAAACAGTAGCTACAGATGGAGAAAAGCAGAGCCTGTGAAAAATCCATCCTGAAGACAAGTGGTAGCAAAAAATACTGTGAGTGGTGTCCAGGGTCAGGGGTAGCAGCCATGGGGTCTAGTTCTGTGGCTGGGGTCTGTCTGCAGTTCTGGCCTTGGTCCTGGCTCCCCAGTTCTGCAGGCCTTCAGGCCATTGTTTCAACACATTTCTTCTCTGCTTGTGACAGTCAGTCAGTTTTCATTGCCTGCTCTCCCAAGAACAAGGAGGCAGAAGTCGAGGATCACAAAGGTCTCCATTCTCCACAATCGTTTGCCAGTCATATCACTAAAGGGGAGGGGAAGGGACAGGAGAACCTAACTTTATGATAAAATCCAGAGTCTGTAATTTCTGCACCTATGAATGAGATTATCTATCTAGGAGTAAAAGTTGACTCTGAAATAACTCATTTGTACTTGGTCACTGGAGCTAAATTTCCCAGGTCTGCAGATGCCCCCAAAAATTCAAGTTTCTTCTTAGAAGCAAGGAGCTGGACCCCAGCAAAGACCACAGGGTTTGCAAAAATACAAAATATCCTGGGGAGCAGGATAATGTGTCTCCAGATTAACAAGAAAATATTTGACCGAGACTAAACAAGAGAACTTTCCTACGTGAAGAAGGTTTTTGTGAAAGAAAACATTCTTCAATCATCAAGTGAATAAAAGCTGACATGTGCAGGGTACATAAGTCCCAGTGCTTTACTCTCTGTGACCCTGCACCTTCAAAGCTGCACGCCCTTGTAGAGTGGGTTTTAAACATGCACATGCTACGAAATGATGTTTAAATATTTTCCACCTAGAAATGTACCCCTTAAAATTCCTAGCTGCTTATGATTATATTCTCAGTAAGATACCCACACATACTTATTTCAGTGAACTATAATTCATCAAATGTTTTCTATGTGTTAAGCACTTTGCCAGGCCTAAGAATGCAGACATGCATCAGGTCAGTCCTTGCTCCAGAGAACTCTCGGGCTATTTCGGAAATGGCCTTATGAACAGATACCCGCAATGCAGTGTGAAAGAGCTAACGAAGAGAAATAAAGCATGACAAGAACACAGATGATGGGGGAGCTGCCTGGGAGATCCCAGAAAGGCAAAGCATATTTAAACAAACCTCAAAGGAAGCAAAATAGTATAAAGTTGACTCTTCACTAATAAGTAATCAACCTTGTCATTTTACATGCTTCAAATGCCTACATCCTTTTCCCCCATTTTAATAACACTCCAATTTCCTTTTGGGGATTCACCACCACACCATTGTGTATAATAGAGGCAGGGTAATTCCAGGTGCCCGTTTCCCAATACAAAAGCTAAAGTCACCAGAACCTTCCTCTCTCCACTCTCAAAACTGCCAAAAAGCAGACCCTACATCCTATGCTCAACCAGTTGGATCTTCTTCTGGGACTCTGTGTCTGGAACAACATCTGGACTTCTGAGTCCTTCCCTCCCTGCAGAGAAAGAAGAGTTGATCAAGGTCAATCAACCAGTAGACAAGCCAGCCTCTTAGTGCCACAAAGCAGTGCTGTTGTTCCTACAGCCCAGTCTTCCTGAGTCCTCTTTGGTTCCTGTCCTTTCCCAAAGCTGTTCCAACAGCCTGTCTTATAACCTGAGAATCTCCCATAGTTTCTCACTGTGGGATTCAGTTCCCATGCCTTCCATTAAATTCCCATTTCCTTAGTAACCAAAGTCTTTACAACCAGGATCCTTTGTAGCTGGATCTGTTGTGACAGGCTATAGAGCCCACCAAAGCTCTCTCTAGTTCAGGTCATGTCCTCCATGCCAAAGACTACCAATCATTTTTCCTTCCACTGCCACCTTCACAGTCATCTTTTGTCTTCCCCCTCAAGGGTTCAGCAGTTCAGCTCCTCATTTGAAAATCTACAGCCTCAAAACCCAAGAAATTATTTCACATGTGTATTTGGGACCATATCTAGCCACTGGTTAAGGATGAGCCATGCATACACCCTCCCAAGCCTCTGAAAGCTGTTAAATGTAATGTTGCAGGATTAGTCACATATAGATTACTGAGCTGGAAAATGATGTTAGACTTCAAGTATCCTTGCTTCAGTGTTGTGGGTGATTAAGCAGAAAGTGCTGCCAGGGCTTGAAAGATCAACTAAACTGAATGTATAGAATGGAGTGTCCATCTCCACAACTTGTTCTAGAAGGTGTTGAGGGCTTACTGTCCAGACAAATCGCTGCTGAAGCTTCATGTTCAGTCTCCATGCTCAAAATGAATGGGCTAACAGCAGAGAGTTATTGTTGAGAATAATAAGCAGTTACTACTACAATTTATCAAGTGTTCCAAGAAGGCAGGGACCAAATCTACTTTGTTCATTGCTGAATCCCCAAAGCCTAACATGCTCAAGTAAGTGCTCACTGTGTATTTTTGGAATCAGTGAGTGTCAGGCATAGGGCTAAGCACTTTATCTACATTATCTCATCTTATCCTCTTAACAATGTGGCAGATATTATTCTCCATCTGCAGTGGATGTGGCATGGGAGTCTCTGAAAGGGTAAGCAACTAGGAAGTAATGGAATTAGGACTTGAATCTAGACTCAACTGACCCCAAGGCTTATGTTAAGTGCTATGCTGTCTGCCACGCCCTGCGCTGCCTAAACCCCATCACAAAGGAGCCACTGTCCAATGGAGGAGGCAGAGATGGACAGCACTATTACTGCAGGCAGCTGAGCAGGACAGGGTTAAGGAATGAGTCACAGGCCATGCCCACATGCCCACTGGTACTACCTTACATGACAAGTCTCACATGACTGCTCACATGACTTCCTACCATCTCCACCACTTCACTGATTTCCATTTTCCATTCATCACACTGCTGGAAATGGGATATTCCTACCACCCAAGTAGGCCATTTCATTCTCCCACCTAAAACTTTTTCATGATTTTACCATTGCCCTTTGGATAGTGTCAGAAGCCTTGCTACTCAAAGTGTGGTCCATGGGCCAGCAGCATAGTTATCACTTGAGAGCTTTTTAGAAATGCAGAATCTCAGGTTTCACCCCAGACCTTCTGAATCTAAATCTGCATTTTTAACAAGATCTCCAGATGATTCATAAGCACCTGGATCTAAAGTCTTCAAAGAATCCTTCAAGGTCATATGACTTGGTTACCTCTACAGCCAGATTTCTCCTCTATCACACCTCAAACTCAAGCCTCTCTGAACATGTCCCTGGTCCTTGTCTGTGCCAACTCTCCATGCTCCAGTGCTTTGCCTGTGCTGTTTCTGCCCTTCTGTCCTACCCTCCTTTTGCCTTAGCAATGCTTTCCTTATTGCTTCAGCCGTAG
This sequence comes from Zalophus californianus, assembly GCF_009762305.2. Lineage (NCBI taxonomy): Eukaryota > Metazoa > Chordata > Mammalia > Carnivora > Otariidae > Zalophus > Zalophus californianus. The sequence goes on from NC_045599.1 coordinate 108,141,535, forward strand.
CTTAAACATGACCCTTCTCTAGAAGCCATCCTTGCCCGTCACCCATGCCCCCAGCCTCAGCTATTTTGTATGCCCTGCTGCGCATGCTCATAGCCCAATGCCATATCCATTTGCAGCTGTGTGTTAAGTTGCGTCTCTCTCCAATAAAACAAGGAAAGGGATCAGGTTTGTCTATGTTCTCATCATATCCCTAGTGCCTAGAGAAGTGCCCAGCATAAAGTACTGAATAAAATCAATCACTCTATTAAAAAATAATGTCCAACTTCCTAATCATACCATCATCAGCCCACATTTCTGCCTCTAATTCCCCCAAATTGAAAAAAAGATGCATGAATCCTATTTAAGCAGCATTTCTCTCCTTATTGATTTTTGTGAGGAATCAATAGTAGAGGTGACTGATAGCTGAGGTCAACACACACACTCATGCATGCTCACCTATACAAAATAACAGCAATTATTCATTCAGAAAAAGGGAGAAGGAATTTATACACTGGAGTCAAAAGGGCTAGGTAAGGGAGCATTAGAAAAGAAAATTAAGTCCCTGCAACACATGCTGAGTCATGAAGCTATCGTGGGAAGACCTATGGAGCTTCACGGAGTAAGGAATGGGAAGGCAAGGAAATTTTTAACAGACAGGGCACAAAAACAGAAGTGTTAGGGGTTTCTCCTATGCCATTTGTCTCTAACTTTCTTAAGAGCACAGTTGGACTCGGGGGAACAAGTGAAAAATCAGAGAATTTTTTTTAACTTGTGACAAAACCCAGCCAGAGAGAGGTAACATTAAAGTGGCAGAGTATGGAAGATGCCTAACACTCATGGTGACAAATTAAACCATTTCTTTTTCCCCAATTCCAGTAAGACCCTGACTTTACACCATTTTGCATAAATCTATACATGAACTAACATAAAGTTACTGACACTTGCATATAACAGAAATAAATTTTCATCAAATCCAACTGGGAAAGACCACCAAGGTGGCATGAGAGAAGTGAAGCTAACTAACCTCAAAACTTACAGAGATTTTACTTTTAGCAAATCCAAGACACCAGCCTATGTGAGGTTCCGAGTCTGATACGGATTCCTCCCAGCACTGAAAGGGGTGATGAGCCCCATGGCCAGCATGCTGCATGTCCCTCTCCCTCAGGCACTAGTAGTGCTCTCATCACTCTTGCCAGGATGTGACTTCTGAAAGCTCTACATCATGTTCCAGGCAGCCACCATTAACTGATCAGGACCAGCATCCAAAATGAGCAGTCTTTGCCTTTGCTCATCTAGAGCACAATGCTCTTCTTAAATTAGGCAGATATTCTCCCTTCTTCCCATGTAGCTGCACATTTGGCTCAAGTCCTGTGATCTATCAACCAAAGATTTAGATTTGAATCAAAGTACCCTTTCCATGCACATCCTGAACATACAGGCCTTCTCTGGAATCAAGTCAAATGTTAATCCACTAATGCATTTCTCTTTATTGTGCTTTTAACTTTTTCGAATGCATTCTAAATTACATTACTATTTCATTTTCAGAAAATCCCTGTGAGCTAGGTTAAGCAGTGTATTATCTCCAAGAGAACTAAGGCCTGAAGAGTTGAAATGAATCACAGAAAATCACCCAGTGGGTGAGAGAAAAAAACTGGGTTGAATGCCCAGGTTGCCTAGCTGCCACTCCACACCCTTCTCATAATACCACACTGCCTCATGTTCCTCTACATCTCCCAGGGTGACAGAGCCTTAGCTTCAAGAAGTAGTGCTCCCTCTCTGAGCCCCACTGGACCTCACACACACACCCCCACACACATGCATGCCTACATATTCATACCTACTGAGGCAGACCAGGATACCTACACAGAAAGAAATACCCACAAAAACATGTGCACATGCATACATACACTCATGCCGTCCAGGATGTACCTACACAGAGAAACCTACACACAGAAAGAGATACCCACATAGAAAGAGATACACACACATGCTAAGAGAGAGAAAGAGATATGCAAAGAGAGATACAGAGGCACAGACTCAGAAGGACAAACAGAGAGACACAAAGAGATGCACATACATAGATGCATACATGCAGACACACAAAGAGACACACACAGGGACATATATGTACACAACGACCCACATGTAGACACATACAAACACAAACACAGAGGCAGACACATACAGAGAGAGACACACATACTAACAACTTTCATTTCGTAGGCCCAGGGTGGAAAATCCCATTTTCCTGTGTGACTTTATCAATATAAGTTGTGGAGAACATCACAGCCCCCGACCTTGTTCCATAAAGAAGAAGCCTCCCTCCGTGAACTCAGTGATAAGAGCATGTTAGATGGGATATTATAGCTCCTAGCCGAACTTAGCAGTGGCATGTGGAGATCTGTACCGCACTCATCCACTTATTAATCAATCATTTATAACCTAGTCTGTGTTGAAATATTCTCAGAGGCTGTTATGCTTATTATGGGGAATCAGGAATGCATTGTAGCTGTCACACTGAGTTCTCATGACCCCATCTGGGGGCCGAATCCCTATTGTAACTGTCACATTTGCTGTAAGAACACGCTATTTGTGCCATCATCTGATTTCCCAAGAACAGAGTCATTTGCTCTTGGTACTAAAAATTGTAATGGATCTCTGTGGAGTGGTAAGGGGAAAGGAGGACCAAATACAAGAGTGAGAAAAATGGGAGAGCAGGTAAGAGTAATAAAGAATTCAAAGTGCGGTCTTTGGGGGGGTCTTAGACTATGGAAATAATGAAAGTCATCTTTATTTTCTTTCTCCTGTGCTTCCTAATTGGTCCAGACTCTCCTTACCAGAAGTTTACCCAGACACTATCAGTCACCTATCCAAATCCATTTTCTCTTGAGGCCCTTCTGTGGTGGCAGAGCCCCAGGTTGAGGAATATTTGCTACATCCATAAAACCTGGTGCTCAAGAAAAGTCATCCCATCTTTAGCCCAAGAGGGGTATACCTTGACTTGGCTGAGCTAATCACAGTTAATTACATTCTTTTTGGCAATGACTGACCTGGGAAGGGACGTTTGACCCAATTCTGGCCATGAGACATGAGGAGAAGCCTATTGATGAAGCTGCTAGGAAATGCTTTATTTTTCTACCTCTAGAGGTTGATGCATGAGATCATGATGCTTAGAGCTGCTGCTGTCCTCTTAACAGCTATCCAGGGAACTAGCTCACATGCTCATTGTGAAGTGGAAATTTTTTTTAAATGGCTGAAAATTCTTTGACACTCCTCTCAGAAGAGATGATATCTACGTCCTCTCTTCTGGAATCTGGGAGGGCTTTTGAATACTTCGGTCAATAGAACGTGACAGAAGTGACACCAGGTCATAAAAGGCCATGCAACTTCTGCCTGTTTCTCTTGGAATACCCTTTTGGCATGTTCATGAGGAAAGCCATCCACCATATAAGATGTCTGACTACTCTGAGGCAATCATTCTAAAGAAGCCAAGTATACATTCTCTGACTGAGAGTCTCATTGGAGGTGTCCTCCAGCATCCCAAGGTTCCAGACATGTGAGTGAAGAAGTCAGCTCAGAAATGGAGTTTCCAACCCCTACTGTTCCAGTTCCCAGCCATGAGAGTCACCTTCCATTGTTTAAGTCACCTCCAGCCTTTCAAGGGACCCCGCTAAGGACCCAGAAACATGAAGCAGAAACAAGATATCCCTGCCCTGCCTTATCAAAAGTCCCAACGCACAGAATCCACAACTATAATAAAATGAATTTATGCACCACTACATTTTGAAGTAGGTTGCTTAGGTAGCAAAAGTAACTGGAACAAATGGCAAAGTAAAAAGATAGAAAAACCTGTCTCCTTGAATGGCAACACTGAGTTGCTAAATTAACCAACCTTGGAGCTGCCTCATCTCTGGGCTGCTGGTTTTGTAAGCTGATTAATTTATTTAATGTTTAAGCCCTTTGGAAATGGTGTATTAGCCTGCTGGGGCAGCCATAACAAAATACCACAGACTGTGTGTCTTAAACAACAGAAATTTATTTTCTCATAGTTCTGAAGGCTAGAAGTCCAAGATCAAGATGTTGGCAGGGTTAGTTTCTTCTGAGACCTCTCTCATTTGCTTACAAATGGCCACCTTCTTGCTATGTCCTCACATCGCCTTTCCTCTATGCACACTCATCCATGGTGTCTCTCTATGCGTCCAATTTCCTCTTCTTACAAGGACACCAAGCAGATTGGATTAAGACACACCCTAACAACCTCAATTTAACTTAGCTCTTCAAAGACTGTCTCCAAATAGAGTCATATTCCAAGGTATAGAAGGTTAGACCTTTAACATGTTAATTTGGGGGGACAAAATTCAGACCATAATTGTTGAGTTCCTTACTGCTGAAATCATCCTTAGAAATAAAATGAGATAAAAATGAATTAAAATAACTTAATGCTGAAAAGCTCAAGAATTAAAGAGCAACATGACAGAGAAACTCCAAGAATGTTAGTGCCTAGAATTGAGGGTTCAATGACATCCAAACACACCTCACTTCTCTCTTTCACACATCTCTGATTCTCTCTGGGATTTGCCTTCATTCTCTCCAGAGCCACCACACTAATCATTATCTTACCTCTCTCACACTGAAATACAGCAGTCTCCCAGTGAATTATGGGAATGTTGAAGGGAATGAAGCTAGAACTGGCAGAGTTCCACACACCTGCTTAGGGAGAGCAATAAGACTCTCAGTGCTATATGAAAGGAGTAATCAGTGCTTCCCAGCTTCCAGAGTTGCCTACCATATGCCTGCCCACCTTTTGTTCCAGCCTAAGACATGCTCTACTTTATGATACCAAGAGAAAAATGAACCATGAAATAATCTGATGAGAGCAGATATATGGTAGCCTCCTTGGAACTCATGGTAGAAAAGGAGCTAAAAACTACTGAAACTGAGGTTTCTGCCACTAATGAGCCTAAAAGTTCACCTCACATATGGACTTTAAAATAATTCTCTCTCTTAAAAATAAAAACAAAACAGAACAAACAAACAACCAGGGAGTAACCTAAAACCTGGAATGTAAATAAATTATGACGCATCCACAAAAGAAATATTACACAGTCATTTAAAAAGAATGCAGCATCTCTACATGGAAACATCTTTAAATACCCTATAAAGATGAAAGCAATGTACACAGTAGTATATGTGGTACGCTACTAGGGGAGGAGGAGAGAAGTATTTACCTATATCTTTTTAAATGTATATATCGTCAGGGCACATGGGTGGCTCAGAATGTTAAGCATCCACCTTCAGCTCAGGTCATGATCTCTGGGCCCTGGGATTGAGCCCCATGTTGAGCTCCTGCCTCAGCAGGGAGTCTGCTTCTCCCTCTCCCTCCGACTCTCCCATGCTCATGCTCTCTCTCTCTCTCTCTGTATCTCTCTGTCTCAAATTAATAAATAAAATCTTTTAAAAAAATGTATATATCACCCTGAAAAAGTACCCAATAAACTGGTAACAGTAGTTGCCTTAGCGCAGGGGGACTGGAAGACAGGTGCACTGAGTTAGAAGAGGGATTGCTATATATCATTTTGCAAGTAGATTAGACACTTCAGAAGAAAATATTCATGAACTTAAAGACTTAGCAATAGAAATTATTCCAAATGAAGCACAGACATCATACTGGGAGAAATAAATGAACAGAGCATCAGTGAACCCTGAGATACCTTTAAGCAACGTAATGTACATGTAAATGGAGTTCCAGAAGGAAGGAGAGAAGAAAAAGGTACTTAAAGAAAAACAACCAAAAATTTCCCAAATTTGATGAAGACTATAAACCCACAGATCCAACAAGTTCAATGAACCCCAAACAAGAACACCAAGGCACATCATAATCAAACTGTCTAAAACCAATGATAAGGAGAAAACCTTAAAAGCACCCAGAGAACAAAAAGCACCCAGAGAACAAAAAGCACACGAAGTACAAAGGAAGAAAAATAAAAATGGTGGTTGACAGATCTTGGGGGAAGTCACTGAAAAGACATGGATCCTTGAGCAGGATCCCAATAGTTGGAGGCTGCTCACCTCTTCCCCTATCCTTGGAATGTGGGTTACACTTGTCTTCCCTGCTCCCGGAGTTTGCCCCAAGGACATAGACTTGAGATAGTGATGTGGTGCTGGGATCATCTAGATGGTGATTGAACCCAGTTAAGACCTCTATACAAACTTTTAAGATTTGGCAAGTGGGCACGGGGATCTACTCGCCTTGCTGCTACCCAAGACAAGCCTTATATGTAAGTTCCCTTTGTGTGTTAAAACTCCCACCTACCAGCCTGGAGTGGCATGCCTCTTTATTTCCTCTCTAGGCCTCCATGAATATGGGGGCCAGTTTCAGATTATAGCCACGAAGCTCCTGAGAGGTCTGCGAACCAACAACAGAAAACTAGAACCCAGGTGGAGCAACATCTTTCAGACACTGAAAGAAGAAAAGCGAATCTTAACTTCCATACCCAGTGAAGATATCTTCTGAAAACAAAGACAAAATAAAGGCTTTATTGGATGTAAAAAAAAAAAAAAGCTGAAAGAATTCATTACCAGCAGTCACACACTATAAAAAATGTAAAATGAAGTCCATCAGGCAGAAGAAAAATGTGCCAAATGGATATCATGGACTACACAAGGGAGTGGAAAGCATTGGAAATGGTAAATATGTGGATAAATATATAATAATTTGTTCTTATTTATAAACCACTTTAAATATTTAAATAATAAAAAAAATGAGGATGCATTTCACTATAAAAGTATTATGCAAATATATGTGATGACAATATATAAATAATGAATCAATTAATTGAAAAGACACCCTAAAAAGCAACTGAATTCAGTAACAGTTTTCAGTGGATGGTTTTTAATTTCATCATAATATTATCCACATATATTTTAAAACAGCCATGCATTTACATGTAAACACATATGTGTAAATACAATTATGTTTATTACTTACTCTTGATGAACATGTGGATTTGTGGACTTCTGGCAACAACTCACTGTCCAGGATGTTCTGCAAGCCACAGACAGGAAATCACAATACTGAGATTCTTTTGTAAAGCAAATAAGAATCCTATGACAGTGTAACATGGACACTTTCCCTCTCATTAGCACCTTGATAAAAGTCCATTTTATGGCAAAAATGAACAAGACAGAAAACAACAAATGTAGGCAAGGATGTGGAGAAAGGGGAACCCTCTTACACTGTTGTTGGGAATGCAAGCTGGTACAGCCACTCTGGAAAACAATATGGAGGTTCCTCAAGAAGTTAAAACTAGAGCTACCCTATGACCCAGCAATCGCACTACTAGGTATTTACCCCAAAGATACAGATGTAGTGATCTGAAGGGGCATGTGCACCCCAGTGTTAATAGCAGCAATGTCCACAATAGCCAAACTGTGGAAGGAGCCAAGATGTCCTTCAACAGATGAATGGATAAAGAAGATGCAATTCATATATACAATGGAATATTACTCAGCCGTTAGACAGGATGAATACCTACCATTTATATCAACGTGAATGGAACTGGAGGGTACTATGCTAAGTGAAATAAGTCAATCAGAGAAAGACAATTGTCATATGGTTTCACTCATATGTGGAATATAATAGCGCAAAGGATCATTGGGGAATGGAGGGAAAACTGAATGGGAAGAAATCAGAGAGGGAGACAAACCATGAGAGAACCTTGACTCTGGGAAACAAACTGAGGGTTGCAGAAGGGGAGGTGGATGAGAGGATGGGATGGTTGGGTGATCGGCATTAAGGAGGGCATGTGATGTGATGTGATGTGATGAACACTGATGAATCACTGAACACTACACTGAACACTGAACACTACATCAGAAACTAACGATGTACACTATGTTGGCTAATTGAATTTAAATTAAACACACACACACACACACACACACACACACACACACACAAGAAAAGTAGTCCACTTTACATATTTGGGTCTCCAAAATCTACTCTAGCCACCATATATGCTGTACCAAAAATGGAGTCTTGCACATAGCAGGCACTCAATAAATAGTTGACCAACAAATGCACAGCATCTCCAACATCATCAGTATATGGCTACTATTTTTTGATGGCTACTGAAAAAGAGAATGATAAGTCCTGAGTCACAAGTACCAGTATTTAAACTTGATATCTAAACTTAATATCTCTTCTCAACTTACTCTGCCTCTCTCACTGCAAATCTTCGAGCTCTTCATGCCATGTCTCCAATGACTCCAGCCACATTCCCTGAAGCTAGACAGCAATGGCAGGACCCAATGCAGTAAATCAGTCTTCAGAGGGGGACTCAAACGGATACATTTAAATCACAACCAGTCAGGAGTTGCAATTATGATCAGCAAAGCAGAACTGTGTTTTGTGCATAATTTAAATGACTATAGGACTGCTCTGTATGTATCAGCTGGGAAAAAACACCACTTTCTTGGGGTGCCTGGGTGGCTCGGTTGTAAAGCATCTGCCTTTGGCTCAGGTCATAATCCCAGGGTCCTGGGATCAAGCCCCGCATAGGGCTCCCCACTCTGTGGGAAGCCTACTTCTCCCTCTCCCACTCCCCCTGCTTGTGTTCCTGCTCTTGCTATCTCTCTCTCTGTCAAATAAATAAAATCTTTTTAAAAAAACAAGAAAAAACACCACTTTCTGTATGGGCATAAAAATGAGACATGAGGGGTGCCTGGGTGGCTCAGTAATCAAGGGTCTGCCTTTGGCTCGGGTCCTGATCTCAGGGTCCTGGGATCGAGCCCTGCATCAGGCTCCCTGCTCAGTGGGAAGCCTGCTTCTCCCTCTCCCACTCCCCCTGCTTGTGTTCCCTCTCTCACTGTGTCTCTCTCTGTCAAATAAATGAATAAAATATTTTTTAAAAAATGAGACATGAGCAGCCTGTTGTACCTAGATGAAAACTTCACCTTGAAATAACTTTACCACTCCCAGACCCTCATAATGAAGACTATACCTGCTGACCTTGTTGCCTTTAGTCCTGACAAGTTCAAGGTGTTAGAATTACTATGGTCATAAACCACTCAAAAAGTCAAAGATCATGGTCTACTTAGAATGGATAATATCAGACTTTCTTAAAAACCAAAAGGGGTTCAAAAAGATCTTGCTTTTCCTCTGGTAAGTTCCCAGTGCTTACAATCTAAAACATCCCTGCAATAAACAATGGATTCCCACCCAAGCTTTAGCTCATTCACACCTATTTTACTTACTGCCTGTCATTTTTCCTCAGTGGTGCCCCACTCTTCCCCACGGCTCAGACAGAACTGAAGAAATTCTCATACCGCCAGCTCAGGCAGCTTCATGGGAATGAGGAAATATTATCCACACTCTACCTAAAATGACAGCTCAGGCAGAGTGGGAGCAGTCAGCAAGCCTCATTTTCCTAATTTCATATTTGATTGAACATTATTAAAAGAACTGTTAAAGTTATGAAATTCTGTGCTCATATTAGGTTTAGGATGGGGTGGCTAAGGACACATATAAAAAGAGTTATTCTCCTTCTTTTCTTAGTAATAACACTTAGCACTCAGATATTGCTTTTCATCTCCATCACTCTTTAGGAACATTAACTATACAATTTCACTACGTTAACTGCAAAGAGAGAGAGTCAGAAATGGCCCTATAATTTTGTAGTCACTTTGGTAGAATTCATTGTCTCTCAAAATGATATACTACACTCCAGAGCCTATGTTTTAACCTGGTTTAAGGTAGGAAGGTAAGGAAGGTGGGAAGGATGCGAAAATGTCATATTCTAAAATAACAGAGATCTCAGAAGCCTAGCTAGGAGTCCAAGGATACAGCTGTGGATTTATACATGGAATAGTTAGTGAGCTGAAGGACATAACTACATTTTGAATAGTGGTATTATACTTAGCATATAACAGTTTGTATTTTTTTTTAAGGCGAAAGTTTCCAAATCCCTCCTAGCAGAGAAAAGTTCCTCCAAATTAAAAGAAAAATTTTTGGAGCACAATAAGTATTTGGATTTAACATAAAGAAAAGGCATGTTACTATTGATATCATTTTTGGTAACACTTTTATAGCTGCCATTTCTGGAAAAGAAACTGGGAGAGCCGCCATGCTAAGTACTTCAAATATACTCATTTGACTCAGTTTTCCCACTTGCAAAATGAAGAAATTTATGTACAGCAAAGATCAGCACACTACAGCCCGTGGGCTAAATGCAAGTACTATTTTTGTAAATGAGGTTTTATTAGAACATAGCCATGCCCATTCGTTTACAAATTGTGTATAACCGTTTTCCCACAACGAGGACAGAGCTGCAGAGCTGCCACTAAAACAATATGGCCCGAAAACCTTAAAATATTTACTCTCTGGTCTTTTAAAGAAAAAGTTTGCTATCCTCTGGTCTAGAAGATGTTTTCACAGAGCCTTCGAATACTAACATCTCGTATGCCTCTGACTCTGGGTACTGGGAAATCTTTCTCTACTTTGTCCACCATGTCACTAGTAACATCAAGCCGCAAAAACAGCCTATTGCCCTGAATTTGCTGATGTGTTGTTAGGTAGTCTTCTATATCAGTGTCAGTTCTTCGGGAAAATACTGTGTTTCCAATTCTTTAATAATTGACTTACCAGCCCATGGTTGCAAGCTAACAACTTCAGTTAATCCCATTTAAAACTATACTGTTGATAACACCCACATCAACTACTAAAAAGTAAAATTACAGGGACCCCTGGGGGCTCAGCCAGTTAAGCGTCTGCCTTTGGCTCGGGTCATGATCCCGGGGTCCTGGGATGAAGCCATGAGTTGGGCTCCTGGCTCTGAGGGGAGTCAGTTTCTCTCTCTCCCTCTGGCCCTCCCTCGACTGGTTCTCTCTCTCTATCTCTCAAATAAATAAAATATTTTTTAAAAAAGTAAAATTATAGAACTCTAGTAAATGACACCAATAAAAAAAGAACATCAAATTCTGTCACTTCTTCCTTCATTCTCTCAATTCATTGCTTCTTCTCCCTTTCCTCTGCCATGACTGAGCCCCCTGTCTGTTGCCACTTCACCTCATATTTGAATTATTGCTTGAGCAGCATTCAGCCCAATCCTAGGCACAAAGTAGAAGTCTACACATCTGAAATCCAAGACTTGCCTTTTGAAAGAATCAGAGCTGGGGTCCTAAGAATTTTTCTTAAGTATTCTCATTTATTTCCACAACCAGAAGCAATGAAGGGCTACCTTATTTTTTCATATCCTTTTGTATTTATAATTTTCACATAGGGTCTAAGAAGTAACAATGTGATAGAATACATGATTAGGATGAAAATTTACAAGGCTTTAAGCAACTTTTATTACCATAGCTGTTGTTTCACAAAGGCCTGGGAATGCCACAGGTCCACAAATAATTTGGTTTCCTATACTGTAGCATAGGTTCTGCAAAGATCATTCCAAAGCAGCCAAAGTGAGGGTGTAGAGAGGACATGAGCACACCGCATTACAGAAGACTGCCAAGTTAGTGTCAGTATGTACAGGGCACAGTTTCAAAGACATATTTTTAGCCTCAGTAAAGATCAGGTACTGCATTTTAGTACTTTTCATGAGCACTTCTTTCCTGTTCACCCTAAAATATTAATCATTCCTTCAACTGACTGAATCACTAACTTTTCCATTCAATTTGTTAATAGCCATCATTGGGTTCACTCTAAAATACTTTAGTGCTGACCCACTAATCATCTAGATTCAGTTATTAATTGCAGCTCAAGTATTAGAAGAAAAAGAAGTAAAAGTGTCATTTTTATCTCTTTGAGTATCAACTTCTGATTGTATCACCAAAGTATCTGTTAAATACCATCCTTACCCCTTGAAGTAAAAGATTGGACATTAAAGAGAAAGACTGTAAATAATCCAAATTTGGCCCATCTTGAAATCTTGAGCTTTTCTTGGGAAGCTTTTGATTACTAATTCAATCTCCTTACCTATTATTGGTCTGTTTAGATTTTCTGTGTCTTCATGATTCAGTATTGGTAGCTTGTAAGTTTCTAGAAATTTATCCATTTCTTCTGTTATCCAATTTGTTCGTATTTAATCATTCATGGTAGTTTCGTGATCCCTTGTATTTCTGTGATATCAGTTGCAATGTCTCATCTTTCATTTATAATTTTATTTGCTCAAGTCCTCCCTCTGTTTTTCTTGGTGAGTCTAGCTAAAAATTTGTCAATTGTATTTATCTTTTCAAAAAAAAAAATTCTTGGGACACCTGGCTGGCTCAGTAGGTTAAGCGTCCGACTCTTGATTTCAGCTCAGGTCATGATCTCAGGGTCATGAGATACAGCCCTGCATGGGGCTCACCTTCAGCAGGGAGTCTGCTTGAGATTCTTTCCCCCTCCCTGTCCGTCCCCCTCCCCACTTCCTTCGGCTCACGCATGCGCTCCTGCGGTCTCTCTCGCTCTCTCTCTTAAATAAATAAATAGGAGAGGGGGTAAAGATGGTGGAAGAGTAGGGGACCCTATTCCAACTGGTCTCCAGAATTGAGCTGGATATCTACCAGACCACTCTGAGCACCACAAAATCAGCCTGAGATATAAGAAGATAGATCTGCATCTCTACAAACAGAATATCGCAGGGAGTTGGTTTCGAGGTATGAAGCAGGGAGCCGTGATTCCATGGGCAGATATCAGAGGATAAATGGCAGCAGAAGGGAGCCTGGCCCTGGGGTCCTACACCACTGGTGAGCAATACCCTCCAGCACTGGGGACAGGGCACAGACTTGCAGACCAGGGGTGGCAGGGAAAGGACTTTAGGGCAGCCCCCTGGACCAAAATGTGGGCCAGGCATAAGAACTGGGGGTGGCTTGTGGTTTTAGAAGCACAAAGGGCAGAGATGTGCCCGGACCTGGAGGCGAGGACTGGGAGCGCTGCTGAGGGGCACGCAACCCAGGACACTGAAGTTTATAGCAGCATAGACAGAAATGAAGAGACTGTGGCCTGGAGAGCTCACTGAAGAACAGACTGCGATCTCTCTGCTGAGGCAGAGGGTAGGAAATGGTCTCCTCTGCTCTGACTCTCAGAAGAGACACAGAAAGCCACCAGGGAAAGCCATCAGAGAACAAAAGCCCCAAAAAATGGTTTTCACTGAGCCCATCCCCCCCACAGGGAGCAGGGCAACTCTACCCAAACAGGGTTGCCTCAGTAATGGTGCAGCAGGCCCCCCCCCCAGAAGACAGTCTGGGAAAACAAAAGGCCAGCAACCCTAAGGTCCCTAGAAAACAGGTGCATCTTGCTTGGGTTCTGGTCAATAAATTGGACTCTATACATTCCCTCAACCACCCCTCAACAGAATGACTAGGAGGAGGAACCCCCAAAATAGGAAAGACTCAGAGATTATGATTTATGTCACAGATTTACAAATGGATTCAGATATAACCAAGATGTTGGAGATGGAATTCAGGCTAGCAATTGTGAAGACAATAGCTAGAATGGAGAAATCAATTAATGGCAACATAGAGTCTCTAAGGGCAGAAATGAAAGCTGAATTGGCAGAACTTAAAAATGTTATCAATGAGATCCAATCTAATCTAGATAATCTAACAGCTAGGGTAAGTGAGGCAGAAGAACAAATTAGTGACCTGGAAGACCATTTAATAGATAAAAAGGGAAAAGAGGAGGCCAGGGAAAAACAACTCAGAATCCATGAAAATAGAATCAGAGAAATAAGCGACACCATGAAACGTTCCAATGTCAGAATTATTGGACTCCCTGAGGGGGTGGAGAGAGAGAGGACTAGAAGACATATTTGAGCAAATCATAGCTGAGAACTTCCCTAATCTGGGGAATGAAACAGACATTTGTGTCCTAGAGGCAGAGAGGACCCCTCCCAAGATCAAGGAAAACAGGCTAACACACTGACATATAATAGTAAAACTTACAAATCTTAGAACCAAGGAAACCATCTTAAGGGTAGTTAGGGGGAAGAGATTCCTTATGTACAGAGGGAGGAACATCAGAATAACGTCAGACCTATCCACAAAGACCTGGCAAGACAGAAAGGCCTGGCAAGACATATTCAGGGTACTAAACAAGAAGAACATGGAGCCAAGAATACTTTATCCAGCAAGGCTGTCATTTAAAATGGATGGAGAGATGCAGAGCTTCCAAGACCGGCAGAAACTGAAAGAATATGTGACCACTAAGCTGGCCCTGCAAGAAATATTAAGGGGGGTTCTATAAAAGGAGAAAGACCCCAAGAGTGATATAGAAAAGAAATTTACAGGACCATCTATAAAAACAAGGTCTTCACAGGCAACATGATGACAATAAATTCATATCTTTCAATAATCACTCTCAACATGAACGGCCTAAATGCTCCCATAAAACGCACAGGGTTGCAGATTGGATAAAAAGACAGGACCCATCTATATGCTGTCTACAAGAGACTCATTTTGAACCTAAAGATACATCCAGACTGAAAGTGAAGGCATGGAAATCCATCTTCCATGCCAGCTGACCTCAAAAGAAACCTGGGGTAGCAATTTTTTTTTTTGAAGTAAAGAAAAGAGTGGAATTTAATCTTTATTTACAGGACCCTGCAAGAGAGGAGATTCCACATAGAAATAAGAAACCCACTGAGAGGAGGAGCTTCATACTGGTTGTACAGTTTGGAACTGGTCAAGTAGAGTTTCATTGTAAAAAGTGCTACAATAACAAAACACATTTAAAAAGAATTCTTAGTAGAGAAACAGTAAGACAAACTTCTACCAAACAGAGTACACAACAAACAACTTTCTTCCTCAGCTATACAATCTAAAAGTTAAAAGTCCCAGGAGTGCCATCCTGAACTTGGAATGTATAGCCTTCAGAGGTAGTTTATGGCACAACATTCTGATCTTCCTCTTCCTCTTCAGGGAAATACTTCTCAATCAATTTTAATGAAGTTTTGTACACAGACTCATTTTCATGGTTTTGTAGAGCTTCAATTTTGTCCAAATGCCCACATTCTTCAATCATTATACTAAGTTCCTCAGTTTCACCTAGTTTCTCAGCAGCCTGAAACATGTTTGAAATGGCATCCAGAATAACCAGAATAATTTTGGTATCTTTTGCAGTTAAGAGGTTCATCAATGGTTCTATTATGCCACAATGAACGAGGTATACAATCTGTTCAACTGTCCCACCACTTGTATAGTTGGTCACAGCCCAGACAGCTTCCTTTTGTGTCTTAAAGTCTGCCTTAGAGAGAACACCAATGAGGAATGGGACTAATCCATGATTCACAACTTGCTGTATCTGGTCTTGGCGACCAGGTGTGATGCTTGACATTGTTCTATTAGTTTAGGGGTTCATTAGGAGGCTGGGAAAAACAGCAAGTGCTCCTGCATCTATTACAACCTGAGTCTGTTCATCTGTCCCAGTGGCAATATTTCCTATGGCTCTTAGTGCAGGAGTCACAATGGGCAATTCAGTAGCTCCTAGAAGCTTCCAATCTGGGGCACAACTCCTGTTTTCACAACCATTCAATCCGTTCATTTGGACCATCAGTAAGGTAGGAAATGGCCCAGCAGGTATGTGCCAATACTTCTGGATCATCATGATGCAGGAGACGAACTAAGATAGGAAGAATCTGCTCAAAAGTATCTAATGGGGGTGCGGGATTCTTGTTATGACAAAGGTTTGAAAGTGTCCAAGTAAGGTTATGTAAGTAACCACATGCTAAAGATGACATGTCAGGAACTGCAAGGAGAGCCAATAGTGCAACTGCACCATACTTGATAACCAAGTCTCAAAAAACTGAACCATCACCTGCAATGTTTCCTAGAGCCCATACAGCTTGCTCACTGATGTGGGCATGGGGAGATGCCAACAGAGAAATGAATGCTGGGATAGCACCTCCATCTACCACAGCCTTGGTCTGTTCTGACATCCCAGAAGCAATGTTAGTGAGAGCCCAAGCAGATTCAAACTGAATGGGACTACAATCAGTTCTGCCTAAGAAGGACACAAATTTTGGAATCAAACCAGCCCAGATTATGTTGTCTATGGGGGGCTGTTTTTCCCTAGAAAGCAGTTTCCTAGCAGCTTGAGTAGCCTGGAGCTGGCTTTCCAAATTGTTGCTTTTAAGCCTTTGACAATGTCATCAACAGACCAATTTACAGTGCCCTGGTTGTTGCGGTTTTCCTGTAGTGGAGAGGTAGCATCATCAGGAAAAGAGCTTACATGTCTCCTTTTCAGCATCTGGTCATCCTTCTTAGCTTTCTTCAGCTCCACATTAACTTCTATTCGGTGCCGCCTCATTTCTGTACTGTCTTTCCCCTTGTTCTTGAATCTGTTAAGGCAGGCAGCTGATGAATTAGCATTCTCGTTGGTGGACATGGTTATGAGACAAGGGGAGAAAGCTACATGGCCAGCTCAGGCTTCCACAGGAGGTGGTCCAGGGCTCGCAGCCTGTGGGTCAGCTGCCCTCAAAACATCCACCACGGATCACCCCAAAGACGGTGTGGCTTGTGCAGCTGGTTGGTGCAATTTAAATTTCCCAGTCAGGGGTAGCAATTATTATATCAGACAAATTAGATTTTAAACTAAAGACTGTAGTTAGAGACACAAAAGGACTCTATATCATTTTTAAAGGGTCTATCCAACAAGAAGATCTAATAATTGTAAATATTATGTAGTTGGCTGCCCCCAACATGGGAGCAGCAAATACATACGCCAACTGTCAACCAAAATAGTCATATTGATAACAATACCTTAATTGTAGGAGACCTCAATACTCCACTCTCAGCAATTGACAGATCATCAAACAGAAAATCAACAAAGAAACAAGAGCTTTGAATGACACAGTGGACCAGATGGACCTCATAGATATATACAGAACATTCTACCCTAAAACAACAGAATATTCATTCTTCTTGAGTGCACAGGAACTTTCTCCAGAATAGACCACATACTGGGTCACAAATCAGGTCTCAACTGATACTAAAAGATTGAGATAATTCCCTGGATCTTCTCAGACCATATGCTTTAATACTGGAACTCAATCACAAGAAAAAATTTGGTAGAAATTCAAACACTTGGAAGCTAAAGACCACTCTGCTCAAGAATGTTTGGGTCAACCAGGAAATCAAAGAAGAACTTAAACAATTCATGGAAACCAGTGAGAACGAAAACACATCAGTCCAAAATCTACAGGATACTGCAAAGGCAGTCCTAAGGGGGAAACACATAGTCATACAAGCCTCACTCAAAAAAATAGAAAAATACCGAATTCACCAACTAACTTTACACCTTAAAGAACTAAAGAAAAAGCAACAAATGATGCCTAAGCCATGCATTAGAAGAGAAATAATTAAGATTAGAGCAGAGATCAATGAATTAGGAACCAGAAACACAGTAGATCAGATCAATGAAACTAGAAGCTGGTTCTTTGAAAGAATTAATAAGATCGATAAACCACTGGCCAGACTTATCCAAAAGAAAAGAGAAAGGACCCAAATTAATAAAATTATGAATGAAAGGGGAGAGATAACAACTAACACCAAGGAAATAGAAACAATTATTAGAAATTATTATCAACAAATATATGCCAATAAACTGAGCAATCTGGATGAAATGGAGGCCTTCCTGGAAACCTATAAACTGCCAAAACTGAAAAAGGAAGAAATTGACAACCTGAATAGGCCAGTAACCAGTAACGAGATTGAAGCAGTGATCAAAAACCTCCCAAAAAACAAGAGTCTGGGGCCTGATGGATTCCCTGGGGAATTTTACCAAACATTCAAAGAAGAAATAATACCTATTCTCCTGAAGCTGTTTCAAAAAATAGAAACAGAAGGAAAGCTTCCAGACTCATTCTATGAGGCCAGCATTACCTTAGTCCCCAAACCAGGCAAAGACCCCATCAAAAAGGAGAATTTCAGACCAAAATCCCTGATAATTATGGATTCCAAAATCCTCAACAAAATCCTAGCTAATAGGATCCAACAATATATTAAAAGGATCATCCACCATGACCAAGTGGGATTTATCCCTAGGATGCAAGGGTGGTTCAATAATATTCTTTTTTAAAGATTTTATTTATTTATTCATGAGAGACAGAGGGAGAGAGGAGAGAGAGAGAGAGAGAAAGAGAAGTGGAGGGAGAAGTAGGCTCCCAAGGAGCAGGGAGCCCGATGTGGGACTCGATCCCAGGACCCTGGGATCATGACCTGAGCCGAAGGCAGATGCTTAACCATCTGAGCCACCCAGGCGCCCAAGGGTGGTTTAACATTAGCAAATCAATCAATGTGATAGAACACATTAATAAGAGGAGAGAGAAGAACCATAGGGTCCTCTCAATTGATGCAGAAAAAGCATTTGACAAAATATAGCATCCTTTCCTGATTAAAACTCTTCAAGTATAGTGATAGAGGGAACATTCCTCAAGTACATAAAATCCATCTATGAAAAACCCACAGCAAATATCATCCTCAATGGGGAAAAGCTGAGAGCATTTCCCTTAAGATCAGGAACACGTCAAGGATGAACACTCTTACCACTATTGTTCACATAGTACTAGAAGTCCTAGCAACAGCAATCAGACCACAAAAAGAAATAAAAGGTATTCGAATTGGCAAAGAAGAAGTCAAACCCTCTCTCTTTGCAGATGATATGATACCTTATGTGGAAAACCCAAAAGACTCCACCCCAAAATTACTAGAACTCATACAGCAATTCAGTAATGTGGCAGGATACAAAATCAATGCACAGAAATCCGTTGCTTTCTTATACACTAACAATGCAACTGTAGAAAGAGAAATTAGAGAAACGATTCCATTTACAATAGCACCAAAAACCATAAGATACCTTGGAATAAACCTAACCAAAGAGGTAAAGGATCTATACTCTAGGAACTACAGAACACTCATGGAAGAAATTGAAGAAGACACAAAAAGATGAGAAAACATTCCATGCTCATGGATTGGAAGAATAAACATTGTTAAAATGTCTATGCTACCTAGAGCAATCTACACATTCATTGCAATCCTTATCAAAATACCATCAACTTTTTTCAAAGAAATGGAACAAATAATCCTAAAATTTGTATGGAACTAGAAAAGATCCCGAAGAGCCAGAGTAATGTTGAAAAAGAAACGCAAAGCTGGTGTCATCACAATTCTGGACTTCAAGCTCTATTAGAAAGCTGTCATTATCAAGACAGTATGGTACTGGCACAAAAACAGACACATAGATCAATGGAACAGAATAGAAAGCCCAGAAACAGACCCTCAACTCTATGGTCAACTAATCTTCAACAAAGCAGGAAAGAATGTCCAGTGGAAAAGACAGTCTCTTCAACAAATGGTGTTGGGAAAATTGGACAGCCACATGCAGAAGAATAAAACTGGACCATTTCCTTACACCACACACAAAAATAGACTCCAAATGGTTGAAAGACCTCAATGTGAGACAGGAGTCCATCAAAATCCAAAAGGAGAACACAGGCAGCAACCTCTTCGACCTCAGCCACAGCAACTTCTTCCTAGAAACATCGCCACAGGCAAGGGAAGCAAGGGCAAAAATGAACTATTGGGACTTCATCAAGATAAAATCTTTCACACGCAAAAGAAACAGTCAACAAAACCAAAAGACAATCTACAGAATGGGAGAAGATATTTGCAAATGACATATCAGATAAAGGGCTAGTATCCAAAATCTATAAAGAACTTATGAAGCTCAACACCCAAAGAACAAATGATCCAATGAAGAAATGGGCAGAAGATGTGAACAGACATTTTTCTAAAGAAGACATCCAAATGGCCAACAGACACATGAAAAAGTGCTCAACATCGCTCAGCATCAGGGAAATCCAAATCAAAACCTCAATGAGATTCCACCTCACACCAGTCAGAATGGCTAAAATTAACAAGTCAGGAAACGACAGATGTTGGCAAGGATGCAGAGAAAGGGAAACCCTCCTACACTGTTGGTGGGAATGCAAGTTGGTGCAACCACTCTGGAAAACAGTATGGAGGTTCCTCAAACAGTTGAAAATAGAGCTACCTTACGACCCAGCAATTGCACTACTGGATATTTACCCCAAAGATACAAATGTAGGGATCTGAAGGGGTACATGCACCCTGATGTTTACAGCAGCAATGTCCACAATAGCCAAACTATGGAAAGAGCCAAGATGTCCATTGACAGATGAATGGATAAAGATTTGGAATATATATACAATGGAATATTATGCAGCCATCAAAAGGAATGAAATCTTGCCATTTGCAACGACATGGATGGAACTGGAGGGTATTATGCTGAGTGAAACAAGTCAATCAGAGAAAGACATGTATCATATGACCTCACTGATATGAGGAATTCTTAATCTCAGGAAACAAACTGAGTGTTTGCTGGAATGGTGGGGGGTGGGAGGGATGGGTGGCTGGGTGATAGACATTGGGGAGGGTATGTGCTATGGTGAGCGCTGTGAATTGTGTAAGACTGTTGAATCACAGACCTGTACCTCTGAAACAAATAATACATTATATGTAAAAAAAAAAAAAAAAAAGAAGAAGAAGGAGATACCAGGAAGGGGAAAATGAAGGGGGGGAAATTGGAGGGGGAGACGAACCATGAGAGACTATAGACTCTTGAGGAACAAACCGAGGGTTCTAGAGGGGAGGGTGGTGGGGGGACGGTTAGCCTGGTGATGGGTATCAAAGAGGGCACATACTGCATGGAGTACTGGGTGTTATACACAAACAATCATGGAACACTACATCAAAAATAATGATGTAATGTATGGTGATAATGTAACATAATGAAAAAAAAATGGGCAGAAGACATGAACAGACACTTCTCCGAAGAAGACATACAAATGGCTAACAGACACATGAAAAAATGTTCATCATCATTAGCCATCAGGGAAATTAAAATCAAAATCACATTGAGATACCACCTTACACCAGTTAGAATGGCAAAAATTGACAAGGCAAGAAACAACAAATGTTGGAGAGGTTGTGGAGAAAGGGGAACCCTCTTACACTGTTAGTGGGAATGCAAGTTGGTACAGCCACTTTGGAAAACAGTGTGGAGGTGCCTCAAAAAATTAAAAATAGAGCTACCCTATGACCCAGCAATTGCACTACTGGGTATTTACTCCAAAGACAGAGATGTCATGAAAAGAAGGGCCATATGCACCCCAATGTTCATAGCAGCAATGTCCGCGATAGCCAAACTGTGGAAGGAGCCAAGGTGCCCCTTAACAGACGAATGGATAAAGAAGATATGGTCCATATATGCAATGGAATATTACTCAGCCATCAGAAAGGGTGAATATCCAACTTTTGCATCAACATGGATGGGACTGGAGGAGATAATGTTAAGTGAAATAAGTCAAGCAGAGAAAGTCAATTATCATATGGTTTCACTTATCTGTGGAACATGAGGAATAGCATGGAGGACATTAGGAGAAGGAAGGGAAAAATAAAGGGGGAGAGATCGGAGGGAGAGATGAACTATAAAAGACTATGGACTCTGAGAAATAAAATGAGGGTTTTAGAGGGGGGTGGTATGGGTTATTCCAGTGATGGCTATTAAGGAGGGCACATACTGCATGGAGTACTGGGTGTTATATGAAAACAATGAATCACGGATCACTACCTCAAAAACTAATGATGTATTGTATGGTGACTAACATAATAAAATAAAATTTAAAAAATAAATAAATAAATAAACACTGTAGCCTTAAGAAAAAAAGATAAAATGAAAATTTTGCTTCATCCTAAATAAAAAAATAAAATATTTATTTTATTTATGAAATAAACTATTTTATTATATAAAATAATATATATATTATTATGTAATATATTATATTATATATTAATATATTATATATTAATATAAAATAATATTATTATTAATAAATAATAAAATTTATTTTATTTATGAATAAACAACAAAACTCTAAGTTTCATTGATCTTTTCTATTGCTTTTCTACTCTCCCTTTCATTATTTCTACTCTAATCTTTCTAATTTCCTTCCTCTGTTAACTTTGGGCTTAGCTTATTCTTTTTCTAGTTCCTTGAGGTGTAAAGGTTGGTTGTTTATTTGAGATCTTTATTATTTCTTAATATAGGCATTCATCACTATAAACTGTCCTCATAGAACTACTTCTGCTACATCCCATAAATTTGGGTATGTTGGGTTTCCATTTTCATTTGTCTCAAGATACTTTCTTATTTCTTTTTGATCTACTGGTTGCTCAGGAGTGTATTAGTTTTCACCTATTTGTGAATTTGACTATTTCTGCTATTGATTTCTAGTTTCAGCCTAGTGTGGTCAGAAAAGATACTTGATATAATTTCAGTCTTCTTGAATTTGTTAAGACTTTTTTGTGGCCTAAAATATGACCTATCCTAAAGAATATTCCGTGTGCATTTGAAAAGAATGTGTATTTTGCTACCATTGGATGGAATGTTCTGTGTATGTCTGTTAGGTGCATTTGGTCTATAGTGTTTTTCAAGATCACCGTTTCCCTGTTGATTTTCTGTCTCAGTTGTCTACCCACTGTTGAACGTAGGGTGTTAAAGTCCTCTATTCTTATTGTGTTGATGTTTATTTTTCCTTTCAGTTCTATTAATATTTGCTTTATATATAAAGGTGCTCTGATGTTGGGTATATAAATATTTACAATTATATTCTCTTGAAGAATTGGCCCTATTGTCATTATATAATGACCTTCTTTGTCCCTTGTGACAGTTATTGACTTACAGTCTATTTTTTCTGATAGAAACATAGCCACCCTGTGGTTACCATTTGCATGGAATATCTCTACTTTCAGCCTATGTACATCCTTAAAATTAAAGCGGTCTCTTAGTGGTAACATAGAGTTAGATCTTTTTCTTTAATCCATTCAGTTGCTGTATGCCTTTTGATTGGGGAATTTAATTCATTTACACTTAATTATTGATAGGTAAAGACTCACCATTGCCAATTTTTTTATTATGTTCAGTTAGCCAGCGTATAGTACATCATAAGTTTTTATTGTAGTGTTCAATGATTCATTAGTTGCATATAACACCCAGTGCTCATTTTCTGACTTTTTAAAAAAATACTTTATTTATCTGAGAGACACAGAGATAATGAGAGAGCATGAGTGGGAAGGAGGGGGAGAAGCAGACTCCCCACTGAGGAGGGAGTCCACTGCAGGGCAGGATCCCAGGTCCCTGGGATCATGAACTGAGCCGAAGACAGATGTTTAACCGACTGAGCCACCCAGGTGCCCCTGTTTTCTGACTTTTATAGTTATTTTGTTCTCTTGTTCATTTCTTACTGTAGTCCTTTGTGATTTTATGACTTTCTGTGATGGTATGTTTTGATTCCTTTCTCTTTATCTTTTCTGTATCTACTACAGGATTTCCTTTGTGATTACCATGAGGCTTACATTAAACATCTTATGGGGTGCCTGGATGGCTCAGTTGGTTAAGCGTCTGACTCTTGAATTTTGGCTCAGGGTCATGAGGTCGAACCCCACGTGGTGCTCCACACTTAGTGCAGAATCTGCCTGAGATCCTCTCCCTCTGCCTCAAGTCAAATAAATCTTTTTTTAAACAATCTTGTAGTTATAGTAGTCTATTTTAAGCTGATAACTTAAGTTCAATCACATACAAAAACTCCACCCTTTTCTCCCCCCATGTGTTATGTTTTTGATGTCATAATTTACTTCTTTTTATACTATGTATCCATTAGCAAATTATTGTAGTTATAATTATTTTTAATATGTTCTTTTAACTTTTATGCTAGAGTTAAGAGTGATTCATGTACCATCATTACAATAATTAGAGAAGTCTAAATTTGACAATATATTTACCTTCACTAGTGAGTTTTATACATTCATTTGTTATAATGTTGTTATTGGCATCCTTTCATTTCAGCTTAAAGAACTCTCTTTACAATTTCTTGTAGGGCAGTTCTAGTGTTGATAAATCCCCTCATCTTTTGTTTATTTGGAAAAATCTTTTCTCTCTCCTTCATTTATGAATGACAGCTTTGCCAAGTACAGTATTTTGAATTGGCAGTTTTTTCTTTCAAAACTTTGAATATATCAACCTACTCTCTCCTAGCCTACAAGTTTTCTCCTGAGAAATCCACTGAGAGGGGCACCTGGGTGGCTCGGTCATTAAGCATCTGCTTTCAGCTCAGGTCATGATCCCAGGGTCCTGGGATTAAGCCCTGCATTGGGCTCCCTGCTTGGTCGGGAGCCTGCTTCTCCCTCTGACTCTTCCCCTGCTTGTGTTCCCTCTCTAGCTGTCTCTCTCTGTCAAATAAATAAATAAACTATGATAGATGATACATAGATTAGATGATAGATGATAGATAGATAGATGATAGATAGATAGATAGATAGATAGATAGATAGATAGATAGACAGATGATAGATAGATGATAGATAGATTGACAGATGATAGATGAATGATAGAAATCCACTGATAGTCTTGCTGGATTTCCCTTATGACAAGTCTCTGTGATAAGATAGGGTTTCCCCTGTGACAAGTCTCTTTTCTACTGCTTTTTAATATCTCTGTCTTTGATATTTTCCATTTTAATTACAGCATGTCTTAATGAGGTCCTTTTTGGGTTTAATATGTTTGGGGTCCTTTGTGTCTCATGTACCTGCATGTCCATATCTCTCCACAAATTTAGGTAATTTCAGCCATTATTTTTCTAAATAGACTTTCTTCCCCTTTCTCTCTCTCTTCTCCTTCTGGAACTCCCATAATGCATAAATTGTTTCACTGCATGATTTACCCTAAGTCCGATAGGCTTTTTCAGTCTTTTTCTTTTTTCTCTCCTTTTTTTTTCCTTTTTTGCTTCTCTGACCAGATAATTTCAAATGATTTGCCTTCGATTTCATTGATTCTTTCTTCTGCTTGATCAAGTCTGTTGTTGAAGTTCTCTATTGAATTTTTCAATTCAGTGGT
The DNA here is from genome assembly GCF_009762305.2 of Zalophus californianus. Lineage (NCBI taxonomy): Eukaryota > Metazoa > Chordata > Mammalia > Carnivora > Otariidae > Zalophus > Zalophus californianus. Next base: position 108,166,463 of record NC_045599.1, read on the forward strand.
ATTCTTCAGCTCTAGAATTTCTGTTTGGGGTTTTTTACAGTTTCTATTTTTTTGTTGAATTTTATTTGTTCATGTGTTGTTTTTCTAATTTTGTTTAGTTCTGTGTATTATTTTGTGGTTCACTAAACTTCTTTAAGAAGATTTTTTTCTGAATTCTTTTTCAGTCAATTCATGCATATTCATTTCTTTGGGGTCATTTATTGGAACTTCATTAGTTTCCTTTGGTAGTTTTTTGTTTCTCTGATTATTCACAATTTGGTGTCTGTACATTTGAAGAAGTGGTCAGCTCTTCTAGTCATAGGCAGGGAAAGACCTTCACCAGTCACTCAGCCTGGGGTTCTGAAGAGGCCATTGGTAACATCCACAGGCAGGCAGGGCTTATGACAGGGGTCTCTGTTGGGCAGGGCCACTGCCCAGGCTCTAGGATAAGTGAGACGACTGGCTGGATTCTACAGTTGGGCAGGTCTGCTGGCTGGGCTTCACAGGTGGGTAGGAGTGCTGGCTGCACTCCCTGGTTGGGTGGGGCTGTAGGCTGAGCTCCCTGGCTGAGCACTGCAATCAGATGGGGTCACAGGCTGGGCTCTGTAATCAGGTGGAGCTGCTGTCTGTGTTCTGCAGTTGCCCTTGCCAGGGGCTGCAGGCTGTGCTCCCCAGCTAGACAATGGCACTGGCTAGACTGTGTTTGGATGGGCCACAGGTGAGGTCCCATAATCGTCGTGGGTTGGGTGGGGCCACAAGCTGAGTGTGACAGTTTTCAGGGTTGCTGGTTTGTCTCTCTGCTCAGCTGGGGCCACATGCTGGTTGAGAACCTCAGACAGACAGAACTACTGGCCATGCTCCATAGTCGGATGGGGTGACTAGCTTGGCACCATACGTGGGCAGAGCTGCTGGCTGGGCTCTCTGGTCAGCTGAAGTCCCAGGTAAGGAGGTGGTGCCACCACCATGATTTTAGCACTGGTCTCTGTGAGTCCCACCCCCTTCTTTGTTCCCAGTTGACCCCAGGTGGTCTAGCCCTGCCAAGTCCCCCAGTGTTTCCTGTAAGTGTTCTAGAACACTGGAGAAACTGATGTCTGTCTCATGCTTTCTTTTCCCTACTGGAGAAACTGTAGACCCAGGAAAACGCTTTCAGTGTGGTTCTGTGCTGGCCTGGTATGGAGGCAGTGGCTGGTCAAAGTGAAACTGCTCTTCTTATATTTTAATGCAGTTTTCTCAGTGTCTCAGCCTCACTCCTGGGGTTCTGGGGCCTTCTACAAAGGCATTCTTGTTTGTAAATAGTCACTAATCCATATTTTTGTGAAGGAACTAGAACCAGGAAACTTCTGTTCTACCATCTTGCTGATGTCACTCCTGTGCTTATATAATTCTGAATCTTATTGCATTTAGACCTGCATGCTTGTTGTTTTAGACCATTTCTCAACTTTTCCTTGTAACGTATGAAAAATCTATACAACTTTTGTGTCTTACCCTCTAATAGTAGACTCTTTTCAGAAGAGGTAGCCTCAAAGCAATACCACTTGTATCAACATCAACCTGAAGGCCAAAAGCTCACAGAAAAAGACACTGGACACAATAAATACCTCTGCATTAGAGGCAAGGGTCCTAGTGGCACTCCAGCTCCTCCCAGTTTAAGCCCCTAGTCCTGGCAGTGGGAAGCGGTTGAAACCAGGAGGGCTCTGAGAAAGGGCACAATGGGAAGAGGCAATCTCATTCTCTTCAATGTAAGCCTCATTTAGAATGTAATCACAGGAACAAATTTGTTGAAATATCAATTACTCTGCTATGTGCTTTACATAATTTCATTTCATCCTCTTAAGACCCATAGGAGATAGGGAATATCACCTCCATATTCACATATATGGAGGGAACCTGATGGTAAACAGTAAGAAGTGGAGAACCAGGAGGTAACCAATGGTCTGGCTGATTCTCTCAACTCTGTTTTGACTCTCATGACATGTCCCACATATCAAAGGTCAATAAAGCCTAAGATGCAGCAAGTCAGATCCATGTATGGCCTTTTTATGTTACTCTAGAACCCTAAAAGTCTCTATTTAAAATGGGGTCCTGGAGGGGCACCTGAGTGGCTCAGTCAGTTAAGCATCCAACTCTTGGTTTCGGCTCAGGTCCTGATCTTATGGGTGCTGAGACCAAGCCTTGCACTGGGCTCTGCACTCAGTGGGGAGTCTGCTTGAAGATTCTCTCCCTCTGCCCCTCTGCCCACTCATGTATGCTCACTCTCTCTCAAATAAATAAATAAAATCTTTAAAAATAAAATGGGGTCCTGGAACTGGTACAAACACATATTTCACAAAAAAATGAATAATCTACTGATATTTGGTTGTTAAAAGTTACCAGAGATCAGAGACAAGTATATTTCACACTCCCTCTGTCCCTTCTCCATGTGTATTAAATTTCCTAGGTTCCAGCCACATAAACAATCCTTATGTGCACAGACGCATAGGCCAAACTCACACAGACTGCACCAACCCATCTTCCCAACACAGGCCTTAATGGGTGTGGCCATGGGAGAAAGAGCATAGCTCCTGGGCCTTTGGTTAGGCAAACACTCGGGACCAAGTTTGGAAGCAGGAGCTAGAGAGGACCTAACCGCTGTGCATAATAAAGTAAAAGGAATTCTGCTATTGTTGAGGAATATTGGAAAGGAAGAGAAAAGGGGGGAGCTGGAGCCTCTGTGGATGTACATGGCTCAGGGCATACTCTTAAAAACAGAAATATGTCCATATTTACATATAAATCACATATAGTATGACAATTTTAAATGCTCCCACCTCCCCAACTCTAGAAAAGTTAGTTTGACCTCCCTAAACCACTAAATCACTTTTCCTGCCCTAGAAAAAAAGTAACTGAAAATATTGGAAGAAAGGTCAGAAACAGCTTTCTTAATTCTTTCAAAATGGTGAAAATTCCCATTTTATAGGCTTAAGGAAATGAGGGAAGAGGATGGTGTTACCTCAGAAGCAAGAACCTGAGGACCCTGGCCACAAGTTAAAAAATCTTGTAATCCTATGCCATTTGGTTTTCATTCCTATATAGGAAGTTATTGCCTATAGAAAAAGGGAAGAAGTGTGTTCCCGAAACTTGCTGGAATCTGAACAGCCAGCCCCCAGCTCTGACTGTGTTCTACCATCTGTCTCCCTGAGAGGATGTAGAAAGCAAGGATCTATGTAATGTATGGTGATTAACATAACATAATAATAAAAAAATAAAAAAGAAAGCAAGGATCTCAGCTAGTAGACACCAGAGTTAAACTCCAATGAACTTTTCAGCCCACATTTTCCACATGCCTACCCTTCTAATCTGATTCAGCAACAGGATTCGTGCAGAGGTTGACTCTTTTGAACTTATTTACAAGTTTTATCTTATGCTTGCTCATATTATGCAAGCAGTTTGCAATCTCCCCTAATTCTCTGACTTTAATTATATAATTGAACAAGCCAAAAACTCATTTTTCCCAGGAAACATTAAACATTACCATCTTAATGAAATTCTTAATGAAATGGTCCACTATGCATGCAAATGACCTGTAGTGGTTGGGCCCCTAGCTTATCACTGGGTAAGGCAGTAGGACAAATACTCTTTCTTTTATCAGTCACAGGGAATGGCAGTCCTTACCCACACTTTTGGCTGGAATGATAATTCCACAAGACCGGAAGATGGGCCTCTGTAAGACACATGGATATAATTAAGATTGGATGAAAAGAGTTTAAATGAAGTAGGAACTGATCTTAACCTATACAAATCAAAACTTCTTTTCAAAGCTGAAAGAGCTCACTTCAACTTGTCTTGCCAATTAAAAAATAAAAGTTATCAACTTTATTTGCTTTCTCTAGAGACCAGAGGTCTGAGAGATTAAGTTCTCTTCTCAACTTATGTTCCAGAATGGGAAACAGGAAATGGCAAGAATATAAGAAACTTGGGGGAACTTCTGAAATTTTCAGCATAATTAATGGATGACTCTTCAAGTAACTGTTCCTTCCCAACTGCATTTTTCAAATGCTCTTGTTGCATAAAACTCAAATCTTCTATATACCACACACCGTCTTCATGCCAAAGTCACTGTCTGCCAAAAGCTAAAATGGAAGGAAGGCAGACCTGTTCACACTTTTGTTCAAATAGCATGGACAATGTCCTGTGCCAAGTCGACACCAAATTACAGTATTTAATAATAGGTACTATTTATGTAACAAATTCCCAGTTCTCAAACCTTGTCAAATCTTTCCATTGCCAGGAAAATGTCAAGATGCCCAAAATGTCCAACACAGAACCCTACTCTACACATTCATGGTACTTCAGAGAAGACAATGCAATTGTCGTAGCTATCACAGTGCCTGGCTGAGGAAGCATTATTTCTCTTCTTCTTAAATTCTTCCGTTTTTCCAAAGAAGGATTTAAAGGAGAAGGAAAATTATATTTGTAAGCTTTTTAACAGCTTTATTGAAATATAATTCACATATCATAAAATTTACCCATTTAAAGTATATAATTCAGTGGTTTATGGTATATTATTAATTTTTTAATGTGGAAAAATATATGTATCATAAAATTTGCCACTTTTAAGTGGAATCATACAGTATTTGTCCTTTTGTGTCTGGCTCACTCCACTTAGTGTAATGTCTTCGAGGTTCATCCATGTGGTAGCATGTATGAAATTTCATTCCTCTTTATGGCTGAAAGGTATTCCATTTGATATACATATATTTGGTTTATTCATTCATCTGTTGATTATAGGTTTGTTGTTGTTTAATTCTTTGAATGCAGAGAACTGAGAACTCTCAAACCTCAATTCACAACACACTCTCGTCATCAGTCAAGATGTGACTCTCGTGGGTTTTCTTCATTTCTTCATCTGTAAAACATAAAACTGTGTTATTTTAATTTAAATGAATGCATTTGATTTATATAAATCTCATACCATTTCTCACTTTTTCACTCAATTCTCTGTTTTTCAGCTCTGCAAATATGTCTATGTTTAGCTGTTAACTGTTTAATGTTTAGTCTCTCAACTGTGGCATAAGGAGACTAAATGGTCTCATGTTATTATATTTTTTCCATTGAGGAAGATGACTCGCAAGGTAATTGCTGTCCTTCTCCGTGAGCTGCTGAACAAATCTCTTCATCTCTCCAAGCCTCGGTTTCTTCATCTGTGTAATGAGGGTTTTCACCAGATCAGAGATCCTTGATGGGTGGTATCCCTCGAATGACCAGGAAATTATTTTTCCAAAATAATATGCCCAACCCAACAGCAAAATCTAAGGAGTAAAACTCTGGCATACATAAGTGTTGGGGGGAAAAAAACTTGCCAGATGATTCTGATACGCAGTCCTGCTAAACCCCCCGGCACAAGATGGATCTCTGAAGTCCCTTCCAGTTAATATACTAGGATTCTCTGACTATAGGAAAAATCTCTTGGCTAAGGTCTTACAGCAAACCAAAGGCTAGAACCTGGCAATAAAAATGATGCCTGTGTCCCAGCTCTCTGTTTTCTAAATACAAAATCTATTTTAAAAGCATTTATGATATTTTATTGCTACCCTCTATAAGTATATTCCAAGGCTTAACTGCTCCCTAGTTAACACATTCATCCACAACTCCTTGGGGCTCAATCCTTCCTTAGCTTGGATCATGCCCTCTGGTTCTTATATTTGATAAAAGCTGAACGAGGCTGGGAACATCTTTCATTTCTATTCCCATCAGAAAGTCCTGTAGCTCAATAGGGTCACCTCTGAGTCTCTGCTTTTGCACGGACTATAGATCTGGTTTCTATAGTTTGGTTTAAGAGAAATATTGGTCCCACTCTATACATACAGCACTGCTCCTGCTTTATCCTTCACGCCTTGTTCTGAATTCAATAATCAGAACTAACATTCACAGGCTTCTCTTTCTTGCCCCCAAATAACATTGTTTTAAAACTTGGAAATAGAATAGGAAGAAGAATATAAAAATTAATATAATCCCCCTACTGAAATAATTTTCTTCATAAATATGCCCCCTACCCAATAGTCTTTGTTTGGGCTGCTATAACAAAGTGTCATATGCTGGGTGGCTTATAAATAGGCACTTTTTTTCTCATGGTTCTGGAAGCTGGAAGTCCAAGATCAGGGGATAAGCATGGTTGGGTTCTGGTGAGGGCCCTCTTACAGGCTGTAGACTGCCAAGTTCCTATTGTAACCTCAGCTGACAGAGAGCAGAGAGGAAGCAAGCTCTCTATGACTCTTACGAGGGTACTATTACCCCCATGAGGGCTCCATCCTCATGCTTTCATCTAATCTAAATCACCTTCCAAAGGCCTCACCTTCTAATAAGATCACACTGGGGGATAGAGTTTCAAAATATGAAGTTGGAGGGGACACAAACTTTCAGTCTATATCGTGCTTACCTATTTCAGTTAGTGATACCAGATTGGTCCCATTGCTCAGCCCTCAAGCCCAGGAATTATGCTTGGCTCCTCTCTTTTCCTTTCTACTTCCAACCCCTCAGCTCAACTTCTAAATATATCCTGAATCCATCCTCATTTTTCTGTTGCCATTCCTACTACCTTGGGCCAAACTGCCATCATCTCTTACCTGGGCTGCTGCTCACTTAGCCTCCCTGGTGAATTGCTAAAAGAATAAAAAATATTGACTGACAGAACCAGGAGACAAAAATACCCAGACCGGCTTGAAGAATTAGTCCAAAAATAACAGGACTAAATTTAATACAAATAAATGTAAGTTTCTGCATTTACTATCCAAAATTCCATGGCACCAGTTACAAGATATATAAAGGACTTGGGTGATTTATTTGACGGCAAGCTTAATTAAAAAAACAATGTGATGCACCCAACTGAAAAAAAAAGTTCATACTACTTTGGCTGAATGAATAAAAATGCTGAGTCCAGTACAAAGGACATAATAGGGTCCCTTTATGCTAGTCATACACAATATTGAATTCTGGGCACCAGATTTAAGATTTAAACAGGTACTAATGTTGTTCTTTTGTAAAAGCAAATTGGCGTAAAGTGAACTTTTGGATAGTGGAGGAAACCTGTATTTTTAAATTAAAAAGCAGATTACAAAACAATGTGTTGAATATAATTCTATTTTTGTTATAAAATATAATACATATAAAAAGTCTGGCAGGAAATACACCAAAACATTAACTCTGTAATCGTTCGGTAGGGGGAACATGGGTGTCTTTATTTTCTTTTCTAGAATTAAAAAAAAAACTTTTGCAATGATGTAAAAGCAGTTTTAATTTTCATAACTTAAAAATGGTGTTCTGGGGTTAAAATGTGGTTTGCTTGCTAAAGAAAATGTTTTGACCTTCTGCTTGAGACCAATCAGGAAGTGGTGGAGAGGGCAGATTACATTTGTGGGGTGCCCACCTCATACCAGGGACTGCAATAAACCCTTCTCCTGTTTTCTCTCTAATCTACACAATCCTCCCCATGAGGTGACAGTCCCATTTTATAGTTTGGAAAACTGAGGCTCAGGGAAGGTTAGCAATTTGCTGAAGTCATACTATTTGGGAGAGATGAGATTTGAATCCAGCTCTGTTTAATCCTGTAATGGTTAAAGCACCCTTTCTCGCACTAAACTGGCAAGGCTGAGTCTGGGACAAGAGAAGCACCAGTCCTTGGGGTTCGGTGGATTCATCATTCGATGAGTCTTCTCAAAGTTTGAGATTCCTCTGTCTACTATCAGCTTGGTTCCTGGCAGAATGGTGCATAGCAGCACCAGCACCTGCTAGAAATAAAGGCTCTCAGGCACCACCCCAGGCTTACTGAATCCAAATCTGCATTTTCACACGATGCCCAGATGATTCACCTGCACCTTACAAATTGAGAAGTGCTGCTTTACAAATGACCTCCCCCACCCCCACTCCCAACCCATGTTGCTATGGAAACTGCCAGTCCGGACCTCTGCCCCCACTTCGGGTCTCTTCCCCCAAAGCAAAGCACTCTGCCATACTCACAGGAGCCCTGGGACCCAAGAGGAGAAAAGTGATTTCCAAAGACACTTTTTTATCAAAGTAATGCCTGGCACTTAGTGGTTTATATGTGTAAGCCTCAAGGGTAGCTGGACCCGTGCGTCTCCGGCAGCCAGAGCAGTGGTATGTTGGTAAATATACCACTCAGGGTGGAACCCTGATTTGTAGCCCTTGCCAATTTCCATGGAGTCAATCCTCCCACCAAGGCGATGTCACCAAACGTGGCACGGGAAGGGATGGCTCACATGAGCAGGCACGAGCAGGTAGGTACCAGCTCCAGCAAGCCACTCGGCCAGAGCCTCATTTTTCTGAGTCAGGATCCTTCATATGAGAGGGGAAGCCACAGCATTATTTCAGCTAATGAGGACATAATGTTTTGTTGTTGGCTTCTACAACCATTTAAATTTATCCATCCCTAATTAGTCTTGGAAAACAGAAAATGACTCGCCAAATATACTCCGCAACAGCCTGTCAGACCGTAAAATTGTCTGTGCTGGCTGTTCTCTCGGAAAACAGAGGGAGTTTTGGGTTTGCAACAGAGAGGGGTTGGGAAGCCTGCGATCAGCCTCATGAATAAAACATTTCCAGCAGCTTCTAGATGGAGGAGAAAGGGATTCAGCAAAAGCCTGTGTCATGTACGTCCCCCTAATTCTTCAGTGTCTATTCTTGCTCATCTCGCAAAAGGGATGAGCTATGGCAGATGAGAAATTTTGAGTTAGGAAGCTAGGAAGTCCAGTTGGGAATCTGAGGAGGAGTTAGACTGACAGAGAGGAGAGGGAAGACGGCATGGGTAATAGGAAACTGGCAACAAACATAGAGGGAGGAAAAAAACTATTTGTAAAACATGGAGTCAGTCCATTTTGCTGGAGGAGAAAGTTGTTCCTTCTTGTCATCATTATTAGCCACTACTTACTGAGCACTTACCACGTGCCAGGCTCCATGCTCAGCACTGACTCTTCACAGAAATCCTGTATCATCCTCATCATCTCCCATTTACATGGGAGGAGACTGTAGTTTAAAAAGTTGAAGACATTTGCTCAAGGTCACACAGCTAGTAAGAAAAGGGGCCAGAACCCCGACCCAGGCCTGTCAGATTCTGAAGCCCATGCTGCAAGTACTGGGATACATCACCTATAAATCTGTGGGAGAGGCGGGGCATGGCTGGAAAAGAAGATGTCCCTTCCTGAGGCAGGTTCCAAGACCCTCTGAGCAGGCAGAGAGGCAGAGGAAGGGAGAGGGAGTGGACCCCTGACACTCCCCCAGGTCCTGAGGGCTGAGGGTATAGTGTCTATGTTCCAACAGCCTCACCTACCAGTTCTGCCCAGCTTAGACCACTCCTGGGTGCCACGCTCGGTTCTGAAAATGACATTTTCCAAGAAGTACTGACAAATCAATGCATAAGCCCAAGGGCATAACTAGACTATGAAGAAATTCAAAAGCTACCCATGTATGGCCAGGCTTGGTCCCTAAAAATCTCCCATGTGCAATCCTTCATGCTATTTCTCCTTCCACAGGGCCCATAGAGGTTATTCATCGTAGAAGGCAGAGCCACAAGACAAAAGAAGCCGGTTCTCTGAATTACCTACTGCTTGGGGACAAGCCCCCCACTCATCAAAAACACTGAATTAAACTTTATGTGAGCAAGAAATAAACTTGTATTTAGAAAGGTTTTTTTAAAAAAGATATCCTTGCCAAAGCAACTGGAACCATTAGCCTTGAGAAAACTCAGAAGAGGAGGGTCATCACGATATCCAACCTCAAATATCTAATGGGCCACCATAAGTTAAAAGATTTCTTAATGTTACTCCAAGGGAAGGAACTAAGACCAGAGCTAGTATCCGTAAGGAGACTGATCATAACACAGGATAAGGATAGACATTCCTAAGAATCAGAGATGTCCAAAGACCTGGCTCCTACCCACCCTCTGACCTCCCCTCCCACCACACTCCACTTGGCTACCCACCCTTCCTTCTGATCCATGAGTATCATGGGCTCTTCCTTGCCTCTGAGTCAATAGGCATGAGATGCCTCTGCCTCAAACACTCTCCCTGACTCTTTGCAGGCCTTATTCATATATTTATTCAATAGCTGTGCCTTGTTCCACACCTGTACCATGCCAGGCACCGTTCTGGGTGCTTGGGATACAAGCCAGTGAACAAAACAGACCAAAAAAATCACTGCTGTCACGGAACTTCAATTCTAGCCAGAGATAAACATTGTGAAGAATGAACATAATAGGGGCGCCTGGGTGGCTCAGTTGGTTAAGCGACTGCCTTCGGCTCAGGTCATGATCCTGGAGTCCCGGGATCAAGTCCCACATTGGGCTCCCTGCTCAGCAGGGAGTCTGCTTCTCCCTCTGACCCTTTCCCCTCTCATGCTCTCTCTCTATCTCATTCTCTCTCTCAAATAAGTAAATAAAATCTTTAAAAAAATGAACATAATAAATGAGTAAGTGCTCTGGAATAAAAAGAAAGCTGTAGCAAAGAAAGGAGGAGTGTGAGTTGTGGGCTAAGAGGCAGGGGTGGTAACGGACAAGGTGCCATTTTAAGGAGGGTGGGCATAGCGACGGTAGGCCTCACTGGGAAGTTGGTACTGAGCCAACAGTTGAAGGAGGTGAGAAAACTAGTCAAAGAATACCTGGGAGAAGAGCATTCCAGGCACAGCGAAGGCCTTGAGGAGGAAGCAGCTCCACTATGTGCCAAGAACAGCAAGGGGCCACTGCAGAGTGCAGTGAGCAAGGGTATTGTAGTCGGAGAGGACATGTGAGAGGCATCGGGGCAACTGTGGCTTCAAATTAAATGACACCTCCTCAGTGAGGCCTTTGGGAATCCCCAAATCTGCACTATGTTTCCCTCCCTCCAGCCCATTATTTTCTCTCATAGCATGCTTATCTTTCATGACATTATACTCATTTGCCAGGGCTGCCACAACAAAGCACCACAAACATATAACCCCACACTTCTGGAGGCCAGAAGTCCAAGAGCGAGGAGCCAGTGGGGTTGGTTCCTTGTGGGGGCTGTGAGGGAATGACGTGTTCTAGTCTCTCTCCTTGGCTTGTAGATGACCATCTTCTCTGCTGTGTCTCTTCACGTCCTCATCCTTCTGTGCCTGTCTCTGTGTCCACATTTCCCCTTTTTATAAGGCTGTCAGTCATATTGGATGAAGGCCCACCCCAATGAGCTCACTTTAACTTCGATTACCTCTGTAAAAACCCTGTCTCCAAATAAGGTCACGTTCTGTGGTCCTGGGCAGGGGGTGGGTTAGAACTTCAAAGCATGAATTTGGGGGAAGACAATTCAACCCACAGCAGAGCCTGTAAGTTATACTTATTTTATCCATGCACAGAATTGTTGAGCATCTATAATCCCCACTGGACTGTTGGTGCCACCAGAGCAGGGACCAAGTCAACATCAGGCATCTCACCGCCCCCAGCATCTAGTGTAGTGCCTGGCAGCTACTCAATTGCTATTTGGTGCTTAATTAATATTTGTTGATGAAGCGCATGGCTGTTGGAATAAGCTGCCTCCAATCCAAAATTGATAAAGAACTTATCAAACTAAACACCCTAGGAACAAATAATCCAATCAAGAAATGGGCAGAAGACATGAACAGACACTTCTCCAAAGAAGACATCCAAATGGCCAACAGATACATGAAAAAGTGCTCAACATCACTCGGCGTCAGGGAAATCCAAATCAAAACCTCAATGAGATACCACCTCACACCAGTCAGAATGGCTAAAATTAACAAGTCAGGAAATGACAGATGTTGGCAGGGATGTGGAGAAAGGAGAACCCTCTTACACTGTTGGTGGGAATACAAGCTAGTGCACTCTGGAAAAAAGTATGGAGTTTCCTCAAAAAGTTGAAAATAGAGCTACCTTACAACCCAGCAATTGCACTACTGGGTATTTACCCCAAAGATACAAATGTAGTGATCCAAAGGGACACGTGCACCCCTATGTTTATACTAGCAATGTCCACAGTAGCCAAACTATGGAAAGAGCCTAGATGTCCATCAACAGATGAATAGATAAAGAAGATGTGGTATATATATACAAAGGAATATTATGCAGCCATCAAAAAAAACCCCAAATCTTGCCATTTGCAATGACATGGATGGAATTAGAGGGTATTATGCTAAGCGAAATAAGTCAATCAGAGAAAGACAAGTAACATATGATTTCACTGATATGAGGAATTTGAGAAACAAGGCAGAGGATCATAGGGGAAGGGAGGGAAAAATGAAACCAGAGGAAACCAGAGAGGGAGACAAACCATAAGAGACTCTTAATCTCAGGAAACAAACTAAAGGTTGCTGGAGTGGAGGGGAGTGGGAGGGATTGGGGGTGGTGATAGACATTGGGGAGGGTATGTGCTATGGTGAGTGCTGTGAATTGTGCAAGACTGTTGAATCACAGATCTGTACCTCTGAAACAAATAATGCAACATATGTTAAGAAAAAAGAAAAAGAAGAAGATAGCAGGAGGGGAAGAATGAAGGGGAGTAAGTCGGAGGGGGAGACGAACCATGAGAGACGATGGACTCTGAAAAACAAACTGAGGGTTCTAGAGGGGAGGAGGGTGGGGGGATGGGTTAGCCTGGTGATGGGTATTAAAGAGGGCACGTTCTGCGTGGAGCACTGGGTGTTATGCACAAACAATGAATCATGGAACACTACATCAAGAACTAATGATGTAATGTATGGTGATTAACATAATAATAAAAAAATTTAAAAAAATTAAAAAATAAAAAATGAAAATGAAAAAAAAATCCTCTTCCCTCAGGGCTACCCCTTGAGGCTGTGCTGTGTTCTGTTCACAAATTAGAAGTCCTGCTGGGTTTCCAGCTTGATACTGCCCGTTGGCCCTTTGAAAGAACAACCAAGTAATCATTCCTATAGTTTTAATGAAGCCGGGTTTATGGGCTCTCTTGTCCCCCACCCCCTTAGAATCACCATGTATGGAAGTAAAAGCCTCGGAACAGAGAAAAATAACCCATCAAAAGTTTCATTTGGAGAAACACACAGAAAACTGGCAAAGAAAACAAAGGCATAATGTAGACTTTGATCTTCATTCCTTGTCCCCATGCTGATCTGTGGTGGAATTTCAGAGATGTCATTTAACTTGTCCGGGCCTCAGTCTCCTCATCTATAAAGTGAAGATAATAACAAATGGGTTCATAGCATAATGACCTAGGGATATCAATACACACTGAAGGCTTTTAAGCATTATTTTAATGTGAAATGTTTTATTATATGATGATGATTTTGAATGGTTCTGGAGCATTTTATCAAGTGCATTGTGAGATAATAGAAAATATATACATTGGTCTGTTTCCAGTTCCTGATGCCGAGCTCCCAAAAACCTTGTCATTTCCTAAGTGATAAGAGTACTAGGAGAGTCTAGGGTGCCTGGGTGGCTCAGTTGGTTAAGCTACTGCCTTCAGCTCAGGTCATGATCCTGGAGTCCCAGGATCGAGTCCCACATCGGGCTTCCTGCTCAGCAGGGAGTCTGCTTCTCCCTCTGACCCTCTTCCCTCTCGTGCTCTCTATCTCTTATTCTCTCTCTCTCAAATAAATAAATAAAATCTTTAAAAAAAAAAAAAGAGTACTAGGAGCGTCTTTTGTTCTAATGAGGCTACTCTGGGTGAGCTCTTGGATGGCGGCTGGTCCCCAGAAAGACCAAACCATGATTAGAAGCTTGGGATCTTCAGCCCTACCCCACCCCACCCATTCTCTAGAGGAGAAGGGCTGGAAATCAATCATGCCTACATGAGGAAATCCCAACAGTTCGAGGTTTGCGGAGCTTCCATGGTGGCAAATACATCCACCCCAGGAAGGTGATACACCCCAACTCCAAGGGGACAGAAGCTCTTGCACTCAGGAATCTCCCACACCTCACCCTATGTATATCTTCATCTGTATCCTTTATCGTGCTCTTTAATAAACTAGTAAACATAAGTCTTTCCCTGAGTTCTGTTCTAACTCATTCTAGCTATGTGACCTTGAGCAAACTTATTTACCTCTCTGAGCCTCAGTTTTTGTAAATTGGGAATAATAATTCCATCTCCTAGCATCCCAATACGGCTAAAGGAGGTAATTCACATAAGGCTCTTTGCGATAGGTTTGGTATATAGTATGCATGCAGCAAGTGTTAGCTAATTATAGCCATCATAGTGCTGCTAAAAATTACTTGAAAAATCTTTCCAAAATGACCCAACACACTGACAAACTCTGGTTCTGAATGACCTTGTTCCCAGAATTTTGCTCAAAGTTGAGCCTTGGACAGTTGCTATGATGAAGTTCTAGTTGAAACTGGATCATTCCAGCAAAAATCCTGCCAATTTCTGTGGTGCTCCCTTATTGAGAATTAGACCCCATGGAGGGTAAAGAAGGAGAAAAGGTCAAAGAACCTATAAAGAGATATGTTGATAAATCAGGGGAGAGAACTTAGCATGACCGACAAACATTTGCAAGCAAAATAGACATCCAAATCTCTTTGGAAAGCTTCTGAAAGGAGGAAGGGGTTGGCCTTGAAGTCAAGGTAAGATTTGGGTGGGAGAGGCAGGGAAGAGCCAGGTGTGCAGAAAAAGGAGGGACCCGTGGCCGAAGCAGAGAGTGTGTGCCAGGGAGCGGTGAGCAGACGTTTCCTTGCCTTCCATTCCTTGCCTGTTCCACCTTCCTCTTCCTTTCCCAAAAGAACTCAGCCCTTTGGCTAAGCTATCAGGATATTCCAAGTTGGTTCTGCTTGCAGTGTTTCCCCAGCTAGCTAATTAAACATAGCACATTTAATTGAATCATAGTGAAGCCCATAGCTGATGTCTCTACACCCGGAGGGGAAAAGGTGGATTGTGATGAAAACCAACTGAGTCTTACTGGTGCCAGCTAGAATTGTGTAGATATTTTCAAACCTCAGCATAAAAAGCATGATATTTGAGGCAATATCATGTGTAGATTAGAGTAATCTCCCAAACGAGGGATGAGAAGATATCCCTTTTATACAACAACAGTTCAGTAAATTTTGTTTAGCTTGCGTAGGATACAGTTAATTACAGTAATTTATCAAAGTGGCATAAGGTGGTATTCACACACACACACAGAGTATTTTCCCACAGTTGAAAATCCTTAGTTTTATATAAGCTGGAGCTAGTACTAATTGAATTTTCACTTGGGTAGATAAAATCTTTAACAACTCCGGAATAACTAAATGCTCTTTGCTCAATGATGTGGATCAGGATGATTTACAACACCTTTCACACAATCATGCTTATTTTGCTTTCATATGATTAATTAAAACAATATGTTCATTCTTCCTAAAGTGGAATTAGGGCACCCAAGGAGTTGGCTTTTATTACCAACTTCCCTATCCAGCAATAAAAGCAATTTTCACACGTTGTCGTCAAGAAAGTGGTAAGTACATGGGGCCTGATGGAGAGTCTTTGTCAAGTTCAACACTGTTCACTGGATGGCAACAGAGGTAGTCTGATGGGCAGATAGAGGTTTCTAGGACTTCAGAGTTGGAAAGGACTTTAGAGGCAATCTCATGAAAACCCCCATTTCACAGATGAGAAAATTGAGGCAGCCAACATGCTGTCCCCAGCTAATAAAGCTCCATTTGGGGAAAAACTAATATCAGTATCCAGCTACCCTGATATTTAACCCTGTCTTCTGGAGAAAGAGCACTGGACCAGGAGGCAGCAAACCTGGATTCAAGACCCGATTCTGCTGCTGACTCACTGCAGGACCTTACAAGCACTGAGTCTCTCTCTCACTTTCCTCTTCTGTAGAATTGGGATGACAGTGCTTACACCATCAGTCTTCTAAGATAAGAGGACCACCAGATAGGTGAAGTTTGTGTGAGGCACTCCTCCATGCCATTATCCCCATTTGCTCCTGGTTGCCAGACCGCTCTGCTTCAACACCTTATCACCCTCTACTCCCTAGGCTCCTCAAAAGGGGCCAGCCCTCTGTTTTTTCCTGCTGGGGGAAGCTGAAGACTGGGAGACAGAAGACCCCACAACTAATTAGTGGCAAAGTTGGTTTGGAGCCCCTATCACTGCCACCTCTGGATGCTGCCTCCCTCCCTGTGCCCATTCCTCAGACCCCTGCCCTCTGGCATGAGTGACAGTGGATGGCAACACTCTTGGGTGGCAATCCTTGATCCTGAGGGATCCCTACTCTACCCTGAGTTCCCTTGGTTCATCTAGCCAGTCCCAAAAAGGGGACTCTTTTTCATCGGTACCTCTGATAGCAGACTCAAATTCCTAAACAGTTAAAGATACAAAAGACTTCAACCACCTTCGCTTTACAGATGGGAAAACTGAGGCCCAGAAGGAAAGGAAAGAAAGCGCTGTTTACTAAGCACATCCGAGGTGCCAGACATCTCTTAGGATGCTTTCTCAGTTCACCACATTGCCCTCAGGGGCAGAAAGGACATATGACTTTTCCAAGGTCACCTGGCTGGCTGCTAAGGGCTTAATCAAGACTCACTCAGGACTGTTCTGTTTTCCATGCAAATACCAGTCCGCTCTGAGGCTTTCTCACTACCATTTATGGAGCATGAGTGTCCGGTGTGAACCAAGAGTTTTACATGGACTAATTCATCGTCTACTTTGAACAACCCTCAATGGCGGTTGGGGGAGGGGAGGGGTACTGCTATCACCCTCACTTCGGAGCTGAGGGAAGGGAACAAAGAGGTGAAGTCTCCCGCCTGAACTCACATGACCAGTGAAGCCAAATGCTAAGATTCAAATCCAGGCATGGTGTCTCCAGAGTGCACAGTCCGAACCACTGTACTCGACTGTGACTGGCTCTCCTTAAACTTCTGTTAGGAGATACACTGGCTCTCCTTAAACTTCTGTTAGGTCTGCAAGGTCTTTGGACATTAATGAAGCAACGCTCACCATAGAGCATAAAATAAAGTCAGTTACGGGGTGCCAACTACAGGTGTCGCAAGCCTTCAAACTGATAGCACAAAGACTTCAAATGGACCTTCAAGAGTTCTTGCTTCCCTCCAAGGGCCACTGGCTCTGGCTCCGCGGATGCCATTAGCATAATGACAACCATGCTAACAGCCTCAGCCCCCAAGCTGCCGTGCCTGCGAGACTGGCTGCCTCCCACGGCCTCCCCTCTGCTTCATGCTCCACTGAAGAGCACAGACAGCTGTGTTCCTGTACTACAGAAGTCTTAAAAACCACTCAGCAACTGCCACCCTTGTCCTGTGGCCCATTCACCAGAAAGACCCATGGGTTTCTCCAAGCTGGGCTGACACTCAAAAGGAGTGAGAGCAATAGAATAAAAACCATGGGTGACGTGGGGTAATACAGCAGAAAAAATTGGGGGTTTTAGGCAGTTGAAAACATTAGTTCATTCATTGAAGATGCTTATTATCACCATTTCTCACCTTCCCTACCTCACTACTTCTAAGCGAAGATTCTAGAATTACACCAGATGATTAAATATTTCTTCTAGATTCTTTAAAAATGAAAAAAAATATATAAGGATTTGTATTTCACTTCTGCAAAAAAGAAGGAATTATACATACTTCTACAAAACAGCCACAAATGATTTTGTCATCCTTTGAAGATAATGCCAGATAGAAAAAGAAAAAATAGAAAACACTTTCTATAAACCTTGATACTAAGACTCCTGCTTGGGGCGCCTGGGTGGCTCAGTCGGTTAAGCGTCTGACTCTTGATTTCAGCTCAGGTTATGATCTCAGAGTTGTGAGATCAAGTCCTGGGTCAGACTCTGAGCTCAGCATGGAGTCTGCTTGAGATTGTCTCTCTCCCTCTCCCTCTCCCCCTCCCCCCCCACACACTTGTGCACTCTCTCTCTAAAATAAATAAATAAATCTTTAAAAATAAAAAGACTCACGCTCATGGAGAAATGCTAAGACTGTGACCTTGGGAGTTGGGCTCCCTGAGTCTTATTCTCGTCCTACCACTTACAAACTGTGTGCCCTTGAGCTGTCTTGGCCAGCTTTACCCTCTTCCTCTGTAAAGTGAGGATGATACTAATAAGTAGACTAATGTCATGGGATTGTTATCAGGGTTAAATGAGATTATGTACGTAAAGGTTTCAATAAGTGTTGGTGGTTATTGGCACAGGATTATTTTTGTCAACAAATACAGTATTTGTTATATTAATGAGAATTCTACTGGAAGAGACAGAAACCAGCCGAAATTAGTTCAAATAAAAAAGAAGGGAAATGTATTGGCTGACTCATCTGGAGGCACACAGGTGGTGCTGGCCCCAAGCTAGTCAGGATCCAGGAGCTCAAACAGCATTAAAATCGCTCCCTGTTCAACACTCTAGATTTCATGTCAGCTTTGGTCTATGGGTTGTCCTCATTGTCTCAGGCTCCTCAGGGGTCAGTTCCTACAGCTTATGACACAGGGGGCAGATGAGAGCTCCCACTTCTACCTTCAACTCAAAAAATTCCAGGAAAGTTATACGCCTTTTCCAGTGGCTCAGCAAGTGGAGGCTGTAATTGTCTACCCCATCTGAACCACATGGAGCATGAGAGAATTTTCCAAAGGAAGACGGCTGTACTACGCTGGGCAGAACTAGAACAACAGATGTTCTTTACACCTGTTATTAATATGTGACCTAGCTTGTCATGAACAAAGTCCCTTTAAAGAGTATACACTACCTATGCCCATCTACAATATTCCATATATATACATTATCCAACAAATAACAGAGATGAACCATAAATTGTATAGACTTTGCAAGCAGAAATCAAGTTTATCTTTCTTCCATCCTCCATAGTGCCCAGCACAGGACAGGCTCCCTAAGAAGTATTTGTGGGGTGACTAATAACTTAGCTCTGGAATCAAATTACATACCATACTATTTGGAATGAATTAGATTATGCTTCAGTTAAAAAAAAATCCCCCCCCCATCTTAATGATTTAGCGTAAGCTGATTTCTCACTCACACAGAGTGTACTGTAACACAGGTAACTTTCCAGGGCAACTGTCCTAAGAAGATGCTCAGAAACCCAAGTTGACAGAGGCCACACTGTCCTGTAGTGTATCCTTAGTAACACCAGAACTCCTCAGTCAACATGGAAAAGACAGAGATCTGGTTGTGAGCTTGGCGGGGGAGGGGGTCTCTTACTGGCAATTAGGTCCTTCACTCCAGAAGTGGCCCATATCATTCTGCCCACTGGCTAGACCCAGTCACCAGCCTCATGTACTGCAAAGAACTGGAGAATGTCATCTTCCCTAAGCTTGGAAGGAGAAGAGAATCAGCTATGTGTGACTTCTAGCCATCTCTACCCAAATCAATTAAAATAAAACCATATTCTATAAAAATGGTACCCCAATTTTTAAATATTAAGAAGATCTCAAGAAAAGAAAGTAGCCTAGAACCTATAATAGGGCTTTCCTACTACTCCATCACTGAGCACCATCCTAACATTTCTGACTAAAACCATATTATAACCCTGCAGAGACTAATTACATTTGAAAGTTCAAAGTTTATTTATTTTGCACGCCCCACTATTAGACAGAAATGACCTTCAGAATCCAATTGAGCATACAATCTTACTAGAGGCAATTGACAGTTCTTTGCAAAAGCCTTTTAAAAATATATATATGCCTAGTCTTGGACCCTGTAATTCCACTTCTGTGATTTAACCTGAGGAAATAAGCACGGGTGTGTACACAGATTTCACTACAAGGGTGTTCCTTGCAGCCTATTTTTAACAGGAAAAAGTAAGAATTGACCTAAATGCCAGCAACAATATGTTGATTAAGTAAATTCAAATGTGTCCTCACATCAGAATAATGGGCATCCATTAATAACCAAACCATGAAGGGGTATTTAGTAATATGAAAAGAGGTTTGTGGCACATTAATTGGGGAGGGGGAAGCAGGCTATAAAATGGTACATACACCACATATGCCACGAAAGTTTCTAGAAGAAACTATATCAAGGAATTAATAACGTTTGCTCCTGTGTGGGTGGGATTATGGGTGTTTTTATTTTCTTTTTGGCTAGACTATTATTTTCTGCTCTTATGAGTAATACTGTTGAAATAAGAAAAACAAGGTAGTTTAAATTATAAATAAATAATATGCTTGGGCCTATCACACACCCACTGCTCCTAATGGGGCTTTTATCTTCGAAACTGACTGCAGGCGACTAGGTTCTTTCTAGTCTTTACTGCTGAGTCACTCCTGGTGACAGTAATAGCAAGATAATTTGGGAGAGACAGTGCTTCCCAGTTTATAAGCCCTTTCATTTTCACAATCCACCCCACAGGTGTAAAGGGAGGGAGTCCAGGCCTTGCTGTCCCCATTTGACAATTAAGACTCAAAGCCATTAAGGGACTTGCCCAAGAATAGAGACTACACCAGAATCCAGGACTCTTCCAGCCACTGCACTGTTCGACCCCAGGGAATGTCACTGGATTCTAGTGGTGCCATTCACTTAGCATATAATGTGAAAAGTGCCCCCCTGGAGTTGTGTAGTGTCCAGTCCTGCTCAAAACCTTACTGGATGGCCACAGGTCTTTCTACATGAATTAGCCAGCCTGTGTCAATAGTGGATTACAGGTAAATAAGCAAATTTGTACTCGACAGATATTTATTGAGCACCCCTCTAGGTTAGCATTGTTGAGGCACCTGAAGCCATTAAGTATGGCCTTTATCCTTTAGGCAGTGAAGAGATATTTGAGGGTCCTGAGTAGTAGAATGATGTGATCAAAGCTGTATATTGGAAAGAAAATTTGGGTGGAAATAAGAGTCAGTGGAGGTGAGCAAGACCAGAGGAAGCAGGGAGACCAATGAGTTAGGAGGCTATTACAATGATCTGGACAGGAAAAATAAATACCTAAACTAAGGCAGAGCCATATGCTATCTTAGCGATTTACATAATGACCCCAATCAGTTAGGGAGGTACTATTTTGATCCCCATTTCTGAGGTTAGGGTTCAGAAGAGTTAGGTCACCTGCCCAAGGTTGCCCAGCAACCATGTGACAATGATTCCAACTTAAGGCCACATCACTTAAATCTCAACACTGAGCCTTCATGCTAAAAATGAGTAAAAGAAAGTGGATGGCTGATCAACTTAACATAGACTGTTATATGAATAGGATATTATATAAAAACTTTATGGTGACCACAAATCAAAAACCTGTAATAGATATGCAAAAAATAAAGATAAAGGAATTCAAACGTATCACTAAAGAAAGTCATCAAACCACAAAGAAGAGAGCAAAAGAAGAAAGGAACAGAGAAGAGCTACAAAAACAACCATAAAACAAGTAAAAAAAAAAAAAACCAATAAGTACATACCTGTCAATAATTACTTTGAATGTAAATGGACTAAACTCTCCAGTTAAAAGGCAGAGGGTGACAGAATGGATTAAAAAAAGCAAGACCCATTTATATGTTGCCTATAAGAAACTCATTTCAGACCTAAAGATACATGCAGATTGAAAGTGAAGGTATGGAAAAGCATTCATCATGCAAATGGAAGTGAAAAGAAAGCCAGGGTAGCAATAGTTGTAACGGACAAAATAGACTTTAAAACAATAAGAAGAGACAAAGAGGGACACTACATAATCATAAAGAGAACAATCCAACAAAAAGATGTAATAATTGTAAATATTTACACACCCAACATGGAAGTACCCAAATGGATAAAGCAACTATACACAAACATAAAGGAAGAAATCAATAGTGATACAGTAATAGTAGGGGACTTTAACACCCCATTTACCACTTGATAGATCATCCAGACAGAAAATCACCAAGGAAACAGTGGCTTTGAATGACACATTGGATTAGATAGATCTGACAGTTATACTCAGAACATTCTACCCAAAAACAGCAGAAGACATGTTCTTTTCAAGGGCACATGGAACATTCTCCAAACTAGATCACACATTAGGCCACAAAACGAGTCTCAAAAAATTCAAAAACACTGAAATTATATCATGCATCCTTTCCAACCACAACACTATAAAACTAGAAATCAACCACAAGAAAACATCTGGAAAGAGCACAAATACATGGAGGCTCCCAGCCTCTCTCTATGTCTACTGTATTCATCCATCTGGATATCCCATGACAGTCCACATTTCAGGAAGTGAACTCATTGTCTCCCCATCATCATCATCATCCATTTAGCCATCCACCTTCTTTTATTTGTTTATTTTAAATATTTATTTTTCTTAAATCCCAGTACAGTCAACATACAGTGTTATATTAATTTCAGGAGCACAACATAGTGATTCAACAATTCTGTACATGACTCAGTACTCATCATGATAAGTGTACTCTTAATCCCCATCACCCACTTAACCCATCTCCCCTCTCCCCTCTGGTAACCAACGGTTTGTTCTCTATAGTTAAGAGTCTGGGGTTGGGGGTTTTTTTTGTCTCTTTTTTTCTTTGTTTGTTTTCTTCAACTCCACAAATGAGTGAAATCGTATGGTATCTGTGTTTCTCTGACTTATTTCACTTAGCATTATATCCTCTAGATCCAATCATATTGTTGCAAATGGCAAGATTTCATTTTTTATGGCTGAGTAACATGCCAGTGTGTGTGTGGTGGTGTGTGTGTATGTGTGTGTGTGCTCACGTGTGTGCACTACATCTTCTTTATCCATTCATCTATCGATGGACACTTAGGTTAGTTGGAGATAGTAGACCCATTCCTGAGGAAATCAAAGTATGATCAATCAGCACTTGGTGGATGAAGGTGAGTGGACAGCAATCCTAATCAAAGTGAAATGTAGAAATAATAAATCAAAGTTTGATGAAAACTAAAAAATTCTAAAACTTCAGTGTTGGAAGAGGCTGGGACATTCATTAGTGGTGTGCACCAAATGCCAGGTGCACAATACCCCCTGACTGCACTTTCTGGCCCCCTGTGCTTGTGTGGGGCCAGAGGACGTGTTTCATCCAGTGAATTGTGGGGGCACGTGACACCTGTCACTTCTGGGCCACGTGACTGCCAGTGAGCGAACTGTGCCATCTCCCCCCACCTCGCCCGAGTGCTCTCCTCTGTCACTTCCATCACAGCAATCTGCAGCAATGGAAACTGGCTGCTCCATCTCCCTGAGTCCCAGAGCAAGGAGATGTGAAAACGAGCCTTTGCTGACCCATAGTGAACCTATGGCACGAATGAGAAAGAAATTTGGCTGATACAAAGCCTTCAGTGGGAACTGGATAGGGAAACTGAGGAGCTAAAAGGAAAGAGATCCACCCAACATCATAGAGCTGGCTGCCTAGAAGCACAGAGGCAAGATTCCCAGCCCCTCGAGTCCCATCCCGTGGTGTTGTCCTTTAGATCTCACTGAGCGCGTCACACATCTTGCAGGTCACTGCCCCTTCTATCCCGAAACATATTCTGCTTCTGTAAATTAAGGCAAAGTCTGCATTACACTCATCATTGCCTAATTTTTACAGACTGTCTCCTAGTGCACCACACTCAGAACTTCTTTTTCTCGGGAGACAGAGGGAGATATCAAGGGGGGTCTGGAGTGATGGGGGGAGGGAAACCTGCTCTATTATTTATAGAATCGAGGTTAATTTAATTACGTTTTGACAGAAAGTGCTCAATTTCGCAGACAGTTGCCACCCGTTTCTCCTGCAGTCTGGTTTTCCTCACAGTAACTGACTCTGCTCCATCTTCCTCTTTGATGTATGAGGCTATAAAACAGGGAGTGAGCAAGTCACCTTCGAAGAGGCCTTTTGTCATTGCAATAACTAGAAGTAATTTATGGGCACCTGGAATTTGGGTTCTCTGTCTCTGACTCGGCAACAGACTGAAATCACAATCTCGATGCTTGACAGCCAATCAGAGGTCAAAGTGACTCTGAGATGTATCAGTCTTCTAGAATCTAGGGTAAGGAAACAGCAATGCCCACACACAGCAATGAAATCATCAGCAAAGATTTTAGACTCGGGCTGCTTTTAGGGCATTTGGGGTGTCCTGGGATACCCTCCCTTATCCTGATCACCATCCAAGTCCCTGCCGTCCGTCAAGACCCAGTTTAATTCCTGCCTCTTCTAGGAAGTCCTCCCTGACTACCCTAACCCAGACATGTACTATATATTCTGAATGTACAATTATATTGGCACCTGTCGCCCTCTCACTTGGTGCATGCTCTTTATGCATGCAGGTCTAGACTCTACAGATCATCGTTCATTCTGTAGACCTAGGTTTCATCTCCCATGCCACTGACCAGTTAGTAGTGGCTGCCTCGAGTGCTGTAGGGAGAACTCTGAAGCTGCATCTGGGCTCAGTGGTTAAGAGTGTAATGACTGATTGGCAAAGTCTGCAACTAGCATCAGCCAAAAAAGAAAAAGGTATGCCCTGTGTTTGTCCTCAGTGCTGTATATAGTAAATTCTTTAAAGATCAAGTCCATAATGTACACTTACTTATATTCCCAGGGACATTTGCATAGGTACACAATGCATGCCCCAAAATTATTTGATGAATAAGTATTTCCCATTTTAACATTGACCTAACTTTAATGCATTAATCATATGTGTTCCAATTATAATTCTTTCAAACAGTCCTTAACACACATACGCGGAAACCAGACTCCCCTCAGAAATTTTTGCAAAGGTAGATTTTCTATGAGGGATGGCTTTTAACAGATCAGCCCCCTAACATTTCTGAATCAGAAAATATTGATAACTTTCAAACTCCTAACTTCTATACAGTAATTTAATGATTTTCAAAATTTTTATACCTCGTTCCTCATTTGATCACAACATAAGTTTCGTGAGATAAAAATTACTTCTATTTTATAGCTTTGGAACAACTCATTTAGTAGCATAATGATTAGTCAGGACCAGAAAAGGTAACCCAGCAAACATTAACCAACCCCCCATAAAGTAAAATAAGCATTTAAGGTCTAGGCCAGTGTTTCCTATAGCTTTGTTTTGGTTTTTTTTCCCCCACAGAACACCATGGTTTTTTTTGTGGTCAAATAAGTTTGGAAAACACAGCAGGGTTCCCTACGGTAAGACTCCTCAGAGCTGCTACTACATTAATGCACTTGGTGAATTGCACAGAGGACCCTCGACATGAAATATTTCCCACCTATTTTACTCTAGAACCCCTTTAACAAAAAGCATCTGAGTCCTATAAAACCTTTTCAGAAATGCTTGCCTGGGTTGTCAAACTTCTCTCCTCAAATTTATCTAAAGTTACCAGCCAGGGCACTGGAAGGAAACAGTAGTTAAGAGCCCAGGCTCTAGAATGCAACCGGATTCAAGTTCTGGCTCCAGCACTTACTGGCCATGACCTTGGATGAGTCACTGAGCGTCCAGCTTCACTTCCGTGCCTGAACATGCGGATTCTAACAGAGCCTCTCATCCAGGGTCCTCAGAAAGACTGAGTGAAAGGAGGCAGGTAGAGTGCCTACCTCACACAAGCACTCGATAAATGTCAGCTGATAGTATTGCCAGTGAGGAGGAAGGTCAAGTGGAAATCTATGTAAAAACAGGACAAAATGCCACAGGTTGGGCTGCACAGAAAGGAGACTCCAAAATGGAGTCTAGAGCGCAGGAGGTTTATTGAGTTCTCCTGAGGTTGACATCTGTGGAAGGGAGGGTGAAGGATTGGAGGGAACGTGGAACTGTGAGAGTGCCCAACAGCAGCCAACTCCAAGGGGAGAGATGCAGAGCTAAAATGACCCTTGGGAATTGTCCCCAGCTGGCTGAGAAGGCTGGGCCTTTAAAACCCCATATGGATCAAATGCTGGATATGGGTCACCCCAGGAAGGCCTCACCTTGGGCACGATGACTCTCTGCAACTCAGGCAGTCCCTCCAGGGGCCACCAAAAGCTGGAACAAGTCCTCCACCTCCTCAGAGGGGCGTCTGAGCAGGCTCACATTGACCTGTGCACAGCACAGCATCCACCGTGCAAAAGAAAAACAAAAATCAAAAACCAAAAGAAAGCAAAAGCTTCCTCTGATCCTCTGGGAAGGAAAAAGGGCAATCTGCAGACATCAACAAAATCTAGTCATTTATTCGTTCATCATTTATTAATGCCTACCATATGCCAGGCCCCAGGGCTTAGGGCTTATGAATCAGGTACTGATTCTATAGCAATAATAATAATAATGTTTTCTCCTGACTTTTTAAGGCATGAAAATAAAGACAGGGAAACACAGAAGGAAGAGCTATCAAATCACTTGAAGCCAGGAAGTATTCTCAGGTGATCAGTCACCTGTCAGCCTGGCATGAAAAGGTGTTAATTTGAATGAAGAAAGGGACATGGCAATTTTTTTCCCCACAGCAATACATCAAGTTGTTCTCCTGGTGACTTAGTGTGCTTGGCAAACTGTGTGCACTGCACAAAATTGAATTTCCAGGTTTGGGGAAGCCTGCGCAGGCTCGAGGTACATGAGGATTTATTGCTTTAGGTACTTAAAATGCCTCCCACTAAATTTGTTGTGACCTCCTCCCCCTGCCCATGACCCCAAGTTAAACACAGCCTGGGGCTGAGCAAAGGTTAACAGCACATCAAATCAAGAAAAAGCAGCCCCAACGAGACAGGTCCCTGTGTGGTGGAGGGACAGAGAAAGTCCTTTGTGTCCCTGGAAGGCTCAGCCGCCTTCCTCTCTTCCCTGGAGGCTCCAGTCCTCAGTGCCCACCCAGCACTCCAGCCTCCTCTCAAACTCTCCATCTTGTCACTTCACCATTCACCCTAGTGGCGCCATGAGCATTGTACTCCTTCGGCATCAGAGGGCTCTCGCTTTTCCCACTGAACATCTCACCTGTTTATGTCGAGTCTTCTCTAAAACCCAGCAAGATAGTCTGCAACTGACATTTCACATTTGCATAGCACGCTACCATTCTCAACCTGCTTCTGGGCCTCACCACCAGCCAAGAGGCAGGAATTGCCAAAACGATCACTCCTACTCCAGAAGTAAGGGCACTGAGGCCCCCAGAGGCACAGTGACTTGCCCAAGGTCACAGAGCAAAAAAAGGCAGGACATAAGCTAGGTCCTCTCTGCCACAAACCAGCCCCACTCACTGCCTCTCAGCCAAAGGGACCAGGCCATGCCTTGGCAATGTGCCTTACACTTAGTAGGACAACTGATACAGGTCATGCCCTGGGGGGATTACCTGGGACTCCACAGTGAGAATGGCCAGCCTCCCAGATGAGGCTCATGTCTACACTACTGTGCAAATGTATTATCCAAATTGAACACAGCTGGGGAAACCAAAGTGGGGATTTTCCCCCCTTTGTGTAACTATCGAGCCAACAGATTAAAATTTTGAAATAAAATAACAGATTTTTTTTTCCTTCACCATCCCAAGTGAATTTAGGGAATTATCATCCTCCAAGCTGGAATGTTTTTGTCAGTTAAATTTCTTGTCTTAAAATTTTCCCAAGCATAATCTTCAGGATGAGTTCTTGGCAGGTATTTATTCTACACGTTCTCTTTCACTCACACAAATACCCGCTGAGCACCTGCCATTGGCGGGGGGCACTGTGCTAAGTGCTGATGGCCAGGCTGGCGGATCCCTGTCCTCCTCGCTGGGTCTCACCCGTTTGGTATGGTTATTAAAGAGATAAGTACAATGCAGGATTTAGAAACATTGCTCTTTGTACCTCTGCTGGTGGGAGTTTAAAACAGTACAACCTTTAGGAAGAGCAATTCTGGCAGTAGCTATGGAAATTTTAAATGTGAGGAACAGGACCCAGCCGATGCAAAAGTAAAACACAGCAAACTATACTAAAACAACAGATACTAATGCAAGGGCAGAAAGTTAGAGGTATGAAAATATTTGTTCCAACATTGTTAGTAATTGCCAAAAAAAAAAAAAAAAGAGGAGGAAGAGGAGGAGAAAGGGAAGAGAGAGGGGAAGGGGAGGGGAGAAGAGAAGGCAAATGATGGTTTTAAAAATTTCGGTACATGGGGCGCCTGAGTGGCTCAGTCGTTAAGCGTCTGCCAGTGGGAAGCCTGCTTCTCCCTCTCCCACTCCCCTTGCTTGTGTTCCCTCTCTGTGTCAAATAAATAAAAATCTTTTTTAAAAATTGCAGTACATTTATACCAGAGATTGCTAAGGAGGCAATAAATATGAGGCATCTATCTGCACTGACTTGAGAAAATGTTCATAAAATATGCTAAGCGAAAACAAGCAAGTTGGAAAGCCATGCATGTGCCATACATAGCTGTGTTTGAGGACGTGCGGAGCTACCAGCACAGCCACGTATGTACGTGGGAGTGTGTACGCATTAAACTCAGAGGAAAACAAAAACAGGAAGTGTACAGACCAAACTGTTCCCGGTGGATCTCTCCACGGGGAGGAACAGGGATGGTTTAAATCGGCAAACTTCTGAACTATTTGCAAAGTAACATGACTTGTCATTTTGAAAACCCAGTTTAACAAAATAAAGAGCACTAGATGCTCTGCCGGAGGAAGAAGAGAGGGCCACTTCTGACCCCCAAGGAGGAGCGAGTCCCCCTCACTGCTGTCATTGCCATCGGCTTGTCCCACCATCTCCGACAAGCCCTCGCAAGACCCCGCGCATCCTGCGATTTCTAACCCCACCTAGTGGCAGACAGGTGCCAGGCAGGAGCCCACACCCGCAGGGAAATCCCGTTTGTAAGAGAAGGGCGATGGGTCGGACTTCGTAGCCGTTGGACTTCGTAGCTAAACGTCGCACAGTGACAAGTGACAAAAGGGGCCCTGGAGAGCCTCACTCACCTCACGGGTCGTTGAGCACAGCAAATGAGCCGAATCTGTGTAGAAACTACGATTCCCAGTCCACACACGCATTTGTGCAAGAAACACAATTTCTTTTACTCAGCTAAGCTTGTATTTTGAGTTCTTATTGTGCCAAGGGTACAGAAACTTCTTTTCAGTCATTATAGTACCCCCTGGGTCCCCATACACACGTTTACCCTCAAATACCGCGGAGATCGTGTCAAAGTTCACGTGGGGTCTCTGGGGGCCAGTGTGCCCGGGAGTGAGGTCAGGTCAGCACAGGATTCCCCCAGAGGCCCCTGTGGTTTCGCGCTGGCTTCTTCAGGCCCAGCACCCTCCCCTTGCTTCTGAGTGGGGCACTCTGTGCACAGCCTGCCCCGCCTCTCCAACAAGACTGGCTGCACCACATTGCTCTCCCGTGAGCCCAGGGAGCAGGACACAGGACATCTCTCTCCCAGACCCACCGCGTACATTGCTCTTATCACCTCTCCACACCACGACACAGCTTTCCAGTCCGAATAGGGCTGGGGGGAGTTGTAAATCCCTCTGTCTTACAACTCTGCCCGAAGTCAGTTGATGGGAGCACAGAAAGCCTAGAAGCTCTGCCTCAACCTTCCCTGAGGCGAGGAAGCTCAGTGCAGCGCAGAGTAGGGCACAATGCAGGGATGGGGAGAAGGAAAAACAGAAGGGGAAAAGAAGAAGCTAAGTGCCATGTGCAAATGTTGTAGCATTATAGTTCAAGGTTTGGTTATTGACATATAATTGTCTAGGTTAGAATCCCCATTTGAGCACTTGCTGGT
Organism: Zalophus californianus; assembly: GCF_009762305.2. Classification (NCBI taxonomy): domain Eukaryota; kingdom Metazoa; phylum Chordata; class Mammalia; order Carnivora; family Otariidae; genus Zalophus; species Zalophus californianus. Next base: position 108,195,947 of record NC_045599.1, read on the forward strand.
CAAATAGTGGTCCAACTATTTCACTTTTCTTCAAGGATGATAGTATCTACCTTTGTGGGCCATTGTGGGAATTCAGTGAGATAAAGGGATGCAGATACTGAATTGGTATTTTCCTTCCCACGCCACTTACAAATAAAGGCTGAAATTTGACACTGGTCCATTATAATTCAATGCAGAGTGCTTTACACACCACCTCTGCCTGAAGGTGGAAAATGTCCACTGTCTCAGCATGAAGCTCAGGCTGACATCACTTATTCTTCTGAAAGATAAAAGACAGAGTAGTGTCACCTTCTCTAGCTGAGCCTCCAAAAGAGTTTCCGGGCCAATATCTCTTCAGGAGTTATAACTTTTTCCAAGGCTGAGAGAAGCAATCATTGGAACTTAATAGCAATATCTACTTAAAGCCTCCTGAGGGCTTAATCTCAAAGACTTTGCTCAGAAAAGCCTTCACAGAGATACATCCTATGAAGCCTTGAACCAAGGGACAAGCCTCTCCCTAAAGAGATGAAGGCAATGGTTTTCCCAGCTTCTAGATGCATGGGACTCACTGGGAGAGCTTCCATAGGCCTGGGGTGGTGGACATGAATCTGCATTTCTAACATGTTCCCAGGTAATTCTGATGTGGTTGGTAGGAGACCACTCTCTGAGAACCACTGGATTAATGAGAAACAGAGCTCAATAGAAGGGCCAAACTTATTTTAGAAGACTAAAATTGACAGGGATTTGCACATGTAACTCATTCTCCCTGGGGTAACATTACAGATATCTTACAGGAAAGAGTGCAATGATCTTTAGCACACCTTGCTCAAGAACGAAGGTCTTAAAGTTATTAACACTCATCATTCCCATTTAGAATGGAAAATGTTACAAGGCTAGTACCCAGGAAATTTCAGGCCTCGATGGGAAGAGTTTCTCCCAAATCCTCCCAAATACCACTCCATATAAACCACCCAGACAGGACCACGGAATCCATTTGTCCTATAATTCTACATACACACTTCTTTCTACCCATGCTCTGAAGTTAAAAATTATGCCCCCAGCTCACTCTCATCTCTTCTGTGGATGGGTCCCTTCTTTCAGACTCAGCAGGGCAAGGCAACCACTGAACCACCAGTCATCTGCCAGTTCACAAGAGCCAGCTCATCTAGGAACTTCCCCCCATCCATGGGAGGCGGGGTAGGAGCCATGTGGCCCTACTTTCTACATTTCTGACTAGACCAGGAATTAAGAGATCTGGCCCAAGCCAATCAGATCACTCCTGGGAATCTGAAAACAAGATTCAGAGACAGCTAGTCAGTATCCGAAATTAGCCTGACTGATCATTATGAGGTGGCCAGAATTCACCAGATAGCCTGCGGAGCAGAAGAAACTAATCTACAGGAGATAAAAGAACAAAGTGTGCACAGGTGGAAAGAGAATTGAGAAGCCTGTCCCTGTGGCATTCAAGACCCCAGCTTGTATCTCTTCCCGAGGCCTTCCTCGTCCCCACCCTTGGTTTCCATGACACTTGATATCCTCTACATTATTTTCCCTTTTCTACTTAAGTTAGCTCCAGTCAGAATCACTCACTGATTCAGTCACCAGCTCTTATTGAGCACCCAAGCTGAGTCAGGTGCTGCCCTTGGTTCTGGAGAAATGATGGTGAAACAGCAGACCCATTCCTGATCCCATGGAACTGAGCTGCACTTTCGTGATCTGCAACCCAGGACATTTAGTATAGCCGCTACACTTGCCCCAGTAGAGAGAAATGTGCACACAGGAAGAAAAGTTATCAGAAAATATACCGAGTTTATTGAACAGCTACTATGTGCCAGGCTCCCTGCTAAGTGCTTCACATGCACCTTCTCTCAATGAGGCAGGTACCATTATCATCTGCATTTTGCTCAAGGACTCACAGGATTCACACCTACATGGTCTGAATCATCAGAGCCATGAAGAGACAAGAGGGAGAGAAAGGTCCAGAACAAAAGCAGACACTGAGGGAAGACACATGCACACGCACACATATACAAACCCACATTCACACTCATATACACACCCACACACCGAATTGAGGCCAGCTACATCAGCACAGACTTGAGCATCCTCTTGTTCTTTATCAGGTGCTGGCCTCTCTGCTTCATCTCCACCCTATTAGGAGACAAAAACCAACCCCTCCCTCTTCAGAAATAACCTTGAGGAGTAGTTGGGTTCTGTAATACTTTAATTGGACAAGAGCCTTCCAAATGTGCCCTCCTGAGAACAGCAGGGATGCATTTCCACCTGCCTTTTAGAAAATGTGCCCTCCCTGGATTGCATATGAATGCTCTTAGAGAAATGCCAGAGAATCATTTTTGAATGCTTTCCACCAGCGGGTCAGCACTTACCTGGTGGATGCCTCCCTGGGACCCCATTCAGGATCCCTTTCACTTGTGACCCCATCTGCTCCTTGCAGACCCAGGAGAGCAGGGAGCAGCTCGGACTCAGGTGGGCAGAAGTATGGCTCTCTCTGCCAACAGTCCCTCCCTGCCCAGGGTGGTGAGCAAAGCACTCAAGCCTGGCCAAGGCTTTAGGATCTGCTGAGCCTGGAAAGGACACGGGATACTAAGAGGCAAGAGATGGGGGAAGCCACTGTGTGCACCTCATCTTCCTCCTCTGTAAAGCGGGGATCCTCCAATCTGCCCAGCCTAGAAACAGATACCATTCACTGAGCACAGGCACTGTGCTAAATACAGATGCACATTATTTTAAAAAACCCTAGTACGTACAGATGACTGTCCCATTTTTATAAGTGACAAAACTGAAGTTCCAAAAGATACAGATGCTTAAAAAAAAAAAAAAAAGAGCAGGTTCACACGGCTAGTCCTGGTTCACATAACTCCAAAGGAGAAACTGTAACTTTCCAAATTCCATACTCTTATCCACTAGCTGGCCTCCCTGGACTTGTGTTTAAGCGAATAAAACTGGCTGGTGAAAGAGGAAAGGGCCAAGCCACCGGCTCATCTTTGTCTTCATAATGTGCCAGCATTCGGTCTGATCAGCTGGAACCGGCCTGCCCTACCTCCCCCCACCCCTGCCCACCCCTGAATTATCTCCCCACCCAGCGGCAGACTTCTTGGGACCATTTTCAGAATCCTAAGACAGGAGGCTTAACCCCAGAACACCTCAGCTGCCACCCAGCCCGGCAAGTTCACAGAGCTCTGCAACAAATGTGCTGGTAAATCTATATCCCATCATCGTGGCTAGAGATTTTTAAAAAAAGAAATCTGAGATGTGCTGAGGGAATGGGGAAGTGGGGAGTGATATCAGAGTTTAGGCTTCCAATGTTCTTGAAGGAACAATAGGAAACCTCTGGGGATGCCTGGGTGGCTCAGTCCTTAAGCGTCTGCCTTCAGCTCAGGTCATGATCCCAGGTCCTGGGATGGAGCCCCGCATCAGGCTCCCTGCTCAGTGGGAAGCCTGCTTCTCCCTCTCCCTCTGCTTGTGTTCTCTCTCTGTGTCAAATAAATGAAAAGAAGGGCCACATGCACCCCAATGTTCATAACAGCAACGTCCACAATAGCCAAACTGTGGAAGGAGCTGAGATGCCCTTCACCAGACGAATGGATAAAGAAGATGGGGTCCATATATGCAGTGGAATATTACTCAGCCATCAGAAAGGATGAATGCCCAACTTTCGCATCAACATGGATGGGACTGGAGGAGATTATGCTAATTTTAAAAGTGAAATAAGTCAAGCAGAGAAAGTCAATGATCATATGGTTTCACTTATCTGTGGAACATGAGGAATAGCATGGAGGACATTAGGAGAAGGAAGGGAAAAATGAGGGGGGGAATTGGAGGGAGAGATGAACCATGAGAGACTATGGACTATGGGAAACAGACCGAGGGTTCTAGAGGGGAGGGGGTCGGGGGGATGGGTTAGCCTGGTGATGGGTATTAAGGAGGGCACATACTGCATGGAGCACTGGGTGTTATATGCAAACAATGAATCATGGATCACTACATCAAAAACTAATGATGTACTGTATGGTGACTAATATAACATAATAAAAATTATTATAAATAAATATTAAATAAAAATTTTTTAAAAAGGAAACCTCTGCCTTGAAGCCCCCTAGAGTGGAGCTTTGGGATAAATTTGGGGAAACCTCTTCAAAATCCTTTGTCTCCCATCCTCTGCTGACGAACTTACTCACACCTTCCATTTAGTGTTTCCCGCTTGGCTCTCAGGTAGCTTCAGGGTAAGCCCTCTCTCCACTTGTCTGTCCTGAATTCTCAAGGCTCTCAGAAAAAGAGAACAAAAACAAAAACAGCCAAATACTATCCAGTCCCCTATAGAAAAATGAATCCTCTCTGACACATGTCTCAGAAACAGAAAGATATGCTGTTTTTGGTTTGTTTTTGTTTTTTTGGGTTTTTTTGCTGAATATCTTCTTTATTTTCTTTCCACTTTTTATTGGGACATAATTGATATCCAACACAGTATACATGTAAGGTATACAGCATACTGATTTGACTTACATGCTGTGAAGCGATTACTGCAATAAGCTTAGTTAACATCCATCATCCTACATAGATAGAAAGAGAGACAGAAAAGAGAAAAACGTTTTTTCCCCTGTGATGAGAACTCCTAGGATTTACTCTAACAACTTGCAAATATACCACACAGAGTATTAACTGTAGTCCTCATGTTGTACATTACATTCGTAGTACTTATTTTTCTGATAACCAAAAATTTGCATCTTTGGGCAACCTTCATCCAATTCCTAATCCCAGCAGCTCTCTAGAAAGACATGTTTTTTTTTTAAAGATTTTATTTATTTATTTGAGAGAGAGAGAATGAGAGAGAGAGAGCACGAGAGGGAAGAGGGTCAGAGGGAGAAGCAGACTCCCTGCTGATCTGGGAGCCCAATGTGGGACTCAATCCCAGGACTCCAGGATCATGACCTGAGCCGAAGGCAGTCGCTCAACCAATTGAGCCACCCAGGCTCCCGAAAGACATGCTTTTATCTTATATCAGATAAGGCACATTTTTGGGCGCCTGAGTGTCTCAGTCAGTTAGGCATCTGCCTTCAGCTCAGGTCATGATCCAGGGTCCTGGGATGGAGTCCTGCGTCAGGCTCCCTGCTCAGCAGGGAATCTGCTTCTCCCTCTTCTTCTGCTCCACCCCTCTGCTCCTGCTCTCTCTCTCAAATAAATAAGTAAAATCTTAATATATATATATATATATATATATGGCATGTTTCCAGTTACAGAAGAGAACAATCAACATCTTAGAGCTAACTGTGACTCAGACATCAGCTAGCATCTCTCTGTACTCATCATCCAGAGAAGACAGAATGTAAGCTCTGGTAGGGCAGGCATTTTGCCTTTTTCCCCACTGCTGTATCCTGGAGTAGTGCATTATTACTGTGCATCACATTTATGTCTTCAATAAGTATTTTTGAATAAATATATAAGACTGACTTAACACACACACACACACACACACACACACACACACACACACATACACACATCCTATGAGACAGGCAGACTTATCAAATGGCCCCAGTGCTTCTCACTTCCTAGTATTCTAGCTCTTGAATAATTATGTAAATATGTGAGGTGATGGAAGCGTTAATGAACAAGATGCAGGGAACCTTTCACAATGTACATGAACAGGTTTATCAACTCATCACAATGTACACCTTAAATATCTTACAACTTCATGTGTTAAGTATACCTCAATAAAGCTGAAATTTAAAATTTTTTAAATTTACAGTTTTAACTTATAAAAGTACAGCTTATATTTGCCCTCCCTTTACTGCCTCACTACCCCCACTCCCCTACTGGTGTTCCTTAGAATCAGCTCCTAAATAAACTACGTGCTTTTTAAAATTCTTGTCTCAAGGCCTATTTCTGGGACAGTGCAAATTAAGATAACATCTTTGTTCTTAAAAGTCCTCATGCACTCCACTTCTAGAAAATTCTAACTCCAGCTTTGTGCCATCTCTTGGCTTTATTTCCTCTTCCCCCTCTGTGGCAGAGATGACTAGTTGCTCTCAATATTTGTTCTCCCCTCCTTCCTCACTTACAGAACCCCTGGTTTTCACCTGGGCACATGATCTGAGTACAGACACATTTTGGAGCCACCCTTGCAGTTAGGTGCAGCCATCTTCATTCTGGCCAATGAAATATAAGAGGAAATAGTTTGTGTTCATGGTCCCTGGGAAATGTCCATATGGGGAGGGACATGCTCTCCTCTGCCCTTCCTACTTCCCCCTGGCTAGAATGTGGGTATCATGACTGGATCATGACTGGATCACTGGAATAAGAGGTGACTTTGACATGAGATGGAAGGAGCATAGATCTCTGACAATACCACCTAACTGCAACAATTTACATATGAGAGAAATACCTTTCTACCTTATTTAAATGGCTGTTATTTTTATTTTCTATTACTTGCTGCTAATCCTAATCCAAACTGCTAGCAGCCTCTGAAATCTCATCTCCACACATTTCTATTAAATTTAAATGCAAAGCAGTTTACCCATTTTCTTTGGTGACCCATAACCTTAGAATCTCATGTCTCCCATCAAGTGGCTTTTTCAGGGTATTTCCCTAAAGTAAGATGAGGAACAATGGGTGCCAACTAATAAGATAACATTTCACTACCCTATGCAATCATAATAACTTTACCACTCTACATGAGATTTATTCTAGATACTGTGCCCAGTGCTTACAGGATTAACTCATCTTTAAGAATCCATATTTTCATTTTGTAAAAATAACAACTTAGTATGTCTTTCCTTTATAAGCTATATCTCAGTGTATTGAACGAGTTGATGAAGGAACATTTTCACCATACAAGAATTTCAGTTATTAAACTCTGAAGAAATTTGGAATTGGAATATCACCATTATTGCTCTCCCTAATGAATTATGGATCTAGGAAATAATTTTTCAATGGCTACTAAAATCATAGAAAAGCAAGCAAGCAAGAAAGAAACCACACTTACATACCTCCCAATGGAAGAACACAGCACCTATGAAAGAGTCTTGCAAAAACAAGTCCAATATGAATGTAATCATGCAACCCATTCTTGATTCACAGGAAATACAGGGACAGAAGAACATGTTAAATGACACCACAAAGATGCAATCAACAAAATCCAGAGTGGATAGAAAATAATCTGGTTGGGGCAGAGCAAGACGGCAGAGGAGTGGGAGACCTGGATTTCGTCTGGTCTCAGGAATTCAGCTGGATAGGGATCAAACCATTCTGAACACCTACAAACTCAACAGGAGATCGAAGAAAAGAATAGCAACAACCCTCTGAACAGAAAAGCAACCACTTTCTGGAAGGTAGGACATGCGAAGAAGTGAATCTGAGGCAATTTTCGGGAGGATAGACGGGGGAGGGGGGCCTCCGTCGGCCACTTCTGGCAAATGATAGAGTCACAGAGCACAAAATCAGAACTTTTAGAAGTTGGCCCCGCTGAGGGATGTCGCTCCAATGGCTAAGCGGGGGGTGGAAACCTTGTGGGACAGTGTGGTCTCAGGACCCCCGGGTCACAGAAAGACCAGGGGTGCCTGAGTGTGGCAGAACTCCCAGGTATCGGAGCAGGGAAGCCGGCTGCAGAGACAGAGCTGAAGACCAGGCTCTCAGCTCAGGGTTGCCATAAACTGTGATCCAGGCACAGTCGGGCCACTGTTCTTCCAGCAAGGACCAAACAAGTGGCCGATCTGGGGAGACTCCCCTTCCTCCCCTGGGAGGAACGGCGTGGGAGCGCACCACAGGGATTGGCTGGGTTTGGAGACTCCACACGGGGTTGTGTGCCAGAGATAGAAATCCTCAGTCATGGGCCAGGAGAGCATGGAGTGAGGCCGGAGACGGGGAGATGGGAGTGATCGACAGCTTTTCTCTGGCAGCTCACTAAGGAGTGGGGCCCTGAGTTCTCAGATCCTCTGGGGCAGAGACTGGGAGGCTACCATTTCTACTCTTGTCCTCCAAAGCTGTACGGAAAGCTTGCAGGGAACAAAAGCTCCAGAGAGCAAACCTGAGCAGATTACTTAGCCGGGACTGGCAAGTGTGGGGCAATTCCACCTCCAGCAAAGACATTTGGGAACCACGGCAACAGGCCCCTCCCCCAGAAGATCAACAAGAACTGCCAGCCAAGACCAAGTTTACCAATCAATGAGAACGGCAGAATTCCAGAGCTAGGGGAATACTGCACATAGAATCCATGGCTTTTTTACCATGATTCTTTAGTCTTTCGAAGTTAATTTTTTTTAACTTTCTTTTTCTTTTTTTTTTTGAGTTTTTCTTTTTCCCTTTTCAATCAACATCTTATCAATCCCTTTTTTAAAAAACATGTTTATTTTTCATTTTAGAGTCATATTCTATCCCTTCATAGAAGTTACCGTTATTTTTGGCATATATATAAGTTGTTCTCTCTTTAAAATTTTGAGATACGGTTTCTTCTAACAGATCAAAATATACCCTAAATCTCTAGTGTATGGCTTTGTTCTAGTCTCCAGCATGATTACATTCTCTCCCCTTTTTTTTAAAATCCTCTTCTTTCTTTTTTCAAACAACTTATCTTATCAATTCCTTTTATAAAATTTTTTATAATTTTCATCTTTACAGTCATCTTCCATCCCTTCATTGTATCAACCCTTATTTTTGTACATATATAAGTTTTTCTTTCTTTAAAATTTTGGGAGGCACTTTCTTCTAAAAGACCAAAATGCACCCCAAATCTAGTGTGTGGGACTGATCTATGCACCAGCCTGATCATATTTGATCATATTCTGTTTTTTTTGTTTTGTTTTGTTCTGTTTTTGTTTGTTTTTATTTTTTTTTCTTTTGTTTTCTTTTTCTTCATTCTTCCTTTCCCATTATTTTCCCATGGTTTCAGGTCTTTTCTGATTTGTTTAGAGTATATTTTCTGGGACGTTGTTACCCTGTTGGCATTTTGTTCTCTCATTCATCTATTCTCCACTGGACAAAATGACAGGACAGAAAAATCACCTCAACAAAAAGAATAAGAGGCAGTACCGAATGCCAGGGACCTACTCAATACGGACATTAGTACAATGTCGGACCTAGAGTTCAGAATCATGATTGTAAAGATACTAGCTGGGCTTGAAAAAAGCATGGAAGTTATTAGAGAAACCGTTTCTGGAGAAATAAAAGAACTAAAATCTAACCAAGTCAAAATCTAAAAGGCTATTAATGAGGTACAATCAAAAATGGGGGTGCTAATTGCTAGGATAAATGAGGCAGAAGACAGAATAAGTGATATAGAAGACCAAATGATGGAAAATAAAGAAGTTGAGAAAAAGAGAGATAAACAACTACTGGATCACGAGGGCAGAATTCGAGAGATAAGTGATACCATAAGACAAAACAACATTAGAATAATTGGGATCCCAGAAGAAGAAGAAAGAGAGAGAGGGGCAGAAGGTATATTGGAGCAAATTATAACAGAGAATTCCCTAATGTGGGAAAGGAAACAGACATCAAAATACAGGAGGCACAGAGAACCCCTCTCAAAATCAATAAAAAGAGGTCAAAACCCCAACATCTAATAGTAAAACTTACGACTCTCAGAGACAAAGAGAAAATCCTGAAAGCAGATCAGAAGAAGAGATATGTAACCTACAATGGTAAAAACATTAGATTGGAAACAGACCTATCCACAGAGACCTGGCAGGCCAGAAAGGACTAGCATGATATATTCAGAGCACTAAACAAGAAAAATATGCAGCCAAGAATACTATATCCAGCTAGGCTATCACTGAAAATAGAAGGAGAGATAAAAACCTTCCAGGACACACAAAAATTAAAGGAATTTGCAAACATGAAACCAGCCCTACAAGAAATATTGAAAGGGGTCCTCTAAGCAAAGAGAGAGCCTAAAAGCAACATAGACCAGAAAGGAACACAGACAATATACAGTCACAGTCACCTTACAGGCAATACAATGGCACTAAATTCATATCTTTCAATACTTACCGTGAATGTAAACGGGCTAAATGCCCCAATCAAAAGACACAGGCTATCAGATTGGATTAAAAAGAAAGACCCATCGATATGCTGTCTGCAAGAGACTCATTTTAGACCCAAAGACACCTCCAGATTGAAAGTGAGGGGTGGAAAACAATTTACCATGCTAATGGACACCAAAACAAAGCTGGACTGGCAATCCTTATATTAGACAAATTAGATTTTAAACCAAAGACTATAATAAGAGATGAGGAAGGACACTATATCCTACTTAAAGGGTCTATCCAACAAGAAGATCTAACAATTGTAAATATCTAGGCCCCTAATATGGGAGCAGCCAATTATATAAGCCAGTTAATAACAAAAGCAAAGAAACACATTGACAACAATACAATAATAGTGGGGGATTTTAACACCCCCCTCACAGAAATGGACAAATCATCTAAGCAAAAGATCAACAAGGAATAAAGACTTTAAATGACACACTGGACCAGATGGACTTCACAGATATATTCAGAACATTCCATCCCAAAGCAACGGAATGCACATTCTTCTCTAGTTCCCATGGAACATTCTCCAAAATAGATCACATCCTAGGTCACAAATCAGGTCTCAACCGGTACCAAAAGATTGGGATCATTCCCTGCATATTTTCAGACCACAGTGCTTCGAAACTAGAACTCAATCACAAGAGGAAAGTCAGAAAGAACTCAGATACAACGAGGCTAAAGAGCATCCTACTAAAGAATGAATGGGTCAACCAGGAAATTAAAGAAGAATTTAAAAAATTCATGGAAACCAATGAAAATGAAAACACAACTGTTCAAAATCTTTGGGATGCAGCAAAGGCAGTCCTAAGAGGAAAGTATATAGAAATACAAGCCTTTCTCAAGAAACAAGAAAGGTCTCAAATACACAACCTAACCCTACACCTAAAGGAGCTGGAGAAAGAACAGCAAATAAAGCCTAAACCCAGCAGGAGAAGAGAAATAATAAAGATCAGAGCAGAAATCAATGAACTAGAAACCAAAAGAACAGTAGAACAGATCAATGAAACTAGGAGCTGGTTCTTTGAAAGAATTAACAAGATTGATAAACCCCTGGCCAGACTTATCAAAAAGAAAAGGGAAATGACCCAAATCAACATTATCATGAATGAAGGAGGAAAGATCACAACCAACACCAAAGACATACAAACAATTATAAGAACATATTATGAGCAACTCTATCGCAGCAAATTAGATAATCTGGAAGAAATAGATGCATTCCTAGAGATGTATCAACTACCAAAACTGAACCAGGAAGAAATAGAAAACCTGAACAGACCTATAACCAGCAAGGAAATTGAAGCAGTCATCAAATATCTCCCAACAAACAAAAGCCCAGGGCCAGACGGCTTCCCAGGGGAATTTTACCAAACATTTAAAGAAGAATTAATACCTATTCTTCTGAAACCGTTCCAAAAAATGGAAATAGTGGAAAACTTCCAAACTCGTTTTATGCGGCCACCATTACCTTGATCCCCAAACCAGACAAAGACCCCATCAAAAAGGAGAATTACAGACCAATATCCTTGATGAACACGGATGGAAAAATTCTCACCAAAATACTAGCCAATAGGATCCAACAGTACATTGAAAGGATTATTCACCACGACCAAGTGGGATTTATCCCTGGGTGGCAAGGTTGGTTCAGCATCCACAAATCAATCAATGTCATACAATACATTACAAAAGAAAGAACAAGAATCATATGATGCTCTCAATACATGCAGAAAAAGCATTTGACAAAGTACAGCATCCTTTCTTGATCAAAACTCTTCAGAGTATAGGGATAAAAGCCATGATGAAAAACCTACAGCAAATATCATTCTCAATGGGGAAAAACTGAGAGCTTTCCCCCTAAGGTCAGAAACGGCAGGGATGTCCACTATCACCACTGCTATTCAACATAGTATTAGAAGTCCTAGCCATAGCAATCAGACAACAAAAAGAAATCAAAGGCATCCAGGTCAGCAAAGAAGAAGTCAAACTCTCACTCTTTGCAGATGATATGATACTTTATGTGGAAAACCCAAAAGACTCCACCCCAAAACTGCTAGAACTCATACAGGAATTCAGTAAAGTGGCAGGATATAAAATCAATGCACAGAAATCAGTGGCATTCCTATACACCAACAACAAGACAGAAGAAAAGAAATTAAGGAGTCGATCCTATTTACAATTGCACCCTAAACCATAAGATACCTAGGAATAAATCTAACCAAAGAGGCAAAGGATCTGTGCTCAGAAAACTATAAAGTACTCATGAAAGAAATTGAGGAAGACACAAAGAAATGGAAAAATGTTCCATGCTCATGGATTGGAAGAACAAATATTGTGAGGATGTCAATGCTACCTAGAGCAATCTACACATTCAATGCAATCCCTATTAAAATACTATCCACTTTTTTCAAAGAAATGGAGCCAATAATCCTAAAATTTGTATGGAACCAGAAGAGACCCCGAATAGTGAGAGGAATGTTGAAAAAGAAAAGCAAAGTTGGTGGCATCACAATTCCGCACGTCAAGCTCTATTACAAAGCTGTCATCATCAAGACAGTACGGTACTGGCACAAAAACAGACACATAAATCCGTGGAACAGAATAGAGAGCCCAGAAATAGACCCTCAACTCTATGGTCAACTAATCTTCAACAAAGCAGGAAGGAATGTCCAATGGAAAAAAAGACAGTCTCTTCAACAAATGCTGTTGGGAAAATTGGACAGCCTCATGCAGAAGAATGAAACTGGATCATTTCCTTACACCACACACAAAAGTAGACTCCAAATGGTTGAAAGACCTCAATGTGAGACAGGAGTCCATCAAAATCCGAAAGGAGAACATAGGCAGCAACCTCTTCGACCTCAGCCACAGCAACTTCTTCCTAACAACATCACCACAGGCAAGGGAAGCAAGGGCAAAAATGAACTATTGGAACTTCATCAAGATAAAAAGCTTTCACACAGCAAAAGAAACAGTCCACAAAACCAAAAGACAATCTACAGAATGGGAGAAGATATTTGCAAATGACATAACAGATAAAGGGCTCGTATCCAAAATGTATAAAGAACTTATCAAACTCAACACCCAAAGAACAAATGATCCAATGAAGAAATGGGCAGAAGACGTGAACAGACATTTTTCCAAAGAAGACATCCAAATGGCCAACAGACACATGAAAAAGTGCTCAACGTCACTCAGCATTAGGGAAATCCAAATCAAAACCTCAATGAGATACAACCTCACACCAGCAGAATGGCTAAAATTAACAAGTCAGCAAATGACAGATGTTGGTGAGGATGTGTTGGTGGGAATGCAAGTTGGTGCAGCCACTCTGGAAAACAGTATGGAGGTTCCTCAGAAAGTTGAAAATAGGGCACCTGGGTGGCTCAGTCGTTAAGCGTCTGCCTTCGGCTCAGGTCATGATCCCAGGGTCCTGGGATCAAGTCCCACATCAGGCTCCCTGCTCAGCGGGAGGCCTATTTCTCCCTCTCCCACTCCCCTGCTTGTGTTCCTGCTCTCGCTCTCTCTTTCTGTCAAATTAATAAATAAAATCTTTTTTAAAAAAAAGTTGAAAATAGAGCTACCATATTATCCAGCAATTGCACTACTGGGTATTTACCACAAAGATACAAATGTAGGGATCCGAAGGGGTACATGCACCCCAATGTTTATAGCAGCAATGTCCACAATAGCCAAACTATGGAAAGAGCCAAGATGTCCAACGACAGATGAATGGATAAAGAAGATGTGGTATATATGTACAATGAAATATTATGCAACCATCAAAAGGAATGAAATCTTGCCATTTGCAACAATGTGGATGGAACTGGAGGGTATTATGCTGAGCGAAATGAGTCAATCACAGAAAGACATGTATCATATTTTCTCACTGATATGAGGAATCCTTAATCTCAGGAAACAAACTGAGGGTTGCTGGAGTGGTGGGGGGTGGGAGGGATGGGGTGGCTGGGTCATAGACATTGGGGAGGGTATGTGCTATGGTGAGCACTGTGAATTGAGTAAGACTGTTGAATCACAGACCTGTACCTCTGAAACAAATAATACATTATATGTTAAAAAAAAAAAGAAGAAGAAGATAGCAGGAAGGGAAAAATGAGGGGGTGGGGAATCCGAGCAGGAGATGAACCATGAGAGACTATGCACTCTGAGAAACAAACTGAGGGTTCTAGAGGGGAGGGGGGTGGGGGGATGGGTTAGCCTGGTGATGGGTATTAAAGAGGGCACGTACTGCATGGAGCACTGGGTGTTGTACGCAAACAATGAATCATGGAACACTACATCAAAAACTAATGATGTAATGTATGGTGATTAACAGAACATAATAATAAGGAAAAAAATGGGGTAAGGATGAATAGACATTTCTCCAAAGAAGACATACAAATGGCCAACAGATGTGTGAAAAAATGCTCGATTTCACGTATTATTGGGGAAACGCAAATCAAAACCACAATGAGATATCATCAGCTTACGCCTGTCAAGATAGTTATTATTAAAAAAAAAGATAACAAGGTTGGTAGAGATGTGAAGAGATTGGAACCTTTGTACATTTTGTGGGAATGCAAAATGGTGCAGTCGCTTTGGAAAACAGTATGGAGTTTCCTCAAAATATTAAAATTAGACCATAAGCTCTAGCAATCCCACTTCTGGGTATTTATCCAAAAGAACTGAAATCAGGAGCTCAAAGAGATATTGGCCCTCCTATGTTCACTTGCAGCACTACTGATAATAGCCAAGATAAGGAAACAATCTAAACGTCCATTGACAGAGGAATGGATAAAGAAAATGTGGTATATACACACAATGGTTTATTTGGCCTTAAAAAAAAGTTCTAACACATGCTCCAACATGGATGAAACTTGAAGACGTTATGCTAAGTGAAATAAGCCAGTGACCGAAAGACAAATACTGCACAATTCCACTTAGATGTGGTATCTAAAAGAGTCAAACTCATAGAATCCAAGAGTGAAATGATGGTTGCCAGGGGCTGGGGAAAGGGAGGAATGGGGAGTTAATGCTAATCAACAAGCATAAAGTTTCAGTCAAGTAAGATAAAGAAATTCTAAAAATCTGCTGTACAACATTGTACCTATGGTCGACAATACTGTATTATACTTTTAAAATGTTGTTAAAAGAGCAGATCTCATGTTGTGTTTCTTAGTACAATAAAAAAATGTTTTAAAGATTTTATTTATTTATTCAAGAGTAAGAGCACAGGCACATTTGAAGGGGGGGTGAGGGAGGAGCAGAGGGGGAGGAAGAAGGACAAGCAGACTCCCCTCTGAGCTCAGAGGGGCTCCATTCCAAGACCCTGCAACCATGACCTCAGCCAAAACCAAGAGTTAGACACTTAACCGACTGAGCCACTCAGGCGTTCCACCACAATAAAAATTAAAAATTAAGAAATTATTATTAATAAATAAAAAATAATTTTTTAAAGAAAGGAGCTTTGGAACCAGAAGGCTGAGGAACTTTGGGGGGGTTTCTTCAGATATTTCTTCGTCTTACAAAAAAAGGATAATAGGTCCCACCTCCGCGGAGGTAGGGAGGACTGAATAGTGAGAAATTGCCATAGAGGTCGGCACAGCATTGGCGTTTCCCACGTAGCATTTCCAGGCCAAGGCTCCTCTCCACATCCCCCAGAAATGGCAGACTTCAGGCAAGCACAGCTTCTTCAAAACACCTCATAAAGTGCAGATCTATCAAACCAGGGGCTCTAAGGACCCAGCTGCTCAGTCTGGTCCCCACCTGGAGGGGAGGTACTCGCAATCCCGTTCAAAGTCCCTGAAAGGCTTCTTCCCACCTCTGTTCAAATCAAAACCTGCCCTCAGCCCCCATGGGCTCCTGCAGCTTCATTCCGTTTTACACTCTTTCCCGGTGACTCCGGAGTGAAAAGCTCTAGAAGCTGCTAATCCTTAGTTTGCATATAGACAAAGGAAATGCTTTTAGTTCAGACTAAAATCTCCGAAGAAACAAGCCAGGGGCTGACGTCGGAGAGCAGCCTGACTATCAGCGGGGCGAGCGAGTAAATAGCCTAACAGTATTAATAGAATGAGGAGAACAATAGAAGGCACCATAACTCTCCCACATGCCGAAGAATAAACAAAGCCCCAGACCAAGAGCACCACAGACTGGATGACAGCAGGTTGGAAAATGCTGCCTACAAATCAATCCCCAGTCTTTGTTCTGTTTTCCAAATCATTTAGCACAGGGACATGGGTTACATTGGACCTCTGATAGGAAAGCCACTTCCAAATAGTTTTGACAATTCGTGATGCCGTTTATTGTAGTTTATGACCTCTATGAGGGAAAAGTGTCGAGCTGCTCTTTAAAATGCACCACTTTCCAAAACCTTCATTCATTCAGCAAATATTTACTAGACACTCTGTCGGGCACTGAGCTAGTTCCCAAGTAGACAATACCCAGCAACACAGAAATGCGGGTGCCATCCTCAGGGAAATTAGATTCAAGTGGCAAAGACAGGTAAAACTAGTGGACGAAGAAATAAAATAAATACTAACTGCAGTAAGTTCAAGGAAGGAAAAAAGGGGGAGTTGATGTAGAGAATAATAGTAAAGTCTGAAGAAAGGGGAGGGAACATTTTAGCTAAGCCTCAAAGAACAAGAAAGGAAAGCCCTTAAAAGAGATGCAACATCATGTAATTCCATTTATACAAAATATCCAGAAAGGCAAACCTATAGTTGCAGAGAGTACATTGATGGTTGCCTAGGGCTGAGGGTGGGAATGAGGAGTGAATGTAAATGAGCATAAGGTTTCTTTTTGGAGTGATGGGAAATGTTCTAAAATTAGATTGTGTTGGTGATTGCACAACTCTATAAATACATTTAAATGACTGAATAGTATATTTAAAATGGATGAATTGGATGATATCAAATTATCTAAATAAAGCAATAGATTGATAGGTAAATAGATAATAGAATGAGAGAGAGATTGACAGAGGCAGAGAGACAGAGAATAAAGCCCAGGACACAATCTTTTCCAAGGGTCCCCTGACCAGCCCTCACCAAGCTCTCACAGTGCTTCTCCTGGGTGGGTAAAGACTCTGATCCCTGAATTAAAGCAACTTGAGAGGAGAGAACAGAGATTCTTTTTAACTTATCTTTTGGGTTGCTTTCACTCAAACCAGAGAATACATATTAATTACTAAGAGTGCTACTTAATCTGATCCTATCTAGATTATAACTGTTCCTGATTCTTGGCTCAAATAAAGAAAGAGAAAGGAGGAGAGCAAAAGATTGGAAGATCATCCCAGGGGAGGGAACCACGTGCACTAGAGTTCTCCCACAGGCAGGCACTGGACACGTGTGAGGGACTGGAGGTAGGAGAGGAGGGAGAAGGGAACAGAGAGGCCAGATCACACAGGGCCTCCAGGGCCATGGTAAGGAGCAGGTTGCTTTCAACTCTATTAAATGGACTCACTCTATCAATCGCTCACGTTATTAATGTTTTGATGAAGAAACAAAAGGCAGGGCATGGAGAAGTGCTGCTTTCTTGATGTTTTATAATGTGCTGTCGCACACTTTCTCCCACTTGCTCTGCCTTACAACCCACTCAGAGAAACTGGTTTTATTAACTCCAGTGATTAGATGAAGAAATTGACACACAACTGACAAGTTAAATTGACTTGCCCAGGTTGGCACAGCTATTAACATGGGACCAAGGAATTACCTGTATTTTATGGCCAAATTCTCCCCACTTGCCAAATATCTGGCTTACCAAAATCCAGATGACCAATCTGAACCAGTTATCTATCACAGCATAACGAACCTCCACAAAACTTAGTAGCTTAAAACAACCCTTAATACTGCTCAGGAATCTATGGGATGGCTGGTCGACTTTGCTGACCTACACCAGACTCAGTGATCTTCACTGGACTAGCTCATGTGCCTATGGTCACCTGGCTGGTCAGCTGGGATCCAGTTGGTCTGGGATGACTTCACTCATGTCAGGCAATGGGCTGACCAGTAGCTGGGGCAAAGGAAGAGACTAGGCCACCTATCTTTGATCATACAATAGGCTAGCTCAAGTTTTTTACCTGGCAACAATAATGTTCCAAGAGCAGGTAGAACTATGCCATGTTTCCTGAGGCCTAGGCTTAGAACTGGCACCACCCTCTGTACTGCACTCTACTGGCCAAAGCTAGTGACAAGAACAGCGTAGAATCAAGGGGAAGGGAAATCAATTCTACCTTATGAAAGGAAGAGGTACAAAGATACATTGCAAGGCCATGAATACAGGGAGGAATGAAGGAGTATTGCCATTTTTGCAATCCACTAAAATCTCATTCCCACCAATAGCAAGAAATAAATTTTCCCAAAAGGATTAATGACCAGGAATTATTCCCAGAGTCCCACTGTTCCCTCTGGTCACTGCCAGGTACCCACAGACACCTGTGGTTGTAAGGAAGATAGAAAAGGATTATTACTTCTGTTCATCAGTTTTCCTGCCCCTTCCCACAAATCTTTCTTAGAGAATCTTTTGCAGAGCCTCTGGCCCAACCCCTCCATTCAGGCCATAGCTGACCAGCTGGGCGAAAGATATTGCATTTGTTTTCTGGGGCTGCCATAACAAAGTACCACAGCTGGATGGTTGGAGAACACAGAAAGTTATTCTCTCACAGTTCTGGAAGCTAAAAGTCTGAAATCAAGGTGTCAGCAGGGTGGGTTCCTATTGGGAACTCGGGGGGATCTATTCTTCTCTCCCAGCTTCTGGTGGCATTGCTTGGCATCCCTTGGCTTGTGGCAACATAATTCCAATGTTTGCCTCTCTCCTCACATGACATTCTCCCATGTGTCTATCTCCTCTGCTTTGTCTTATTATAAAGATCCCAGTCATTAGATTAGGGCCCATCTTACTTCAGTAGGACCTCATGTTAATGAATTACATCTGCAAAGACTCTATTTCCAAATATGGTCACATTCTGAGGTTCCAAGTAGACATGCATTTTGAGGGGTACTATTCAACCCAGTACAGGGATTCTCGGTCCCAGGTATTTAGAAACAAGAGTTGGAAATGCCTACTTGCTTTTGTTGATTCTTGAACCGAAAGGACATGTATGGAGCTAGAATGGCCATTTTCTGCCATGCATATGAAAGCAGAGGAAGTCAGTCTGTAGAGAGAAAAAGAACAAAGCAGATCCTGGAGACAACAAACTACAAAGAGCATGCTGAGACGGACATAGAGAAACCGAGACACTTTGCCTTGGTTGCTGAGGGTTCAAGGCCTGGCTCAGTCCTTCATGGGACCAGATTCCACTTCCTGCCCTTGAATTCCAAGAGATACCTCCATATCCTTGCAATAACCTTTCCTCCTTGGTGTAAGTTAGTTTGAATGGATTCTGCTTACTGCAACCAAAAGACTTCCATAAAGCCAGAGGGGACTTCCTTACCCCACCAAGATGCTTCTTGAGGCCAGCCTGGCTGGGGTTGCAACAGGAAGGTGTCAGTCAGGGAGTGGGAAGTCTTGTCCTGTATGTGGCTGCTGTCTCCATTCAGTACCTGGTGGGGGTTCCCAGGCCAGCACACAAAAGCCTCTTTAATCTTGCAGTGCTTAGTGATGTCAGCATCTTTAATGGACATTTTGGCCATGCAGTATCTTATGAACATGTTGTAAGTCCATCTCCTCCAAGGAAGGAGGCAGAATTCAATTTTCCAGCCTCCCTTATGCTCAAGAAAGCTCTGCTGGTCAGACACATGCAAGGCTTCAATTTGAAAATGAACCACATGAGGAATCAAGCTCTACTCCAAATCTATGTTTTAATGGAGTGAAGTAATGAAAGTATCTAGATTAGGGAGCAAGAGTAGCACAGCTTCTGGGGGCCAGTCCCAAACATTATCAGTGAAAGCACCAATATTTATGCTGAGCTCTAGTGCTGTCCTCCTGGAAATGCCTCCACAGTGTGATCTGGGCTTTGTTTCTGAATGAATAGCCAGCCTCAAACTTCATCTCTAGCCTTCCCTGGGATTCTGTGAGCCTCCTACATACTTTAATGAATTCATTTCTTGAATAAACCATCAAACGTGGATTCAGTTGCTGGCAACTAAAAATTCTGACTGAGAAACAATATTTCTGGCATTGTTCCAACCTTTGCCTGAAGGTGGGATTCTTTATCCATCTAGACTATCCTGAGCACCTGCCCTGGATTGTCTCACAGAGCCACAGATACAAGTGACAGGACTGTTCTGACCCCTTTCATTGTTTGCCTTTTGAAAGCAATTTAGAACGCATGGTGGCATCCCCCATCAAACCTGAAAGACATGCTTTTCATAATATGTTATAAAGACATAAATGCAAATAAGCATGATTTCTAGATACTAGAGCTTTAAAGAATGATTTTTCAGAAAACATGTGATCTAGCTCCCATTGTAAAAAATGCAGCCTATCTTTTATGAGAGGCACCAAAACCTTAGTGTAGCTTGCTTGACCACAGCAGTCATAGTCGTTTAAACTCATCTGTTCTCACTGGAAGAAAAATTTTCACATTCCAGTGGCAGATCTCTCTGGTTCTATAAGCAGTGTCTTTCCAGGGCTCTTCCACAGTTCAATCCACTTGTATACATAAAGTAGGTACTTTTTTTTTTTGGTTTTATTATTGTTTTTTATTTTTTTATTTTTTATTGTTATGTTAATCACCATACATTACATCATTAGATTTTGATGTAGAAAGTAGGTACATTTTTTTCTGTGCATTTTACATATCTGATCTTGCCACTCCACTGAGTAAAACTTAAGTCATTCTGTACTGACTTTGGAAAAAAGTCCAAATTCCTCAGCATGATTTGTAAGATTAGCAATGCCTGTCTCTCCATCCCCAAGCCTTGCTATGCTTTGAAACTCTACTCCTTGCCTCTAGCATTCCATTTACAGCCACACTCCACCATTTATGGTTCATTCATTGAATGGAATTTATTGTTCCTTACTTCTGTAGCTTGATTCACATGGCCCATCTGTCTGGCATCACCTTCTAAGCTTTGTCCAAATGATAAACAGTTATCCTTTTATCAACACACCAACACCAATGTCAACTAACTCTAGAGTATCTGCATATTCACATATGGATTTTGTTTTAATCAAAACTCTCGTTTGCAAATAACAAATCACTCAAACTGGCTTTAAAAGGGCAAACAATTTGAACAGACACTTTACAAAGGATTTACAAATGGCCAATAAGTACATGAAAATGTGCTCAATATCATTAGTCATAAGAGAAATGCACATTAAAACCACAATGAGATATCATTTTACATCTATTAGAATAGTTAAAATTACAACAGCTGACAGCAACAAATGTTGGCTAAGATATGGAACAACTGGAACTCTCATACATTGCTGGTGGGAGTGTATAATGGTACATGTACTTTGGAGAACTGATTGCCAGTTCCTTTTAAAAGTAAATATATATCTATCCAATGCCCAGCAGTTCCATCCCTGGATATTTAGTCATGAGAAATGAGAACATATGTCCACAAAAAGACTCATACAAATATATTCATGGCAGTCTTATTCATTATAGTGTAAAATGGAAATAATTCAAATACCCAACAATAGGACAATGATAATCAAACTGTTATATATTCATACAATTGACTACCACTCAGCCATATAAAAGAAGCAAATACTAATATATGCCACATCGTGGATGAATCTCAAAAAACATGTGCAGAGCAAAAAACACTACACCAAAAAAGTAAAAAATGTGTCATTCCATAAACATGAAATTTTAGAACAGGAAAAAAATCATCTATGGTGATAGAAGTCAGAAAGTGTTTGCCAAGGGAGGAGACAGGGGAAGACTAACTGAAAAAGGACACAAGGGATGCCCTTCTTGAGTGATAGAAATGTTCTATATTCTGTTTTGGATGGTGGTTGCCCAAGTTATATATTTGTGGTGACTCACCACACTGAATACTTAATATGCTCATTTTTTAATGTACACTTAATTCCAGATAATCTGGCTTTAAAAATGGATCCTCTCACTAGATCCACACCTGTACATACACACATTCTTCCTGTAATCTTAGCACATTCCCAGACCCAGAAGTTCACATAATCCAGAAGAAGAATTCCCGGACTAAATGACTTCTAAGGGCTTGCCAATAGTTCATATTCTCTGAACTCTCTGAAGAAAAATGTCTTGGATCACAATGCAATCACAAAGTCAACAGGGGAAAAATGAGTCCCCCAAATCCCACTGATTCAAGTTTCACCTGCAGCATACATCAAGAAACACACACATCTTTCTTGAAAGTTAACTGCAAAAGTCAATATCTTAATTCTGGCCCCATGGAGCAAAGGTGGAATCTAGGAACTCATTGTGAAGAACGGACAGACTGGAGATGACTGCATGCAAGAGTAGATATGTCCTAAGACAGAAGGCCTGGTCTGGAGCCTTAGCTATATCACTAAGCAAGCTAGAGAACCCTAGAAAGAATCTTGGCCTACTGTCTCATTTTGAAGCTTCAATGAGCACACTGAGTCCCAGAGAAGGGGAAAGACTGGCTCAACTTCAAACAGCAAGTGGTGGAGCCTGGATTAGAACTCTGTCTTATCAAACCCATTTGTTATGAACTCTGTTGTTTCGTTTGTCCAGTGTTTATTTTCTAGGAATTTCTTCCTCATCCAATTATGCACAGACTGTAGTAGAAGCTGCTATAGCCCTTCAGAGTAACCTACACTACCTGGCCTACAGTTCATGGATCTAGAAGTGGGCATCTAACTCAGGTTTTGCCAATTTGTCATCTCCAGAGGGAAAGAGAGAAAGAGAGGGGAAGGGAAGAGAGAGGAGGGAGAGGGAAGAGAAGGAAGAGGAGAAGAGAAAAAGAAAGATCCCATCTGCTATTAGATGCTTATACTATTCATACAAATTTAGGTGCTATTGACAATGGCCACTGTCTGCCCCATGGACTGGAAAATCCATAAATTAGAGGTGCCCAAGGACTAGGATTGCTTATCAGCCTTCAGATTTTTTCTACAGAGCTTCTGGGAGTTCAGAAATAGTAAAGGAAGTGATTAATCCAGAAAACATAAAAAAGTTAATTGTACTGGTGGCAACTAAGTACTGACATGTGAACTAAAATCAGAATACTACAGGGATGCCTGGGTGGCTCAATCGGTTAAGTGTCTGCCTTCAGCTCAGGTCATGATCCTAGAGTCCTGGGATCGAGCCCCATATCAGGTTCCCTGCTCATCAGGGAGCCTGCTTTTCCCTCTGCCTGCTGTTCCCTCTGCTCTGCTCTCTCTCTCTGACAAACAAATAAATTAAAAATAATAATAATAAAATAAAAAAATAAAAACAGAATACTGCCTCTGAAGCTGAGATTCCTTATTCTAAGGTAAGGATGTGTGAAAGATATGACTGTCCATCATACAGTTATTTATAGTGTTGGCAAAAAGTAGAAATCACCTGCAAGAGAAACAAAAGCAAAAATGGAACTATTGGGACTTCAACAAGATAAAAAGCTTCTGCACAACAAAGGAAAAGTCAACAAAACTAAAAAGCAACCTACAGAATGGGAGAAGATATTTGCAAATAACATATCAGATAAAGGGCTATTATCCAAAATCTATAAAGAACTTATCAAACTCAACACCCAAAAAACAAAAAATCCAGTCGAGAAATGGGCAGAAAACATGAACAGACATTTCTCCAAAGAAGACATCCAAATGGCCAACAGACACACGAAAAGATGCTCAACATCACTCGGCATCAGGGAAATACAAATCAAAACCACAATGAGATACCACCTCATGACTGTCAGAATAGCTAAAATTAACAAGTCCGGAAACGACAGATGTTGGTGAGGATGCAGAGAAAGGGGAACCCTCCTACACTGTTGGTGGGAATGCAAGCTGGTACAGCCACTCTGGAAAACAGTATGGAGGTTCCTCAAAAAGTTAAAAATAGAACTACCTACAACCCAGCAATTGCACTACTAAGTGTTTATCCAAAGGATACAAACAGTGATCCGAAGAGGCACATGCACCCCAATGTTTATAGCAGCAATGTCGACAATAGTCAAAGTATGGAAAGAGACTAGATGTCCATCAACAGATGAATGGATAAAGAGGATGTCCTATATGTGTGTGTGTGTATGTACACACACACACACACACACAATGGAATATTACTCAGCCATCAAAAAGAATGAAATCTTGCCATTTGCAACAATGTGAATGGGATGCTAAGCAAAATAAGTCAGTCAGATAAAGACAAAGATAAAGACAAATACCCCATGTTTTCACTCATATGTGGAATTTAAGAAACGAAACAGAGAACCATAGGGGAATGGAAAGAAAAATAAAATAAGATGAAATCAGAGAAGGAGACAAACCATAAGAAACTCTTAACTAGAGGAAACAAACTGAGGGCTGCTGGTGGGGAGGTGTTTGGGAGGACGGGGTAATTGGGTGATGGACATTACGGAGGGCACTTGATATAATGAGCATTGGGTGTTATGTGCAACTGAAATTCTACCCCTGAAACTAATAGTATACTATATGTTAACTAAATTGAATTTAAATTTAAAAAAAGAAAAAATAAATAAACACAACAAAGTAGAAATCATGTAAATGTCTAAAATAAGAGAGATGTTAAATAAATTTTGATGTAGCCCTGTGATAAAATATTATATAGATATTAAATATCCTGTCCTAGAAGAATATTTAATGATTTGCCCATGCTAAATTTAAACATCATAATCAAAACTGCGTAAAACATAATAATCCCAATTTTGTAAAAATATGGATACCTACTTATATGCATATACATAGAAAAAAAAGACTGGAAGGAGAAACCATGCTAACAAGATATCATCCCTGTTAGCCAGATAATGGTTTTGTTCCAGTTGGTTCCCAGTTAACAGAATTAAGGACAAGGAAAATCAACCTTCTCTACTTCTGCCTAATCTACCCAATTAAATTCAACACACTGAATGTCAGATTTCTTAAAAAGGAAAAGGGACTAATTTACTGGCATTGTAGACAAATAAGAAAGAATTGGCATCAGCCCCATGATTTTTAAGTGCTCTACTCTTGGTCCTTGGGCAGGATGTTTCCAAGATCCTAAGTGTCACCCTCAAGCTAATATGGCCAGCAGTGGTTGCAGTTACTCACCCCCTGTGACTCCAGTTTGCCTTGCTGCTGGGTTCCTGCCAAAGATTCTTGTTCTGGGGAAACCAAAGTGGTTAAGGTGGCCTCGATGTGCCATCTGATCAAATGGATGTGACCGATAGCACCCAGCCTGGCACCTGGGCTTGGTCTTGTCATCGTACCCACCTTGCTCTTATCATCACTGGTCTCCATCTCACTAAATTGTCTCTACAGAGGGAAGGGCAGAGTTTTCATTGATTTTTTTTACTCGTAAACAGAGGTAATAGTCAAAATATCCAACAACCAGATTGGCACATCCATCATCGAATCAGAAGAGATACAGGCAGCAGCTCTAGAGGAGTGTTCTGGAGACCTTTGCTGTGCTCACCATCAACCATTTAGTTGTTAGATCATGGGGAGGACCTGGGAGGTGGTCTTTGAGGAGGACCAGGGCAGCAGGAATCCTGGGAAGGGATCACTTGGGTCTCAGAGCAGCATCTATTACCAACTGGATGGATATAACTTAATATTTTAACGATCACTGTGGCCATACCAGGGTACCGTACCACCCAGAGACTTGGACAGGAGGGGTCCCTGGTCTGGTCCCCACATTTTAGAAGACCTCACATGTCACAAAAAAATATACTCATTAAAGAGCACATGGACACTTTTCATTCACCAGTATTCAACACTAGCAAGCATGGTCCACTCCCTAACACCTGCTCTCAAGACCAACACCATGCAGGCCCCAGGGAAGCAGTTCTGGTCACCTCTTGCCCTAAGGCCTTGAACAAAAGATGACTGAGTCTGAGTGTTTGTGGGTTATGGCTCTGCTGACATCAAAGACAGACAGGAATTTAGAGTGCAAGGGGGATTTGTGCAGAGGGAGGGCTCAGGTTGGAGAAAGACAAAGTAATTAATTTCTTAAATTTTTCCACAAAGATAGCATAAACGTGATGGACTCTTAAATAATGAAGTATGATTTCCCGATAGTGCTGAGTATCCATTTTTTTGCTTCTCTTTGTGTTCCAGTATATTATTCCAGAATATTCACAAATTAGCATGGTATTCATGATATTCAAGCACAGGGTGATCCCGGAATATTTGTCACATTAAGCAATTTATCTATGTGTATTACCGTGAAAAGATGGCCAGAATATATTGAGTTAAAAAGTAGGGTGCAAAACATTAAGTACATTATGTTCTCATGGAGGGGGGTTAAGTTCATTTACCTCGAGATCTGTACATTCATACAGTCATAGCCAATTTCTGGATTTTCGGTCTGGAATTCTCTTTCTGGAAGTCCAGTGAGAGGAGATCTTACTCTATTTCATGCTCTTCTGAAGTGTTTGAATGTTTTTCACTGCTCATAGATTACTTTTTCAATTTAAGAAACTAGTATTTAACAAGCAAGAAATTGCTTATACATGGAGTGAATTTCTTTTCATTGTTGATCTAGATTTCCGAATTTTTCTATTGAACATGCATTATTGGTACATCCTCATTAATTCACTTCTAGTGAATTCAGAAAGTTATAAAAAATACAGTCATCCATCACTTCCCTTAACTAAGGCCCAGTGCCCTTCCACCAGATTTCTGCCCCCACAGCTGAGACTATGTGGGCTTCTGGTTACACTGAGAAGTGAAGCTACTGTGCAGAGTGTGTGTGTGTGTGTGTGTGTGTGTGTGTGACAGACAGATGGACGGACAGATGGACAGAGAGCTGTCGCATTTCCCCTGGATGAGTCAACCCAGGAAAGCAGCAAAGATAACAGCCTGAGAAGAGCGTTTCCTCCTGGTGGGTATTGGGAGAATCTCCTGGTGTTATCCTTCTCTGGAAATCACCAGTCCCAGGCCCCTGGGACAGCGTGGAGACAGCTAACAGGAGTGAGGGAGAGCAAGGACACAGACCCGGCAGCCCATGTGAGGTTCCCATCCACCTTTTGGACTGCAGAGGTCTATTCACACAGTTGCCAGCCTGCTCACCCTCCCAGTGTCTCTGCTCCCCCCTCATCCCAGCACACGCTGCCCGCCCTTGGGCTTTGTGCGCAAGTTGTCCAAAACTCTGAAACCAAAGCAAGGGGGTTTCCACGGTCCTGAGCTTCATACCTACAGTTCCAAATGCCTCAGCCTTCTCTTTAAAAAAAAAAAAAAAAAAAAAAAGCCTATTAGCTCCATTTCATTTCATCTCATTCTAAAATCCACTACTTCATTTGGGGAAACAGGACTCTTTTGATCTCTGATTGCCTAGGCATTCATAATTGATAACCTGCCTTGGGGGAAAAAAAAGTCACCATTAGCTGTTCCATTTGATATGCCCCAGAGCTTTAATTACGGAAGGCCCGCTAGTTGAACAGAACTCTATTCCAATGAGGTGAATCAATAAGGGATGAAGGGGGTGGGGTAGGGAAGAGCAAGAGAAGGAAAGAAAGACAGAGAAATGGGGACAGAGACTAGAGTCCAGCCAACAAGGACAGAGAGAGGGAGGTAGAAAGAGAGAGAGAGGATGCATTCTTCAAACCAACAGCCAAAGCATCACCCAGGAAGGTTTTTAGCACTGTCCTGGTTATTTTCTAAACTCAGGCTTGGTAAAATTCCACTGGCACCTCCCCCAGATGAAAAGAGGAAACAGTGCTCCCTTTTCCTGACAGTGACCTTCCAGCATGCATATTCATTATCTTAAAGGCCTCGGCATCTGGCAACCTTCAGAGTAAGCAATACAGAGGGCGGGAGTCACTGCATGCCTCAAGATGCTTACGATGTGAAAGTCTCTGTATAACACAGATGAGTTTGGGGGAAAGGAAGGTAGTTCTTGCGGTGTGGGGGAGAAACCTGGGAACAAGTTGAAAGGCAATACACTTTACTACCAAAAACTTTGAAGTAATCAGCTCTTCTTAAAAGAATGCTCTGTTAATATGTCATTTATATGTGTCTTGGGTGCAATTTCACTACTCAAGAAATATGTGTATCATGTTCAATCATGTCAGTTCTGGCGGCGGTGGAATGCTTAAGATATCCTTTCTGGAATATTCTATTGCAATACAAAACACTACACACACACACACACACACACACACACACACACACACACACACACACACACACACATACACACTCACATCCAGCGACCACACCCTAAGATAGTTTCATAGGCACCCAAAAGCCCCAAATAGGTGATTGCCCATACCAAACTTTGTGTATAGAGGCTCCATAGGGGAGAAAGTAGGAAAGAAAGACAGCTTGCAGTTCCCTGCTCCAGCATCTACTTAATTCTTATCAATTTGCTTTGAAAAGCCTGACATAGGCACTTTTGAGCCCTAAATGGGGGTGACTGCAGCTCTCTTCAGAAAATTTGATCAGCAAGCTACTTGCTGAATTCAAAGTCCAAAACCCTTAATCATGGGTAACATGTTTTCAAATACTGATACCACCTGGAAATTGTACAGCACTTTATATTTTCAAAGTGCCTTCCTCCACACGGTCCCCCAATGCCAGCAGCCTGGCAGAGCAGGGAGGAGGAGCCCAGGAGAGGCAGTGATGTGCCCCAAGTAGCACATGTGGGAAGTGATGTCCCAAGCATACACTGTGGTTGAATCAAGGATAAAGCCCCAACTCCAGGGATCTTTCGGCAATGTCTGGAAAACCTTCCCCATTACTGAGCTTCATGTTTCGAATGTCCTTACTTTGCTATAATGACACTCACTCACTATCTCTGCGCTCAGGGACTTTGCTGTTCCCTCTGCCCAGAATGCTCTGAATAGCCAATTCTTTTTCACTATTTCAAGATTGACCATTTTTTTCTTAGATTTTATTTATTTATTTGACAGAGAGAGAGAGAGCACACGCAGGGAGAGCAGCAGAGGGAGAGAGAGAAGCAGACTCCCCACTGAGTAGGGAGCCCGATGTGGGGCTCAATCCCAGGACCCTTGAATCATGACCTTAACCGACTGACCCAGACACTTAACCAACTGAGCCACCCAGGTGCCCCTCTTTCTCACTATTCACATCTTGGCTTACATGTCACCTCCTCAGAGAGGTCTTCCCTAACTACCATTTCTAGGAGGCAAGCCTTCACTATCACATCTCTTACTTTATTGTCTACACAGAACTTAGCACTTTCTGAAATTATTTTCTATACTGATGATCTTATTAATCATCTGTTCCCCCCAACAAGAGCTATGAGGACAGGAACCTTGTTTAGCTTGTTCACCATCATATCCCATGTGCCTAGAACAGTGCCTTGTATACAGCAGGGGTCCCAAAGTATTTTCTGAATGACTAAATGATTTCATTAATTCTCCTAAACAACCTTGTAAAACAAACAGGAAAGCATCATTATTCCCATTTTACAAATGAGGAAACTGAGGCCCAGAGTGCTTAAGTGACTTGCCCAAGATCACACAGCTAGAAAGTGACAGAGCTAGGAAAAGAACCTGGGTCTCTGACATCAAGTCCAATGCTGTCTGCGCTATGTAGCTCTTTTTGCCCCAAAAGTTTGGGGAATGAGAAACTCTTATTAATCAAGAATTACTTCATATTCCATTCATTCATTCAACAAGAAATTTAGGCTTTGACTAAGTCTAAGAAGCATATTAAACATTATGGGAGATAAAAGGATATAGACCTCCCTACCTTCAAGGAAATTACCACCTTCTAAGAGAATTAAAATAAGCACACAAATATCAATAAAATAAAATAGAAAGTCTTAAGTACTGTTATGGACTGAACTGTGTCCCCCCCACCCCAAATTCATATGTGGAATCCTGAACCCCCAGCACTTCAGAATGTAACATTATTGGGAGATTGGGCCTTCAAAGTTAAAATGGGGTCTTAGGGTGGGCCCTAATCCCAGAGGACTGGTGTCGTTATAAGAGGAAGAGACACCAGGGATATCTAGGCACAGAGAAAGGGCAGTTGGGGACACTGCTAGAAGGAGAAGGAGGCAAGCCAAGGAAGAGGCCAAGGCAAGCCAAGGCTCTCCTGCAAGCCAAGGAGAAAGGCCTCAGGAGAACTGTGGTATTTTGTTACAGCAGCACAAGCTGACCACTACAAATGTCTTAGTGGAGATAAAGACAAAGCTCAGAGGCCAGTGAGAAGTGCCTGCTAAGAAGTTCTAGTAGCCGGCAGACATTCGCTGGCTCGTGGTGGCATCACTGCAATCTCTGCCTCATGGCCCTCTTCTTGCTGTGTCTCTGCGTCTTTGTGTGGCTTTCTGTTCTCTGTGTCTCACTCTGCTCTCCTTACCAGGACAGCAGTCACTTTGGGTTAACAGCCCACTCTGCTCCCCTATGACCTCATCATAACTGGACGAATTACATTTGCAACAAAACTATGTCCAAAAAACACCGCATTCTGAGCTACTGGTGGTCAGGACTTCAACGTGTCTTTTGGGAGAACACAATTCAACCCATGACAAGTGGTTGGTTCAATCTTACCCAAAAAGACTTTTTTCTAGAACTTTTCTGGGGAACAATAAGAAAGATCAACCTTATCCCCACAAGGTTTGATGTAAAAATTATGTAAACCTAGAGCTGTCAGGGCCTATCATCATTGGAGAGGGACTGGCAAAAAGCAGGGCCTAAGGAAGGAGCAATGGAACAAGTCCTCATGACATTCTCTGAGCCCCTGGATCCAACCATACCTGATGTCAGTCTCTCCAGTTATGCAAATAATCTATCACATACATATTATCTATTACATTCTCTCTGTTCATTGATCCAATATAATTGGGTCACTTAAAACCAATAGTCCTAACTAACAGAGAAAATAGAACCAGTAAGATTTCACAAGTATATGACAGCACTAAAAAGAAAGCCAAAGCTACCTCCAAACCTGAGTAATGGGGAGGAAGTAGAGATGAGGATAGACAAAACAAAGTCTATAGGGAAAGTAGGTTTTGGAGGGAAAATAATGAAGCTAGTTTTGGATCTCACAAGCTTCAGATTCAGGGATGACATGAACAGGTCTATATTCTCTAGGACATAGAAAACATAAGATTAGGAGCCAGGAGAGAAACATTATTACCTGTCATAAATATGATTTGTGCTAACACAGAGGGATAAGTCAGGGTTCAGGGCAGGAAACAGAGGTCTCTCTAGGCATGTCAAGCAGAAAAAGGCATAATGCAGGGAATTACCTCCCCCCACCACGAAAAAAAGGCACTGGAAGGCTAGAAGGGGCAGAAGTCAGGGGGTCCACCAGGGACCACAGAGCTCAAGAACACGCTACCAGAGCTACAATCCAGCATCAGGAACATGTTGCTGCCACTACCCCTTAAAGTCCTGGAGGCTGGTGGCCAGCCATTGGGATACTAAATCCAGTCACCATGGCTTCCACCAACACATCTCTAGCACCTCTACAAGGACAGCTAATGGGTGGAACTCACCTTGCATCCGGAATCCTCGCTGCAAGGAAGGTGGGTCAGCTTTCCAATCTCTCCAGATAGAAGGAAGAAGAAATGGCCATTGAGGAAGAAGTCAAGTCATAGCTTCCGCCACAAGACATCTGTAAATACTATGAGAGACCAGGTGAAGGAAAAATTCATTGCCGGTGTGATCATTACACAGCCTTCCACACGTGCCTTCCACGTTGAGCCTCAATTTCCCCATCTCTAAATGAGACAACTGATCCATGTGGTTTGTAAGGGTCTCTTCAGCCCAGCTCTTTCAGAAGTCTGTGAGAGACACCCTAGCCCTGGCCCAGAGATAAACAGTTTTCTCCCCCAGGAGTATTATCTTCACAGCCAACAGGCCAGCCCCACACATTAGAACATAATCATTAAACACCTAGCAAGAAGTACAACCCCACATACAGTTTAGTAATTCATATTCCAATCCAATTACTGTGAGTTTCATAAACAAGTGCTTATTAGAATATAGTCGTTTCCTCTGAGCAAGCAGGGTTTTTAGAAGGGAAATTACAATGATTATCTTCAAGATACAGGCACAAATAATACAATCATTCCTCCTTTCTCCTTGTTTTTATCATTTCCCTTCCATGCTGTCTTAGATGGGAAGCTTAATGCAGTCGCTTCTCCCACTCTGGGCCCTTATATCCCCTTGGCATAAGGTCCTCCCCATCTCTTCATCAAACTCCTCTGTCCTGGGTCCTAGAGGAGGATTTGCTAAGGGTTCTACTTACTCCTTCCTCATCTCTGACTCACAATTGCATGGGAAGTTGGAGGGAGTTTGGTGGGGAGACACACGGCAGACTGTCAGTGGGGTGACTGTATGGCTTTGGGCATTTGTGAACTTTGGGTCTCGAATTCCCATCTCTAAAATAAGGCGATTGGTTTAGACCAGGAATTCTTAACCTGGGTACATGGGCAAGATCCGAGGAATTTAAGAATAAGCCTAAATTATATGCAGTATGTTGTGTGCATAAGGGACCTCCATGTCCTAATTTCTATTTAGAAAATAATGTGGTCCCAGGGACACCAATTCCATATCAGCTCCATGGCCAGAAAGTGATCGAGCTAAGGCGATCAGTGCTCTCTATTTCCTGGCCAGGATATTGATCCAGAGATGAACCATGTGCTTAAACTTTACAATCATCAAATCTTACAACCTTTGCTGGGAATACTGAAACACAGAAGCTCTTTTCTGCTAGATGAGAACCAGTAAGAATGAAGTTCCAGGAACTCCCACTGGCCATCTTGGAACCCACAGGGTAGCCAGCCCTGGGATGAAGCTGACATTGTAGGAGACTGAGCATAGAAAGAGAAGAAATGAGAGTCTTGGTGAAATTGTTGAATTGCTGGATCAAGCTTCACCTGATATCCCTAAGTTTTAGTTACATGAACCTCCACTATTTAAGCTGTTTTGAATAGGGCTTTCTGTAACTTGACACTAAAAGCAACTTAAATGATAGTACTTTTATATATGAGATGTTCTGAGGGGAGAAGCCATAGTTTCCAGGAGAGCTTCAAAATATTTTTTGATCCTTAAACTAGGAAAATCTCAATACAAGCAAGTAGGAAATTACAATACTCTGAATACTATTAGCATTCTGTAATCTTATGAATCTGTGAAGTTCTAAATCATTGGCTTGATTAATAATGTGATAATGTATAACCCTCGCCATTATAGAAGTAGTTTTATTTTTCTTAATAAAGTTGAGTTTTTCCAATACAAAAGTAATACATGCTTACTACAGAAAATTTATAAACTATGGGGGGAAAATAAAAAGAAAGACAACCACTGTTAACATTTTGGAAATTTCCTCCCAATTTTTTCATTTTCCTATGCATAATCCTAGGGAGGTTTTAATATAGCTGAGTTCAAACTCTATGTACAATTTTGTATCATGCTTTTTTCACTTGACATCATCATGTAATTCCTACATCATTACCAACCCTTTGTAATGTGGCTTCTTAACATCCTGTGGAATGGATATTCTATCATTTATTTTACCAGTCCCCAAGTGTTGGACAAAATGAGGCTCTTTCCAGGTTTTGTTTTTGTTTGTCTCCTTGATTATTTTGCTATTTTATTTCCTTGCGGCCGTAAAAGAAGGAGGCACCAGCAGTGGCCTTCACCATATCAGATCCCATGGGGAAGGAGGGAGGAGCGCCATTTAGATATGGGGGAAGCCTCTGCCTTGCCTTGGATGCAGCTTCTGGGGCCTATAGCAACCCAGTGTTAATCTACCTCCGTCCTTCTCATGACTTCTATTAGGATAGAGCTCTGTTAGCAGTGCTCCTGGCCTCTGTCCACCTGGAGGGTGAGTGCCCACCCTGATTGGCGGGCTTAGGAAGGAGCCCTCACAGGGGGCCAGCATGTCTCTCCATTCCTTCCTGCTACAAGTTTAGTAGGGGTTGGGGGGTCTGGGCAGCTCTGCAATCATCCAGCTATCTATCACAGAGTGCCAAGTCTCATTCTGGGGTTCAGCCATATGAACACCCCTCATTCTCTATAATCAGTTTGATTGGTATAAAGGTGATATTTTGGTCACCTATCTTCTTAGGTTCTACCTTATTTTTCTGTTGGTGTGGGACTCAGGCAGGGAAGGATGCTATTTATCGAACACCTTCAAAACCACTAAGACGATAATATTCTCCACTGTTGCTGAATCTCTTCTCCCCACCCCACAAGTAGGCTGTTGGGGTTTGGGCTTCTGCTTAGTGGACATGGCTCATGGCACAACTTCTTGCCACCTCTGGATCTCAGCAGTCAAGACTATGCTGAGGCAGATACAAAAGATAATAGAATTTTTATTTATAATAGCCGCTAGCATGTATTGAGCAATAATAATGTACTGTGTGCTGTGTTAAATGCTTTACCCAGTTCAGGCTTACAAACCCTATGAGGTAGATATTGTCACCTCTATTTTATAAGCAAGGAAACTGAGGCCCAGAGAGGGTGTGTAGCATCTGGTTCACACTGTCACCAGTGGCCAGGGCAGGATTCACAGTTAGATTAAGGTCCCTGAAAGCCTACGTTCTTAACCTCTCTGCACTGGTGCCAATAGCCCTGTGAGTTCCTCTGAGGAGCGGGAGGAAGGGCAGATGGAGGGAATAAGGACCCCCGCACTCCCACATCACTCAGTCTGGGTAATTCCACCAGACTCAGAGCCCAGCCATAGTCTTTATCTTTCCAGAGGCTACCTCAACAGCATCAATGTGGTTGAAAGGGACTGGGGTGGAGAGGGGGTATTTTTGGCTTCTGTGTTCTTAGGGAAGTTTTGCATAACATAAAACACCATTTTACATTATACAATTCAGTGGCATTTAGTACATTCACAGTGGTGTGCAACCACCACTCTTATTTAGTTCCAGAACATTTTTATCACCCCAAACGGAAACCCTACTAAGCCCTCACTTCCTGTTCCCCTCCCTCTCCCCTTCACCTCTGGTGATCACTGATCTTCTTTCCCTCTCTAGAGATCTACGTATTCTGAATATTTCAGACAAATGAAATCACCTGTAAGAGATTTCTCATGGGTGACAGCAACTCTCACAAGTCAATCATTTCATAGACAGAGAAGTTCTCCAAGCACAGGATGGAATGAATTCACCTTTCACTGCCCACCTTGACTTCCTACTTTGCCCTTGTGCTGCCTCTTGGTTATTCTCTCCTTGACTGGCTACCCACCCTCTCTCCCATCCTCCCCTTCACATTTGCTCTAAAAACCCTTCCCGATCAATGGGCCAGGGATTGTGTCTCCTCTTAAGCAGATAACCTGAGAAATCCAGTGATTTTTGGATTTCTTTTTCCTTTCCTTTTTCTTTTGGCTCAAGAGGGTCAAGACCAAATGGCACTGATTTGGATTGGAGTTTCCCAGTTCAAATAGTGACTTCAATGAGCACATAATTGAACTGTCACCTCCCTCCACCTCCACCCCTACTAGCCCTCACCCTTGGCACAGGAGCCCTGAAAACTGCATACATCCTTATAAGGTATCACCTCTTCTTTCTAGATGAATGCTACTACTTCCATAGTAGCTATGACAGTGAGCAGTGAGACTAATCTCTCATTCCCACCTGTGAATGTTTTTCCCTTCTGGTTGGAGAAGGAAGAGGAGAACTTCAAAGCTACCCAAAATTATATGCCAGAGTGCAGAGTGGGAGAGGCAGAGAAGGAATGACTGATGGAGAGACAGGACCAATGAGGTCAACAGGGGATGGAGGGATTCTGTACTGAAAAAGGACTCCTGGGCGCCTGGGTGGCTCAGTTGGTTAAGCGACTGCCTTCGGCTCAGGTCATGATCCTGGAGTCCCGGGATCGAGTCCCACATCGGGCTCCCTGCTCAGTGGGGAGTCTGCTTCTCCCTCTGACGCTCTTCCCTCTCATGCTCTCTATCTCTCATTCTCTCTCTCTCAAATAAATAAAATCTTTAAAAAAAAAAAAAAAAAAAAGGACTCCTACAACTCTCAGGACCATCCTGCAGAAACATGAATTAACACAGAGCCATCTGGCTGTCTTTGGGAAATATGGGCACAAGACACATCCCTGACAGTATTTTCCTGGTCCTCACCTGACTCAAAGAAAGAAGCATTCACCAAAGGCTTACAAATCCCAACAATTTCCCAAATCTGTTCTATTTTCTCTGTATCTCAGCCCAACAAGAAAATACCTATATTCACATGACAGGGAAGGGGAAGGAGGAACAACGGGGGTATATGAGACACAGCAGCCTTTGCCTTCTGTCCTACCATGACCCCTCCTGTCTTTTCCTAGTGTGCTCTTGGCATTCCGTGATCCTGAATATCCACTCATGATCGTGAAGACTCCAGGCTCTCGTTAATCATGGTACTTGTGTTTACCACCCAAACAGCAAATGCACACGTGCACACATACATAGACACACACACACACACACACACACACACACACACACCTCTAGCATCACTAAGTCACTAGGCAAATATCCAGGCTTATTTGGAAGGATATTCCTCAGTGGCTATATCCATAAATAAGGATCTATAGCTACCAATCCTAATCATAGATGCTAAAATGGGAGCCCAGAATTCTCCCCACTTCCCTGCCTCCAACTGATACCCTCTGTATTAGTGTTCTAGGGCTGCCATAACAGATGACCACAAACTCAGTGGCTTCAAACAACACAAACTGATCGTCTCAGAGTTCTGGAGGCTAGAAGTCCAAAATCAAGGCATTGCCAGGACCATGCTCCCTTCAGAGTCTCTAGGGAAGAACCCTTCTCGGTGTCTTCTAGCTCCTGGGGGTTGACAGTAACCCTTGACATTGCTCGGTTCATGGTAGCATCACTGCAATTTCTGCCTCTGCCTTCACATGGCATTCCCCCGCCATATGTCTGTGTAAAATTTCCCTTTTCGTATAAGGACACCAGGCATTGGATTAGGGCTTGCATTAATCCAGTATGACTGCATTTTAACTCGATGACATCTGCAAAAACCTTATTTCCAAATTCACGGGTACCGGGAGTTACTTGAAGGGATCTTTTGGGGTAACGCAAGTCAACGGGCCACACTCTCTCATAAGGACAAAACCAGAGCCCTGTGGCATGTTAGCAACAAAAAGATCTTCCTATTTTCAGTGCCCGGGGCTCCAAAAGTGTATTATCATCAACATGACAAAACATCAATACTTACCGAGTACTTGACCAAGTGTCAAGCATTATGCTATTTTACATGGATTTTCTTGTTAATCCTCATATTCACCCTGTGAAGTTAAGAACAACTATCAGCCCCATCTCACAAGTGAGCAAACTGAAGCTTTAGAAAGTTAAGTAACTTACCCAAGGAACATAATGATAGATCCAGGATTTGAACCCAGCTTTTCTGATCCCAAAGCCTATCGAAGTTCTTCCATGCTTTACTTTCAGGCAAAGTTGTGTGACTTTGAGCAAATAGGCACCCCTCTCTGGGCTTTAGTATGCTTAGCTGAAGAAAGAACAGTTCCTGCAGGTTTCTAAGGGCTCTTCTTACTATGAGTCCACAGTTCTGCAAGTCTTTTCATCCAGGTAACCAATCACTCTGGCCAGCTGATCTGCATTTGATCAAGATCCGATTCCTGCCCCCTCCCCGCCCCAAGAGCAACCCGAGGCACCACATGGTGTGTTTACACATGATTCAAAGACACAGGACTTCAAATACCTTTCCCAAATCTGACACCAGTCTCCTACAGCCTTATCGGATGCGGTTTCTTTTCCATCCCAGTTTATGCTTCAGGAAGAGCCTAACTGACCCACAGGGAAAGACCAGCTCCACCAACAACACACATCTTAATGGCACTGGGGGAAAAACTCACCTTTCTAATTTGTTTCTTGTCAGCAGTGTGCTTCTAGAACTGAGCGAGAACATCAAGTTCTCAATGTCTTTTGCTGGACTTAAATAAATAGTTCATATTCCAATTCTAGAGAACAGGTTAATGGAAGGGTCTTCCATGTTTCCTGACTCTCCTCTACCCCCTTCCTGGCATGTTTCCTCTACTTTTCAGTCCATTTTCCAACAAGGCCACATTATGTGTAGCTCTAGACATCACAACAGAAGCAAGCAAGGGAAGGGGGTGTGCAATAATGAAAAGATTAGGGTCAGTAAGGGAACTGATGGAAAGATAAAGAACAGCGCTTAGAGCAAGCTGGAGCCAAAATGATCACAAAATCATAAAATGAATCACATTTATTGGATGCTACTATTTTCAGGCACATTTTCTCTTCTAACGCTCTCGGCAATTACGTGGAGCAGCTGTGTTATGATCCCACTTTGCAGATGGAAAAACCAAGGCTCAGCTGGTAAATGAGATTCAGGACCAGGTGTGACTGGTTCCAAAGCCTCTTTCCTCTACAACCCAGGGGCCCGAGGATCACAAAGAATAAAACAGTCACCTCCCTCTTTGTAGAGTTTACATTGCTGTGGGTGGTACAGCTGAGAGCTGCCAACTTCCAAGAGCAGGTACTCTTCTTATTCTTTTCATGGAGGAGGAGACAAGCTTTAATTCTAGTGATGCCAAAAGCAATAAGACTGTCTTAGATGTGGAGTCTCGGGCA
The DNA here is from genome assembly GCF_009762305.2 of Zalophus californianus. NCBI lineage: Eukaryota > Metazoa > Chordata > Mammalia > Carnivora > Otariidae > Zalophus > Zalophus californianus. The sequence continues at coordinate 108,234,559 of NC_045599.1, forward strand.
GAATCAATGCTTGAGAAGAATGCAGGGGGAAGGGGGGGGAGTGGCCCTAGTCATCCTCAATCCTCTCCCCTCCTGCTCCTGCTGCACAGTCAGAACCAAGGGCTGAATGGTTCTGGCCATCTCCCAAAGCTGCAAGACCTTCCTCCCGGTTGCTGCACCCCACACCTCCTCCCCGCAGAGCAGTCAAGTCACACAGACCTGGATTCAAGCCCAGGCTCTGTATGATGAGGGTGATATTAGTACCTGTACATCTTGAATCCCACCACTTCTGCATCCCTTCACCCTCCAGCCCTGTCAAGTTCAGTCCCCAGCAACAGGCACCTAACTCCTTCCCCTTCTCCCACTCTTGCCCCCTAGAGCCACCTTGTCTGCCCAGCAGACCGTGATCTTTTTAAAATATAAATTTAAAATATAAATGAAATAACATAACTGTCATGCTCAAAACCCTCCTAGTGGCATCTCATCATTCCTAGAATTTAAATAAGTATTTGTCATGGCCTTCAAGGCCCTCCCCTGCCTGCTCTCCCTACACTCTCTCCCTTGATCCCTCCATGGTGCCACATGGGCCTTCTAGCTCCTGAAACGTGCCGAGGTCATTAGTGTCTTTGTGCTAGTTGGTCCCTCTGGCCAACGTGCTCTTCCCCAGAGCTTCACACGCTTCCTCCCTCACTTCGTTCAGGTCTCTGCTCAAATGTCCTTTCTCCAGAGAAGCTTCCTTTACCCTTCCCATTTGAAAAAAAAAAAAAAAAATATATATATATATATATATATATATATAGAGAGAGAGAGAGAGAGAGAGATTAAAAAAAGAAAGAAAAGAGAAAAAAAACAGCTTTCCTATCACATTCTAGGACTTCACTTGCCTCATTTTTCTCCATAATGTTTATTACTACTTGAAATTCTACATGTGTTTAAATTGTTATTGTCGGGGTACCTGGGTGGGTCAGTCGTTAAGCAACTGCCTTCGGCTCAGGTCATGATCCCTGGGTCCTGGGATCGAGCCCCAGGTCGGGCTCCCTGCTCTGCGGGAAGCCTGCTTCTCCCTCTCCCACTCCCCCTGCTTGTGTTCCCTCTCTCGCTGTGTCTCTCTCTGTCAAATAAATAAAATCTTTTAAAAAAATAAAATAAGATAAATAAATTGTTATTGTCTGTCTTCTACACTGGAATATAAGCTCTCTGACAGCAGGAGCCTTACCTATCTTTTTTATCCAATCCTTGTCATACAGTAGGTGCTTAATAAATATTGGTAGGATGAATAAATGAATGAATGAGGCCATATAAGTTTTGGCAAAGACTGCTAGTTGTCCCCAGTATCCATGCTCCCTTTCTTCCTTTCAGTAATTAAAACCCCAGGTTGTAGCTGGACACAATACTGCCCACCTAAAGATGAGGTTTTCCAGACTCTCTTGAAGCTAGATGTGTCTATACGACTAGGTTCTGGACAATTAACATTGCCATAAAAAATACAGGATGCCCAGTTAAATTTGAATGTCAGATAAACAACCAATAATTTTTTTAAAGATTTTATTTATTTATTTGACAGAGACAGACACAGCAAGAGAGGGAACACAAGCAGGGGGAGCAGTAGAGGGAGAAGTAGACTACCTGTGGAGCAGGGAGCCCAATGTGGGGCTCGATCCCAGGACCCTGGCATCATGACCCGAGCTGAAGGCAGACACTTAATGACTGAGCCACCCAGGTGCCCCAACCAATAATTTTTTGATATAAGTATTTCCCAGATTAAAAGTTCAACAATTGTACAGCATTATTTGCAATAGCCAAAATATGCAAGATGTGCAAGTGTCTATCAACAGATGAATGACTAAAGAAAATGTGTCATAGGGGGCGCCTGGGTGGCTTAGCCAGCTGAGTGTCTGCCTTCAGCTCGGGTCAAAATCTCAGGGTCCTGGGATTGAGCCCCACATGGGGCTCCCTGCTCAGCGGGGAGTCTGCTTCTCTCTCTGCCCCTCTCCTTGTTCAAGCTCTCACTCTCCTGCTCTCTCTCTCCCAAATAAATAAAATCTTTAAAAAAAAGATGTGTCATATATATATGTATGTGTCATATATATATGTGTATATATATATATATATATATATATATGCATACTGGAATATTACTTAGCAGTGAAAAAGAATGAAATGAAATCTTGCCATTTGCAATGACATGGATGGAGCTAGAGAGTACAATGCTAAGTGAATAAGTGAGTCAGAGAAAGACAAATATCATATGATTTCACTCCTATGTGGAATTTAAGATATAAAACAAATGAACAAAGTAAAAAAAAAAAAAGAGACAAACCAAGAAACAGACCCTTGACTGAAGAGAACAAACTGTTGGTTACCAGAGGCAGGGTTGGGTGGGGGGGGCCTTTGGGGGAGAGGGTGGGTGAAATAGGTGATGGGGATTAAGAGTATACTTATGATTAGCCCTGAGTAATATATGGAATTGAATCACTATATTGTACACCTGAAACTAATAGAACTATGTTAACGATACTGAAATTAAAACAAAAATTAAATTACAGTTTTTGAAACTCCAATCATTGTTTTAGTGTAGGTACGCCCTATCTAAAAAAAGAAAAAGTTATCAGTTGTGTTAAAATCAAACACAGAGAGAGACCCAACTTGAAAATTCCCTGAGCAAAACCGGTCACACAAGCAAAGATTTATTTAGATTATTTTGCAAGAAAGCGGCGCTAAGTTGACCTGGGTCATTTCTTGCTCATGCCTCTGAAAATCATAAGCAAAACTTAAATTGTTCCCCAAAATGGATATGAGGTAACCACTAACCAATTTTCTGTCATTTAGGAAAATTCTCCCATTGGAACCGATCACTGTGAAGAATAGTCCCAGCCCTGCACAACACAAGCTGTTTTCTGACCCTAAATGTGTCCGCTTCATTCTACATTTTGGTTTCAGTGCTCCTGGTTTGCAAACTGTCTTTTTGGTGGGTGCACAATAAACTTTTACTAGTTACTACTTCGGTGGTTGATTCGCTTTACTTCTGTTTTTTTTTCCTTCTGAGCTTCTGACGATTGTTTATCTGAAATTCAAATTTAACTGTGTGTCCTGTGTTTTTGTTTGCTACATTGCAACGCTATGGCCTATGGAAACATAAGGCAAAGTAATGTCTACAACCCCAAGGTCAGAGCCTTAAAACTAAGGACATGTCTTCACTCACCAGTCCCCTTCCCAGGTAGGAACACCATTCTAAGAGGCGGTGTGAGTCACCTGTGACCCCATGGCCCAGGGTAGCACTCTAGGATGCGGCGGAGCCAGAGAAAGGAAGGAGCCGGGCCCAGGCGCACATGGTGGAACAGGGCCCTTCTACTCCCCAGGTCCCCCGACTAGCTCAGATTTGTAGATGGCAGAAAAACTACCTTCCACCTCACTAAAGACTCTGCTCCCCATTAAAGCAGCTAAACCAATATCCGAACAAACGCAAAATTATAAATGAGTTTTGGTAATTTGGGTGCCTGATACATCAGAGAGCCTCAATCCATGTTTATTTCCTCTTGTCCTCACTAACCGAGTTGCCCCAAATTTCAAGCCATGTTTGGCAGGAGTGTGGCATCTGTGTCCTTCACTGGCAGCTCCTGACGCCCTCCCCGGTGGAGCTGCAGGAATTCAGCTGCAGCAGAGGTGGGGTGCTCTCTTGGCCTCTGAGGAGGATGCTTCAGAGTTCCGTACCATGTCGCTCTGAGCTCTCCAGATGGGGTCATCTCTGGAAACCCAGTGAGAAGAGAAGGAACCCAAGGTCCTTCTGCACTGGGGCTCCCCTGGCTCAGCCACAGTCACAGAGGCCCAGGGCAGGGAGGCGCTTCCATGGCCTCTGAGAAGTTCTTCCCTCCATTGCCCAGAGTGCACTTCCCTGCACCTTGCCGTGGCTGGTCCTCTCCCTCATTCGGCGCTGCTGCAGTGTCACCTCTGAGGAGGCCTTCCCTGACCAATCCCCTGTCACCCTCCAGCTCCTGGTCTGGCCTGGTTTTCCTCTATGGCATCTATCACTTCTAACTTGTTCTTATATACCTCCAGGTTTATTGTCTGCAGAGCCCACTGAAAGGTAAGCTCCCTGAAGGCAGGAGATCCGTGTAATGTTCACTGCTGTCTCTCCAGCATCTCAAACAGTGCCCGGCAGTGAGGAAGGTGCTAGATAAACATTTTTGAATAAATAAACAAATAGAAGATAGATACGGTTTCAGATATGGACACAGACACAGATAAATATATCAGGGTCACCGACAAGTCAGATTTTACCAGTGGCTTCCTTCCAAAGGGTGACCGGAAAAGTGACAAAACCTCCATGTGCACAATGATGCTGATGCTTCACTAGAGAAAACTCGGCCTTTTAGCATAAGGCTTGCCTCCCTGTTGACTTAGGAACCTCTGCCGGGTAGAAGTAGTGTTTCTGCAGAATGTTAGCACTAAAGCAATCTGAAGTTCAAGCTCCTGGTGGGGAAAGGGACCGAGAGAGGGGGTAGGGTGATGTGGACAGTACCAGCTGAGGCCTGCAAAGCACAGCTTACTTTAACAAGCATCTTCTCATCCTTGTTTGTACTTTGCTCTGCACAACAGTTCTACTGGGCAAGTGGTGGCAAGATTGGTGGTGTTATAATTACATTTAAATATAGTTTATTAGCCTCCTGAACTGTGCATTTAAAAATGGGCAAGATGGTAAATTTTATGTTATGTGTATTTTACCACAATTAAAAATAAAAAGTATATATATATACAACTATATATGTGTATATATAGTTATTAACAACAACCTTATTTTGCACATGAATCAAATAAAGCTCAGGGAGGTTGTGACTTATAAAAGTCACACTGCTTGGGACTGGAGAAGCTAGCCTTAACATCAGGACTTCGGAGTCCAGCTCTGGACCTCCTCTCCAAGGGAGATTGAACCTTCACTCCACAAACATGCCAAGAACCAAGAACCAACCTCAAGCTAGAAGACCAGTACCATGAGCTTTCCAAGAAGACTTCTTTTTTTTTTTTTTTTTTAAGATTTATTTATTTATTTGAGACAGAGAGAGTGAGCAGAGGGAGAAGCAGACTTCCTACTGAGTGGCGAGCCTGACACAGGGCTCAATCCTAGGACCTTGAGATCATGACCTGAACCAAAATCAAGAGTCAGATGCTTAACCAACTGAGACACCCAGGTGCCCCTTTCCAAGGAGACTTCAAATATGCTGAGATCCATCATAGCTCGTCACGCCACTCCACTACAGAGGCCTGCCTCTTCCATGATACCATGCTGAGGGTTGGCTGATCCAACAGACAACAGCTCAATACAGATCATGTGTGATTTACTCTCATTTTGTGATGATTAATTTGCTCAGGGACCAAGAGAGTTCAGTGGTTACATTAACATGCAAAGAAAAATTAAACATTTATGCGTCCTTTATCTCTTTGTTTCTAGACGGATAAGTCCTGTCAGTGTCTGCAAGAGATATTCTCATTGACATTGTTTATCTGTTCAACTTGACTCCAAATTACATTTGGGAAACAAGAACTAACACACCACAGTGTTTTTATATGGAAGTGGTGACTACAGGGGGCCAGATATTAAAGAAAAAAATATCTAGCCTGAGATGCTAGTGTAGCATAAACTCAGTGCAATATGACACCAAGAATCAGGCCCAAACAGGTAGGAGCTCAATAAAGTCTTCTTGGAAAACCCCATCTGGGTTCCTTGAGCCCCAGTTTAATATGCAGGATTGTGTGGGGATGCAGAAGGGTTCCATCTCATGAGCCAGCTTTGCTCTGATGTCCACATCACTGTGTTGAAAAAGAGTCAGAGGGGGGTGCCTGGGTGGCTCAGGTCATTAAGCGTCTGCCTTTGGCTCAGGTCATGATCTCCAGGTCCTGGGATCGAGTCCCACATCTGGGCTTCCTGCTCCGGGAGGAGTCTGCTTCTCTCTCTCTCTTTCTCTCTTCCTCTGCCTCTCCCCTCCTGTTCATGTTCTCTCTCTCTCTCTCTCAAATAAATAAATAAAAATATTTTTAAAAAAAAGAGTTGGAGGCCTCGTTAGAAGAATTATAGTTATAGCATGGAGCAAATGGTCAACTGCGTGTCTTCCCATCCTCCGCCAACGCTCCCACTTGACTTAGGTCATGCTTCTCTCATTCAGATGGGCTGCCCTGTGTCCACGCAATATTGGGCTTCTCAAGGTAGGGCAGCAAAAAGTTTCACTTGCATTCAGAGACCTGCAAAGGAGTCTTAGCTCCATCATTTACCACTTCTATGACCTTGGGAAGTGACCTAACATCACTGAGCTTGTCTTCTCATCTCAAAAAAGCAGATAATAATATTGCCCAACGCATAGGACTGTTGTGTGACTTAAATGAGATAACATGTGCAAAGCACCAAGTGCAGAGTCTGGTGGCAATAAGAGTTCAGTGCACGCGTTGATATTAGTAGATGCCCCATGATGCGTGCACTGTGTTAATCACATAGCACACTTTCAGTATTTATTAGCAGTTATCTCAGGGTCATGAGGATAAGGGATTTTTAGTTGATTTTTATTGTATTGTATTAAATACTAGTTAGAACTTATTAAGCACATAATATGTGCTAGCCCCAGTTGCAAGTGTTTTTATGTGTCTTAATTCATCTGATCTTCATACAGTTGGTGGGGGGAGGAGGAACGTGCACCCAGACGATCTGGCTCTGCTACCTGCCCTCTTAACCATGACCCTCACTGCTACTGTCAAGGATCAGCTGTTACTTCTTTTGTAATCAGAAAAATTTTGTAGTCAGAAAAACTATTTTTTAAATGATTTAAGATGTTAAATACACATTTTGTTGAATGGTTATCAACTCCTTTCCAAATCTGTAAGAACCTCAAGACTGAGAGATTGACACTTCTTTTATTTCAGATAAAGTTTTCCTGAGAACTACCCCACAACCCAGCAATTGCACTACTAGGTATTTATCCAAAGGATACAAACATAGTGATCCGAAGGGGCACCTGCACCCCAATGTTTATAGCAGTAATGTCCACAATAGCCAAACTATGGAAAGAGCCCAGATGTTCATCAACAGGTGAATTGATAAAGAAGATGTGGTACACACACACACACACACACACACACACACACACACACACACACACAGAAATATTGCTCAGCCATCAAAAAGAATGAAATCTTGCCATTTGCAACAATGTGGATGGGACTAGAGCGTATTATGCTACACAAAAATAAGTCAGTCAGAGAAAGACAAATACCCCATGATTTCACTCATATGTGGAATTTAAGAAATGAAACAGAGGACCTTAGGGAAACGGAAGGAAAAATAAAATAAGATGAAATCAGAGAAGGAGACAAACCATAAGAGACTCTTAACTATAGGAAACAAACTGAAGGTTGTTGGAGGGGAAGGAGATGGTGGGATGGGGTAACTGGGTGATGGGCATTAAGGAGGGCACGTGATGTAATGAATAACTGGGTGTTATATGCAATTAATGAATCACTAAACTCCACCTCTGAAACTAATAATACTCTATATGTTAATTAAATTTATTTTAAATTTTAAAAAAAAGATGCTATGGAAAATAGAATAGAAGAAATGATGTCTTCCCTTCAGGGCCTTGTACATGTGGAAATTGAATTCTTATTGCTAATAGCTGACATTCATTTAGTGCAGACCGTGTGCCCAGTCACGGTGCTAAAAGCTTTGCCCACATTGTCTCACTTAATCCCCATAACAAATCGATGAGATAGGTACAATTAATATCCCCATCGTGCGGGTGCCTGGGTGGCCCAGTCGTTAAGCATCTGCCTTCAGCTTGGGTCATGATCTCAGGGTCCTGGGATCGAGCCCCGCATCGGGCTCCCTGCGCAGCGGGAAGCCTGCTTCTCCCTCTCCCACTCCCCCTGCTTGTGGTCCCTCTCTTGCTGTGTCTCTCTCTGTCAAATAAATAAATACAATCTAAAAAAAAATCCCCATTGTGCGGAATGAGGAAATTAAGCCTCAGGGTTCCAAGAAGGAAAATCTGCACAGGCTAACTGCCACGTGGCTGCCACAAGCAGTGATTTCTGTCCATTTTTCTTTTCCTCACTATCTTAAAAAGCAGGCCACTTGATAGGTGCTTGAAACATTCCTGGCAAAGTGAATACCAACTTTTTAATACACTCTCGTCACTAGACAGCAGTGCATTTGCCAGACATTAAACTTTACATGGGCACACTTACAGAGCTAGTGAGTTTGAAAGAATCCCACTCTCTGAGTTTATGGACCTCTTCTTACACCCTCCCCAGCAACACCTCTGTTCCCCCCTGCAGCATTTGAAGATGGGCCTGAAATGGAGAAGACACGCCATCTCTCTGCTCTCGCCTGCTAATTCTAAATTTCAAGATGTTCTATTACACCTGATTTATGGCCTGACAGAGCTCATTCTAGCCCACAACCTTGAGCTTATAAAATGCACAGGGGAAAATTTACTAATGACCATGTTCATCTTACTGCATGGTAGGGAATTTTTTTAAGGGAAAAAAGCTCAAGAAGCAGGGACATTTCAAATAGCCAATTATGAATAACAATTGTTTGATAGCCGAGTGCAGTAGATCTTCCAGCTCATTCGGTTTTCATCTAATTAAATCTTTCATTTCCACGGGCAGCGTGTGGTACATGCTTGTGTTTGCTTTTGTCGGCAGGATATAATCAATAGGAGAACTGTGGATGCATTTCAGCATTTATTAGCAGCTCAATTGGAAGTTGTTTTATTTTAATAACATCCTTGCCTTTATTCTGTTCAGGGTAAATCGACAGCTTTGATGAATAACAGATGAAAGAAAACTGGTTTACGTTATCCCATTAAGAGTAAAGAAATCAGAGAATGAAAGGAAGCTGAGAGAGAAATTGAAAAACACTTTAAAGCTGCATTTTCTTTGTTACAAAACAAAAGAAAAACAAACAAAAATGCCTTCCATTCACTTCAAAAGATCATCAAGTCTATTTGATTTCAGCTAAATATACCTCCCAAGACCATGGCGATAAATTCCCTTTCTGAAGCTTTCTACCACTTTTATTTGCAGCTCATAGTTAGTTATTCTTGGTTAATTTCCCCTGGAGCTGCAATATAGATAACACAGGGGAGAACCAGTACAAAATGTCATTTGTTCACCATAAGTGAATCCAAATGCCCAAATGCTCCCATCCTCAAATAGCAGGCACACTGGCAGAGAGGACACCTTAACAACAAACATGGATGCTCCACAATGATGAGGCATTCACAAAAGCCCACTGCACAGCATGATCAACAAAATTTGAACTGATCTGTGGGCCAGAAGACCGCTCTTTGGAAATCCTACCTGGTATCGCCAACCATTCACTTGACAGCACCATGTGAATATCTCTCATCTAAAAATCTGAATGTTTTTCCACAATGAGATACCACTTCACACCCATTACGATAGCAATTTTTGAATAAATAAATAAATAAATAAACAAGTGTTGGCAAGGATGTGGAGAAACTGGAACTCTTGCACACTAGGTGAGAATGTAAAATGGTGCTGTAGCCACTGTAGAAAACAGTTTGGTGGTTTCTCAAAATATTAAATATAAAATTACCATATGATCCACCAATTCCACTTCTGGGTATAAGCCCAAAAGAAGTGAAAGCAGGACTGGAACAGATTTTGTACACTCCTGTTCATAGCAGCAATGTTCATGAGAGCCAAAAGGAAGAAGCAACTCAAATATCCATCAGCGGGTGAATAAATAAATAAAATGTGGTATATACATAAAACAGAATTATTCAGCCTTAGAGAGAAAATTTTGACACATGTTATAGCATGGATGAACCTTGAAGACGGTGTGCAGAGTGACATAAGCCAGTCCCAAAAGGACAAATACTGTATGATTATCTGAGGTTCCTAGAACAGTTGAATTCACAGAAATAGAAAGAAATGGTGGCAGCCAGGAGTCGTGGGGAGGAGAACATGGAGTTTGTGTGTAATGGGTACAGTTTCAGGAGTAAGTTGAAAAAGTTCTGAGATGAATGGTGGTGATGGTGGCACAATATGAATGAATGCCACAGAAATGTACATTTAAAAGTGGTTAGGATGGTAAATTTTGTTACGTGTATTTTGGCACAATAAAGATAAACAATATTTTAACCCTCAAATAAAGTTGTCCTTGGATAGTTCCCACCTGGGCATACAGCACATCCATTTATCCAATCGCTCAAGCCAGAGACACGAGAACCAACCCTCATACCTCCCCAAGCCCTGGTCACCCCCGGTGGAGTCTACTGCCTAAATGAAAGCCCCATCAGTCCACTTGCTGGCATGTCCTGCCATCTCCATGAGTGACTGACTGTCCTTTCTTCCCTGGATTCTCTAATGACCTCCTACCCAGTCTCTGGGATCAGCCCAGGCCCTGCCCCCTCCAGGCCGTTCTCCACCAGCAACCAGACTGAGCTTTTACAGACAGAAACCAGGTTCTGTCGCCGCTCACCCCCAAAGCTCCTGCTGCCACTGAGAACCAAATCAGGGCTCCTCCCCAAGCCTACTGAAGCCCTGAAGCCAGGGGACACCCCCCTCCAAGGTCTCCCTCACTCAGTACTTCTGTGCCTCTCTGTACATAATACATCTCCACTAGCTCCTCAAACTCACGAGCGTCCATCATCAGGCAGGGCCTTTGCCCACGGCACCCCTTTGCCAGGAACATTCTCCCCTCATCGTTTGCCTGGGCAAACACTCCTGTGACTTCAGGCGTCATCATAAACGGCATTCCCTCAAGGGTCCCTCACAGATGTCACATTGCAAAGAGCCCCCTGCTCTCCTCCCATGCCCTTTCTTCTTTGTCCCCATGGCCCTTTTTACACTTCTACATTTGTATAATCCTCCCTACCTGGGGGACTGTGAGATCCCTGAGAGCAGCTCCCATGTGTGTCTTGAGCCGTATTCCCAGCCACTCAGCACGATATCTGGCACACAGTAGGTACTCACTTGTCAGGTGAACGAATAAGTAAAGGAATGCAGGTTCTTTTAGGTCATGCAAACAATGGGAAGCAGAAGGTCTGCCTCTGACCCACACAGCCTCCACGTTTTACTTTCGTAGAGACTCGGGCAGGCCTGTGCACCTGATCTGAAACCCACCCCACCTAGCCGACCCACATACTCGCTTCCAACCACTTGGTGTTGGACAGACACACCCAAAGGCCCTCTGGCAAAAGGGCCTGGCTTTTCCCGGGAAGGGGATGAAGAGTGAAGCTTGTTGCCTGTTGAAGACAAGGTACCTGCTTGAGTTGTTAGTTCTAAGATGATATAAATTCGTTGATAAGTGCCGCCCAGCTGTTCCTGTTCCTTGGTTTTCCAGGTATGCTGCCTGCTCTATTAGTGAAGAAATGCCTTGAAACAACATGACACTGGCCATATAGATGGAATGTGAAACTGGGTCTGCCTTTGTCAAGACCCCCAGAGCAGTCCTGAACCATTACCTCGGTGGCAGTGAGAAAACCTCGGCTCCCACACGGGTCTTCCCCCACTTTGGCAAGCCGTCTTCCCCGAGGTAACACTCCACCAAACAGTAACTTGGATAATGGCCAATGCTACAGTGATTATTATTGTTATTATGGCCTCTATTTTATTCTCATTTAATTAGTAATTATTTTAGATTACATGGCTAAAGCGCTGCTACAATGAGTGTTTCCTGGCAGTCAAGGGCTAATTCTCCATCAAGGTGGAAATATGGACTATTTTGAGTTCAGCCATTGGAAGCTGTACTGATGAACGCCTCTCGGTGCCATATGGCGCAGTCTACACCCAGTGTCTCTTTACAACAATAGTTTCACTTCTAGTACCATTAAGGAGAAATATGTAAAGACTGTTTTCCCTCCGAACAGAGCTCCCGTGCTGGCAGGCCCTGGAGTATCTGGGAGAAGGAAACCCAGCAATCCTGCTGCACCCATCAGAGCTAGCCCCTCTTGGGGGTTCCCTAGGGGGGCCAGGTTTCCAGCTAATGTTTAATTGGCTATAAAACACACACGTCTTCTGTTGGAGTTGACACCTAACAAATCCAGGAACCAACCTGTGGTGATATCTGAAAGCTGCGTAGCTAGAAGGTGGGTGCACACGAAGCGGGCTGTCTCGCACTGTTTTTGCATTTCAAACATCTAGGAGTAGCCCTATTTCCATAAATAAATATGCTGTCTTCAAATCACCGCATCCAGGGGGGAAATAAGATGAGCCTAGAACCATCTTTTTGTGTCATGAAGTATGGAAGTGCCCAATGATGAAGAAATGTCAAGAGGACACAAGAACCAATTTGAAGTGGCTTCCACCGACTGAGTCTGAGAAGTTGTGAGCATTTAAATACATAAAGATTGTAACAGATTAGAACCCCTTGGATAAAGTAGTACCCCATAAATCCAGACTGATAGAAACTGAAGCATAAATAAATGAGAAGAGAAAGCTCTTCTTTACAGCAGAAAGATAAGTAATAAATGCAGGAGAAATGATGGTATTAGAAAATCGCCATTTGGTAACCATCATAGTAATCTATTCATCAAGAAACTTCAATGGATGCCAAACTCTAATGGGTGAGAGGCTTATGCCGCAAGAGATATTTACATAGTTTCAAAGTATCTCCTCACAAGATACTTATGAATCACAAAAAGACTTCATAGTAGAGATACCTGGCAGGCCCCAGCATCATCAGTGATCAAAGTTAAAAATACCAGTAACCAAGTAGACCTCATGTGCCACTGGGTGGGGTGTGATGCAATAAAACACAGTATCTGTGACCTTCCAGCCCAAGCCATTGCCTGAGTCTAACCAAATTGAGGAAGAGTCTACAAAATGACTGGCCTACAATCTTCATCCCTGTCCATGTCATGAAAACACGGAATTACCAGATGAGCCAGCAATTTCACTTCTGTGTAAATACTCAAAAGAAGTGCAAGCGGGAACTCAAACAGATATTTTGTACGCCCGTGTTCACAGCAATCAAGAGCCAGTGGAAGCAACCTAAGTCTCTACTGCTGGGTGAGTGGATAAACAAAATGTGATGTATACACACAACAGGATAGTAATCAGCCTTAAAAAGGAAAGAAATTCTGACATATGCTATAGCATGGATGAACTTTGAAGACATTGTGCTAAATTAAATAAGCCAATCACCAAAAAAGACAAATATTGTATGATTCCATTTACATGAGGTACCTAGAGTGGCCCAATTCATAGACAGAAAGTAGAAGGGTGGTTTCCAGGGGCTGGGAGGAGGGAGAACTGGGGAGTTCGTGTTTAATGGGAACAGAGTTTTGGGTGGGAAGACGAAAAGTTCTGGAAATGGATGGTGATGATGGTTGCACAACAATGTAAACGGACCTAATGCCACAGAAGCATACACTTAAAAATGGTTAAAGTGGTAAGTTTTGTGTTTTATCTATTTCACCAGAATTTAAAAAAAAAAAAGAATTCAAGCTTTGGAGTCAAAGTTGGGTTCCAAGGGCAGGAGGAAATTTTTGAAGGTGATGGATAAGTTTATGGCACTGATAGTAATAGTAGTTTTGCAGGTGTATACTTATCTCCAAACACATCAAGTTGAATACACTAAATGTCTACAGCTTTTTGTATGTCAATCATGGCTCAATAAAGCAGGGTTTTTTTTAGAAATCTGGGTTCAAATTCTGACAGTCACTTACTGTGTGATTGTAGGCAAATTATTTAGTGTCTTTGAATTTCAGATTTCTCATTTGTAAAATAGAGACAAGAATAGGATTGGCATGAGGCAGAGGCTAATACCTTTAGCACAGTGCCTGGCACACGGCAGGCATTTGATAATATTAGTAAGTCTATAAGTGCCCAGAGACATGAGATAACATGCCATCCGTGTTTAAGAGAACTAAAGCTAGTTTGGTGTGGTTGGAGGATGTGCTGACATGGGAAGATGCTAGAATGAAAAGTAGGTCTTTTGTGCCAAGATGTTCTGAGGCCTGTGAGGGGTCACTAGAGGGTTGTAAACAGTGCAGGAAAATATTAGAGAAGGGACAGAGAGGGAAAGGGGTAAATATTAAGCTCAGTTTTAAGAACATGGACATCTGATTATTTCACTCAGTCTGTGGGCTTTCTCTTCTCCATTAATACCAGTAATTAACGCCAGTGGCTTAAGGGAAAAGAAACCATGCCACATTTAACACTCTCACTTTGCACCCCACACCCTATCAGTATGGGGAACTCAGATGTAAAGAAGGAACTAGCCACATTATAAAGTCAATTTAGGCTTATGCATGAACTCCAAAAAGACTGCTCTCTCCTTATCTCCCCCCTTAATCCCTGGGTGGAGGGCACAGGGGCTTCCCACCATGTTCTCCATCTGTTCTCTGCCCCGTGCCAAGCTTTCTTTAGACCCCGAACATCTGTGAGGAGCAGGGCTGGATCAGAAGACAGTTTTGCTCAGGTTACAACCTGCACCATTGGATGACCCATGTCACACAACTCCTTTCATTTCCACATTCTAATGCACTCATTTCCACCACTAACACTTAACGTCATTCTAAACAGTTGCTCTCCGTTAATTTTTCTCTCCATCCATAAGGCTTAAGTTATTATGTGAAAACTCAAAGTAATGAAAGTAGCCAAAAGAACACATTTCTCCTGGCTAAGCTGTATTGTTGACCTGTTTCTGCCTGGCCCTTCAAATGAGATTTATTTTGGGGGCGCCTGGGTGGCTCAGTAGTTAAGTGTCTGTCTGCCTTTGGCTCAGGTCATGATCCCAGGGTCCCGGGATCGAGCCCCACATCGGGCTCCCTGGTCAGCAGGAAGCCTGCTTCTCCCTCTCCCACTCCCCCCTGCTTGTGTTCCCTCTCTCACTGTAACTCTCTCTGTCAAATAAATAAATAAAATCTTTTAAAAAATAAAAAAATGAGATTTATTTTGAATTTAACTTTTTTTCTAATTACCTAGATAATATATATTCCAACCCGAAAATATCAAAAGTATAGAAAAACACAAAAAGTAAAAATAAAAGTTGCCTATAATCTTAATCAGCCCAATGTAATACTCTTAAAATCTTGGTATATATCCTTCTAATTTTTTCTAGTTTTATTTCTATGCATATATTACTTATTCTTTGTTAAATTGGGCTTGTGTACACACTTAAAAACTTACCTTTCAAATAATAGCTCTTACCGGGGCAGGACGAGGGAAGCAGTTGTGAGCTTCCTCTAAAGTTTCCCCGAGATCAGCTTGGCTAAGGGGCTCTAGCCGTAGCCAGATACCAAGGTGGTGCTGATCGGCCAGGGCCTGGGCACCAGTGCCCTTGGCATCGCTGTGAGCTGCCTGTCTTGGTTAGATGGTTCTGGATTAGGATTCTCCCTGGAATACCCCACCATTAGTTTGCATACAGTGTTCAGGGACCTGGGACCTAAAATGCCTATCCATGAGAGCATGTGTATGTTATGGTGAATGCCAAGCATGGAGAAGAATCACAAGAATCTGTCGCAGAAGAAGACAGTGATGATAATGTTGAAGCTACTGCTGAATTTAGATTTGTGCCTAGTGATAAATGGACACTGGAGGCAACGTCCAGGCTTTGCATCCAGCTCCTGAGGATGAAGATTCAGATGATGACCATGGAGAAGAATAGGATACGGAAGCACCTGAACAAGGGCAGGGACACATCCCTACATTTTATACCAATGAAGAAGGACTATCCCATTTAACACACTGGAGAGAGGACAAAATGTGCTTTCTCAGGCTGTGAGCAGCCAGTATAACACGGCTGGAGTCCGGACAGAAGAGTCAGTAAGAGACCCTGAAGATGGCATGGAGGTAGACCCTACACCAACAGTTTCTGGCCAGGTTGAGGATGCAGATGGGGATCACTGAGAAGGATTTATGCTGCTGTGGGATTCTACTCATGAATGTAGGAAAGACCTCGGTGCCTCTTCTTCTGTGGAGTGGATGTTGATGAAAGTCTTTTTCCTTCTCCAAAACTTACCTGAACCCGTTCTTTTTTGAGACAGACTATATTGAGACAAAAAGTTGTCATGAGCAGAAGAAACTATGACCTTTATTAATAAAGGCGAATTAACCAAGAGGGCATCTGTAGTTTATCATCTACCCCAAACTTTCTGTGTATAGGTCCCCTCTCAGGGGGCCTACAGTTCCTACCTTCACTCTATGCATCTTCTGTAACCCGGCAGGCCCACATGCTGAGAATGCCCAGGCGCTTGGAAGTGTAGGTAGACTGGACGGGAAGGAGGGAGGCTGAGTCTAAGATACACCTCTTTACAGCCTAAGGATCCCCCGACCCCTTAAAAAGAAAGACAAAGAGATCTCAGAGAAATCCTGGCCTCTGCTCATTCTCCACAGGGTCTTTTTACTAATTTGGGACCCAGATAAATTCACTCGGGCATCTTTAGGGAGCCTCTTGGGAAACATCCCAGCCACATATTCTACCACTAACACAAGTGCTTCTGAGAGCTCTGCCTCCTTCCACGTCTCACCAGTCTGTTTTGTTATAACCTCTTAGGTTATAGCCTTCAATGGCTAACCTCTTAGGTTGGTTTCCACAACAACAAGTGAAATTGGGATGATGTCCTCAGAGTACTTCAGATGATCATTGTTTTGTCTTTGTAATAGTTTAACAAATAAATTTAGGTTTTCTATAAAAATAAATTAAATTAAATAATACCTTTTATTACATTCCAGAAACTATTCTTGGCACGTCATACATTTTATGTGATTAATAGCATACAGTGAACATATCCTTAATGTCATTCAAAATTATTCAAACACGTGTTTTAATGGCTATATAGCATTGCCCTGTGTGTTATCAGAGCCATGGTATCTGGTGTATAAGCCGCTGCCTGTACCAGCTGTGGGACAGGCATGGGGTAAGAGCTCCCTGGAGTGAGAGGAGCCTTTTCTAAGTTACACAGAGGTGCCATTTTGGCTAGAAAATGCCCAAAAAATAACATAACCTAGCCAGTTCCCCATCACTGGAATGTCTCCAGTCACTTCCAATTATCACTATTATAAATATCTTTGAGCATAACTGGTTAAATGAAAGAATACAAAATTTTTGAGGCTCTTGTTGCTGAACTACTCTACTACCAAATGCTTCAGAGTGCTCTCTTCTCTCAAGCTTCTCAATACCAGATGTTTCTGTTCTCTCTAATCCTAGACAACTGAATGTGTGCCAAGTGCACACTTTTAGTGTGCAACTATTTGATTACTAGAGAGGATGAATATTTTTAAATACTTATTAGAAATATGTATTTCTTCCCTTAAAAATGGCCTATCTGGACACCTGCATGGCTCAGTCAGTTACATGTCTGCCTTCAGCTCAGGTCATGATCCCAGGACTCCTTTCACTTAGCATGATGCTTCTGAGATTCATCCATGGTGTTGCTTACATCAGTAATTCATCCTTTTTACTGATGAGTAGTATTCCGTGACATGGATGGGTCAAGAACTATAGGTCCAATCTTTCACCATTAAGAATGATGGTAGCTATAGGACTTTGGTAGATGTCCTTTATCAGACTGAGGAAGTTCTAGTTTGCTGAGAGTTTTTTATCACAAAAGGATGTTCAATTTTATTAAATGCCTTTCTTGCATCTACTGAGCTCTGCATCTCTGTCTGTCTGCCCTGGGAGTAAGAGACCTCACCACCCTAGAGACTTGAAGGTTTAGTCAACATTCCAGGGAAAATTGTCCAGTGAAATGGACAGGGCCTCGTGCCCCACCTCGCTTTGAATCCTGTGAACAAGTGAATTTGCTGCCCCTCCCCACCCCCGGGAGCCTAAGGCTTTTGATTCCTATGAGAGAAGAATCCAGGGAAGTACATGGCATTTTGTGTCCCCAACAACCATGACTTGCCCCTCCCCTGCCTGCACCTCCGAGGCAGGATCGAGAGAGCACTACTTGTGAGCACCTGGTGGAAGTCTGTGGGAAAGTGTTTCCCGCTGAGGCTGAATTCCTCAGCTTCCTCAGCTACTCCGGGTGTGCACACTAACACACAGGTGGATGCTGACAGGGTTACGCTTCGCTGCTTTCTTACCCCCACGGAGAGTGAGGTGCCTCCGCCTTCTATGAAGCCCACCTCACCTCTGAGGGACTTGGGTCTCTTCTGAATCAGCTGACTCGGTGGCCTCACATCCTCATCTTCCTCCCGGGCTCAACAAAAGTTGTGATTTTGGAGTTTACCTGTCATTTCCTCTTTATTAGGGCAGGAGTGATGTGCTTAACAGGTTTCTTTATCTGAAGCAGAAGCAAAAGAACATTTAAATCCCACCTTTATCCTATACCAAATGTATATACTTGAGCCTGTCTGGGGGAGCTATTTTTATTCTTACACAAGAATCATGCTACTCTGATAATAAATCTTTCTTTCTAGTGGTGTAAGTCACCCTTCAATCTTCCAAAAATTCTTCAGCCTTTTATTAATCTTCCCAGGTGACCTTAGAATTATATTGTCTAGTTAAAAAAAAATACTTTTGACATTTTTATTAGAATTGAAATGGCAGAATTATTGAGTTACGCCATCCAAGAATGTGCTATGCCCTACCATTTATTTAAGTCTTCACATCTCCCAGTGAAGTTTTAGTTTTATTTATATGGGTTCTGCATACTTTTCTTATGTCAAGTTTCTTCCTAGATATTGTTTATTTTAACATCTATCTTAATGCCTTTTTTAAAATTGTATTTTCTAACTGATGATTGTTGATTTAAAAGATAAGCATTGATTGTGTATACTGATTTTGTAACCAAGCCCCTTATTAAACTCCTTGCTTCTAATAATTTTTTGGCTGATTTTCTTGGATTCCCAGGTAGGCAATTATATGCAAGTAATAATTTATCTCTTCCTTTCTGAAGATTTTTCTCTTATTTCATTTTGTCTTACTGCTTTCACTCAACTTCTGGGAAATATTAAATGACTATGGATAGCGGGCATACTAGACTTGTACTTGACTTTGGTGGGAAACACCAGAGTTTCACCATTAAGTATGATGATACCTGGGGCAAATACAGTAAATTTGCTTACTCAACAGCCACTCCACTCCCCTCCTAGATTGCACTTGAGAAAGAAAAGAGCAGCCTTTGACATTCGGCCAGCCATTCAACACTAAGCTATGTTGTTCTCCTGTTGGACATAAACCATCTCACAGAATACCAGCTCAGACGAGGTCACTCTGAGACCATGATTAAATGAGATAAAGCAAGTCCACACCATAATTTTGTCTAAACACAGACAAAAATAAGTTCACTGTGCCACCCACAAAATACCAAACATACCCCTCTCTTGCCTAAAATAAGTGACTGTTAATTCTTTACCAATGGCACCTTTTTTCTCACTCTAGTTTGCCTATATATAAAATTTATTTATTTATTGAGATATTCAATCATAAAATCCCCACACACACACTTTCAGATAGCATCCTACCTAGAGTGATTCTTTGGTTCCTTGGACCCTCCACAAATCTCCCAACCAAAGGCCAAATCCTATATAATAGGTTCTATCTAACACCCTTTTGTTGGGGGGTGGCCATGGTTCCCAAGATGTGTGTTCTCCCTCACTGCAACAAGTTAGGAAAACCCACCTTGTTCAGTTATGGTTGTGTTCACAGTAGTCTCTGGCTAGAGGACGAGGACATGCTTTAAGAGTACAGAAAATTAAAAAGTACTTTTCTAGACACCCTTATAGCTAAGGTTCAAGTCATATGAGATCCCTGCCAATGACTTATACCCATGAGACACTGAGAAAAGAAAGAGAACAATCTGAGGTGGTCAAAGACTGAGAGAGTACATATTCTAGAAAGCACAGTGCACAGACATCTGGACCTTTTAGAGCAGCTACAATGGATCCTGGTATTGAGTCCATAGCATCATGGGTGGTCTTTTCACTAGAACAGTCCTGTTGTGGTAGAGGGAGTTTTTTTGTGGCTGGATCATCCAATATTTCCAATGGATATTTCCAATTGGATCTATCCATTTCAGGAATTTTTTTTTCTTTTCAAAGAACAAAGAAGAGTGTTCCATTATCAAGTAGATTATGTTTAAATTTTCTTGAAAAGAACAAATTTCGAGTTTTAAGGCAGTAGGATTTTTAAAAGTGGTCTATATAATTCTTATTTGGGAGAATCTACTGAGGTATTCTTTGTGATAAGCCTGGAATCAATTTTACAAATTGATTTGTAAATCAAAGCCATCTGATACAGATAAGTACTAGGGTACAAAGTTTGAAATAGGGGCACCAGGGTGGTTCAGTTGTTAAGCATCTGCTTTCGGCTCAGGTCATGATCCCAGGGTATTGAGATTGAGCCGCATATCGGGCTCCCTGCTCAGCGGGAGGCCTGCTTCTCCCTCTCCCACACCCCTGCTTGTGTTCCCTCTCTCACTGTCTCTTTGTCAAATAAACAAATAAAATCTTTAACAAAAAGTTTGAAATATTTTTCACAGCTATTATTATATAACAAACCACCTCAAATCTCAGTAGCTTATATCATAAGACCTTATACTCTTCATGAATCTATAGGTCAGTTGTGGTGGTTTTTTATAGTCTCAACTAGATTCATTCATGCTTCTATAATCAGTTTTTAGTTAGGTAGAGAGCTGTGCTGATGTAGGCTGGGCTCTTGTATGTCTAGTGGTTGGCTGGCTGTAAGCTGGGGGCCACAGCTCTTCCATGGGGTCTCTCATCCTCCAGCAGCTTAGCCTGGCCTTACTGATGTGGCAGAAGCAGAGGTCTAAGAAAGAAAGAGGAAGCACACAAGGCCTAGGCTGAAAACTGCAAACTGTCACTTCTGGCACATTCTATTAGCTAAAGAAGTCACAAAATCAGCCCAAGTTCAAGAGGTCACTTAATAATAAGAGGACCTGCAAAGTCACATTGCAAAGTGCATGGATATAGGGAAAGAGCAAAGAACTGTGGCCAGATAAATAAATTATTCAAATCAGAATTTCTTATCCTGGGGTCCACTATAGATACATGGAATTTATAGATGACCGTCAGGAGGTTTAGAAACCTCTCAAATTGGCTGCTGAATATGTTCCTCAATATGTGTACTCAACAACACTTTAGTTTTATTTAATGCCTTTTCCTTACGTTCCACTTCGTTTGATATTAAAATTGCCATCCCTTACTTTCCAGAGTGGAATTTTTGAGTCTCCTTGGGATGTGAGTGAAAATAATTCATCCAAGTCCTTACTGGACGAACATTAAAAAAAAATTTTACTTGAAGGGAGGGCTCTGGCCCGGGAGCCCACACGAAGTGGTGTAAGGACCTCTGGTGTCACACTGGGAGAGATCGCTCCCCTTCCTGCAGTACATTTGGAAGAGGGTATATTGCCTCTCCAAGGACAAAAGACCCTGCAGGCGCCAGCAAACCGCCTTTCAGCGGCAGCGAACAAAGGTGCGTGCAGAGGTTGAGTAACCTGCTAGCTGCTTTTCGTGGTGCCACAGCATAGAATCCGCGCATGGCGCAGGAGGGGGACTATCTTTTCTGGGACAAAGGGCGCTGGTCAGAGTCAACGAGCCTCTAACCCAGACAAGGAAACAGATCTGAGTGGTGCAGGCTCCTTTAAGATTTGGAGTTTTGAATCCCAGCCACTGGAGATAAACACAGGAGAGTTGGGCACTGGGCACCCTGAGGGCCCTTGCTTTTCTGTGAGGGCTTCCTGAACAGCATTGGGGGAGGGGGCGGTGCGACCCCCTGTCCAGGGACGAGAGAGTAGGGTGGTGTCATTTTACCCCGCTACCAACATGGTGGGACATCAGAGAGCAACAAAGCGGCCCCCAGTGGAGGTGAGAGCCGCTCAAACCCCGCCCTTCTGTGCTTGGCAAGTGCTGGTTTTACTGGGGTAGGATTGACTCAGAGCCAGCCTAGCGGGCCTCTCCCTGAGAAGAGCAACAGGGGCAGCTGCCCATGCCCCAAGTCTACTGGTCATACAGTGCCCTACAGCATCCCCTTCAGTTCTGGTGGAAATGGGACCAGGCTGGATTATTTTTTCTTTCTTTTTTTTCTTCTTCCTTTGGATCAGGCTTATAGTTTTTTGGTGTGTGTTTGTTAGTTTGTTTTTTCATTTCCTTCTCTTTCTTTTTGGAATCAGCCTTCTTTTTTTCTTTTCTTTTTCTTTATTTTTTCTTTTTGTTTTTTTGTTTTTGTGGGGTTTTTGTTTGGTTGGTTTTTTTTTTTTATTGTTTGGGTTTTTTCATTCCCTTTCCTTTTCTCTTTTTGTTTTTGAAGACTTTTTTTTCCTTTCTCTCTCTCTCTTTTTCCCTTTTTCTTTCTTTCTTTTTTTCCAGGCCTTTTTCAACAAACAAATCAAGCCACACCTAGATGAAGGTCCAGGCACTCCCCACTGCAAGCAAGCAGGAACTCTGCAGAGGATGGACCAGTGGGAAAGAGTAGCCAAAACACAACAGCAGAGTGCACATAGCACACACATCAGAAACACTTCCTGAAGTGCCAGGCCTGGACAGTGTATGACCTCTTTTTAATATAGCATTACTCTGAGGTGCAAGAAAAGTAACAAGCTTTCATGACACACAAAAGAAAGGAACTTAGCCAAAATGACAAAATGGAGGAATTCTCCCCAAAAGAAAGGTCAGGAAGTATCATAGCCAAGGACTTCCTGAAAGCAGATATAAGCAATATATCTGAACAAGAATTTAGATCAACAGTCAAAAGACTACTAACTGGACTTGAAAAAAGCATAGAAGACAGAGAAACCCTGGTTGCAGAGATAAAAGACCTAAAAACTAGTCAGGCCAAAATAAAAAATGGTATAACTGAGAAGCAAAACCAACTGGATGTAATCACAATGAGGATGGAAGAAGCAGAGGAATGAATAGGTGACTTACAAGATAAAATTATGGAAAATAATGAAGCTGAAAAGAAGAGGGAAAGAAAACTATTAGATCACAAATATAGAATAGGGAACTCAGCAATTTCATAAAGCAAAATATGTCTGTATCACAGGAGTCTGAGAAGAAGAAGAGCAGCAAAAAGGGCAGAAGGTTTATTTGAACAAATTATAGCTGAGAACTTCCCTAATCTGGGGAAGGAAACAAGCATTCAAGTCCAAGAGGGACAGAGAACTCCCCTCAAAATCAACAAAAACAGGTTAACACCAAGACATAGCCTAGTGAAACTTGCAAAATACAAAGGTAAAGAGAGAATTTTGAAAGCAGCTAGGAAAAGAAAGTCCTTAACCTACAAGGGTAGACACATAAGGCTGGCAGCAGACCTGTCCAGAGAGACCTGGCAGGCCAGAAAAGACTGGCATGATATAATCAGTGTGGTAAATGGGAAAAAAAATGCAGCCAAGAGCATTTTATCTCCACTCTATCATTCAGAATAAAAGGAGAGATAGAGTTTCTAAGACAAGCAAAAACTAAAGGAACTCATGAACACTAAACCAGCTCTGCAAGAAATACTAAAGGGGACTCTTTGAGCAGGAAAAAGAGACCTAAAACAACAAAGACTAGAAAGGCACAGACAATCTACAGGAACAGGGACTTTACAGGTAATACAATGGCCCTAAATTCTTACCTATCAATAATTACTCTGAATGTAAATGGACTAAATGCTCCAATCAAAAGATAGAGGGTATCAGAATGGATAAAAAAAATAAGACCCATCGATATGCTGCTTACAGGAGATTCATTTTAGACCCAAAGACACCTCCAGACTGAAAGTGAGGGGTGGAGAACCATTTATCATGCTAATGGACATCAAAAGAAAGCTGGAGTAGCCATCCTTATATCGGACAAACTAGATTTTATTTTATTTATTTATTTATTTGACAGAGAGACACAGTGAGAGAGGGAACACAAGCAGGGGGAGTGGGAGAGGGAGAAGCAGGCTTCCCGCGGAGCAGGGAGCCCGATGCAGGGCTCAATCCCAGGATGCTGGGATCATGACCTGAGCCGTAGGCAGACACTTAATGACTGAGCCACCCAGGTGCCCCTGGACAAACTAGATTTTGAACCAAAGACTGTAATAAGAGATGAAGAAGGACATTATATCTTAATAAAGGGTCTATCCAAAAAGAAGATCTAACAATTGTAAATATTTATGCCCTTGACTTGAGAACAGCCAAATATGTAAGTCAATTAAAAACAAACTTAAAGAAACTCACTGATAAAAATACAATAATAGTAGGGGACTTTAATGCCCTACTCACAGCAATGGACAGATCATCTAAGCAGAAGATCAACAAGGAAACATGGGCTTTAAATGGCTCACTGGACCAGATGGACTTAAGAGATATATTTAGAGCATTCATCCTAAAGCAGCAGAATACATTCTTTTCAAGTGCTCATGTCCAAAATTATCCAGAATAGATTGCATACTGGGTCACAAATCAGGCTAAACCAGTACAAAAAGATTGAGATCATACCATGCATATTTTTAGACTACAATGCTATGAAACTTGAAGTTAACCACAAGAAAAAATTTGGAAGGACCCCAAAACATGGAGGTTAAAGAACATGCTACCAAAGAATGAGTGGGTCAACCAGGAAATTAAAGGATTTTAAAAATACATGGAAGCAAACGAAAATGAAAACAACAGCCTAAAACCTTTGGGATGCAGCAAAAGCAGTCCCTAAGAGGGAAGTATATAACAATACAGGCCTTCCTCAAGAAGCAAAAGTCTCAAATATACAACATAACCTTACACCTAAAGGAGCTGGAAAAAGAACAGCAAAAAAAAAAAAAAAAAACTAAATCTAGCAGAAGGGAAAAAATAAAGATTAGAGCTGAACTCAATGATACAGAAATCAAAAAAGGAAAAAACAAACAAAACAAAACAATAGAATGCATCAATGAAACTAGGAGCTGGTTCTTTGAAAGAATTAACAAGACTGATAAACCCCTAGCCAGACTTATCAAAAAGAAAAGAGAATGGACCCAAATAAATAAAATCATGAAAGAAAGAGGAGAGATCACAACCAACACCGCAGAAATACAAACAATTATAAGAAAATACTATGAGCAATTGTATGCCAACAAATTAGGCAATCTGGAAGATATGGACAAATTCCTAGAAACATATAAACTTAAACTGAAACAGGAAGAAACAGAAAAACTAACAGACCCATAATCAGCAAAGAAATTGAATCAGTAATCAAAACTCTCCGAAGAAACAAGAGTCCAGGGCCAGATGGCTTCCCAGGGGAATTCTACAAAACATTTAAAGAAGAATTAATACCTATTCTTCTGAAACTGTTCCAAAACATAGAAATGGAAGAAAAACTTCCAAACTCATTCTGTGAGGCCAAAGACCCCAACAAAAAGGAGAATTACAGACCAATCTCCCTGATGAACATGGATGCCAAAATTCTCAGTGAGATACTAGCTAATAGGATCCAATAGTACATTAAAAGGATTATTCATGACCAAGTGGGATTTATTCCTGGGCTTCAGAGGTGGTTCAACATCTGCAAATCAATCAACGTGATACACTACATAAATAAAAGAAAGGGTAAAAACCATATGATCCTCTGAATAGATGCAGAAAAAGCTTCAAGAAAACACAGCATCCTTTCTTGATAAAAACCCTCAAGAAAGTAGGGATAGAAGGAACATACCTCAACATCATAAAGGCCATATACAAAAGACCCACAGCTAATATCATCCTCAATGGGTAAAAACTGAGAACTTTTCCTCCAACGTCCAGGAACATGACAGGGATGTCCACTCTCACCACTGTTGTTCAACATAGTACCAGAAGTCCTAGCCTCAGCAATCAGAAAACAAAAAGAAATAAAAGGCATCCAGGGGCGGCTGGGTGGCTCAGTTGTTAAGTGTCTGCCTTCGGCTCAGGTCATGATCCCAGGGTCCTGGGATCGAGCCCCACACCAGGCTCCCTGCTCTGCAGGAAGCCTGCTTCTCCCTTTCCCATGCCCCCTGCTTGTGTTCCCTCTCTCGCTGTGTCTCTCTCTGTCAAATAAATAAATAAAATCTTTAAAAATAAAAAATAAAAGGCATCCAGATCAGCAAGGAAGAAGTCAAACTTTCACTCTTCCCAGATGACGAGATACTCATGTAGAAAACCCAAAGACTCCAACAAAAAAAAATTGCTAGAACTGTTACAAGAATTCAGGAGAGTTGGAGGATATAAACTCAATGCACAGGGGCGCCTGGGTGGCTCAGTCATTAAGCGTCTGCCTTTGGCTCAGGTCATGATCCCGAGGTCCTGGGATAAAGCCCCACATCAGGCTCCCTGTTCTGCGGGAAGCCTGCTTCTCCCTCTCCCACTCCCCCTGCTTATGTTCCCTCTCTTGCTGTGTCTCTCTCTGTCAAATAAATAAATAAAATATTTTTTAAAAATTAATGCACAGAAGTCTGTTGCATTTCTATACACCAATAGTAAAGAAGCAGAAAGAGAAATCAAGGCAACAATCCCATTTATAATTGTACCAAATCCCATAAGATACCTAGGAATAAAGCTAACCAAAGAGGTAAAAGATCTATACTCTGAAAACAATAGAACACTAAAGAAAGAAATTAAGGAAGACACAAAGAAATGAAAAAATGTTCCATGCTATTGGATTAGAACAAATATTGTTAAAATTTCTATACTACCCAAAGCAATCTACATATTCAAAGCAATCCCTTATCAAAATAACACCAGCATTTTTCACAGAGCTGGAACAAATAATTCTGAAATGTGTACTGAACCAGAAATGACCCTGAATAGCCAAAGTAATGTTGAAAAAGAAAACCAAGCCTGGAGGCATCACAATTCCAGACTTCAAGCTGTATTACAAAGCTGTAATCATCAAGACAGTATGGTACTGGCACAAAAACAGACACATAGATCAATGGAACAGAAGAGAGAACCCAGAAATGGACCCTCAACTGTATGGTCAATTAATCTTCAACAAAGCAGGAAAGAATATCCAATGGAAAAAAAAGACGGTCTCTTCAAAAAATGGTGTTGGGAAAATTGGACAGCCACATGCAGGAGAATGAAACTGAATCATTTTCTTATACCATATACAAATATAAATTCAAAATGGATGAAAGAACTAAATGTGAGACAGGAATCCATCAAAATCCTAGAGAACACATGCAGCAACCTTTTTGACCTTGGCCGCAGCAACTTCTTACTAGACATATCTCCAGAGGCAAGGGAAATGAAAGCAAAAATGAACTATTAGGACTTCATCAAGATAAAAAACTTCTGCAAAGCAAAGAAAATGACCAATAAAACTAAAAGGCAGCCTACAGAATGGGAGAAGATATTTGCAAATGACCTATCAGATAAAAGGCTAGTATCCAAAATCTATAAAGAACTTAACAAACTCAACACCCCAAAAAACCCAAAAAATCCAGTCAAGAAATGGGCAGAAGACATGAACCAGACATTTCTCCAAAGAAGACATACAAATGGCCAACAGACACATGAAACATGCTCAACATCACTCAGCATCAGGGAAATACAAATCAAAACCACAATGAGATATCACCTCACACTGGTCAGAATGGCTAAAATTAACAACTCAGGAAACAAGATATGTCGGTGAGGATAGGGAGAAAGGTGAGCCCTCTCACACTCTTGGTGGGAATGCAAACTGGTGCAGCTACTCTGGAGAACAGTATGGAGGTTCCTCAGAAAGTTGAAAATAAAGCTACCCTATGACCCAGCAATTGCACTACTAGGTATTTATCCAAAGGATACAAAAATAGTGATTCCAAGAGGCACAAGCACCCCAATGTTCATGGCAGCAAGGTCCATAAGAGCGGAACTAGGGAAAGAGCCCAGATGTCCATCAACAGATGGATAAAGAAAATGTGATACACACACACACACACACACACACACACACACACACAATGGAATATTACTCAGCCATCAAAAAAATGAAATCTTACCATTTGCAATGACATGGATGGAACTAGAGGGTACTGGGTATTGTGCTAAGCAAAATAAGTCAGTCAGAGAAAGACAAATATCATATGATTTCAGTCGTATGTGGAATTTAAGAAACAAAACAGACGAACATAGAGGAAGGGAAGGAAAAATAAAATTAAGACGAAAACAGAACGGGAGACAAGCCATGAGAGACTCTTAACTATAGGGAACAAACTGAGGGTTGCTGGAGGGGAGGTAGGTAGGGGGAAGGGAAAACTGGGTGATAGGCATTAAGGAGGGCACTTGAAGTAATGAGCACTGGGTGTTATATGCAAATGATGAATCACTAAATACTACCACTGAAACCAATAATGCACTATATGTTGACTTACTTGAATTTAAATAAAATCTAAAAAAAAAAATTTTACTTGCATGCACAAGTGTGACTCACCTACAAATATTTCTTCTCTTCCATCCATTGTATTTGTAATCCAGTAACAGATTATTTCATATAACATATTAATTTTAATATAACATATTAACAGATATTTCCAACATTATATATATGTGCTATTATATATGTAATTATATATATATAATGTGTATATATATATATAAACAGAATTCACAGTAGGCTGGTTTGACTTAAAGATAAAGAAAACTCTTTCATATAGAGATCTGACCCTGGACAGTTACATCAAAGACAGAGACTTAAGAAAAGGACCCCAATCCAGAAGTGTTAATAATGTCACCTATGCAACTTTCTCCTGCTTTGGAATCTGTCTGAAAGCTCATCTACTCCAAAAACATTTCCTATTTTAAACCTACATATATAATTGGGCCCATCTTAATCAACTAAAATCATTATTACAACCTCTGTATTAAAATTAAAAGAAAAAAACTCTACTATTTTTCATCACTTACAGAAAAACTCACCCATTTTATTTTGGAATGTTTGCAGTACAATTCATGTGTCTTTCCCCTTAGGCTTAGTTGGAGCCTTACAAGGTTTGGTAAATTTGAGTCAGCTCCAAAGACAGCATTTTCTCCATCCACATCCCATATCCATCTTAACTTGTGGAAGGATGAAGTGGTCCTCGTGTTCATACTGTTAAAAACAGAACCCAAGGGCGCCTGGGTGGCTCAGTTGTTTAAGCGACTGCCTTCGGCTCAGGTCATGATCCTGGAGTCCTGGGATCGAGTCCCGCGTCGGGCTCCCTGCTCAGCAGGGAGTCTGCTTCTCCCTCTGACCCTCTTCCCTCTCGTGTTCTCTATCTCTCATTCTCTCTCTCTCAAATAAATAAAATCTTTAAAAAAAAAAAACAGAACCCAAGTTGGCATTCTAACACAACAACTCTTTACTGATCTGTATGACAGCTGTCATTTTTACCTTTTCCCCTTATTGTATCTCCTTAAGGACATAAACTTTCCCAAAAAGCACTATTTTTCAGGGCACCCTGATGTCTGCCCACATAGCCAGTCCCTCCCCTTCCCTAACACTCAACACAGTAAACCTTTGAAATCACTGATTTACAGTCTCCATGGGGCAGGGCTGTTTCCTCTTCTGCTGCTTAAATCCTCAGCACCAGGCAAATAATGGTTGCCCAACAAGTTGGGGGGGGTGGAATACCCAAAAACAAAAGCCAATCACTTTTTAAAACTCTATCATATGTTAGAAGTCAAGAGGAAGGAGGGTAGTGATGGGATAGGACAGGAAGGGGACTTCAGGGCTGCTATCACATTCTAACCATCAGGTTACGTAAGCATGTTCATCAGCTGAGTAATTAGTGCACTTTCTGAATGTCCTACGCTCCAGCGAAAAAAGTTCAAGTCTATCATTATCCGATGAAGCAGGAAGTTACAAGCATTCAGATTGCCATTAAAAATAATTAACAGGGGTGCCTGGCTGTTTCAGTGGGTAGAGCATGCAACTCTTGATCTCAGGGTCATGAGTTCAAGCCACACATTGGGCATGGAGCCTACTTTAAAAATAATAATAATAATAATAATAAACAGACATTGTTTCTGAACATGTAAACTTTTAAGAACCAAAATGTTCGTTTATGTCAGAAAATGCAGTCTTGGTGGGGTTGCTGGGCCGCCCGGATGAGGAGAAGAAGACAGGAGTAGCGGGCCACTGAATAAGCTTCCAAAATGATGCCCATACCAGTTATCCTGTTGAAAGAGGGGACCAATAGCTCCCAAGGCATCCCCCAGCTTTTAAGTAACATCAGTGCCTGCCAGGTGATTGCAGAGGCTGTAAGAACCACCCTGACCCTCATGGCATGGACAAGCTGATTGTAGATGGCCGAGGCAAACCAACAATTTCTAATGATGGGGCCACAATTCTGAAACTCCTCAATGTTGTCCATCCTGCAGCAAAATTTTTAGTGGACATTGCCAAATCCTAACATGCTGACATTGGTGATGGTACCACCTCAGTGACCCTGCTGGCTGCAGAGTTTCTGAAGCTAGTGAAACCCTACATGGAGGAAGGTTTGCACCCACAGATCATTATCCGAACTTTCCGCACTGCCACCCAGTTGGCAATTAACAAGATCAAAGAGATTGCTGTGACCATGAAGAAGGAAGATGAAGTAGAAGAGAGGAAGCTGCTGGAGAAGTATGCCATGACCACTCTGAGCTCCAAGCTGATTTCCCAGCAGGAAGCCTTCTTCACTAAGATGGTGGTGGATGCAGTGATAATGCTCGACGATTTGTTGCAGCTTAAAATGACTGGAATCAAGAAGGTGCAAGGTGGTGCCCTAGAGGAGTCCCAGCTGGTAGCTGGCATCACATTCAAGACTTTCTCTTATGCTGGGTCTGAAATGCAACCCAAAAAGTACAATAATCCAATGATTGCCCTTTTAAATGTTGAGCTTGAGCTGAAAGCTGAGAAAGATAATGCTGAAATCAGAGTCCGCACAATTGAGGATTATCAGGCAATTGATGCTGAATAGAACATTCTCTATGACAAGGTAGAAAGGATCCATCATTCTGGAGCCAAAATCATCTTGCCCAAACTCCTAATCGGGGATGTGGCCACCCAGTACTTTGCCGACAGGGACATGTGGTACGGAGTGGACACCGACAACGAGGACACCGCCGCCAGCCTCGAGGCCTTCGTGTGGGAGCCAGCCATGGTGCACATCAATGCCCTGACCGCAGCCTCCGAGGCCGCCTGCCTTATCGCGTCAGTAGATGAAACCATCAGAAACCCTCGCTCAACAGTGGACGCTCCCCCAGCTGCAGGCCGTGGCCGGGGCTGCCCACATTGAGAGGCACCCTGCCCCTCACACGAGTGGCTGGCAGGCTGCCTGCAGGGTATGCTTACTCTCCCTGTCTTGGTCCGTTGGTATCACAACAAAAGGGTAGTAACTGGCCCACTCTCTTCTCACTGGAGGGTATTTAAATAAACGTAAGACTTAGAATTCACTTTGCAAATTAAAAAAAAAAAAGAAAAGAAAAAGAAAATGCAGTCTTGGCCATGGAAACTATTAGAAATACACTGCACCAGTCACGATGGGAAAGATTCATTGAGATGATGGACATAAAGTTCTTAAAACAGTGCTAGGTACATAGTGCTATATGTTAGCTACTATTACACTTTTTAACACATCAGAAGCATTTCCAGATGAATGAAGGATTCAGCTTAGATCACAGCAAATTTCCTTCATTTCCTTTGCCCTTAACTCTTTGAAAATAGTTAATGGAGTCCACATCACCACCTGGTTTGTTTTAGTTATGCCTGAGGAATTCAGAACTCCCAGGCTAAGAATCATGGAACATCTGCACTGAAA
The DNA here is from genome assembly GCF_009762305.2 of Zalophus californianus. Lineage (NCBI taxonomy): Eukaryota > Metazoa > Chordata > Mammalia > Carnivora > Otariidae > Zalophus > Zalophus californianus. The sequence continues at coordinate 108,266,186 of NC_045599.1, forward strand.
GCACAGAGACCCTCTGTGGACCGGTGATTCTCCAGTAGGCACATCACTGGGGCACTTCTAAAAGTTCAAGTGTCCACATCAGATTCTTATTCACTTAGTGTGACAGTAGCGCCTAGGAATTTGCATTTTTTTAGCCAGCTCTTCGAGTGATTCTGAAGGTGGTCTACAAGAAACAATTAACCTCTTGTTTTGTAGATGAATAAAATAGAGGCCAGGGAGGGAAGGGACCTGCCCAGAGTCTTCTTCCTGGTTAATGAGTATGCCAGGACGAGAATGAAGGTAGCCTTTTACCACTCCAGTGTTATTTCCATGAATCCATGCCACATAACTTAGGACCCAGAATGAATCTGTCCTAAGCCCTAATGGCTTATTCCACTGAGCCCTTTGCCTTTTCACCCATGCATTAGGTTAACTGGAGAGGCACAAAAACCCACCTGTATATTCATTAGGTATACAGAACCAGGTACTTTAGAAAACTAGTTTCTAAATCAATCATCGCTCCAATATTTTTACACACTGTGTGACACTGAGATAGTTATTTGAATTCTATGTGCTTTAGTTTCTTCCTTTATAAAGTGACAACACCTATGGTTCGCAGGATATTGTGAAGACTTATGTAAAATACTAGCACAGAGCTTGGTAAATAATGAGGTTCCAGTAAATAGTAGCTATCATTAATGCCATCTTAACATGGCCCTCCAACCTCATTCTTCAGACTCGAGGAGTATTCTCAAGTGTGGTTCCCTACAAACAGAATCATCTAGAAGTCCTCGTTTTTTTAAAATCCAGACTTCTGAAACTCGCCCCTTACAAGACCTGGTGAATCAGAATCGTGGGGGCAAGACCCAGAAGTCTGTATTAACAAGCAAGTACCCCAGGTTCTTCCTCTGTATACCTAAGTTTGAGCAACATTGGACTAGGGCTGTGGACCAAGGGCTTCTTGTCAGTGAAAACACTCGTTATCAATGAGAGCCAGCTAGTGCTGAACACTCACTCTAATACTAACAATTCTCTGTTAATAAGAGGTAAATGGGTGCCACCTACTGCCTTATTTTAGAATGCAATGCTCGGACTGGTTCAATTCTTCTCAGTAATTGAATTCACTGTGAAAAATTAATCAATCCAGAACAAGATATTCAAGCAGTAGAAAGAAAGCATTGTTGGAAGGAGCATGAAAACAGACTTGACTTAACTAGAAGAAAACTTTCTCAGTTAAAGGGTTCTTGGAGTTCTAGATTAATTTATCTAATAAACTTCTGTAATTCCAAGTTACTGCTAAAGCAGTAAAGGAAAATATAATGCCTCACCCAGTGGCCTATGGCAAGAGTGAAAGCAGGAACAGAATTACAGAATGGCCTAGAACACATGTAGTTGTGCTCACCTCCACGACCTCCTCCCGGGTCCCCAGAGAAAACCAAACAAGAACAACCTTTCTTATTCTGTAACATTCTACTCAAGGCCGGTATCTAAACTGCCACCTGCAGTTGGAAAGTTAACATTCCCTGCCAAAGGTACTCAAATAAGCCTTCTGAATTATACTTTGTTTAAAGCTGATTTCCCCTTCCAAGTTGCAAATGCATAAATATACCCAGAGGTTCAAAAGGAATGGGCAAAGCCTTATAAATACTCATATAAAATGAGCATCATACTTCGTATTGCAATAACTCAATGACAAATCATAAAAAGCATTTGTCTTTAATTTCTGTTTGTTTTTAAGAAATAAATGGCAAAATATATACACTGTGGAATCTGAATCCCCTATCACAGAGTGTGAATAATGGTCCGGTTGCGGAGCTCCTGAATATACTCTTTGGCGTGGGTGACTGCCGTCTTCGGTGCCTCACGTGGAGGTGGGGGGCCTTCCACCAACTTCACAAAATAATGGCAAAAAACCTTCTCCATGATCCCAAAGCGACCTCTGCCATGGTATCGGATGCGTTTCAGGTACTGGCCTCGCCCTGAGGTCGACTCAGCTAGACAGGAAGACAAAGAGAGTTATAGAAAATGACTACATCCGTAAGACTATAGCTCAAAAAAAATTTTTTTTTAATTAAAATTAAAAAAAAAAAAAAAAAAAAAAAGACTATAGCTTGATCACCTGAGCAATTTCTGTCCTTTCCTCGACTAGATTCTAAAACTACATGAGTTCACTGGCTGGTGAGAGCAGATTTATCTCAAAACAAGTGTCTCTTGAGTACTTATTAAGGACCAGCCTCTATTCTAGGTGTTGGAGAGAGAAGAGTGAAAAAGACTAGCAAGGATCCTGCCTCCATGCAGTGTACATTCTAAAGGAGAGAGACAGAAAATAAACATGATCATTCCAGTTAGTGACAAGTACAATGAATTAAACAGTGACGTGAGAGAGATTGATGGGGTGCTGGGGGCAACATCAGACCGGAGGGTATCAACAGGCATCTCTGAGGAAGAGACATTCAATCCAAGACCAGAATGAATCACCCATGCAAATATATAGGGGCATGGTATTCCAGGCAGAGAGAAAAGCAAGTGCAAAGACCAAAGGTGGGAATGTGCTTGGTTTATTTTTTATTTAAATTCAATTCAATTAACTTATAGTGTATTGTTAGTTTCAGGGGTAGAATTTAGTGATTCATCATTTACATATACCACCCAGTGCTCATTACTTCAAGTGCCCTCCTTAATGCCCATCACCCAGTTCCTCCTTCCCCCCACCTACCTCCCCTCCAGCAACCCTCAGTTTGTTCCCTATAGTTAAGAGTCTTTCATGGCTTGTCTCCCTCTCTGTTTTCGTCTTATTTTATTTTTCCTTCCCTTCCTCTATGTTCATCTGTTTTGTTTCTTAAATTCCACATATGACTGAAATCATGTATTTGTCTTTCTCTGACTGACTTATTTTGCTTAGCACAATACCCTCTAGTTTCATCCATGTCGTTGCAAATGATTTCATTTTTTTGAGGGCTGAATAAAATGCCACTGTATATATATGTATACACACACATATATATATGTGTATATATATATATATACCACATTTTCTTTATCCATTTATCTGTTGATGGAAATCTGGGCTCTTTCCATACTTTGACTACTGTCGGCATTGCTGCTATAAACACTGGGGTGCAGGTGCCCCTTCGAATCCCTATTTCTGTGTTCTTCGGATAAATCCCTAGTAGTTCAGTTGCTGGTTCATAGGGTAGTTCTAGCTTTAACTTTTTGAGGAACCTCCATACTGTTTTGCAGAGTGTATGCACTAGTTTGCATTCCCACCAGCAGTGTAAAAGGGTTCCCCTTTCTCCACATCCTCACCAACATGTTGTTTCCTGAGCTGTTAATTTTAGCCACTCTCACTGGAGGGCTGCCTTGTTTTAGAAACAGAAAAAAACACCAGCCTGCTGAAACACAGGAAACAAAGCAAAGAGTGGTACAAACAAGGGAAGGAGATCAGTGGTGAAGGCAAGGTTACGGAGAGCCCTAAAGGCTGAGATAAAGAGCTTTTATTTCACTCCAACTGTGGTAAGAAGCTCCTGGAACCAAAGGTTCCCAAATGCTGGTCCTCTGGCTACAACAGACTAACCTACGGAACATATTTTAAATGCAGATGCTGAGAGCCCATCTCTGGAGATTCTAATTTACTGTATTTGGGGTGGGCCTTGGAAATTACATTCTGAACAAACACCAATCCCCTTCCCCCAGTAATTCTCATCTGTGGCCAATTTTAGGAACTCCCACATCACAACTGCTCCCTCATCTCCCCTCCCCAATTCTGCATGTCAACATCTGACCTTGTAAGTTTAAAGAAATTTTTCAAATACTAGTTAAGAAGAAATCTGTTCACCGGTTTTCACCCACAGTAAATAAGAGGAGTGTTAAACCACCTTCTACTATTTTCTGAATTTAGTCAGTTTCTCCTTTTTTAAAAAAAAAGATTTTATTTGTTTAGTTGACAGAGAGAGAGAGAGCACAAGCAGGGGGAACAGCAGAGGGAGAGGGAAAAGCAGGCTCCTCGCTAAGCAGGGAGCCCGACCTGGGGCTCGATCCCAGGACACTGGGATCATGACCTGAGCTGAAGGCAGACCCTTAACCGACTGAGCCACCCAGGTGCTCCAGTCAGTTACTCCTTGAGTTAATTTAATAAGCCTTTTAATAAGCCAAAACCTACAGAAGACATATCAAATTAATCTACTTCAATATTCACCATTCTTACATTCTTACTGTGACACAAACTTATAAATGCAGGGACTATGTCAAAGTATACATTTGACAACCCTCTCACTACAGTCCTCCATGAAATGGGTTTCAGCAGAAACATCTTAGCTTGGCCAGAGACAAAGCTAAGAATGAAAGTGATTAAAAAAACTGCCTAGGGCCTCCGTGAGATAAGAAAGAACTACTGTCCTTATACCAACTTCATCACTGGTCGCTAAAGAAATGTGTTTGAGGATTTCCAAAGAGAAAGCCAGATTACACAAATCACTTTAGAATGAAGTACCACTAGTTCCTCTGGATCCACCTGTCAGGAGGAAAGCTACAAATAAGCACAATGTCACTAGAAAAGTGTAGAAATCCTCTAAAAGGCATTTTACAAACATGATGGCTGCTTCTATCCAGAATTATGACTCTACTCAACTTGAGCAGCCATTTCCAGAATACTTTGAGGAAAAGGAACACTACTCCAGTGAAAACAGTATCTGAACTAGCTAACTATGCAGTACTACATAACCTATCCAAGCACAATGATCAGCCTATCAGGGTCTGTGTTAACTACCATTTTCCATCTCCCCCAAATACGTAAGAGCAAACATCAATATCTACTAATTGCCAGTCATGATTTCATCCTAAAGCCATAAAATACCATCTGCCTATCTTGTAGTACATAATGCCACATTTTTTATGTCAGAACAAAAGCATCAATTCTTCTGAAACACCAGGATTCTTTAATACAATGTAATGGGAATATGCAACACAGCCACTGTGAGGTCTGAATGAAATTAGGACTTAGAGGAGTATAGATTCCAAATTGGTTTCTGGTCTCCCCTCCTCCAGCCTCTTTTACTAATTCTGTATGTTAGGGATTTTAACTGCTTTTATATAGAACCATTTCAATGAAAATGAAACAATAAATAGAAGCCTACTGTCCTGTGGCTCTGTTCTAACTGAAACACAAGTAGGGAGAGATCCAAAACTGTGCCATTCATTCACTCACCAAATATTTCTGAGTTCCTGCGGGGTGCTGGGCTCCATCCATCCTGGGCTCCAGTGACCCAGATATCAAGGAACCCCTCTTTTGCCCTATGCCCCACCCCTGGAGGCCCCAAGGCACAATTTCAAAACCGTTGCTTTATAGTTAATAGTCTTAAAACACTGCCTTAATAACATGAATTTTTTATCCCAAGACTTTCTGTGGTTCCTCTCTACTATCGTGTGAACCAAATTCCACAGCCCACCATGTTCAGCCCTCTGGATCTAGGCCCAATCCACCTTTCAGTTTTATTTACTCAAGGTCAACCCTCTGCTTCCTTCAATTATTCTACTCACTGGACCACACAATTACTGCTCATTTCAACCTATGTGCCTTAGCTCACGTGGTTACTCCACTCTGAGAATCTTCTTTCTTCCGGGATACTCTTTGGATACCCAAACCCCTATCTTCAAAAGCTAAATTTTTCTAGAAAATTACCATGACTTTTCTAACCAATACTGACCTCCTCTGCTCTACTCTACTATTTACCTATATTATTCTTTCTGGTCTCAAACCATATGCTATCCTGTATAAGTGTTCATGTTTAATCTGTAAAAGTCACTTCCTCAACCAAACTCATGTCTTTTGTATTACTCCTAAAGATCATGTTCAATAAGGAATAGAAATGATTTTGAAATACAACCTCTGCTAATTAATACCATTTTTTCAATATAGCTATCTGGTAAATTTGCTCAAATTCTAAAATAAAAATTCAAAGTTTTCCAAGTACATACAGTACTAATAACGTATATGGTTTGTTCCAACTCAGAAACACAATTTATGTATCCTTCCAAAGGATCACTACTGTCAAAGAACAAAACTACATGTGCTAAATGTTTTAAACTGCTTTAATAAGATATACCATCACCTAACTGTGTGCACAGTATGCACGTGGAAGATACTCAAATACTTTTGAATCAGAGAAAAAACATTAAGACATCTCAAAAATGGGAACAGCCTAAAGATTATGCCCAAGATGATGCTCATCTAAAGATGATGCCTAACAGGTATCAAGAATATTTAAAATATTGTCAATATTTCCTATTTACTAGTATTTAGGTAAATGTAAATCTTGACATTTTAAAATTGGAAACCCTCTTCCCCCTTCATCACTCTTAGCCCAGAAGACTGATTTACAAAGTCAATCACTTTCCCTAAAGTGAATCACTTTAGATCCCATGAATCACTAAGCAGTGACATTTTATTAGTCCATGTCCACTTGTTAAGGTCTATTCACAGTACCATTAGTCATCACGGTAAGTTTGAAAAGGAAATGAATTTTCAAAAATCTGTGGTCATGCAACACCACGTATTGGCTTTAGACTGATGACAGGCATTTGAAGGAATTACCATATAAAGAGAACATATGCTACGAAAAAAGCACTTGCCTTAAAATGCCTATACTTATTTATGTCAAGAGACTGAGGAGCCATTGCTGGGATGAAATCGTAGCCAACAAGTGACTAGTCTTTCAAAACTCTGAAAGACAATTATCTATGGAATGAAATATGTAGGCCTTTTCCAAGAATACAATGAGAAAAATCAGTTTCCCATATTTTATAGGTAAGAATCACTGGGATATTAATTAAACAAATAGCTCTCCAGGCCTTTCCCCTGAGGTATCAGGCCCAGCGGGTCTGCAGTGGGTCCTGGGAATCTGTATTTTTTTACTAAGAACCTCATATGACTCTTATGAGGGAAGTTTGGCAAATCCAGGGACAAAAGGTCTGACATGTCATGGTAAGATACTTCATCTTCCTGAGGGTACTCCTCTCTTTTACCTTCATAAAAGAATTCAGCAGCAAAATACTTAGCAAATGAATTTTTAAAATCATAAGACAAATCCAAATTTATCAGCCCTACTCAAGAGAAGAGATTTTTAGATAAAACTGAATGAAAAAAGGGTGCAGGTCAGTAGAGATTTTTCAGCAGAAATGTGTACAAGGAGACCGATGAATTAAAAGCCCATTCATGTAGGATTGGTTAAGTTTATTTTTGCTTAATGGCAACACTGGACTTTGCTCCTTCATTTGGGAAGATAAGATTAAGTTCCTCAACCTTTCTCATTTACTAAAATTACTGAAAAGGATTTAAAAACAAATTCTATTTCATTTGTATCTGAATTCCATTAAAAAGTTTTGTCTGTCAGCTAAGAAGGCCATATTCCTATGAAAATGAATAAAATTAATTAAATTGGATTTGATATCCAGTCATAAGCAGGAAAGGTCACCAAGAGGTTTTAAGCAAATGGTCTTGCTCTTCATCCATTTCATCTCTTCCAATGATTCTGGGCCCTCCCTGCATTATTTATTCGTGCTGCTCTCAGAAGAAAAAGCTTATGAGTGAGTAACTACGATGGCCCTGCATCTTCTGAGATGCCATTTTGATCTCTCTCTGCATCTATGCACGTAGCAGAATATAATCAGTTACACAAGATTCAGCTTTAAAATAAGATATTTCAATTGAAAATCATAACTCATTTGAATTTCAGGAGTAGGTGTGGTTGCCAGCACCAATTCCAGGTGAGCTGAGGTAGGATTTTAACTTAACCAGAATAAGTATCTCCAGGAGGGTGGAAGTAATGTGACAAAGTAGAATTTAGATGATTTGTTTTCACTCTAATAGTTAAAAAATCGTAAGGCACAACTAATTTCTCCCATAATGATTCAACCTTTTTTCCCTATTTGGAGAGAAGCAGTACCCCATATCTTGAATTTAAAATATCTTCAGTTCTTCTTATACAAAGGTTTGGCAGATTGAGAAAATTTTGCTTCAACATCAACATCTTTGTTTGATTACAAAATTGCTGAGGTTAGGAGTAACTGCTGCTGAAGTGAGAAGGAAAACAGCAACTCCACCCAGCACTCCACTTCACTGTGGTGTGGAGCGGGGGAAGGGGGCTTTGTAATAAGCATTGATTTCTTTCTAGAAAAAGACCTGTATGAAGCGACAAAAAAATCCCTCACATTTGTATGGTGCATCATGTTTCCCAAAGCATTTTCACTTACATTAATTTAATTTGATATGGAACAAGCATACAAAACCTGAGATAATGCTTCAGAATGTAATAACAAAGGGAAACAAACACATCTGGGTCATCTGAGCCTTGGCTTTTACAACTCAACAGATTTTCCGTTCTGGTAATTGGAACGTTAAATTACAGGACACCTTTATGGATTAGGCACCTGATTCAGTCCATTATAAATAAAGATTTTTTAAGGTCCACCTGTGATTCTTTATTTACCTCCTTCAGGTTGACAAAGATTTTTTAAAAAATCAGTTCTGTTCCTTCTCAGTTTTATCATGATTAAAGGACCACTCCATGAACCATCATCTTGTACCTATTATTAAGTAATTGTTGGCAATAGGTTTCATGATCTCACTCGCATTACAGAACAGGTAACAATAAAGCAGTGAGGTTATTACCATTTATAACAGACTAACATTAGCATGCTGAAGGCAGAAGAATAAGCTATTACCAGCAATCTTCTTTGGCAAACGCAGTCCTAAGTAGTTAAATATCAAAGACTATTGTTAGATAATGAACTCGGCATCACTATCGGAAGACATTTTCCAATGCAAAGAATATCAAACATCTTACCTATATATAAATTGGATCTGAATTCCACATTGTGGTCTCTCACTGCCATATCTTGTGCTTCTAAGAGAATCTTAAACAAAGAAAAGACAGGCATTGATATGGCTGACCCTGAACTAAAATGGAATTAAATTTCTCACTTCTTGTTATCTCTGTAATATGACTGCTAATCATATGCCTCTGTTTTATAGCCAATTTTAAAAAGAGAATATTAAATGATAGCAGTACTAAGGAGAAGGGATACACTGAGCTTTCCTTCCTCAGATAAGAACTGCAAACGCAGGCAACACAGTCCATCCTGCTAAGTGTACAATGGAATGTATGAGTTGGAAAGGAGGAAACAGCAGTACTGGCAGCAGTACCCTTGGTGATAAGCATTATGCCTTTGAGACAGAGATTGTCAAAAAGTTCAAGAAGCTTAAGAGCTAAATCTTATGAAAATTCTTAAACTTTGGATCCAAAATAACCATTAAACAACATCAAACAAGTAGAGAAAATCATACCTAAAAATTTTAAGAATTATTAAATTTATACTCTGTAGATATTTTGAATTAAGTTAACCTGCTCCAGAACACACTTCTTAAAAATAACGAAACTGTGGGTTGCCTGGGTGGCTCAGTCGGTTAGGCATCAACTCTTGATTTCGGCTCAGGTCATGATCTCAGGGTTGTGAGATCAAGCCCTCCGTCAGGCTCTGTGTTCAGCACAGAGTCTGCTTGGGATTCTCTCTCTCTCTCTTTCTCCCTCTGCCACTCCCCCTGCTCGCTCATGTACGCAAGCTCTCTCTCTAATAAATAAATCTTTTTTTAAAAAAATCAAAACCTAGATCTTTCACTCATTTAAAGATAAAGAATACAGTACAAAACTGAGTACACAGGGTGCCTGGGTGGCTCAGTCATTAAGCGTCTGCCTTCGGCTCAGGTCATGATCCCAGGGTCCTGGGATCAAGCCCCACATTGGGCTCCCTGCTTGGCCAGGAGCCTGCTTCTCCCTCTCCCACTCCCCCTGCTTGTGCTCCCTCTCTCACTGTCTCTCTCTCTGTCGAAAAATAAAAATCTTAAAAAAAAAAACTGAGTACACAAAAGATACTTAGTCATTACATTCTGAACTAAATTAAATATAGGCATTACAGTGGAACCTCTTGAAGTCTGAACCCATCAATCTCAACTGCTGAACTACTAAACTAAAAAAATCTCGCTTTAACTGAGAACTAACTGAAATGGAGAAAATACTGCTGATATCCCCAGATGTCCTCAACCCAGCATTTTGAAAGAACACCATGTATCCACATTGAGGAAGGCAGGAAGTGCAGGGACGTGGTTTAGGGGAGAAATGGACTGCAGGTGCAACAGGGGGGAGGGAGCCATCGTCACAAATAAGGGTGAGAGAGGAGCCCACAGGGGAATGCACCATAGCCAGTGGCATGGAAAACAAGAGGGGCTGAATTTCGTGAGTTCTTACAGACAGTGGGGCTTAAAGCCTGGAGTTTTAATGGTCATCAGGCTTGGCTGGGAAGAGACCCCCCAGGGTACTGTACTACTCCTGGAGAGAAGGCAGGCAAACAACCCAGGGGAAGACATCATGGAAACAGTGATCTGAAGAGCACCTGGGACACACGGTGGGGAAATCATTCACTCTTCTCAGAGCACATCCCTGAGAGGCAGCGATCACAGAGATCTCTAGGAACAAAGAAGCTGGGTAGTGTCATTTCACCCCCCCCACCCCTCAGCATAAACTCAGAGCCAGCTGAGGGAAGCAGCTCAGCACCAACATTGACTGCCTAATTTGCTTCCACCAAACTCCAACCCCCTGTGCTCTGGTGGGACTGCCCCTCTCAGTCAAGCCTGCCTCAGACCCGGTGTAGCAGGCCCCTCCCAGAAGACCAGCACAAACCCCTACCTACACCATATCTCCTGACCAGAGAGTTTTACAGGGCCTTAGTTCCAGTGGAGGTGGTGACAGGTCTCATTTCACAAGCAGATCAGAGCACATCTAGTTAAAATTTGCCACATTCAGGCCAGGGACCAAACACTGCCCACAATAGGCAAGGACAGCCTCTGCAGATGACCCAAAGGATAGAACCACCAGAACACAACAGCAGAATGTACAAAGCACACACCAAATACACTCCCTGAAGCACCAGGCCCTGGGTTTCATCTCTTCTTCATAAGGTCATTACTTTCAGTAACTCGCTTTTCTAACACAGAGAAGAAGCCAGAGACTTAGAATGCCAAGATGGAGGAATTTATTTCAAATGAAAGAACAAAATAATGCCATGGCCAGAGATCTAAGTGAAACTGATATAAGTAACATGCCTGATGAAGAATTTAAAGCAATGATCAAAAGGACACTCACTGCACTTGAGAAAAGAATGGAAGACTTCACTGAGACCCTTAGCATAGAGATAAGAGTTAAAAAAAAAAAAGTGAGAGATGAAGAATGCAATAAAGGAGATTGGAAACAGGCTTGATGCAATGAATAGCAGGCTGGAAAAAGCAGAGAAATGAATTAGTGACCTAGAAGACAAAACAATGGAAAATAATGAACCTGAACAAAAGAGAAAAAGAAGAATTATGGAACACGAGAACCAACTTAGGGAACTCAGTGACTCCATCAAACATAACAACATTCGTATTATAGGAGTCCCAGAAGAAGAGTGAGAAGAGGGGGAAGAAAATTTACTTCAAGAAACAATAGCAGAAAACCTCCCTAATCTGGGGGAGGAAACAGACATCCAGATCCAGGAGGCACAGAAAACTTCCCATCAAAATCAACAAAAGAAGGCCAACACAAACACATATTGTAATTAAATTTACAAAATACAGTGATAAAGTAAAAATATCTCAAAAGCAGCGAGACAAAAGAAGTCCTTAACCTACAAGGGAAAACCCATAAGGCTAGCCGGAGATTTCTCAACAGAAACTTGGCAAGCCAGACAGGAACAACGTGATCTATTCAATGTGCTGCATAAGAAAAATCTGTAGCCAAGAATACCCTATCCAGCAAGACTATCATTTAGAATAGAAGGAGAGATAAAGAGTTTCCCAAACAAAAACTAAAGGAGTTCGTGACCACTAAACCAGCTCTGCAAGAAATATTAAAGGGGACTCTTCGAGTGCAAAGGAGAGATCAGAAGTGACAAAGAAAAGAAAGGATCAGAGAAAATCTCCAGAAACATCAACAAAACAAGTAATAAAATGGCAGTCAATATATATCAATAATTACTTTAAAAGAATAAATTATTACTTTGAATGTAAATGGACTAAACACTCCAATCAAAGACATAGGGTGTCAGAATGGATAAAAAAAGAAAAAAGACCCATCTATATGCTGCCTACAAAGAGACCCATTTTAGTCTTAAAAATATCTGCAGTTGAAAGTGAGAAGTTGAGAAACATTTATTACACAAATGAATTTCAAAAGAAAGCCAGAGTAGCAATACTTATATCAGACAAATTGGACTTTAAAACAAAGACTGTAAAAACAGACAAAGAAGGGCATTATATAATCATATAGGGGACAATCCAACAAGAAGATATAACAATTGTAAATATTTATGCACCGAACATGGGAGCACTCAAATACACAAAACAGTTAATAACAAACATAAAGGAACTAATGGACAATAATACAATAATAGTAGGGGAGTTTAACACCCCTCTTACACCAATGGACAGATCATTTAAACAGAAAATCAACAAGGGAACAACAGTTTTGAATGACACACTAGAACAGATAGACTTAACAGATATATTCAGAAGATTCCATCTTAAAGCAGCAGAATACACATTCTTTTCAAGTGCACATGAAACATTCTCCAGAATAGATTGTATCTTAGGTCACAAAACAGGGCTCAACAAATACAAAAAGACTGAAATCATACCATGCACCTTTTCTAAAGACAAACATTGTGAAACTAGAAGTCAACCACAAGAAAAAATTTGGAGACCACAAACACATGGAGGTTAAACAATATGCTACTAAACAATGAATGGGTCAATCAGGAAATCAAAGAAAAAATTTAAAAAATACAGGGAAAGAAATGAAAATGAAAATACAACAGTCCAAAACCTTTGGGATGCAGCAAAAGCGGTCCTAATAGAAAAGTATATAGCAATATAGGCCTACCTCAAGAAGCAAGAAAAATCTCAAACAACCTAACCTACACCTAAAGGAGCTAGAAAAAGAACAACAAACAATGACTAAAGCCAACAGAAGGAAGGAAATAATAAAGATTAGAGCAGAAATAAATGATATAGAAACTAAAAAAAAAAAAAATAGATCAAAGAAACCACGAACTGGTTCTTTGAAAAAATTAATGATTGATAAACCTCAAAAAAAACAAAACAAACAAACCAACAAACACCATGTGCCTACAATGAGTCAGCACAAATACCATTAGCACATTTGTACATAGTGATTCAGCTACTTTCATAGCTGGAAGGGTCTTTAGAAATCATTTAATCCAATTCTACCCAGTTGACAAATAAGAAAAATGGAACCAGACAGGTTAAGTGTTTTGCCCATCATCACAATAGAACCTGTCACAGAAAAGAGTAGACTCTAAGTCTCCTGAGTCCCAGCAAGTGCTCCTTCCACCCAATTAGTTAAAATGTCATAAGCTCTCAGTTATGGAATTGACAAAAAAAAAATGTTCTAAAAAAATCTATCAAATCCCAAATCACTAAAACAAAGATTTATCACATAGACAGTAAAAAATGAATAAATGTCTGGCGCAAATAAAAGCATCTCCGGAAAAAAGATATATTTAAGGCATACAACATTCCTAAGGTATAAGGACATTAATAAAACCAAGTGCCCTGAATCTGTATTATATGAATTATGCATTTACACCAGGGAATTCAGGATTTAGGCTAAGCTTACTAACACAGCAAGACAGCTATGCACTCCCTCCCCACAAATCTTAGTTTACCTCTTTAATTATTTGGGCTCCCTTTTTGTCACTGAATTCCAGTTGAGCCAAAGCCTGGTCAATGGACATTCCTCGTATCTAGAATTAAAGGGTAACAGACAAGACAAGATAAATTAGTTTACAAAGTCAATGTTCCCTTTGCAATGAAAAATAAAAGCCTTACATAATACAAACAAGTTCTAAAAATAGTTACCTAGCTATATGTCAATTATATCTCAATTGACATATAACTAGTTAATATAACTGGGGGGGGTGGGATTTAAAAAAATTAAAAATAAAAATAGCTAACTAAATGTAGGCAGAGAAGAAGAAAACAAGTTTGAGAAGGGTGCCACCCTCTTTAAGTCAAAATCAAACTCAAATATTTTAACCATAAAACCTAGATTATAAATGTTTTAGTAATATTGAGAGAGCAGACATAACAGAAATCACAGGGTGGCGAGCACCACACTGGGCGTGAAAGGCATCTTCTTCTGCAGGATAAATGTATTATATTTATCTGGGGCTTTGTCTTCTCTGATAGATAAATTTCATTCTCCCAGGAAAAATCTTAAGTTTTTTTCAAGGTTTTGAAATAGGCTGAATCAACTTTTAAGATAAATAAGCTTGCTTCCCAGGAAAAATCTTAAAAAGCAATGGTTTTGAAATAGGCTGAATCAACTTTTAAGATAAATAAGCTTGCTTCCTGGAATCTTTCAGGGTACAAATTCCTGACGCCTTTGTTCTGAATATCTATGTATCCAACATGATTCAGTTTCTCAGAAGAAAGTAAAAATTAAGCAAAATCACTCATCTCTGAGCAATCATTTGTGGATTACCTATCAACTGTCTTAACATGTAATTATATTCCTCACTTTTTGGAGAAATCAGGACAAATTTTTTCGATTTTTCAAATCCTGGGGGAAAAGTCACAACTTCTTTTCCTAAGTATTAAATGGTAATGTCATTTTAGCTTACCAATTTTGCCAAATACCACATCTTATCTTTGCTGTATTTTATTTGCCTTCGACAATGGTAGATTTCCTTACAAATGGGAAAAAAAAAGTTAGCAAATTTATCAAAATAACAGTAACATACACTGTCAATAAAACTTTTAACTTTTTATGCCTAATGAAAATGCTGCCACAAGAAGTAAAAACTCTATGTTGTAGTTTTCCAAAGTCTCACTATATTAAAAAGATCATTAAGGCAGTGATAGACAGTACAAAATGGCTACTTTGTGCCAATATTTGCAACATTTCTATCCAGAGGAATAGTAAAAGATCTAAATGAAAACATTTAGCTGGATAAAAGAACAAAAGAAAAGGTACAAAAAAAAAGTTTCCTATTGGTGGGGAAAATAAGAGAATATGGTGAATGAGACAAAATAACTGGTTTCACAGGACATTCTAGGTGTTTGGTCAAGAGCACAAGCAGGTCCTAGATCAGACTGCCTGGGTCTGAATTCTAATTCTACCATCTACTAGCTACAGAACCCACCTCTTTAACCTCTCTGCCTAAGTTTCCTCTTTTTTGAAATGAAGGTAATAGTACCAAACACATAAAAATATAGTAAGTATTAAAAAAATCTATGTAAAAAAAGCATTTTGCAGTGCCTAGCACCTAGTAAGATCCTAGTAAATGTCAGTTTTTATTATCTTCTATTTAGAGTAGTAAGTATATCCCATTTAATTTTTTTAATCAATCATCGATTATACAATTTACAGTTGACAAAGTACATTCCAAGCCCACTATTTCATTTGATCTAACTGTACGAGTTGGGAGAGAAAACACTTTATGATCCTTTTACAGGGGCACCTGAGTGGCTCAGTTGGTTAAGCATCAGACTTGGTTTCAGCTCAGGTCATATCTCAGGGTTGTGGGATGGAGTTCCGTGTCGGGCTCCACGCTCAGTGCACAGTGCTTGAGATTCTCTCTCTTCCTGCCCCTCCCTGCCCCAGTCACTCTCTCTCTCTCTCTCTCAAATAAATAAATACATCTTTAAAAAAAAATCCTTTCACTGAACATTTTATCAAAAACTAATGATGTACTATACGTTGGCTAACTGAATTTAAATTTTAAAAAAATAATAATAATCCTTTCACAAAGTAAAAACCAGAAAAAAAAAATCAGAAAAATCAAATGACTTATCTAAGACCACAAAGTTTGTGAGAGACAAAGCTGGAAGTCAAAGTGCCATACAGGAAGTATATGAAGTGATATGAAGTGTCTAACACAATGTCTGGCAAGTGTATCTTTTAAGTTCCCCTATGACTATCAAACCCACGTTCCTTCCACTACTACACCTATATTGCCCCTTTAAAACAATCAGAAGACATTGGGGTGGCTCAGTCATTAAGCGTCTGCCTTCAGCCCAGGTCATGATCCCAGTGCCTTCAGCCCAGGTCATGATCCCAGAGTCCTGGGATCAAGCCCCGCGTCGGGCTTCCTGCTCTGTAGGAAGCCTGCTTCTCCCTCTTCCACTCCCCCTGCTTGTGTTCCCTCTCTAGCTGTGTCTCTTTCTCTCAAATAAATAAAATCTTTAAAAAAAAAAAATTAGAAAACATTTGTCAAGGCAAACAATAACAAGGAGACCTCAGAACTTTCTAACATTCTGACTCCTGTTGGAAATTTTCAAATGCCTTAGAAACAACAGAGTTTTCTCAAGTGGCCATCTTTTAATATGTAGCAGATTTCATTTCAGTTGCAATAGAAGCTGACAGGCTGAAAACTGTAGCAACAGCCTAATTACGTTTTCAGCAATAGTGTCCAGGGGAGCACTGGAGAGGAAAGAAGAACTGTCATGACTGATAATATTCATCTGCAAAAATTAATACACTCAATAAAATCTTTTATACAGAAATCCTTCAATTCTTGGTTTCCCATGGTGGGCTATTTCCAAACCTGAACTATATATGATTATCTTCAAATTTTGTAAAAAAGATACTGTACTCCTGGCAGGAGGATGGGGAAAAAAAGGAATCAAGTATTTACCAAAAAAAGAAGAAAGTTATTCAATCATGCTCTTTTAAAACGAAAAAGCTCAACATTTCCTTTAGGCAGGTGCAATGTCTAAAGGCATTTTCTAAAGATAAACCAGACAAACCTATCATAGCAAATAGATAAAGTGGCAAAGTTGGAGGACAGGAGGTCCAGTTTAATGTCACTATTAACCAAGCTACACAGTAAATTAGATAAAGTTAAGTTAGGATATAATGTGCAAAGTAGTAATTCAAATGAAGTAAAAGTAAGTCTAAATTATGAAATGTCTGAACTATGAACTTTTAAAGAAACTAATTTATTTTAAAATGCATATAATAACTCAAATGATTAAAAAAAAAAGTGTCACTTAATGACACTCAGTGTCATTAGTCAGTTAAGCATCCGACTCTTGATTTCAGCTCACGTCATGACCTCCGGATCTTGAGATTGAGCACCACATGGGGCTCTGCACTGGGCATGGAGCCTGCTTGAGATTCTCTCTCCCTCTCTCTCTGCCCCTTCCTCCCCCACCCTCCCCACCCCCACACACACTCTCTCTCTCTCTCAAAAAAACAGTGTCACCAAATAAGAGTCCAAACTAGGGCCTTATGGGATCTACACAATGACTTGTAAGTATGACATTATCGGTACATCATTCCATAAATTAAAAACATGCCTCCTGTTGAAAGGGTTGTTTAGTTTTGATACAGTCTCACTATATTTTTAGTTTATTTAACATAGCTTTCTTCATAGATATTGCAAAAGTAAACCCAAGCCCAAATTAACAAGGGCTGACTATTATGAAGAAAGCCATTTAATTTCTCTCTGGCTCATTTTCTTCACCATGATGAAGCCACAGGTAAGATAAAGTCTACAAGGGAATCTATATTGTTTGGAAATTGGTGCTAGCTAAATTAGGAAAATAATCTTAAAGTAATAGGAGTGGCCTAAAACATGCCCAAATTGGTGACATTAATTTTAACTTACTGCTATAGGATTTACTCACTACTGATCCACTATTATTTTTTTAAAGATTTTATTTATTTATTTGAGAGAGAAAGAGAGAAAGAACGTAAGCAGGGAGAAGCAGGCCCCCCGACAAACAGGGAGCCTGATGCAGGGCTCAATCCCAGGACCCTGGGATCAAGACCTGAGCCGAAGGCAGATGCTTACCCAACTGAGCCACCCAGGCACCCCTGATTCACTATTATTTAACTGCATATTCCAATGCTGAGGATCAGAATGAGTTAGAATGGAAAATATTATCTGACCTCTTTTTATTTTCTTCTAAGATTTTATTTATTCATTTGAGACAGACAGAGAGGAAGAGAGAGAGAGAGCACAAATCAGGAGGGGCAGAAGGAAAGAATCTTTTTTTTTTTTAAGATTATTTATTTATTTGGCAGAGAGAGAGAGACAGCAAGAGAGGGAACACAAGCAGGGGGAGTGGGAGAGGGAGAAGCAGGCTTCCTGCTGAGCTGGGAGCCCGATGTGGGGCTTGATCCCAGGACCTTGGGATCATGACCTGAGCCGAAGGCAGACGCTTAACAACTGAGCCACCCAGGCATCCCGAGGGAGAGAATCTTAAGCAGATGCCCCTCTGAGCACAGAGCCCACCACGAGGCTCAATCTCACCACCCTGAGATCATGACCTGAGCCAAAAACAAGAGTTGGATGTTTGACTGAGCCACTCAGGTGCCTCTGTTTGACCCCCTTTTAAATCAGGGATAAAACTAATTTTTAAAATGTTTGCAGTTAGCAGATTGGCAAGTACAAGGTCACACAGCACATAATGACATTATAAGAACTATGTGGCTAGGTGTGCACACTATTCCATTATTAAGCTATGTATTTAATGAAGGGCATTAATATTTCAATCATAACAGGTATAAATGATGCACCAATGTCAATTTATCAAACACTATTTAAAGTCAGACAATGTTAAAGTATTTTCTAAAAGTCATAATTTGTTCCCAAAAGGATTACTCACTCAAACAAAATCTGTAATCTACTGTTAACTACCTGAATTTTGCTGCTTGGGATATATCCTGAAGTGCATTTAGTTTAATATACAAAAAGACTAGTACTATAAAATACAAAATTTTGCTTTTAGATTCTGGACCTGACAAATGTTATGATTTCTTTCTCAATTAATATCTAAGTTCAAAGAACTCAAGAAGAAAGCTCATTAATAATAGGAAATATTTTATTTATGATATTTGTACAAATATGCAATTTTTCCTAAATTTTGGTTAATTATAAAAGGAGTCAATACTTAATAGCTCAGATTCTGTCACAAATCTAACTTTTAAGTTCTGATGACAAAATAAAATATGAAAGAAAGTTATTTGTTTAAACTATTAGCGTCTCTTTTCCCCCTTATTCTCCAATGAGGTGGGAGCTCTTTAAATCAATAAATTAACTCCCCTGAATAGAAAAAAAAGAAAACATAAAACTCTACTAACTCAGACCAATACTTACCAATTGAATCCTAATGAAAAAACCCTACTAATGAAATCCTTACTAATGAAAGGCAAGCTGTCAAATTCATGTAAAAACTATGCAAATGACATTACTGAGATGATATACATTATCCAGTAGCCTTAAAACCCAAAGACTTTTAAAAGATGTTTTCTGAAGTGAATGATTTATAATTAACACCACTTTAATGTATTAAAAATAGTTATTAATTAATAATTAATTCTATTTCTAAGCACAATTTATTTTCTTAAGGATTCACGTTTCCATCTTTTTATGCTATCATTACTTGTTTAAGCTCTTTAACAGATACCTATGTATTCCACAGCAAATTCACATTAAGCTGGAAATTAGTCTTGTATCTCAGACTAGAGCACTCACAAGCAGTTTGGAGAGGGTAAAAGAATTCCAAGCAGCTGAGATAAAACTTGGTATCTCTGAAAGGAATCCAATGATTAAATTCAAACCTTAGTTCAAAGGTTTGTGAATTACAAAAAAAAAAAAAAAAAAAAAATCAATCAAAGTGTGTCTATGTTCAAATTTAAGATGTTGGAAAACCAAACATATGATTTATTTTTTTTTAAAGATTTTATTTATTTATTTGAGACAGAGAGCAAGAGTAGGGGGCAGAGGGAGATGCAGGCTCCCCGCTGGGCAGGAAGCATGATGCAGGGCTCGATCCCAGGACTCCGGGATCATGACCTGAGCTGAAGGCAGGTGCTTAACCGAATGAGCCACCCAAGCACCCCCAAACATGATTTAAACACGGTCAATGGTTTAAGTCCTCCTTGCCAACTGCTCATGCTCCACTGCCAAGAATGCATTAGCAAGCCTCTTAAGAGTCAAAAATCTGTCAGTAAGGGGGCACCTGGGTGGCTCAGTCATTGAGCGTCTGCCTTCGGCTCAGGTCATGATCCCAGTGTCCTGGGATCAAGCCCCATGTTGGGCTCCTTGCTCAGCGGGGAGCCTGCTTCTCTCTCTCCCCTTCCCCCTGCTTGTGTTCCCTCTCTTGCTGTCTCTCTCTCTCTGTCAAATAAAAAAAAAAAAAAAAAAACCCCACAAATTAAAAAAAAAAAAAAAAACTGTCAGTGTGTCTCAAGCTATTAGCTTAGTTTTAGAGTCAAGGCCCCCAAAGAGAAGGTTAAGTCAAGGCAAACAAATAAGTAAAACAGACAATCTTTTAAAACTACCAAGAAGATAAATCTAGAACATCCTCTGTAACAGTCTAATGATCACACAAATTGTGGAATACTTTTTCCCTTTCTTCACATGGAACAATAAATCAATGCTAGCCACATAAGATTAAGAGCTCTTTATCAAAATTAAGAGATAATTCCTTTTTTTAAAAAAAGACTTTATTTATTTTAGAGAGAGAGGGCGTGTGCTCGAGAGGGAGAAGCAGAGGGGAAGGGGTCGAGGAGGAGGGAGAAAGAACCTGAAGCAGACTCTGCACCGAGCTCAGAGCCAAGGCAGGACTCAATCCCACAACCACGAGATCACGACCTGAGCCGAAACCAAGAGCTGGACTCTCAACCAACTGAGCCACCCAGGCGCCCCAAGAGATTATTTCTACCCACAAACTTACTGCTGGTCTCCGAGGTTCTCCAGGCAATTGTGGAGGATAAACAATTTTATTCTTCTTTTCCCATCTTCGAGAAATGTCCAGAGACCCACTTGTGTGGATATGTGATTGGGGTAAAACATTATGATATGAAAGTAGCCTGTAAAACAAAAGACACTTAGAATCTTTTCCAGAGTTTACTAATCTCCTGAATCACATCAGCTCCATTTTGACCAAAACTCTTTAAGGATCACAAGTGGAAACAGTCTAGATGTTAATTAACAGAGAACAATTTTACATAAAATACCATAAAGAGCTAGTTCACTGAAAGGTAGGAGTAAAAAGTTGATAACCAGCATTAAGTCAAATAATAAACAGATATTAACTCAAGATCTCTTGCTCTGACTGACCAAAAAATACTGACTCTTTAATATAAGCCAGCTCAGTCCTAAAACAGAGTTAAAGAAAATACAATGGATCCCTGACCTAACCTGTGGAATTTCTCAATTTTGTGGAGTAGCCAGGACAAATCACAATATTTTGTAATCCCTAAGAAATTAAAAGATAAACCTGGCATTACATGCCTCCTGAGGAAAGACATCACTACCCACCATCCATGAAGTAGTCTTTCTGCAAAAAACAAACCTGAATTAATGGAGCTTCTAGATTCAATACAGGAAATAGAAAGACAGGAGAACCTGTTAAACAATATGAGGGGGATGTACTCAGCAAAATCCAAGCTGTACAAATTCTACAAGACAAACAGCCCGCTTTCTTCAACAAATAAACTACAAGGGAAAAAAGAAAGAGCTGAATAACGAACCAACTGATTAAGAGACTTCAAAGAAATATCAATTTCAATGTGTTATTAAAATTTTAAAAGTACAAGTTATTTAACCATTGCAAATTTGAACATTAACTGGGTATTTGATACTTTTTAGTGAGATATATAGTGAAATATTTATGAATTAAATAATATGGTATCTGGGATTTGTTTCAAAATATGATGGGAGAGAGTAGGGGTCATAGATAAAATAAGATTGGCCATGAGTTGAAGCTGGGTGATAAGTTGATGAGGGTTCATCATATTATCTACTGTTGTATGTCTGGGTACATCCAAATAACACATAAACTTAGTGTTTCCCTGCTGTGCAGAATATAGAGTCTAAATTCCTAAGAAGACACAGAAGGCCTTTTATAATCTAACCCCAACCTGGCCATCTCGGCTCATTCACCTTATGGCCTGGCCACACAAACATTCCTTGTTCTCTGAACAAACCACATACTTTCATAACTTTATACTTTTGATTATATTGTTTTTTCCTCAATCATCATCTCCCGAATGAAATGCTTATCCTGTTTTAAGCTTCAGCTCAATTGTCACCTCAATGCAAGGCATCACGTGATCCCTTCTCCCAGACAACCATTCTCTCCACTATCTTCATATTCTGTTCTTACCAGCCATGCAGCAGTGAGTTGGAACTATGGTACTGTAAGGTGGCTGTATAAGAATGAGTTCCTGTAGTAAACGTGCTTTTGAGCATTCTGAAGGGAAGTATACCATCCTCTGTAATCTAGCACTAAGGACAGTATCTGGCACATGGAGGAGCGCCTGGGTGGCTCAGTCGGTTAAGTGTCTGCCTTCGGCTCGGGTCATGATCCCAGGGTCCTGGCATCGAGCCCCGCATCGGGCTCCCTGCTCCACGGAAAGCCTGCTTCTCCCTCTCCCACTGCCCCTGCTTGTGTTCCCTCTCTCGCTGTGTCTCTCTCTGTCAAATAAATAAATAAAATCTTAAAAAAAAAAAATATCTGGCACATGGATACTGAGTAAATATTTAACCCAGACTTAAATATTCAAAGTTGTTGTAAATTGGCAGATTTTCACAGAGTTTATGCAACTGGATAATACACTTAGCAAGGCCTTTGTTTTTAGTTTTTAAAACATTCAGACTAAAGAATTTTTTTTTAAGATTTATTTATTTAAGAGGGAGAAGGCAAGCAAGCATGAGCAGGGGGAGGAGCAGAGGGAGAGAGAGAGAATCCTGAAGCAAACACCCCGCTGAGCGGGCAGCAGTGCCACCCAGACTCCCCCAGACTAGAGAATTTTAAAAATCTATTCTCTTACTGGCTCATTTGAAGCAGATACAAAGTAAATTTCTCCTACTCTACCTCAAGTTCACCATTTTACATCCTGATATTAAGATCAGTACCATCAAAATACTTGACAAAAACTTTGCCATCCACATTTAGGTTCCACTGTTTTAACTGAAAAGCACAAGACTAAGACACATGATGTTAGAGGGCAGAACTTCTTAACAAAAAAACAACGATAAGCCATGGGATGAGAGCAGAGACTGTGGGGTCAAGTAAACCTGAGTTTAAATCTTAACTCTAATACGAGGTAAATGACCTTGAGGAAGTCACATAACTTTCCAGAGCTCAGTTTTCTCATTGGTAAATGGAATAAAAACCATAATTACCTCATAGGCTTCTTAAGGAACTCAAATACTTTAAGTAAAATACTTAACCTGACACTTAAAAGGGCTCAATAAAATTTATGTTATTACTTCTAGAATGAAAAGAATACCAACTTTATTCTGTCAGTGGTGGATAAATAATTAATGTACCATACCCTAGAGTGCCTAGCACATGATAAACACTGATGGCTAGTACTAATTTTAAATCAGGCCCTCTGAACAGTTCATCTCTCCTGTTCTCCAAAAAACTGAACATTATGAACTGTAAACTTTATATTACACAATTTCAAACCTTCTTTTCATGTTTCTAATCATGATCGTTTGCTTCTATGCTGCTGTAATTCAGGGGTACACTAAGCTTATCAACTCTCTGGGCCTCCAGTTTTTTATTGAAAGAGGAATTGAGTACATTATCTCTAGGGGCTCTCTGAACCTTAATTCTATCTTGAATCTCATTGTTGACACAGGATTACAGAAACACAAATCCCTTGGCTTCTATTTAATTCTTCTTCAATGAAACCACTGTTATACCAACCAGTCTGAAAGAATGCTTGAGGGTGAGGCCTGTGCCTTCTGTATCCATCATATCTAGCACAGTGTCTTTTTTTTTTTAAGATTTTATTCATTTGACAGAGAGAGACACAGCGAGAGAGGGAACACAAGCAGGGGGAGTGGGAGAGGGAGAAGCAGGCTTCCCGCGGAGCAGGGAGCCCGATGCGGGGCTGGATCCCAGGACCCTGGGATCATGACCCGAGCCAAAGGCAGACGCTTAACGACTGAGCCACCCAGGTGCCCAAGCACAGTGTCTTATACTCAAATCAATACACATTCAATGAATTAAATATGGTGCTTAATAAATTAATTATTAATAAATTATGAATAAATAATGACAAAGATGTCTGAATACCTACAATACTTTCAGGGCTCAAATGGCTCATAAAATGAATTATCAAGCAAATACTAAACAACTGTAATCAAATTAAATTAAAATATTATTCCAAACAGAGCACTTAATTCAGGAGTGTATTAAATCAAAAGTTCTTATCCGCCCTCTCCTGGTCAACTGTTGGAATAACACCACATTGAAGCAGAAAATGAAGCAATCATAAAGTAAATTGAAAATCTTTAATTCAAAACTTAACTACATAATTTGAAACAACTTTTCAGACCTTTTTATGTAAGAAATACTGTGAAGACTCACTAGAGAAAAGTCAAGAAAAGGAAATTAGTGGAATTAAATGAGAACCTGAGTTACTGCTGGAATCCATTTCCTTCTATAAAATTTTTTTCCAACAAATATTAAATTTTAAGTCTGCCTAGCACTCTAATTCACTGTTAGCATTCTAAAGAATCAAAACTAGTTAAAATCTTTTAAAAAAATGAAAGGCATCCAGGGTCAACTTTTATCATTTTGAAAGTCAAGTATCATTACTGATATTTATTATATCCTTTCATTTATTGGGAAGCTCAAGTCCTTTTAGCTTCACTAGACCTCTGTAGAGTGGATGAAGGAAGGTAGGCCTGAAACAACTCTCCAAAATGTTTGTACACATAACAGATACACAGGTGCCCACATTATGGTGAGACTGCCAGAGCCCAAACGGAAAGTAGGTGGTATACTGAAACTAGCATATGAACTTCCTTACTCCTGTTACTCTTGTGTCTTCCATCTACCACTACTTAAGGATTCAGTTTAAGTATCACTTTTCAAATTCTTCCCATAGCCATTAGACATTGAAAAGTAGCAGATACAAAGTAAATTTTAGGACTAAGAGTTCAGATAAACAGTATCTGAGTTTCTAAAGTCACAATTTAAGGGGCGCCCAGGTGGCTCAGTCGCTTAAGCGTCTGCTTTCGGCTCGGGTCATGATCCCAGGGTCCTGGGATCCAGTCCCACATTAGGCTTCCTGCTCAGTGGGGAGTCTGCTTCTCCCTCTGCCTGCCACTACCCCCAGCTCGTACTTGCATGCTCTCTCACTGTCTCAAATAAATAAAATCTTTTAAAAAAAAAAGTCACAATTTGAGCAATAATACTTCCTATTTATTGCTCAAAGTTCATTTTGAGCTTTAGTACAAGGTATACCCAAATCCCAAGTGAAGATAATACTGGCCTCTGGCTCAACATGAGAATATCATGTTGTTATATACATCAAGGTAAAAAATTCTTTGTTCCCAATTTACTTGTTACATTAAGTTAATCCCACACTTGAGACTGAATAAAAGAACATCCTCCATCTTGCCTCAATTAGAATCTAAAATAAAGGACTAAAGTGATACGTATATTGTCATAACTCAATATAATTTCATTTTGTGAAAGTCAAGGACAATCAAACAAGGAAACAAGAGTTTAGCAAACAAACAAACAAACAAAAAACAAACAAAAAATGAAATTCCAGCAACTTTGGACCATGATAAACTCAGAAGTTTCTCAACATCTGCAATATTGACATTTTGGGCCAGATCATTCTTTGTTGTGGGGACTGTCCTGCGTCTTGTAGGATGTTTAGTAGAATTCCTCACCTCCAGCCACTAAATGTCAGTAGCACCCCCTGCCTGAGCTGTGACAACCAAAAATGTCTCCAGACATTGCCAAATGTCTCAGGAGCATGGAGGTAGTGGGTGGGGGCAAAACTGCCCCTAGCTGAAAGTCACTATTAGCTAAAGTGACAGAAAAAAAAAGCGGGGGGGGGGGGGCAAGAGCTTTTGCAGACTAAGAAGCGTGACTTCTCTGTTCCAAAAGGTTCTTGTTATCAATGTCATACACATGTGGATAGTTAATAAGCCAGATTTTCGGGAAGTCTGGGTGGCTCAGTCAGTGAAGTGTATGACTCTTGATTTCGGCTCAGGTCATGATCTCAGGGTCCTGAGATGGAGCCCCACCTCAGGCTCCGTGCTCCATGGGCAGTCTGCTTGGGATTCACTCTCCCTCTCCCTCTGCCCCTCCCACCCCTCTCTAAAATAAATAAATAAATCTTTAAAAAAAAAAGAAAGTAAGTCCAGAATGGGGATTCATAAAATTATATAACTTCAAAAGAGCCTTAGGGATTATCCAGCAAAATACAGTATTACTTAATAATATAAATAAATATTTAATAAATAATAATAAATCCTGTATTACTATGTAATTACATCATTACATAGAAGAAAAAACTGAAGACAAACTGCTTAAGTTCCTTGCTCAGAGCTTCCAAGTATAAATCAGGACAGGACAATTTAAGTCAACAAACATTAACAAAATATTCACTTTGTGCAAGACCCTAACTTGGAACTATAAAGAGAAATAAGAACTGTCCCCACCCATCCAGGGTATACAAGCTAGTAGAGAGCACAGACACATAACATGAAGCCACTGTTTGAGACACACATGCTAAAAGGAGAGATTAATTTCTTTCCTTTTCAGTGAGATCTGAGAAATCTAAATAAGAAATACCTGAACAGGGTTTAAATAATTAGAACTCATATTATAGACAGGAAGTGAAGGCACAGTATGAAAGCCAAGAAGCAAATAAATGACAGCATATTCAGATGAAGTAAGTAAATTAGCATAGCTAGGATGGAATAATAAGAGATAATCTAAAAAAAAGCAAAGTATAGACAAATCCTAAGGGGCAGTGCCTCCTATTTTCTTCTTTAGCCCACCTCTTCGGTCCCTTGACCGAAGAACTGGAAACAGAGCTAAATATAATGAGAACTCAGTAACAATTTATAGTGATAAAAACAGTAACGCAGCTAGAATTTAGGGTGGGATTGTTATATGCCATGCACTATACTAAACACTTCATATGCACTACCTCATCTAATCCTCATAAAAATACTATGACATAGGTACTAATATTACTCTCCTAGCATACGTAAGTACTAAAACTTAGAAAACAAATAACTTTTCCAAAATCATACAGTTTAAAAAAAGGGGATTCACACCCAACTCATCTGTCTCCGAAGCCTATGAACGAAACACGGTTGGGAGAGTGCAACCATGTTCAGAGATTATTTAGAGAAGAGATTTACAATGTCCCCTAACAGGTTATCCTGATTCCCTCTGAGCTATGTAATACGGCGGCGGAAAGATGGAATGACCAAGCAGAGACTGGCTGTCGTTCGCTTCCCCAGCCCCAGAGCCTAAATGCTGAGGGCGGCCGACAGGCCCTCAGTAATTGACAAACTGGGAAGGAGGCCTTGAGCCCTCTGCAACTCCGAAGCGAAAGACTTACCCTAAGGCCAGCTTCCCCCTCAGATTCTGCATCCTTAATGCACCTGAAACATTAACACAAGCGGTCAATTCAGACTACCACCTCCACTCCCTTCTACCGCGCCTAAACCACTAAGAAATCCCTACCCTACCCATTCGTACCCACACATTCCAGTACTGCCGCCGCCATCTTTCTCCCTCCCTCTACGGAAGCCTCCGAGTTCACGCACTGTCTGAACAAAGCGCATGCGCAATGCTCAGGTTGCCCACCCTGCAGACCCAGCGGTATTTACACCCGGGATGCTGTCATGGAGACCGCGAACACGTCGCCTCCGTTTTAGGTGTGATCCGGGCAGCCTTGCCTGGGAATGAATGACTTTAATAAAGGGCAAAACTAGTGAGTTTCTGGACATTCATCGAGATCCAGAAAAATTTAAAAACTTTGGGGCGCCTGGGTGGCTCAGTGGTTAAACCTTGGGCTCGGGTCATGATCCCGGGGTCTTGGGATCCAGCCCCCTACTGGGCTCCCTGCTGGGCAAGAAGCCTGCTTCTCCCTCTTCCACTCCCCGTGCTTGTGTTCCCTCTCTCACTGTCTCTTTCTCTGTCAAATAAATAAAATATTTTTAAAGAAAGAAAGAAAAAAAAATTGAGAAACCTCACCTCACAAGTGGCCGGAAAGATTAGGAAAAGAGAGGTGGGCCTCAGTTTTCTTCTCAGCAAAATAGAAACAACTATCCCTACAGCGCAGGCTTGTTGTGAAGATCACTAGGGATCGTGTGGAAAGCTCTACAACGTACAAACAGCTCGAATACAAAGTATGATGTCCTAATCCCTATGTTAATCTCCAGGTTGACCTCCAAGAGATAAATTAATACTCACTGGCAACTTGCTACCATATATGCCGGGCAGGCGTTTTCACTAAATCTATGTATTCCTCACAGCAATCCAACGAGGCATGGATTATCATCTTCCTTCAAATGAGGAAACAGATTAGGATAGGTTAAAGTCTCTCCGACAACTGGCAAAACCACTAATTCAATCTGGGGCTGGATGCCTCCAAAATTAGTGCCCCTACCCACATCCAAATATATGCTTGACTTCTCTACGTAAGGATACATATTTCAGGTTTAGTTCGCTGCCTATGCAGGACTGCCACATGCCCTATGCAAACAAGCAATACAAGAGTAGGAGAGTGTAAGTGCAGAATCTGAAACTTTCATTCCTTTTCCTCCACAGCAGTTAACCACACACAATTCCCTTCACAGAGCTGGCACGCCATCAACAGTCACTCTGTTCTGCTCCTCTTTGAGTACTAAGACTCTAGACCCAGAATTTCCACCCAGTTGCCGGAACTAACTCTTCCTTTCCTTTTTGATTTGATTCAAACTTTTATCTTTTTGTTAACTGGCTTGTCGTAGATGTCTTTAAAGAATCTCCAGAACTGGCAAAGTGCCCTGGCACATAGCGTTCAAAAATACTTGATGGGATAGTGGTTGAACAGGTCCACAAAATAAAACGACTGTGCGGGGAGGTGACTCCACAAGTCTAACCCCTAAGTCTAACCCCTTAATTATGTATTTTGCTGTAGGAGGTGAGAATGCCTGACCCCCAGGCTAGGCTCCCGCAGCACCAGACCTTCTGGCCGCGGGTGGGACTGGGAGGCGGAGCCCGGCGCGCGCGGCCGAGCCCCTCCCAGCCCGGCGGCAGCTGGAGCAGAGCTCGCGGTGTGGCCTGGGCCTCGGCGCGCGCCGTAGCGGCGGGCCCGGCGAGGCGGGGCTCGGAGCCAACCCCACCCCCTTCCCAGCTACGGCGTGGGGCTGCGAACGGTCTGTCCCTGTGGCTCCTTCGTTCATCCCTGCTGGCTGGTGATCATGGGACAGGAGCCGCGCACGCTGCCGCCTTCTCCTAACTGGTACTGCGCCCGATGCAGCGATGCCGTGCCCGGGGGCCTTTTCGGCTTCGCAGCGCGGACCTCCGTCTTCCTTGTCCGCGTGGGCCCGAGCGCCGGCGCGATCCCTGGGACGCCCCCATTTCGAGGTAACTCCCCACGTCCGGGCCCCCGCCTTCCTGCCCTTCTTGGGTTCGCCGGAGGCGCCGAGTGAGCATTTCTAGCTACCTTTCTCTACAGATGGGGAAACTGAGGCCCAGGAAGGCTCTGCTTACAGTCACTAGGCTGTTGCGTCCGCGTCTCCAAGATTGAGCTACACCACGCTGTGGCTTAGCGGTCCCGCCTCCTGGCGCTCTCACGTAGGACCGCTCGCTCACTGAAGTTACCCCTTTCTAGACCCAGGCATTTATAAAACATCTTTGGCCACCCTCCCCCACGCAGCGCGGGCGGGCACCCTGGGAACCTTCCTGGGTTTAGGGGCTGCCTACAGCTCCAGGCCCTAAGCAAGATCCTGGAAATACATACTTGTTTCTGTAAGATGAATGAGTTGAGCCAGAAGCTTTCAGGCTCCAAACTAGGTTTTGATTATGCCTTGGGATATGGCAAGCCAGTTATTTATTCTTTAACAAATGATCTCTGACCATATCTAAATAAGAATCACTTTTACATTCTTCATTTGAGCCACTCCTCAGCCTATGCACTGTGAACATCAAGGGATATCAGCAGCATTTTACGGTTGAAAAGAGTGAGGCTCAAGGAGATAAAATGAGTGGGCTGAAGTCTTGTGGCAGAGCCAGAACCAGCACTTGGGATTTCTGATTATGAGTGCCTGGATACTTTTGTTATACCACAGGACAAGTGAGGTCCCACTCATCTAACAACAGTGTGATTCTGCCAGGAATCTAGGTAGCACTCTAACCTGAAGTCTGGTTTTCCTTGAAGTCATAGGGGAATTGGTGGGACACACCGAAAGGGTCTCTGGCTTCACCTTTTCTCATTACCCGGGTCAATACAACCTCTGTGCCACCAGCTCTGATGATGGAACTGTGAAAATCTGGGATGTAGAGACAAGAACAGTTGTGACAGAACATGCACTCCATCAGGTACCATGGCTTAATGGTTTCTCCGACCGTTATTATGTATCTGCTAAGGGTTCTTTTGTTTCAAGTACGCTAGCTCATCTGTGCAAGTTAACTTTTATAATTATGTTCTTAATTGGATGAGAAACTCTATATTGTAAGATGCCTCAAAACTTTTTTGGAAGAAGATACATATAAACCAGAGGTCAGCAAACTACAATGCTGCCTGTTTTTGCAGATTGTTTTTATTGGACTATGGCCACAGTCATTCATTTAAGTATTGGCTGCTTGCATACTACAACGGCAGAGTTGAGTAGTTGTACCAGAGATATTACGACTGACAGAGTCTAAAATACCTATTATCTGGTTCTTTACATGAAAAAGACTCCTGATATAAACTGTAAATGAGTGAATGAAACTTGTTTCTAACCTAGATGATTACTTGATAAATCTGCCTCTTGAGAGAATGTAGAAAAGACTCGATCTTCGTAAGAACTTTGCATTAAGCTATTGAAGAAATGTTTTTAAATGGTTCTTTGATCTTAGGAGCTTAAATTCTTCTACCATTTGGTTCATGTACCCTTGGTATACAGGTGGCACTAACAGTATTTATTAAGTACCTATCAATGTGCCTAGTATTATACAGGTTAAAAACAAACTAAAAATTCAGCCCTGACAAATGAGAAGCAAATGTATTTTTGTTTTGTTTTAAAGCATACAATATCAGCATTGCATTGGTCTCCTCAAGTAAAGGATTTAATAGTATCTGGAGATGAAAAAGGAGTAGTTTTCTGTTACTGGCTTAACAGAAATGACAGCCAGCACCTCTTTATAGAACCCAGGACAATTTTCTGTCTTACTTGCTCACCTCATCATGAAGATTTAGTAGCCATTGGGTAAGTACTGTATCATCTGTATCGGTAATGTATTTTTGTTAATGAGCATATTTTGCATTTGCTTTATCTTCTTCTGTCCCATTTATTCCTCAGAAGAAGCCATTTATAGGTGTTAACCAGTCCCTGAGCCCTTGGTAACATTTATTCCTGTGACTTCCGGGTCCTTACTATCTCTCTCTCTCTCTGTTTTTATTTCTTTAGTTTCTACAATAGTGTACTTTCCTCATTCTTCACATCTGATTTCAGTCAGCCTCCAAATGTAGGAAATACCCTCTTTCCCCCTTTCCCTCCCTCAATACTTGCTCTTCGAGATAACATTTACTCCCAGAGTGTCAGAGGACTCAGCTCTGTCACGATTCTCAGCCCTCTGTCTGGATTGGGAGAGTAGTCTGGCATTGGGCTCTCTGCCTGCACCTCGATCACCAAGGTTGTTTCACATAAACTGTGTGAGCAGGCACCCCCCCTTTCCCTCACCACTCCATCTACTTCTCTCCCAAAGATGTCTTTTCACTCTAGTTTGAATATTTGACATAAGCTCTAGAACATTGGAGGAGAAAGTCTGGCTGGAGTGGATTCAAGAAACTGGGGGCACGGTAGTCAATATACACATGGAGACTTTTGTTTGTTGTACAAATGTGCATAGACATGAAGCCAGAGGAGAGGTATGTGGGAGTCAAGGGAATATTAAATGGAAGATAATAAGGGCATGTTTTTATACTGATGGAAGAGGAAGAGCCGGTTGCACAGATAAATGGTGATAAATACAGCAGTGATAATGAGAAGTCAAGAGGGGATGGATCCAGATCACAACTAGAAAGGACAAGTGGGAATATGGAAACAGGTACAGGTAGGTTTGTGGATCTGGTTGGCAGAGGAGGGTGTTTCATTCTGATGGCTTCTGATTTTCTCCATGAGGCATAAATCAGAAAGGTAGAGTCAAGCTCAGAGTGGGGCTGGGAGCATGCAGGAAGATGTGAAAATAGTCATCTGAGAGAATAGGAAAACGAGCTTACTGAGGGACATCGTAGGTCCAGTGGTTCCTGTTGAGTGCCAAGCTATGAACCAAAGTCATGAATTCAAAGTAAACTATTCAAACTGATTGAGAAAGGGTATGGTTGAATTCAACAAAGTTTGGGGTTTTGTGGAGTAAATACCTCTGAGAGAGATGGGACAAAGGAGCTAAGGGTGTTTTTAAAGGAGTGATTAGGATGATGGATGGTGAAATCTGCGGCATGAGGGAAAGGATAGGAAGACAGGTGTGGGTGTGTAATAGTGAAAACTGAAGGAGTCTGTGGATCGGAGGTCTGGGTGAAGTGGGAGCACTAGAGAGGGAACAGAATGGTTGGTAGACAGGGGTCAGAGAAGGTTGAATCAAACTGACCCTGAAAGACGAGCAAGAATTCACAAGAAAAGAAGAAATCTTTCAGGTAGAAGGAACTGCACATTCAGACACAGGATTGAATCAGAACAGTTTGTTTTTAGAGGATCTTCAAAATGGTGATCATTCCCTGAAGGGCTGATTAAAATTGCAGAACAGCTTGATTACTTGACTATTAGGTTGCAAAAATTGATGGTTTTTGAAGTCCACGTCTGCAAAGATTGATACATGATTTCATCTTTTTTTTAATAAAGCTGTAATGGGGGGAAAATGTTTTTAATAAAAGAAAAATAAATAGAACTGTAGTGGTGTTTTTTCCCTATAGAACTATCTAGTACGTAAATAGGTATAGCCACTTTGGAGAGCGAAGATGTACACATCTTATATCTGGCAGTTTCACTACTATGCATCAAATCTGAAATTGTCTTAAGTGTGTATAAGATGATTAATGGCATTTTTGTTTGGTTTTGTCTGTAATAACCAAAAACGGAAGCCCTCCAAAAGAGAAACTGAATAGACTTGTGCCATATTCACACAATGGAGCGCTATCCAATAGTATAAGTGACTGACCGGGAACCAGAGTTACATGCATCAGCATGGATGACTCACTAACAATAAGCGAAAATAACAAGCTACAGAAAAACAGACCGCAGGACACCATTTATATGAAGTTTTAAAATATACAGAAACGGGCGCCTGGGTGGCTCAGTTGGTTAAGCGTCTGCCTTCGGCTCAGGTCGTGATCCTGGGGTCCTGGGATTGAGCCCTGCTTCTCCCTCTCCGAGTCACTCTGCTTGTGTTCCGTCTCTTGCTGAGTCTCTCTCTCAAATAAATAAGATCTTCAAAAAATACATATATATACAGAATCATTTTCCATCATCTTTGGGAATGTAGACAAAGAAAGGCTAGGAATGATGGAACAGAAAATTCACGAATAGCAGTTTACCTCTGGGGAAGAGAGGGAGAGAGGTTTGATTGGGGTGGGATGTACAAAGGACTTCAACCATATCGGTAATTGGGTTTTTTTTACCTTAAGCAGGTTGGTGGACTTCTTTATGTGTATGAAGTATTTCATCTTTTTTGTTTAAAAAGCTATTTGAGTTTCTCAGTGTCCTCTGAATTAAAAAAAAAATGATAGCCTTGGAATACCCAGATCTAGAAGCTACAGTACTGCAGCTTTTGTTCAGAGTTAGAAAAATAGGATCACTTTTAAAAAAGCGGGGGGAGGTGTAAGTATGTTAGGACAAATTCATCTCTAATCAGAGGGATTGCTGGGCCCTGGGCCCCACAAATAACCGTTCTTCCAGAAGTTCCCTTCGAACACTCTGTGAGCTTTATGCCAGGTAATGTATACATTTTTACTTAGTGCCAAGAGTTTGATTGGGGGGCAGGGGGACCAATGTGTCAGGACCACCAGGAAGCAGAAAATGAACATTTTGGAAAAAGGACAAAACAAGATTATTTCTTGCTTTCTTCCCTTCTCCCTCATCCCAAATACACTTACCTTTTGGAAGTGCACAGTGATAACTCCTAATCCAAAATGTTTACTGTTCTGTCTTCATTTTTCAATATTTCTAACTCTTGTTTTTTAGCTACAAGGATGGCATAGTGGTTATAATTGACATCAGTAAAAAAGGAGAAGTTGTTCACAGGCTTCGAGGCCACGATGATGAAATCCATTCCATAGCCTGGTGTCCCCTGCTTGGTGAAGACTGTTTATCCATCAATCAAGAGGAAAATTCAGGTAGCGATGATTTAAGAGGGTTGAGTACTCCTCAGACCTAAAGAACACTGTGGGTAAAACTGTATTATTTGAATTACATTTAAAACTTTAGATTTTACAGATCAGATCTATAAACATAATAGCTAAGTTTCAGAAACCTTGCAAACTAGTTTTTCTTTGACAAGTTCATGTATCATATAAATTAAAAACAAAATGACCATCTTTACCCTAGAAGAACTTGAAATTCCCAACGGTAAAGTTATAGCACAAACTGCAGTAACAAAAGGCTGCTACTTAGCCACTGGAAGCAAAGATCAGACCATTCGAATCTGGAGCTGCTCTAGAGGCCGAGGTAAGATTGATGTTTGATGTTTCTT
Source organism: Zalophus californianus (assembly GCF_009762305.2). Taxonomy (NCBI): domain Eukaryota; kingdom Metazoa; phylum Chordata; class Mammalia; order Carnivora; family Otariidae; genus Zalophus; species Zalophus californianus. Next base: position 108,300,942 of record NC_045599.1, read on the forward strand.
TTGTGATACAAGCTGTAGGGATTGGTAGAAGTAGAAACTTTTTATTGTATCTTGTTATCCTAAGAGTGTGTCATCTGCCAGAAAGCAGTTCTTTTCTATCCAGAAAGTTGCTCCCCCAAGTCTGATTTCGGTTTTGGAGATGAGGGTTTCTGATGCATTCTTAGAAGGGGCACTGTTTGTCAAAGAAGGCAAGATGTTTGTTACAAGGATAGGAATATTGAAAATCAGCAAGGCGTGGATCAGAGAAATGGAAAAGAGCTAGAGGTTTTAATGCACAAATGCAGGATAAATAATATATACCCAGTGTAGAAGCACATGTTTAAATGTTAAAGCTCAGTTTATCCAAACTATAGGGACCCTCAGTCTTTCAGTTTTCCCGAGCTTCTCTCTTTGAACAGAACTTTCACCTTCAATTTACAAATTGAGAGGAACTCCAGGCAGAGTGCATATGGCCTTTATAGTAAAAATCAAGCTTTTCTGTTTATAGCAGTCTTCTTTCTCCACTTTATTTAAAAACCATAAAAGTTTTATCATCTTCATCCAAGTGCATTAATGCATATGAAGCAAATAGCACAGTGCTGGCACATAGTTATAGCTTAGTCAGTGGTAACTGATAGTATTATTCTGGAAAACAGAATTTTTTTAAAGAATTGTGGGCTGCTTTTGGACATACTATGGCTGATCCTCCCAAGTGGGGACAACATTAGGCCAAGAATACCTTCCAGAAGGGTAACCTCTAAGCTTATGGATGTCTAGTACAATGGTTTTCAGTCCTAGTCATGCAGCAAAATCACCGGGAGAGTTTTTGGAAAATGTGGGTACCTGGGCCCTACCTCATATCTACTGAATCAGAATCTCTAGGAGTTGGGCCCTCGCATACATATTTTTAGAGGCTCCACCAGTGAGTTCCATATACATAATAGGGATTAAGGACCACTGGTGAGTAGCATGTCAGGGGTGGAGGGACTTCTCATGTTGACTGCCCTATTTGTCCCTTTTGTTGGCTTTCTTGCCAACTAGAAGAAGGAATCCTGTCCTGCCAACTTTGGAGAATCTGGAGTTGTGTTACTACCTGGGTTCACAGTTCAGTTGAAACCTCATTTTCCCAGACAGACAATATTCTTAATATGCTTAGGTTGCCAGAACAGCCTATAAAAGCTTGTTTCACCTAAATTAGTTAGACTTGTATTAAAACTCTGTATAATAACGTTTCCATGAGCAAATGAGGTCTGAATTCTAAGTAACCAAACAAACGGACTTTTAAACCACAAACTGTGTTGTGAACTGCTGGGGACTTCACGTGTGTAGTTGCACTGTCTTGAGCACCCACTGACCTCCTTTTAATCTGCAGGGGTGATGATTTTGAAATTACCCTTTCTGAAGAGAAGAGGAGGGGGTATAGACCCAACTGTTAAAGAACGCCTTTGGTTGACACTCCATTGGCCCAAGGATCAACCAACACAGCTGATATCTAGCTGTTTTGGGTAAGTCTTTTTTTTGGTCATGCTCTCTCTGACATACTTTGTTTTCCACTCTAGCTTGAGGAATTCCTAGGCTTCTGTTTCTAGACACAGAAGATGGAAAAAGCAATGTAGTTAAGGCTTATATCATCATGGGCCATTTGTAATAGAAAAACCATGAGACAAATTCCTATGCTATCTAATGATAGTACTGAGAAAACCAGTAAGTATAGCCTGGTGGTTCAGAGCGTGGACTCTAAAGTCAGGCAGAACTACATTTCAGAATCAGTCTCTTATCTTCTGTGTGTTCATGAGCATGACCCTTTACTCTGAGCTTTAATTACTTCATATGTAAAAGAGGGAGCTTACAGAATTTCCTGTCTCTTAGGGCGATTATAGCCATTCACTGAACAAAATGTATTGAGTACTGGCTTCTAAGTGCAGACAAGGGCCCTGCTTTTAAATGAAATGACAGTTAAAGCATATAAAAATCCTCCCCCACCCCAAAATGTTGATCATGGCCCTACTCCCCGACACTGTCCCAAGAAAGAGAGAGAGAGGGTATGTCGTAAAGCTTTGGGGCTATTATGGTGGCATTTTACAGTTAAAGCTGTTAGAAAAATCTATTCCAAAGGTAGTGTAGTACATTCATGTCATTCAAAAAGAATGCAGGAACATCGTGAAGTACTTACTCTGTCTTCTCAAGCAACCAGATTCCCTTCCCCAGGGGCAGTGACTCCTTGTTTTTGTGTGTGTTCTTTCTGAGCTATTTTATGCATATTTCAGAATATGCAGTTTCTTCTCCTCAAGAGAACAGTTAGCAAATTATTTTGCAATGGAGGGCCCCTACTCTCTGTCCCCAAATCTGCTTGTTTCAGATTGCTTGTGAAAGAGAACTCATGCTTGTTTTTCCCTCACAGAGGTGAGCTGTTGCTGTGGGATCTCACTCAGTCTTGGAGACGGAAATATACCCTCTTTAGTGCTTCATCAGAAGGGCAGAATCATTCAAGAATTGTATTTAATTTATGCCCTTTACAAACTGAGGATGACAAACAGCTGCTGCTCTCCACATCAATGGATAGAGATGTAAGAACTGCTTATTTTGCATTCAGCTTTGTAGAGCGGGGATTTATGACTTGGATGGGATTAGAGGGCTTTTCAAACCATCCATCAGTTCTCAGGCCCCACCTTTGACCCCCGAGCCAAGCCCAGACCAAGCTCAGAGTTACTGTTACTGATCAGCACTAACTATGTCAACAGCAGAGAGTTTGGGGAAAGGTGAGGAACCACCAAGATGCCTTTTTGTTAAAGCAGATATGTTGAAGAATTGTAGATGTGTCCAGGGAAGGATGTGTGAGGTCATCATGCTTTGGCTTTAAAATATCCTTGTCTGGGGGCACCTGGGTGGCTCAGTCGTTAAGTGTCTGCCTTCGGCTCAGGTCATGATTCCAGGTCCTGGGATCGAGCCCCGCATCGGGCTCCCTGCTCGGTGGGAAGCCTGCTTCTGAACCCTCTCCCACTCCACTGCTTGTATTCCCTCTCTCGCTGTGTCTCTCTCTGTCAAATAAATAAATAAAATCTTAAAAAAAAATAAAAAAATAAAATAAAATAAAATATCCTTGTCTGTAGTTTAGGTAGAGAAACATCTGCTCTTGGCGAAATCTCCAAGAGAGAATTGGCTTTATTTAAGAGTCTATGACTATTGTTTTGCAGTTAAGCTAGGCTTATTTGATACACTGTTTTCTCCCAAGGTCCTCTGTTAAACAAGTGAAGATTAAATATGTAGCACTCTCCTTCCCCTGGATATAAGATATTTTGCTTTTTGAGAGAGCTCCTGTCATTTTTCAGTGTCCTCAGGCCATCTTAATTCTTAGGGTTTGCCAAATGAGATTACCAATGCTGTAATAAAGTAGAAACGCCAGTGGACTTTGGGAAATGGGAGGCCTGGGTCTGGTTTATTCATTGTGTGACCCTGAATTCACTTGACATCCCTGGAAATAAATGTATTCTAAGATCCCTTTGAGCTCTATAATTTATTACTTTTTTTTTCCCTAAGAGACACTTTTTCCAATCCTACTGGAATAAATTACGTTATTCTTACCCATTCTTTGAGTCCATCCTATTTGAGATGTTCATTCTCTTTCCAGTTTCTCTGATCTTTTTTTATTTTTAGACCCTAACCCTTGATCTTTCAGGTGAAATGTTGGGACATGACCACCCTTGAGTGCTGCTGGACCCTGCCTTCCCTCGGTGGGTTTGCCTATAGCCTGGCTTTCTCTCCTGTGGACATGGGCTGTTTGGCCATAGGCGTTGGGGATGGCATGATCCGCGTATGGAATACACTCTCCATCAGGAACAATTATGATGTGAAAAATTTTTGGCAGGGTGTCAAGTCCAAGGTTACAGCGGTAAGGATGATTTATTTGAGCTTGCTCTGAACCTTTTTCCAAATAAGTAATTCTTATAAGAAATTAAAAATGACCTGGATGTGCATTCATAGAAGATTCATTTACGTTATAATATAAACACATATTGAATGGTATCAAACTATTAAAAATGATAATGTGTTCTTTCTTTGATGTGGAAAGGTGTTGATTCATGAAAAATGAAAATTAGGAAACATGAAATGCAGATTACCCAACAATATGTATATGTTTTTTTATTTTTATCTATTTAGTCTAAAATCAGTAAATGTTTGGTTAAAAGGAAAACCATACAGAATTGCCAAATCACTATGTTGTACACCTGAAACTAATATAACATTGTACGTCAACTATACTTCAATAAAAAAATAATAACAGGGACGGCCTGGGTGGCGCATAGTTGGTTAAGCATCCGACTCTTGGTTTTTTTAGCTCAGGTTGGGATCTCAGGGTTGTGAGATCGAGCCTCACACGGGGACTCAGTGTTCAGTGCAGAGTCGGCTTGAGATTCTCTCTCTCTCTCAAATAAATCTTTAAAAAAATAGTAAAATAATAACAATATAAAGAGAAAAAAAGAAAACCAAACTGTACAGAAGTGTAGAACGCAAAAAATTTTCCTACCCTCCACTTTATTCTCCCACTTCTATAATGCAGAGAACCACAGTTGCAAATTTTATTAATAGAATCCTATTTTCTAAACGGTTCTGTATCCCCACTCAGCAGTGTATCATGCACATCATTTAAGTGTTTGAACCTATTTTTGTTTTTTTCCACTGTATATATTTAACTTTATTCACAAAAAAATATCTGGAAAGATAAAATTGGCAATGGGGTGTTTTGGATGGTGGGATTACCAGTGACTTTTACTTTGTTTAATGCTTGTTTCTCTTAAATAATGAAAATTTGTTACATTTAAAATTAGAAAATACCAAGAGCAAGAAAGTTGTCCGTTTGAATGCTTAAAGGATAACCTAATGGTTCCCTTAACAGTATGCCCCTTTCCTCATGTTTTGTAGTTGTGTTGGCACCCAACCAAGGAAGGCTGCTTAGCTTTTGGGACCGATGACGGGAAAGTGGGATTGTATGACACCTACTCCAACAAGTAAGAAATAGAAGATTGTTTGGCCCACTGACCATAATGTCATTGATGGAGTTCATTTTGATTCCTAAACCTGGATGTACATCATAATTGGCCTGGGAAACATCTTTAAGATCCTGGCTATGAGACTGAGGCTTACAACTTGAAATTTTATTTTTTTAAAAATTTTTTCAGGTCATAGTGGTTCAGCCTATCTGACTTGTGGTTACCACTAAAATAAACCATTTGCTTTTGTTTTCCTTCATCTTTTCTTACAGAAGTTTTCAGGCATCCATGAACATTGAAAGCCTAGTACAAAGAACAGCTCTGTGCCTTCCATCTAGACTCACCAGTTGTTAACATTTTGCCGTACTTGCCTTATCTTTGCACACCTAAAATTAACAGTAATTCCATAATAAGATCTAACATCCAGTCCATATACAGATTTCTTCAGTTGAGCCAAAAGTGTTTTTCCTAGCTATTTTTTTTTCAAATTCATTTCAAATAGGGTTCAATACATTGCATTTTGTTATGTCTCTTTCGTCTCTCTTATTTTAGAAGAACACCCCCACTTCTATCCATAACATTGCCTTTTCAGTTTGAAGATCCTAGATAAGTTTTTGGTGAGAATATTCTATATTTTGGACTTACCTGGTGATTTCTTTGTGGCGATTTCTGACTCATTTCAGTATTCCCCATATTCCCTACAAGCTGGAAGTTGTATCTAGAGCTTCATTGTCCATTCCAGTAGTCTTTAGCCACAGCTGACTACTGGGATGTGCTGTAAGCGTAAATACACTTCAAAGACAGTCTCCCCCCCACCTCAAAAATGTAAAATACCTCAATAATTATTTTGATATTTTGAAAGATAATACTTTTGTATATTGAGCTAAATAAAATATACTATGAAAATTGAATTTCACTTATTTCTTTTGCTTCTTTGAATTTGAATGTGGCTCCAAGAAAGCTTTAAGTTGCATATGTGGCTCCAACATATGGCTCGCTCTATGAATCTATTGAACCCACAGCTATCCTAGATGCTTGATTAGATTCCAGACCTGCGCTGTTCACTTTGGTAGCCCCATGTGGCTATTTATAGTTAAAATAATTAAAATTAAATTGGATTAGAAGTTAAGTTCCTTGTTTCTCATGAGCCACATTTCGAGTGCACAAGGCCCAGTGCTTATTGAACAGCACTGTTCTAGACCAGGGATTGGAGAGCCATGGCTCATTACTTAAGAATGGTTCTACCTTTTTAAATTATTGGGGGGAGGAAAAAAACCAAAAGACTATTTCATGACATGAAAATTAAATAAAATTCAGATGTTAGTGTCCACAGATAAGGCTTTATTGGGACCCAGCGGCGCTCATTTGTTTACACCTTATCAGAAGCTGCTTCATAGTGCCAGAGCACAGCGAGAGGAGATGTGACAGAGGCCTCATGGCTCAAAAAGCCTGAAATACGTACTGGCTGGCCCTTTCCAGGATAAGTTTGCCAACCCCTATTCTAGATCATTCATTTCTAAGTAAGAATTATTTACTACACTGCAGAGTTAATCTTTTTTATATGCAGTTTTTAAGTACATATGTAAAACCTATATGCATTTAGTTACCTGCATTTTTTGTTCTGCAATTAGTTAACTCCATTTTTTAATTCTCAAAAAATAATACACTATTTCAAAGAGGCACTGAAGAAAATAAAAACATTTCAATTTGAATAGCACTGTGTCATCACAAAATTGTTGACTAATTCTATTAAATTAATATCTGATTAATAGCTGAACATCCAAACGAGCCCAGGAAAGGTGTGTAGTAGGAGTAAGGGTGCTGCTGCAGACATGCTGTTAGGCAGTATTCAGCCAGAACTACTTATCCTCTCTCTTTGAGCCCAAAGAAATTGGGTTTTATTGTCCAGAATGATAATGACGCATGTGCCAGAAACATGGAAGTAAATAAGTCAACCCCTAGTTTGGCCGTGGGTTCTGGACTCTAGGATTTCTCACATCATACAGAGAACACGGTTTATGATAAAGGTAACAGCCATACTGCCCTTTACTGACACCTCACATGTCATTAACCACCACAGCCTTCCACATAACCCTCAAGAGCAAGACTTCTTCAGTCAAAAACTTCAAACTTCTCTAAAATCTAGTCTTACTTTAAGAATGTGATGTTACTGACAAGGTAAACCTAAAAGAATTTCTGGTCTTTTACTTGAAAGTGAGGTGGGTCTATCTGTATGATGATAATAGACGCTCTGCAATAACCTTAGTTCCGGGCTGAACAGTTTGCATTTTTTGTCTTGTTCTATTTTTCTCTAGTTGTGATAGCCTTTGCACTGCTTGTAACTATAGTAACATTAGAATATATGACATTTAAGTGAAGTGGGCAACTGGGAGGGGAGAGAGGAAAAATCCCAAACTGGCCAGACTTGGAGGGGAGAGGGATAACATTTTTTGGGGGGTAAAGCACATTTGGGACTTCATCATTTTGGTGGCAGATATCATTACATGGTACTTTAAGTGTTGGCTTCTCCACAGTCAGCTATTTGGAGAAGGATACTGTTAAATTGTTTTGCTCAAATATCAACAACATAGATAGGAACCTTTTAGAAAAAGATGGGTCTGTTTCCCACTGTGCCTTCTGTTTAAATTTGTGTTTGTCATCCTCTTTCCCCCCAGACCTCCACAGATTTCTAGCACATATCATAAGAAGACTGTATACACTTTAGCCTGGGGGCCACCACTACCCCCCATTTCACTCGGTAAGTACCTGAGCCATTCTCTAGCAAACATGAGAGCATTCTCTTTCTTTCAGTTGAATTGTAAGATATTCAAGCTAGAAAGTCATAGATATTCTAGTACAGTGACTGCTTATACAGACTGCTATGTCCCCCTAAGGATCCATGAGGGCTGTCATAGCAGGTGATAAGTTAGAAACCATTCACCCATAATAAGAACCCCCAAACTCTAAAGCATTATTTTGTCTCTTCGAGCTGAATTTTTTCATTGTGCATATAGTTCCCTCATGCTGGCCTCTGGTGCCCAGCCTGATGTGTTGTCACTAAAATTTGCTATCACTTTTTAATTTTATCAGAATTACAATGGTATTTGACTATATTAATGGAGTAATGATAATCTGTTTTCACCTACAGTTAAAGCAAACTTAGAATTCCTCAAATGATCTCTTTTTGTCATCACTGTACTCTGACCCTTTACCTCTTCTTGCTCCTCAGCCTTATCTTTATTATCCCTAAAGTGATATCCAAGTAATTGCAGTACATAGAGAAAATAATGTAAATCATCAGAACTCAAGCAGCATTGCAGTTGTAGGTCATTCCTTCATTCATTCAACAACTTGAATCAAACGTTGGATCCCTGATTTGTGCCAGGCATAGTTCTAGCAGTGGTGAAAATAAAACTTGTCCTTACAGAAACCCACAAGAACCACTGTTTGCTTCTTAAAAGTCAACAAGAGGATTGCTGTAATACTAAACAAATCATTGCTTTGAGGGCAGCTCCTTATAGTTAGTCCTGCAGCTCCATATATTTAAATGCCCACAGAGTGGAGTGCTCATTTGTGAAAGAAAAGATAAATTCTCATGAACATTGCAAACATGTTTTTTGATCCCAGCTTTGGCACCCATACTATTTGAATGGCAGAAGAATGTTTAAAGCAAATATGCTGCATTATAAATATTACTGTAGAATTAGTATATCTTCTTACTTCTCCCAACAACTGTGTTCATATGCAAAGAACAGTAACTTTATTCCAATGTATTAATAAAATTCTTTTAAAATAACCCATAGTATAGCCACAAGTAGTTAAGCTGATGAAATGCAAAACTGATAAACTTTCTTTTCTTATCTTATAGGAGGAGAAGGAGACAGACCTTCCCTCACTTTATACAGCTGTGGAGGGGAAGGGATTGTCTTACAGCATAACCCCTGGAAGCTTGGTGGAGAGGCCTATGATATCAACAAACTCATCAGGGACACCAATTCAATCAAAGTGGGTTCTTGTGGTCTGAAGTCTTCTCTGAATCTCTATATCTTCTTGGTTTCCCATCTTGCATCATAAATGCCATTATTAGAGATATCCATTATGCTAATCAGATTCCTTAGATGTTCCTAAAAGCTTCAGTGAATTTGTGATTTATAACACATAATGTAGAAATCTTTATCTCTGAGTAAAGCAAGGAACTTAACCAAACCCACACATACATACACACAGAAGTTTTATCTCAATTATCATGGTGATTTATGATAAATTTTCAGATCTTGGATATAAAGCATCCTTTTCAGGCCAGCCACTTCCTCCAGAGTGAGACTTCGATAAAAAGTAATATGGTGGCCAAGTATGGCTGCAAAGTATTTTGCTCAAGACAGAATAACCATTTTGTTTTTAGTTTTTTAGTGAAATAATTACAGAATTTACACAAAAATAATACACATAGTTCCCTTATATGCTTGACCCAGATACCTACACTTAATCACTTTTGCCTTACCATTTTATCAAACTGTGCCAGAACTGTCTTTTGAAGTGAAACCATAATGTTGAGAATTCCTTATTCTTGCAAATTGAGCATTTTTATTGGTGCTCATTATTTTTTAATGTCTAGCAAAAATAACATTTAATCATAAATTGAATTATTTTCATCAACTATATTCTTTCATTAAATATTATCTCAACATTAACATTCAACAATGAATAAAACAGACAAAATTCCTATTCCTAAGGAGCTTTTAGTTTTGTGGTAGTTGAATATATGGATCAAAACTTCACACAAGGAGGGGCACCTGGCTGACTCAGTCAATGGAGCATACTACTTTTTTTTTTAAGATTTTATTTTTTATTTGAGAGAGTGAAAGAGAGAGAGAGAACACAGGTGGGGAGGGGCAGAGGGAGAGGGAGAAGCGGACTCCCTACTGAGCAGGGGTTCGATCCCAGGACTCCAGGATCATGACCTGAGCTGAAGGCAGACGCTTAACCAACTGAGCCACCCAGCCGCCCCAGAGCAGGCAACTCTTGATCTCAGGGTTGTGGGTTTGAGCCCCATGTTGGGTGTAGAGATTACTAAAAATAAAAACTTAAAAAAAAAAAAAAACTCCATACAAGGAGTTTGGGCTGGAGTTAGAAATTTGGAATTCCTGGGGCAGCTGGGTGGCTCCATCAGTTAAGCATCCGACTCTTGATTTTGGCTCAGGTCGTGATCTCAGGGTGATGAGATTGAGCTCTGCGTCAGGCTCCGTGCTGGGCGTGGAGCCTGCTTGGGATTCTCTCTTTCCCTCCCCTCTGCCCTTCCCCAACTGCTTGAGCACTCACTCATTCTCTCTCTCTCTTAAAAAAGAGAAAAAAAATTTTGAATTCTTTCAGATGAATGGTAGCTGAAGAAGCTGTGGGCATATATGGGATGGTCTAAAGAGACAAGAAGACAAGAGGGACAAACTTCGGGAAACACCAACAGTTGGGAGAAAAAAAACAGAAGGAAAAGAAACAGAAATAGACAGGAAGAGAACCAGGGTAGTGTATATAAAGCTTTTGTTAAGGAGACATGACAACCCCCATGTTATCAAGCCAATGGACATGTTACATTCTCTGTTGTGGGATCAAAATCATTTTAATGAAGTTCATTTCACAAGGTTAGGCATTGTAAACATTTAGTATTTACTGGCCTCTCTCTTTTGTCCCAATTAAGGAAATTACAATTAGAATGCTTGCTTTTAGTAACTCTTGTAGTAACTCTGTAGGTTATTTACACGTTGCATAATTAGAACATTTTAAACTCTAGGGATTTTTTTTTCTCATGCTGTCATCGTTGATTTGTAAGATATGCAGAGAGAAGAACAATGCTTTTAGTCAAGATTGGTTTGTTTTGCTTTCTAGTACAAATTGCCTGTACACACAGAGATCAGCTGGAAAGCAGATGGCAAAATCATGGCTCTTGGCAATGAAGACGGGTATGTGTTTGTTTCTTTAAAAAACAAAACAAAACCAGAAAACTTTGTAATTGCACATACATTTGATCAAAAGCTGATTAATGCTATCTATAATGTTAGTTCAGGCAGCCTGTTGAATATGATATCCTGATCTGTCCTTGATATCCTTAAATGATCCAGGAGCTCCCTGCATCTTTGAGAATGCAAAATAAGCTAGGTATTTACAGTCTAAAGGAATGTTTGCCTATTCAGTGTTTGGGCTGTTTTATGCTTCACAAAATGCTCATCTACTGCACTACTGCACTGAATTGCCTAAATCTTTCTTCATTTTTTTAAAATAAGCCTGGGCAGAAATGCTTTTTAGATCTCACTGTGCATTTTCTGATGTTGATCATAGCAACATAGTCCTAATTTAACCATTGGTTCATTAATATTTCTTTTAGCTTTTCTATAGCACCATTTATCACAAGAGCCTGATAAACACAACTTTATGGAGATTGTTGGGATTTTTTTAAAGCTAAATATACTTGTTGAAAGAACAGCCTTTTGTATCTGGTTCTCTGTAAGAGAGTGACCTTTGCAGTGATAGAGTTATCCTATTCCATTTCACCTTTAGTTGAATGATGGAATGAGGGAGGTTCCTGTTTGCATTAGATTGTAATTTGATCATCTATCTTCTCGTGTATTTGTTATTCCAGATCAATAGAAATATTTCAGGTTCCCAGCCTGAAACTGATATGCACCATCCAGCAGCATCACAAGCTTGTGAATACCATTAGCTGGCATCATGAGCATGGCAGTCAGCCGGAGCTGAGCTATCTGATGGCCTCTGGGTCCAACAATGCGGTCATTTATGTGCACCACCTAAAGACTGTCATAGGTAACTTTGGTTTCTTACACACTGGGGTGGTAACTGTTCAGCTACTTCGCATTCCAAGTTGTATACCTTTTTACTTGCTTCTTGGTATTAAAATGTTATTCTCACTGGTTTTTTCTGCTTTCAAAAGTAACATATTCTTCTTAATTAAAATAAGACGGGTGCCTGGGTGGCTCAGTCGGTTACACATCAGACTCTTGGTTTCAGCTCAGGCCAGAACTTGAGGTGGTGAGATGGAGCCCCGCATGGTGGTTAAACGAGCCCCTTTTTTAAATATGAAAGAAGTGAGATTAGTTTTTTCCTAATATGAAGAAATTATAATCTAACACTACACTGTTTCGAGAGTACTGCCAAGTATGGGCTGTCAGCCATAGTGAAAATAGTTGACGTTTTTATTTTCTCTAGAATTTCCCATAGTTTTCTAAGAATCCTTATCTGTAACAACAAAAAAAACTGATTCTAGCAGTGGTTCCCTCACATTAAAAGCATATGGAAAAACTGTTAAAGTAGAGACAGACTTTCCTAACAACAAATAGTAGACAGGGCGTAACTAATGAGCATGATACGTTAGAAATCTTATCCTGGTCCTTATTATTAGTGGGATTCCAAATTAAGCATCCACTCGGCAGAGGGCATTAACTTAATTCTCCAGAGCAATGCAGATCTTTGTCTACTTTAACACTAACATCTCAGTTTTTTATTTCATATCTACTGAATAACAGAAAAAGACCAAAAAATGGCCGGAATCAATATTACTTTATTTCAGGGGCGCCTGGGTGGCTCAGTCGTTAAGCGTCTGCCTTTGGCTCAGGTCGCATCGGGCTCCCTGCTCCGCGGGAAGCCTGTTTCTCCCTCTCCCACTCCCCCTGCTTGTGTTCCCTCTCTCGCTGTCTCTCTCTGTGTGTCAATAAATAAATAAAATCTTTAAAAAAAATTTTTTTTAAATATATATTACTTTATTTCAGACTCAGAAGAAAGATGCAAGAATAATACAGAGAACTCTCATACACCCTTTCACACATTCATTTGTTAGCCTTTTGTCATATTCAGTTGTTTCTCTGTGTGTGTGTATGCACGTGTGCACGTGCGAGCCTGCCTGTGTACATGTTTTTTCCAAACCATTTGTGTTGCATGCATCATGCCCCCATGTCCCTTAATATTTGTGTATCTTGTAAGAAGGATATTCCCTTACAATCCACAACTCCATTATGAACTTCAGTTAATTTAACAATATATATACAATAGTTTAATCTACCATCCATATTCTAGCTTTGTCAGTTGATCCAGTAATGTCCTTCATATCTGGAATAGTCTCTAAGCCTTTGTTTGTTTGTTTTTTAAATCTTTGAAGAATACTGCCCTGTTATGGGCAGTAGATGTCCCCTCATTCTGGGTTGGTCTGGTATTTTCTCATGATTAAGTTCAGATTATATATCTTTAGCTACCATAAAAGTGATGATAACATCCTTGCAAAAGATACTATTTTCATTTGGTGGTTTTTAGAAAGACAGAATGACAGCTAACACTTCTTGCAGTAAACCCATGTGTCAGGCACTGCGTACATGCCCATAGTCTTAACCAATAAATAAATATTGCCTGCTGAAAGTCATCTAGAAAGCATATAGCAAAATCCTGACTCTACGTTTTAACTCCACTGTGTCTTTATGTTGTTGCTGTTGTAGAAATGACATCTTCCCCTTGTCTCTTAGAGAGCAATCCTGAATCTCCAGTGACCATTACAGAGCCCTACCGGACCCTGTCAGGGCACACAGCCAAGATTACCAGTGTGGCATGGAGCCCACATCATGATGGAAGGCTGGTATCTGCTTCCTACGATGGTACAGCTCAGGTACTATTGTGTCCTTGATTCTGTAGGTTCTTCACTATGTACTCTAACTGGAACTCTTTTCCTCTTTTCCCCCAGTTGTGTACATTCTTTCCCTGGCCATTATCTTCTGTAGAAAGGGGTATTCTGAGCTCTAGAAGGCATTTTTGTTCATCCCACATACCTGGGCCTCTGGCAGGCTAAGATTGGGTTTTTAGGTTTTGTTTTTGTTTTTGTTTTTATTTTTGATTGACTTAGATGAAAGGGAAGGTATTGATAGGAACCAGCTAAATTCTAATGTTTTTTAACATTTCATTCTTACTCTCATATGATGGACTAAACTGATATGAGAAGTACTTGCTCCTGTTTTTTTTTTTTAAAGATTTTATTTATTTATTTGAGAGAGAGAGAATGAGAGACAGAGAGCACAAGAGGGAAGAGGGTCAGAGGGAGAAGCAGACTCCCCGCTGAGCAGGGAGCCCGATATGGGACTCGATCCCGGGACTCCAGGATTATGACTTGAGCCGAAGGCAGTCACTTAACCAACTGAGCCACCCAGGCGCCCCGTACTTGCTCCTGTTTTAAACACAGAAACAGTGGCTATAAATCATGAACAGTTTTTAATAATAAATTGGTGAGTCGAAAATCTTCAAGTTGGAAAAAATAAAGATGAGATGCCAAGCCAGAGCTATGAGGTAGGACTTTCAGATACAAGAACCAGAACAGACATGAGGAACTGGAGAGCTAACCTCTGATGGATGTCCATCTCAGTGCTGAGTTGTAATTGAGCTATCTGCACAAAGCTAGGAACCAGGAAGGGCTGCCCTCTGTGAAATGGAGACAGGAGTAATTCAAGAAACAGTAAGGAAATTGATAATTTCAGAGAGATGGGGACAAAAAAAATCACCTGTGAGAAATTAGAATCATACATATGCACTACACATGCAGGTGTAGGCTCTAAATTAAAATTCACTTCATGATGTCAGAATCCCCAGCCCAAAAAGCATAGAATACTGGTTTAGTACAGTGAAATCCATAGGGCGCCATTAGAAGCTCACTCAGAACCATCCCCATAAGAATGTCTCTACGTCCCAGAGTACATAAGCCTCCTACAGGAAATAACATTTCTAAAATTTGAACTAAATCATAAGGGGAAATAAGAGTACACAGATTTTTTTTTAATCTTTTTAAACTTATATTCCCCCAAAGCAATAGATTAACCAGAAATTATCTATGCTATCATGTGACTTTTGGTTTTAGGTGTGGGATACTCTCCGAGAAGAGCCTCTTTGCAATTTCCGAGGACATCGAGGTCGACTTCTTTGTGTGGCATGGTCCCCACTGGATCCAGACTGCATCTACTCAGGGGCAGATGACTTCTGTGTGTACAAATGGCTCACTTCCATGCAAGAACATTCCCGGCCTCCTCAAGGTCAGTCAGAACCAGCAGCCCATAAATGCTTCCCTAATTCCCTTACTCCCTTCTTCAGTAATTGAGTTGATCAAGGTCAAGAAAAGAGGACATTCATGTAGGGTGGCAGTGACAGGATGGCATGGGTTACCTTCCTAATCAAGGAAGGCAGCCATGAGGACAGCATAAATAGTAACGAGTATACCTAACACCCAGATCTTGGTTTCTATATGTCATTTTTCTGTTAAAAGAGACCAACCGGGGCTTCTTAGAGAAATGGCTAATTCCATGTTGGGACAGGGAAAATATGAGATGGGCCTGGAACATCATCTGGTGTCACAAAGGAAGGAAGTGCTCAAAGAACTGAGATCTATCAAGAGGACAAAGAAGCCAGCTCGGAGGGGCTCCCGCTAACCAAATCTGGGACAGTCTGAACTTGAAAATAATGAACAGGAGAATTCCGTCTCTGGCAGTGAAAGATTAAGTTGCCAACTTGCCCACCTGCCATAAACAGCTAGAAAACTAGACAGGGGGCGCCTGGGTGGCTCAGTTGGTTAAGCGTCTACCTTTGGCCCAGGTCATAATCCTGGGATCCTGGGATCAAGCCCCACATTGGGCTCCCTGCTCAGCAAGGAGCCTGCTTCTCCCTCTGCTGCTCCCCCTGCTTGTTCTCTCCCTCTCTCTCTCTCTCTCCCTCTCTCTCTCTGTCAAATAAATAAAATCTTTAAAAAAAAAAAACTAGACAGAATAATATACAAGTAAAAATGATCCAAATAAATGAAAAGATATATCTACATAAAAAATTTGTAAAAGAATGCTTATAGCAGCTTTATTTGTAATCACCACAAACTGAAAACAACCCAGAAGTCCATCAGCTGGTAAATAAACTGTGGTATATCCCTACAGTGGAATTCTACTCAGCAATAAAAAGAAAGTAACTACTGATAATCACAACAAAATGGATGAATCCCCAGAAATGTTAACACTGAGCAGAAGGTACTGGGCACAAAAGACTATACATGCTGTATAATTCTAATGTACAGTAGGAAATACAATTTTATGTAACATGAAATTCTAAAACAGGCAAAATTACAGTGACAGCACATGAGTGACTGCCTGGGACTCAGGAAGTGCATCTTACTGCAAAGAGGCAGGAGGGATGTTTTGAGATAATGGAAATCTTTTATATTTTATTTGTGGTGGTGAGTTACATGATTATACATCATGTATAATCAGCTCATCAGAGTATTACAAAATGGGTATATTATGTTAAACTATACCTCAATAAAGATGATTTTAAAACAGCAAAGGATAAATGCCTTAAAACTTAGAAAGTAGGGGCACCTGGGTGGCTCAGTTGGTTGAGCATCTGCCTTCCACTCAGGTCCTGATCCCGGGGTCCTGGGATCGAGCCCTGTGTCTTCGGGCTCCCTGCTCAGGGGGAAGCCTGCTTCTCCCTCTGCCCCTCCCTCCCACTCATGTGCTCTCTCTCTCTCAGAGAAACAAATAAAATCTTAAAAAAAAAAAAAAAAACTTAGAAAGTAAATAAGTAGTAACAGATTAAAACAAGACAGGAATCCATGAATCCATATTGAAAAAAAAGTGAAGGTCTGAATAAATGGGGAGAGCCAAAAGCTCTTGTTCATAATAGAAAGCCAACTAATAAATGTAGAATGAATGATGGAATCAGAAAATTACCATTCAGCAATCATCACAGTAACAGTTTGTGGTCAAGAAACATCAATGGGGGCGCCTGGGTGGCTCAGTTGGTTAAGCGACTGCCTTCGGCTCAGGTCATGATCCTGGAGTCCCGGGATCGAGTCCCACATCGGGCTCCCTGCTCGGCGGGGAGTCTGCTTCTCCCTCTGACCCTCCCCCCTCTCATGTACTCTCTCTCTCTCATTCTCACTCTCAAAATAAATAATAAATAAATCTTAAAAAAAAAATAAAAAATAAACTGATTCATAGGATTCAAATTTAAAAAAAAAAAAAGAAAGAAACATCAATGGATACTAAAACTAGTGGACGCAAATACTTAGTTTAGTAATTACAAAGGAAAAACAATTTTTCAGGGAGAAACCTGCAAGACACCCCCTTACTCAAGTGATCAAAGTAAATAACCAAATAATGAGACAAATAGAAATTTTGTGCTACCTCGAATGTTCTATTGACAGCATCACTCCTATGTATGCCAGTCCAAAATGCAAAACCTAAATATATTCATAACACCATCAGGCAGTGCAGAAAATCAACAAAGTAACTGTCCTGTAATCTTTACAAGTTTCAAGTCTTGGAAGTTAAAGGGAAACAAGCCTGTCTAGGCTGAAGGGAACTAGAGAGACATAACAAACAAGTCCATCATGTAACCCTGGATTGTTTCCTTCTGCTATAAAAGACATTCTCCGTACATTTGGCAGAACTTGAATGAAGTATGTAGAGTAGACAGCAGTAATGTATTGATGTTAATTTCCCGATTTTGATGGCTGTGCTGTAGTAATGTAGGAAAATGTCCCTCTGTGTAGAATACATACTATAAGTATTCGAGGATAATTGGGCATCATATTCATGATTTAATGAAATCCTACAAGGGTTTGGTTAACATGTTGATAATACAACTCTAAAAATTCATTGGGAAGGAAGGGAAATGGTGAGAATGCTATCAAAAAGAATGATGTTTGGAGATTATCTCCTAGAGTGCTTTTAACCGAGGGCATATATTTTAGTCTACAGCCATCCCACCCTGAACACACCCCATCTCGTCTGATCTCGGAAGCTAAGCAGGGTCGGGCCTGGTTGGTACTTGGATGGGAGAACATATATATTAGTCTGTCCTTGTCTTAACTATGATTCCTCTAGGTAAGAAAAGTATTGAATTAGAGAAAAAAAGGCTCTCTCAACCTAAGCCAAAGCCCAAAAAGAAGAAAAAGCCCACCTCGAGAGCTCCTGTAAAGCCGGAAGCGTATGATGGAAATGAAGACGAGGGCATCAGGGAGAGCTCAGGACCTGTTGAAAATGGCGTGTCGGACCAGGAGGGGGAGGAGGAAGCCCGGGAGCCGGAGTTCCCCAGTGGCATTGCCTCAGTGGGTATGTGGCCAAATCCTGTGTTTCCAGACTCTAGGAGTTAGTAGGCTGGTCAAACGAAGCCAGGTCCTTACTCAGTTTGAAACTTCTCTTCCTCTGACCTACTTACTGTCCCATCCCTTTAACTTAGGTTGTATCTTTGGTGCTGTCAGAAACTGTATTCGTTTCTTAAAAGGTTGTTTTAAGCCTCTAAACCTCTTGGAAGTGTTAAAGGGGATCTGGTGGAAGCCTGGGATGGAAACAGTGAAGGTCTTTAGAGAACACTTCTTACCAACTTGGGCAGGACAAGACTACAGGGCAAAGTGAAACCAGGGGAGTATAGAAAAAAAATTATGTTTACCTTTAAGCAGTGGTGCTTATGACCTGTTAAAATAATTAAATAGCAAAAAATATAAATAGAAGCAGTGACTCATGTTTAATTCTAAAATGGAATATTTTGATGACAGAATTAAAATGGCCAAAATCTATGGTATAAACACATCCAGACCCTTTCCATACCAAGGGATGGCTGTTGGACACATAGTTTAGGAAAATAAAGAGTTAAAAGTTTAATGGATTTATTTTTTTTAGGCTTATCAAAATACCTCTTTATCACAAAATAGTTGCACAAAATGTCCTTTACCCCTATAGATCAACAGGTGGGCTTTTTTTTTAAAAGTTCATGGTTGTGTGTACTCAGGATTGTGACTCCATATCACATACCCTTGATATTCTCTCTTGTAATTAAACATGTAATTAGTGCTTTGTCATCTAAATATGTAAGAAGTCTTTTGCCATCTGAGCAAAGTTTCAGAACTCCTGGGCCTGTGGTATAAAATTGTGGGGCTAGAAACAACTTCTCCTTAGACCAATTAGAGTTCCTGGAATACAGACGGTTTGTGAGGTGAGAAAAGGAAGACTACCCATGCTTCTTTTCCAGAGTATTTTATCTCCTATTATGGAATACATAAAGTCATACTATTAAGCCTGGTATAGTTCTTAATTATTAAAAAGAACCAGATTCTGCATTGTTGTTCTCCAAACTTTTTTTCTTTATCCCCCATGATGTAGCTTCTAGAGAACCAGTTACCTGCACTCCGGTTTCGTTAGGCTTTGAAAAGTCAAAGGTCACTGTTAATAACAAAGTCACTTTACTGAAGAAGGAGCCACCTAAAGAGAAGCCAGGTTGGTGTCTAATGATTAAAATATTTTATGAAAGCATCCTCAGATATTACATGCAACCAAGAACTCCACAAAGTGTTTGGTTTTTATTGTTGTTGGTTTTTTGTTGGGGTTTTTGTTTGTTTTTTAGGTTTTAAATATTTGTTTGTTGTTTTGATTGTTTCAGTTTTGGGTCATGTTTTTAAACAGTTTTAACACTTAAACAATTTAAACACTTTTTAATGTTTTAATGACGAAGGGTCATTTTGCAGCTGTTGGTAAGTAGGAACTTTTCTGATGCCCAGCAGGATCCTTTCAGTAGGTTACAGTCATACAATGGCCATCCAGTTTTGTGATTCTGATCAGCTTTTCTTCAGACAGTCTGTATTTTTATTACATTTCAGAATCCTTAACCAAGAAGCGAAAAGCTCGTTCCATGCTTCCACTGACTACCAGCCTGGACCACAGGTCCAAGGAGGAGCTTCATCAGGACTGTTTGGTATTAGCAACTGCAAAACACTCCAAAGGTACAAAAACAGACTTCCTTGGCCCATCCATAGTCTTCTGGGAACTAGCATGTAAGAGGTGCTTGTATATTTGTTGAATGAATGCACAAATGTCTAAAATTATTTCTATTTCTACATTCTCTTCCAGGCTTCCCTCCCCGCCCCACCCCAAAGCCAAGCTCCCCATTCTGATTCACTGTCAGCATTCCCCAGTGACTTTGAGATGCAGTGCTCTGATTTATTGTTATAAATTGAGTTGTTACCAGCCATCTATGTGCCAGAATTGGTGTGATGGCTTAAATAGCTTAGCATGAATCAACTCCTTCAACTATCGTTTCCCTGGGAAACGGTATCTTCATGTAGGAAAAAAAAACTTGCTTATTGGAAATATACCCATAATATGGCCGTTCCTTTTTTAGAATTTTGGTGGAAGTTTTTGTTTTAGAAGGTTTTTTATTTTACTTTTGCAAAGTCCTTATTCAGTATCTATTATTTTGATATTTGAGCAACTATATATTTTTTTAATTTTGAATTATACATGTTAAAACGGGATACATATGATAAATGATACTCAGAGATTCAAAAAGAATGTATATCTTTTTTATATTCCCACCCTGATACCTATTCCTTCCATTTCCCCTCAAGGCCACACAATTGCCAGTTTCTTGTTTCTCTCCATTAATATTTTATGCTCTTATATACATAGCCCTCTTTCAGGGACTTTTTAATGACTTCCTATAACTTACACACCTAATCATATAGTTTTACATTATTAACCTTACTAGAAAATTGCTCACGTGACTTTTTAAAAAACAGAATGAATATTGAATCTCTCTGTGATAGATCCTAGTGAATGTTAAGGACATTTCTTGTTAGTTTTTTTGTTTTGTTTTTTACTGCATTTAAAATACATATTGAGGGGCACCTGGGTGGCTCAGTCAATAAGCATCTGCCTTCAGCTCAGGTCATGATCCCAGGGTCCTGGGATCGAGCCCCACTTCGGGCTCCCTGCTCCGCGGGAGCCTGCTTCTCCCTCTCCCACTCCCCCGGCTTGTGTTCCCTCTCTCGCTGTGTCTCTCTCTGTCAAATAAATAAAATCTTTTTAAAAAATAAATAAATAAAATACATGTTGAATTTGGGGCTGGCTTTTCATATTCCCTTTTTCTTCCCCCCAAATCTTTATTTGAGCAAACTGCAAACTAAATTGTCTCACTGGATTTTGCCAAGGCTGAGCTTAACAAACTCATAGTCTCATATTTTGTTACCCTTGTAACCAGCAGGGGTCTCTGTTAGGGTAAATAAGAGCACAAGACTCTTCTTTTCACTGCTGAAAAAGATGTTCTGGACATATATTTGGAAAATTGGACAGAAAATAGTAACCTCGTTTTCTTTTTGAATTAGCAGAGCTAAATGAGGAGGTGTCTACTGATCTTGAGGAAAGATTTCACCTGGGGCTTTTCACAGACCGGGCTGCCCTGTACAGAATGATTGAGGTTGAAGGTGAGGCAAGTCCAGTCAACGTAACCCAGTCTATCTTTATGCTTCCCTAACTCCTCTACCTCCTTTATGGATGCCATCCTGTGGCATCATAATGGCTCGTTTTACATGTCAACTAACTAGCTTTTGAGCTCCATGATCTGCATATTCGCAAACACCCCTTGCATCGGTACTAGGACCCTGAACATACAGTGTTCACTGTGAGTATAAGTGAAAGTGAGTGGGTGGACAAGTGACTAAGTGGGCTTCACACCACATTATGAACACTCCGGGAGATGACTCTCCCCTCAGCCAGCAACAGCATGTTCTAGGAGTTTGTTCCTCTCTTTTATCCGGCCTTTCTTACTCTGGAAGTCTGTGTAGACAGAGGTTTCTGAAACATCTTCCCAACATTCTCTCTCCTCTGAACAGGAAAAGGTCACTTGGAAAATGGCCACCCCGAGTTATTTCACCAGCTCATGCTTTGGAAGGGAGATCTAAAAGGTGTTCTTCAGACGGCAGCAGAAAGAGGCGAGCTGACAGACAGTCTGGTAGCTATGGCGCCAGTTGGTATGTCTTTCAACAAAAGTGCTATCACCTGGAGGATAAGTCCACTAAAGATGGACACTCTTATAGCGCCTGGGGGGCTCAGTCTGTTAAGTGTCTGCCTTCAGTTCATGTCATGATCCTGGGGTCCTGGGATGGAGCCCCGCGTCAGGCTCCCCACTCCACTGGGAGTCTGCTTCTCCTCTGCCTCTGCCCAACCCCACCTCCCCTCCCCCGCCCCGTCCCCTGGCTCGTGCTCTCTCGCACACATTCTCTCTCAAATAAATAAAATCTTTTAAAAAGATGGACCCTCTCTTGCAGGACAGTTTGGCCGTGTCTGATAACCTTAACACAGCAATTCAAAGTGTTGGGAATTAACTGTACTCACACATGCAAAATGACAAGTATACATGGACTGTCATTACAGCAGTATTTATAATAGCAAAAGATCACGAGACCCTCTCTGTCCATCAGGAAGAGACTGGTTAAATCTCGTACCTCTAGACAGTAGAAGCTCCTGTGAAAGAATGAAGCAGCTCTGTGCATTCTAATATGGAATAGAGCTCCAAAGTGTAGTAAGTGAAAAGAATCAAGGTATACATGCACAACAGTACTTATTACTCTGTCATTTATACTTAAGTGTGTCTTCATAGATTATTTCAAAAAGGTTTCAAAAAACTAATGGTTTTCTCCAGGGAAAGGAATTTGGACAAGTTTGGGTGGGTAGATGCCAGGATAACAAGGAAAGCTTTTATGCCATACCCAGTTTTTTTAACTGTATTTAAGTATACTAGAGAGAGAGAGAGAGAAGTACCCAGGTCATTGTCGAGACTGACAGTGAATTTCACCAACCTGAATGTACCCTCGTAACCAGCACCCATATCAAGAAGTGTAACACTACCAGCACCCTGGAAGCTTCTCTCATGCTGCTCTTCATTCAGTCTCCACACACCCCAACAAGGGTAATCACTGTCCTGACACCCATACTCTTTTGTACCTTTTGAATTTTGCACTATTTTGTATGTGTTACATAATCAAAGAAAAATGATGTTTTAAAATGTGGGTATAGGGAGAGTAGATGAAGCAGATGATCTGTAATGGCAACTGAATTAGTATCTAAATGTTATACTTAATGCAGTGACTAAAACCAAGGCATTTTTAACCCAAATGTATGTATGTGCTGATTTTTTTTTCTTAAACCTTCTTCTTATTCAACCACCATCTTTTTCTTTTTTTTTTTTAATAGCTGGCTACCATGTGTGGCTGTGGGCCGTGGAAGCCTTTGCCAAACAGCTGTGTTTTCAAGATCAGTATGTCAAGGCTGCCTCTCACCTACTTTCTATCCACAAAGTGTATGAAGCTGTAGAGCTGCTCAAGTCAAACCATTTCTACAGGTTTGTATGATCCTACAGTTGAACCAATAGTTGAACATAATGTGAAATTCATCTGTTAAACAGCTCGGCTTACTGACAACCAGCACAAACCTCTGTTGTAATTAAACATCTCAAACATACAGAAATATACATACACTAGGTTAACAAACATCAATGCACCCACTACCTGTACTTAACAAATGTTAATTTTTGTCAGTGTTTGCCACTGATCTTTTTCAGAACTTCTTTATCCCTAAAGTAACACAAATAGAGAAAACGGTGTAAGACAAAAGAGACAGAATCTTGCCAACCACCCCAAAAGCTCCCTGTGCCCCCAGTTTTAAGTATAACATTCCAGATTTGGTTGAATTGCCTTTCTCCAATTCTGACCTCATCCCTTCTCTAGAAGTAACCACTCTCCTGAGATTGGTATGAATCCTTCCTGTCCAAGTTATTACACTTTCACTATAATATAACATATGGAAGCAGTGACAAACAAAAGGAATGAAGTATTTCTTGTAAATAACATATAATTTGGTCTTGTTTTTTAGCCAGTCTGATGGTTTCTGTCTTTTAATTGGAGTGCATAGGCCATTTACAATTAATGTAAATATTGGTGCGATTAAAATTTACCATCTTGCTACTTATCCCATCTGTTATTTGTTCATTTTGTCTTTTCCTGCTTTCTTTTGAATCAATTGAATATTTTCTTATCTCCAAAACTGGCTTATTAGCTATACTCCTATTCATTTATTTTATGGTTGCTTTAGGGCTTGTGATGATTAGCATTTTTAATTTATCACAGTTTACTTTCAAATAATATTGTATTACTTCTTATAGACAATGTATTTCTTTCCTTCCTACCTGTCCTTTCTGCTGTTGTCATATATTTGACATGTTATAGCCCCAGATTACACTATTAGAATTTTTGCTTTAACCTGCCATCTTTTTAAATAGTTTTTTATTAATTTTAAAATATTTTTTTAATATTTGCCCACATACGTATTTCCAGCATTTTTCATTCTCTTATATAGGTCCAAGGCTCTAATTGCTATCAACTCCTTCTTCACCTGAACAAGATCTTCACATCTTATAGTGTGATTCTTCTGGGAACCAATTCCATCAACTTTTGTTTGTCTTTTATAAAGCCTTTAATTTTGCTTTCATTTTAAAGGATCTTTCTCTGGCAGTTTTTGTCTTTCAGGGTGTCAGAGATGACATTGCTTTCTCTTACATTGTTTTTGACTTGACTACTGCATTTAATCTCATCTTTATTATATAGGAACTGTGTCATTTTTCTCTTACTATTTTTAGGACTTTCTCCCATCACTGATTTTCAGCTATTTGATGTGATGGCTTTGAGGGGACTTTCTTTTTCTTTATTCTGTTTTGGTGTGTCTTCCTTTAGAGAGTGTTGAACTCTGTTTTAGAGAGCATTAAAGTTGCTATGGATCTTGGGTGCCTGGGTGGCTCAGTCAGTTAAGCAGCTGCCTTCAGCTCAGGTCATGATCCTGGGTTCCTGGGATTGAGCCTCGTGTCAGGGCTCCCTGCTCAGTGGGGAGTCTGCTTCTCCCTCTGCCCCTCCCACAGCTCATGCTTGCTCGCTCACTCGCTCTCTCAAATAAATAAAATCTTAAAAAAAAAAGTTGGTATGGATCAGCTTGATCTTTTCATAGCTTGTTTTTAGGCTTTCTTAGGACAAGTTTAAAGAAATCTATACTCTAGGGGCGCCTGGGTGGCTCAGTTGGTTAAGCCACTGCCTTCGGCTCAGGTCGTGATCCCAGGGTCCTGGGATCGAGCCCCGCATCGGGCTCCCTGCTTCTCAGGGAGCCTGCTTCTCCTGGAGCCTGCTTCTCCCTCTCCCTCTGCCTGCCACTCCACCTGCTTGTGCTCTCTCTCTCTGTCTCTCTCTCTGTGTCAAATAAATAAATAAAATCTTAAAAAAAAAGAAATCTATACTCTAGAATTAGTTTGCCCTTCTACCTTTTGAATGCCTTGTGTAGTCAACAAATCAACTCACATGTCTGGCTGGTCGAAACACAAAAGTTCCCCAGGCCCCTGAGTGAGCTCTGGGAAGTACTCAGCTTACAGTTCCCTGACTGTTCTTTGTCCCCACCCTTAAGGAGTTTCGTGCACATGTATGGTTTAGCCAGACTCCATGGGATTCCCCACAGAGTTCTGTAGATCCTTCTCTGGACAGCTTCTTCCTTCCTATCACCCTGGCCATTAGATTCCA
Source organism: Zalophus californianus (assembly GCF_009762305.2). NCBI lineage: Eukaryota > Metazoa > Chordata > Mammalia > Carnivora > Otariidae > Zalophus > Zalophus californianus. The sequence goes on from NC_045599.1 coordinate 108,326,313, forward strand.
GTTGCTTTGTCTCTCCTCAACTCAGTGAGACTGCTGAGGTTCTGCTGGGGTTGCCTGTAGGAAGATGCCTGCAGGGGGGCCCTGACAGGGCTCACATCATTGGTTCCCTTCCCTCCAGGATGACAGTCCTGAGCTGCCTGGTACCCAGTGTCTGAAAAAATATGTATTTTGTCTAGTTTTATGGCAGGAGGGTAAGTCTGGTCACTATTACTCCGTCATGGCTAGAAGTTGATATCTCAAAATACTTCTTAAATATTGTTCTACCTAGATCATTTTAATCTAAAATACTTTAATTCCAGCTACAACTTTATGTTGGCTGCAACTCAGAAGTTGTATGTCACTTGGAAAATATTAGTTCACAGAATTATACAGATACTCTAAATGTTAACACATCTCATTATAAAATATCCAAAAAAAAAATCACATTCTTTAATACCACCATCAGTCTCTTCAGAAGAATCTTTAACTTTCGGGAAGCTGTCATGCCCAGAGTAGCAGGCACAAATTTCCTAAAATTCTAGTTTTCACTTGAAAGCTCAAATTTTATCATTGGCAACAATACTGGTGGTTGTCTTCTGTGAAGGGACAGGACTGGGGGACCCCCAGGAATCCACAGACCACACGTTAAGAACTGCTGACCTAGGTAAAGAATTGAGCTCAGCATGTGTTTTTAACTTCTCACGTAGTGCAGGAAAACGTTTTTTATAGGCTGTTGGAACACTATAAACAATACCAGAGGGACAGCTTGCCCTATCTTCTAGCCTTTTCAAATTGGCTAATACCTGTTCTTGCCTCTAGGGAAGCTATTGCAGTTGCCAAGGCCCGACTGCGCCCAGAGGACCCGATCCTGAAGGACCTGTATCTCACCTGGGGAGCCATCCTGGAAAAAGACGGCCATTATGCTGTAGCTGCCAAATGGTAAGCCTGAGGGAACAGGCATGTGTCCGAACACAGAAGAGCACGATAAGAATAATACGTTTGGGGGGGACGTAAAGTGAATAGAAAGTAAAAAGGCATATGTGTTTTAAACCCGGCTTCATAAGATTCATCAGGACCTACCTCCTTGGTATTTATATGAATCATGGTAACTATTCAGGAAACCTCAGTAGCAGACTCAGGAGGTCCCCCTTTTTCTAGTAGTGTCTTTACCATCAAACAAGGAAACTGGAAGGGAATGAAGACTCTGTTTGGGTTCAGTTCAGCAAATGTTGAGGTTCCTTTCTGTCCTTACCCTGTATGATGCTGTCACTCATTATCTGTGTGGCAGTGGAAGGGGGAGTAGGAGATGTGTTGATGACACTTTGGGGTTTTCTTTTGTATTGCAGCTATTTAGGGGCTGCTTCTGCCTACGACGCAGCCAAAGTTTTGGCCAAGAAGGGAGATGCAGCCTCTCTTAAGACGGCGGCAGAGTTGGCTTCCATCGTAGGAGAGAATGCGTTGTCCTCTTCCCTGGCTCTCCGGTGTGCCCAGGAGCTGCTTCTGGCCAGGAACTGGGTGGGAGCCCAGGAAGCCCTGAAGCTGCATGAAAGTCTAAAGGTCAGTCAGCTACTGTATCTCCTGGGATTTAAGAGGGAAGGGCCCCGAGCCCTTTTCTAGTTGAATTCCAAATGAAGAACCCCGTTGAACAAGCTGTACCAGTTAGGCAGGTATCCTTAGAAGTGTCCTGCCAGCCCTGGCCAGACGATCCCATGGAAGTACCTTGGCTTGTCAGGTGCCACATTGAGAGTAAGAGAGAATGTGGTCATTCACAGTAATTGTCCTTCCTTAGCAGTTTGTGTACCACATATATGAGCAGACTTCAATCAGCTCAGCCCCTAGGCTAGCAGTCTGGTATTTCTTCCTTGGTGTCATCAGGTCTTTGAAGAGGGAGAGGAAGAGGGATTAGCCTCTGACAGAAATCATGGTGCTCTGCCATTGCACCCCTCATTAGCTTTAAGCCATAAAGAAGTATGGTAAAATCAGTATTTTGTTAAATGTCTATTTATCCCTTTCTGGTTAAAAATGAGTAATTTACCATTGCCTTATGTGACACATCAAAACCAAGATTAACTTTTTTTTTTTTAAGATTTTATTTATTTGACAGAGACACAGTGAGAGAGAGAACACAAGCAGGGGCAGTGGAAGAGGGAGAAGCAGGCTTCCCGCCGAACAGGGAGCCTGATGCGGGGCTCAATCCCAGGACCCTGGGATCATGACCCGAGCCAAAGGCAGATGCTTAATGACTGAGCCACCCAGGCTCCCCAAAACTGAGATTACTTTTCAAAGCATCAGCATTCTTAGTTTCCAAAACACATAAACATTTGGCCGATTTTAGACAACTTTGCTGGTCAGATATTTGTAAGTTCCTCTTTCCCTAGTAGAGTTACTGGACCTAAAGACAGTTCCTAGCTAAATATTCATAGCCCAAGAAAAATAGTAGCTTTGGGGCACCTGGGTGGCTCAGTTGTTAAGCATTTGCCTTCAACTCAAGTCATGATCCCAGGGTCCTGGGATCGAGCCCCGCGTCGGGCTCCCTGCTCTGCGGGAAGCCTGCTTCTCCCTCTCCCGCTCCCCCTGCTTGTGTTCCCTCTCTGGCTGTCTCTCTCCCTGTCAAATAAATAAAAACCTTGGGGCATCTGGGTGGCTCAGTTGGTTAAGCAACTGCCTTCAGCTCAGGTCATGATCCTGGAGTCCCGGGAACACGTCCCGCATTGGGCTCCCTGTTCAGTGGGGAGCCTGCTTCTCCCTCTAAGCCTCCCTCCTCTCATGCTCTCTCTCTCTCCTTCTCTCTCTCAAATAAATAAAATCCTTAAATAAATAAATAAATAAATATCTTTAAAAAAAATAGTAGCTTTCTGAGAACTGCAAAATAAAAATGGAGACAAAAGGAGTATACCCTCAAAGATAGTGTCATTTTGTGTATTAGTTATAAGTGACCAAATCTAGAGAGAGTTTAATTTATCCATAGCAAAAAAAAAAAGTTTCCAAAATGGCTATTTAGCATTTCTTTTTTTCCTCTTAAACAGCATCCTTATCAAAGCAAGAAAACCTTTAAGCTTATGCTAAATGATGTTCTGATAATGATCAGGCTATTTTGGCTATGGGTAACAGAGACCGTCTGAAGCTTAACTGAGAAGATATTATTATATAAGGGTACACATGAATCTCATGGCAACTGAAAGCCTAGCAAAAAGAAAGATTTTCTTCTAGGGCTTCTCTGTGTGCTATTTTCTTCTCTTCCAGCTGACTCCCTCTTAAACTTACTGAGACATGGTGCCTAACATCTGCCCCAGCTCTCAGATCTACACAGCTTATCTGCTGTAGTACCTTCTGCCCATTACACTTTATTTCTGTATCCCTTAATCTAAAGTTTGGGGAGGGGCTAAGAACTGGATGAATCCAGGCCATCTTTTCTCAAACTGGGCCACAAGACTTAGGTGGCTGGCCTGCATGTGGCTTACATTATAGTGGGCAGGGTTCCGTGTTATAAAAATGTTTGCTTGGGCTCCAGGCTACTCCCAGGATCCCTGCAGAGGCATCTGGAAAAATGTCTATTAGATCACATCTTTCCCCCCCTTGCTCGTGACTCACACTGGCCAGAGGCAGCCCACTAAGGGGTTTGGTTGCTGCAGATGTAATGGGGAACACACTGAGAAACTGAGAACTCTCGAGACAGGCACTTCCACTGCATAACAGTTCCTGTCCTTTGTTGTTGGGCTCCAGGGGCAGAGACTGGTGTTTTGCCTTCTTGAGCTACTGTCCAAGCACCTGGAGGAAAGGCAGCTTTCAGAGGCCAGAAGCTCTTCCTACAACGCCTGGGCTGCAGGCACTGAAGGACCCTTCGTGGAGAGGGTGACTGCTGTATGGAAGAGTACCTTCGGCCTGGATAACCCAGAGCATTGTCAGGCAGCACTACAGCAACTGCAGAGTATCAAGTACCCATCTGCTACAAACAACACTCCCTCCAAACAGGTACCCTGTCTGCACTCTGTAGTAAGACTTCCTTAGTCCATGTCCAGTATAATAATGAAACAAGTTGAATGCCGTTTGCTTTTCAGAAAAGACCAAGGAAGGCCCAGGCAACCTGGAAAGATCCCTCCAGACTGATTAAAGCCCTTTGGCTTTGAAGTTAGCCTTGATCAGTCTTCTCTTAAAAAAAAAAGGCAGAAAGAAAGTCTAAAAATACAGAAAAGCATAGAGAAAAATAGAGTACCCGTCAACCAGAATTAACAAACGTTCACATTTTGTCATTTTTGCTTCACTGTGTTTTGGTTTTGTTTTATATATTCTTCTAGTTTTTAGTAAAAGAAATATAACAAGGTTGAAGTCCCTGGTACCCCATTTCCCTTTCCTAGCTCACCAAAGGCAGCCCCTAAGTCAGGCCATATGTATTCTTTTGTGCCTTCCTTATTTCAGTGAGCAGTTTGTAAAATCTCTCCATATTGATGCAGAGGGATAAAGCTGATTCATTGTAAGAGCTATACCCATCCTATAAATAGGTATCAGTTTGTCTACTTTTTCTTTTGAAAATGAGGGTACATTATTTTTGAGAAACAAGACTTTCTCAAATGATATATAACACTATGGGAAACAGTTTGGCAGTTTCTTATAAACTTATAAAGTTAAACATAGACATGCGGGCGCCTGGGTGGCTCAGTTGGTTAAGCGACTGCCTTCGGCTCAGGTCATGGTCCTGGAGGCCCGGGATCGAGTCCCGCATCGGGCTCCCTGCTCGGCGGGGAGTCTGCTTCTCCCTCTGACCCTCTTCCCTCTCGTGCTCTCTCTCTCTCATTCTCTCTCTCTCTCTCATAAATAAATAAATTCTTTAAAAAATAAATAAATAAATAAACATAGACATGCTCAGGAACTCAACAATCCCACTGCCTAGATATTTCACTAAAAGAAATGAAATCAGGTGTGCACACAAACTTGTACACAAATGTTTGTTGCAGCTTAGTTCACAACAACCAAAAATGAGAACCCAAATGTCCATCAGCTGGTGAACGGAAATGCAGACTATGTTTTATCCATACAGTGGACACTAAAAAGGACTGAACTAGTGGCATACAAATAGTATCAATGAATCCTGAAACTATTATGATAAGTGAAAAAACAAAGACACAAAAGACTGTATACTCTGTATTTCTACTTATATGAATTCTAGAAAAGACAAAATTTATAGTGACCAAAACCAGCTCAGTGGTTGCCAGGGGGTGGGGAGAGGGGAATGCATACAAAGGGACACATGGGGATATTTTACAATGATGAAAATGGTCTAGGTCTTGATTTTGGTGGTGAGTGTAGGATATATATACATACAGATATATGTATTTATCAAAACTCATCAAATTGCTCACTATAAATTAATCTTAATTACACTCCAGCTTGGTTGGTTGAATTACAGCTTTTAGTTCTGAAACTCACTTTTTGTTTTAATTAAATACAAATGTCAAGGCATTTTTTTTTTTTTAGCATGAGCAGACTTTAACACCAGACAAGGTATGTTACTGTGCAGCTAGATAGGAAAGTTTCTCAAATAGGGAAGCAAAAATGGTTGGCGGAGATAGGAGAAGCTTTCTTAAACGTCCACTGTCTGTACTTCTTCCAAGTGCAGTCAATAGGAATATTTCTGGTATCATCGCAGTGCTCGCTGTGGGAGATTGTTTAACTGAAACTCTGGCTCCTCCCTCCAGCTTCTGCTTCACATTTGCCATGACCTGACCTTGGCAGTGCTGAGCCAGCAGGTGGCCTCCTGGGACGGGGCTGTGGAAGCCCTGCTTCGCGCTGTGGTCCGGAGCTACGACTCCGGAAACTTCACCATCATGCAGGAAGTGCACTCAGCCTTTCTTCCTGAAGGTAAATGACCGCCCCCCCACCATCTCTGCTGGGGCATGCCTACTAATGGATGATATAATCACCACCAGTGGTATAGCCCTAGGAGGACATACATCAGTGAAAGATAGAGACCGGCCAGCTATGTCATTTACCACCCAGTTTGAATTCTCTTACCCAGGCTCCTAAGAGGTAGCCAGAATGACTGAGCTGTTTTCCTTTACCTGGCCCTACCTACCTTATCTACCTTACTTCCTTCTATAAATTTTCCTACACAGTTTGAGAGAAATAGCCATGTGCTCACAAGTTAGTTAAGAATGAAAAAGCTCATGCGGTGCTTGGCTGGCTCAGTCGGAGGAGCATGCAACTCTTGATCTAAGGATTAGAAGTTTGAGCCCCACGTTGGGTGTAGAGAAACATTTAAAATAAATCAATGAATGAATTAAAAAAAAGAGAAGCACAGCAGAAAGACATTCTTTGAACTGCACAGTCACTAAACTAAATCACTGATTTTTTTCAGAGACATAGTGGGATCTTACCTCTGAGAGCTTTAATAGGAAGATGGAATATTTTTTCTATAATGCTTTGACACATAGACTACAGCAACAAGAATGCTGTCCTAGGTCAGGAAATGTTTAGCTCTAGTTGGCTTTTGGTGAAGGGATGTGGTCCCATGGATCACCGCTATCCTTTCTTCTTGAGATCCTCTCCTTGAGTGATAGGAAACATAAGGGGAGGGACCAGATTTCTGGCAGATAAAGAAACACACAACCCTAAATCCTTTTCTTCTCCTCCTAGGCTGTGACCATCTAAGAGACAAACTAGGTGAACATCAGTCCCCCACCACACCAGCTTTCAAAAGTTTGGAGGCCTTTTTTATTTATGGACATTTGTATGAATTCTGGTGGTCTCTCTCCAGGCCTTGCCCCAAATCCAGTGTTTGGGTAAGAGCTGCTCATAGAAGGACAACTTCTGTTGAGCAAAGCCAGCAGATAAACAATGCCAGCCCTGAAGAAATAGACTCCAAAGTTTCTCAGCCAGAGCCAAGCAGGCCTCCAGAGTTAGATGTGAGACTCACAGAAGAAAGCGAGCAAATGCTGATCACTTGTAAAGAGCTTTTTTCAGAAAAGCACGCCAGTCTCCAAAACTCACAGAGAACCGTTGCTGAAGTCCAAGAGACCTTGGCAGAAATGATCCGCCAACACCAGAAGAGTCAAGTCTGTAAATCTACAACAAATGGTCCTGATAAGAATGAATCTGAACAGGTGGCAGAACAGTCCCTCTCTAGTCCTCCAAGCGAGTGGTAAGTAGTGAGTCTATACAAGGTGGAATTGGAAATACCCTGCTGAGTTCTCACATCATCATCAGATAAAAATCAGCACATGATGAGCTTGATCAGGTCACTTGCCAGCACCATAATATAGTCTGCACCGGCCTCAGAGTCCAGCATGGGTTCTAATCCTGGCTCTGCTGAGTGACCTCAGGCAAGATTCTTAATGTTTCTGAGCTTTTGTTCCCTCATCTATAATTGAGAGTACCTACTCCTACCTCGCTTGTTTGGGGAATTAAATGAAATCACAAATAATGTTAATAACAATAGCACAGACAATAAAACAATACCTTTGAGCAAAAAGTAGATTTCCCCCTCCCAAAAAAATTAATCATGTAAAATGGGGAGTTGTATTATTGCATCATTAATGAAAACCACAGTTTTTCACTGTTTTGTGCTATCCCAGAAAATACACAAAAAGGGTAGTGGTACAAAACTGCATGTTGAATTGAGAAAATCCCAAGTGATCAGAATGCTATAGCATCCTAAGCACTTCTGTTGAACATAGGGTCCAGGTGGATGACAGGAGCCAATCACCAATCACTGTAAAGCTCATCTGCACTATTACAGGGCTCTCTGCCTTGGGCATTTGTGGTGATTAACGGTTACTGATTGGTTATTATGCTGAGTGCCTTTTACCTAGATTGTCTCCCAGCACAAGGCTTAGAACAGAGTAACTAGTACCATCAATAAACTGGTAACTAGTGTTAGTAACTGAAAAAAAAAAATTAAGAAGTTTTGAAACCCTTATATATTTTTTGCTGTAAAAATACTCCCATTGGGGGAAAAAAAGACTCCCATTGAAATCTCGAGTCAGAGTTTTGAGTCACTTTTCCAGTAAGCCACCACACTCTAGGCAGCTCTAGGTTTGGTTTTAGTAACAAGAAAAACACTAAAAAGTTCTCTAATCCAGCAGCTCTTAACCTCTGGATCACAGGACTCCTTTGAGAAGCTTAAGACACTCTTCCCAGAAAAAGTGTGCATCCATATACCTATGGTTAGGAGCCCCAGCTATGTCGACTATTCCCAGAGAAATCCAGGCTTTCTGCACTTGGCTGCCAAATTGAAAACCTCAGGATCCTAAATTTTCGTTAGAATTATGTGTCTAAGAAGTGGGAATTTGGAAAATAGTGAATGGTATTTCATTTGGAAAAATTCATATCAAATTAAATTCCCTCCTCTTGACCTTTGTATTAAAAATGAGAGATAAGACCCAGCTGACAAAAGAATTTTATTTATAGGATAACAGTTAAAAGTTATGTGGGGCAAGGCATATGACTTAGGCTTTTTTTATTATTATTATTTTTACTAGTAAAGAAGAAAAAAATCAGCCACTTTCTCTGCCTGAATTAACCAAAAGGCTGACGGAGGCAAATGAGAAAATAGCTAAATTTCCTGAGAGTGTTAAGGTAAGATTTATAGCAGTTCATTTGGTAAAACATGATTTTTTTATATTATCTATTGACTATACCAAATTTTTAAGGTCATCTGATTCTTTGTACCATTTCTGAAATCTACACATTTGTATGATTAAAAATTTAGGATCCCATTGTGTCTGGTTAACTAAAATGTTTGTGAGAATGGGATTATTGACATCCCAAGCAATTTTATACCTCATTCTTCAGAGAAATGGAACAAATTTTGGAATTGGGAAGTAAAATAAAATTAAAATTGGTACCATGTATTTGATAGCTTACAGATGGATGGGTGTATTTGAATATGGCCCTGGTATTAAAGGAGAATCATGATTTGAATTAACTGAATAGGGCTCTAGAAAAAGAGTCTTTCATTTGAGAAAGGCTGTCCCAGTAGCCATCCAGTTTTGAGTGTCCTCTGTCCTCAGAGGAACTGACAAAAAGCCTTATAAAGGAAATGGCCCAGCCGTGCCTGAGAAGTTTCACCAGATGAGACTTTTGAGTTGCTGGTGCCTCTGTGCAGGTATATGTGGCTCTTCTGAAATGTTTCCTTGTTCATCCCCGTGTCATCTTTCAGACCTGGCCCTTCCCAGATGTGCTGGAGTGCTGCCTTATCCTGCTTCACATCGGGTCCCAGTGTCCTGGCAGCGTGACCCAGGACATGCAGCGACAGGCCCAAGAGCTCCTTCAGAAATACGGCAACACTAAAGTTTACAAAAGATACTGCCAGACCTTCTGCACGTGAATTTTCAAGGACCTTTAAGAAAACTGTGCCAAATTCAAAACGTATGACACCCTTCACCTTGCAGTTACACCGTGCCAAACATTCACTCTGATCCCTAGATGTTTTTGCAGTGATCTAAATATAACAAATGAGGGTCAAGTTTGAATTGACTCTATTCTACCCTTAGACATAATGGAATCGGACTTCGGACTCAACTGTGGTTTCCTCCTGGAGGAAGGATCATGAAAAGCCGGCAGTAGATATTCAGAACTAATACCTGCAGGGTGATTGTTGGTCATCTCTAAAGCCTTATGCAGGTTTCACCCAAAGAGGAGAAACTTTTTAACTACCCAAAGTGTTATGTTCTTAAACACAAGCTACCTTTATAAATACTTCCCCTGATGGTAAACATGTCGTTCTTGTTGGAGATAGAATTGCTACATTTTATGAGTTGGTATCCTTTTCCTTACTGGTTTTGTTAGCTTGGGTTCTCCCCTTCTGTCCTTCCAAAGACTTCACTTAGAATGTGAAATAGGCCTTTACCCATCATGTTGACTTTACCATCCATCTGAACTTTACGTCAAAAATTTGGTTTTATTGTTTCATCTAATTGCTTATTTAAGAGCAAATCATTTACTAAAGCATTAGAAGAACAAATAACTAAAACTCAGATGTGTCTTATCCCTTCAGTTTTATAAAATGTAATGGTGATCAAAATAGCTCAGGAAGAAATTACTGTTTCAGTGGCTCTTAATCTTTTTTGGATCACAAGACCCTTTGAGAATTAAAGCCACAGATGGTCTTTGAAGAAAAACGAATAATTCTGCATATGTAACTTTTGGATCAGTGGACTCCCAACTTCAGCATAATGGGATCCTACATACTATTTAATTGTAAAACCTGTTCATTCTCCCCCCTCCCCACCCATTATTGAGCATTCTCTTGAGGTCTTTTCTTCTCTCTGGTTAAATAGTTGAACAATGTCAGGAACAGATGTTTCTGTAATATCCCAGTTGCTGGGGTGTAAAAATCAGATAGTCTGGGGTAGGGTCAGGAGGGATCACTCTTTCCCAGTAATATAACTATTTTCTTTTGGGATTCATTGTGAAAACTTTTCTGTGTGAGTGTCCAGTTTATTTTTCAATTATTTCCTAAGTTGGAGTTGTTGTGAGCAGCAAGAATAAAATTCATTAACAGGAACTCTAGGAAGGAAAAAGTTTGAGAGACTATTATTTAAAGATCTGACCAGGGGTTTTGTTTATTTTAACTAGACCTAGCTTTAGAATTTAAAAATGAATTTAAAATTTACAAATATTGTAGAATTTAGATCCTCATGATTCTTTACACAGTAACTTGAACTTGAGGAAGAAGATGCATTGTTACCAGGGATGGAAAATCTTCTTGGCTGCAAAGATTATACATAGGCATGGCTATGTGGAGAACTAGGTATCAGTTCTACAATCTTTGCTGAAATGAACAAATGCTTCAACTTGCAGAGATAGAAAATATTTATTCCCTTCCACTTAAAGAACAGTATTATTAAACTAGAAATTCTAAACTCCTTCATGATTTATCAGAACCATCATCTGTGCTTGGAGGAATCCTACACACTGCTCGGTTACTGCTTTGGTAAGAACAAGAGTTACTACTTGACAACTAAGCAATAAAACTACCCAGAAGGTAACAGAAGTGACACGATTCCATTTCCTCCCAAACTCCTCTCCTCTTTCCCATACTAGATAATGTAGTTAAAGCCATTCCAATTTGAATAAATGGTTTTCATTTCTATCTCCCTAATTATCAGAACCACAAAGAGCCAAAGCAACAAGGAGTTGACTCAAGCTTTCTAAGTAGGTATCGCTAAGCAAATGTAGAATTAGTGTTGGTCCTTTACCCAGTCCAAACCCTCTAATACAAACCACCATCTCATTACCCAGATGATTGCTCTCACCTCCCACTGTCTCTCAACCTGCTCTTATTACTGATTCTCCATTCTTCATATACCAATGAGAAGTTTAAATTACAAATCAGATCTTACCAATTTCCTGTTTAAAACAATTATTTCAGTACTTTCCCATTGTTAGTGGAAAAAAGATCATCTTGCAGGGCTTCAAAGGCCCTGCCTGACCCCACCATTTATCTCTTGGCCTCCTGTTCTTAACACTCTCATCCTTGTTTCTACATCCCACCCACACTGGTCTCTTAGGCTGCTGGACCCCACCGAGTTTTCTTGTCATCTCAGTAGTTTTGCCCAAGTTGTTCTTTCGCCTGGTCCCTCCTTATCCATCTCTTAGATCTCAGCTCAAATGTCCCTTCTCGAAAGACCGTCCCTGAACCACAACCTAAAGGACATCAGTCTCCTGTACTTTACAGCTCACAAATTATTTTTGTGAATTAGGTACTCTTTGGCAACACAGATGTAAGCTCCAATGAGGATAGAGATGATGTCTTCCATGTGCTGTTTTATCCCTAGCACCTATTTACAGTGTCTCGTATCTAGTAGGTGTATGATGGAAACTTACGAACTTGAATAAATTAGGAAATTGAAAGAATATTCATTAATAGCTTAGACTTAAAAGACTCAACTCATTCATACCAGCACTAGCTGACAATTAGGCGTGTACTTGGTAGTCAACCTTACTAGGTTAGAACAGAAATTTAAGAACATTTGGCAATGTATGTGGAGGGGCTTGAATTCACCCATAATTAGCATTCTCTGGTTACTCTACAGGACCATCCCTTTCTGAGCATAACCAACCACTCACAAAGCCCTACACGTGTTCATAGATACTATACAAAGCAAAGTTCTTGCCAGTTCTACTAAACTTGTGCACTTTCTTTAGCAACACTTTATATAAACTGTCTCTTATCCCTCCCACTCAACAATAAGTTCCTCAACCCTTCACCTCAACATCTCTCCTGACCTAAGTCTCCTCAACCGCAGCAAAGATAAATTCCCTCTTTGAATCCAAATTTAGGACATCTGGGGCACCTTGGTGGCTCAGTTGGTTAAGTGTCTGTCTTCAGCTCAGGTCACAGTCCCAGGGTCCTGGGATCAAGCCCTACCTGCTCAGGGAGTAGTCTGTTTCTCCCTCTGCACCTCCCCCCCACTCTTGTACTCTCACTCAAATAAATAAAATCTTTAAAATAAATAAATAAATAGGGGCGCCTGGGTGGCTCAGTCGTTAAGTGTCTGCCTTTGGCTCAGGTCATGATCTCAGGGTCCTGGGATCGAGCCCCGCGTCGGGCTCCCTGCTCCGCGGGAGGCCTGCTTCTCCCTCTCCCACTCCCCCTGCTTGTGTTCCCTCTCTTGCTGTGTCTTTGTCAAATAAAATCTTTAAAAAATAAAAAAATAAATTTAGGACATCTATGCAGGCCCCACAGTCACCAGCATGCCAAAGAACTTGGCTGAGAACCACTGACCCTCACCTATGCTGCTTTTACCACAAACCAGTGATAAATAACTCTCTTCTTATATGTGAACATCCCAGTGGAAAGCCTACAACTGCTCCTATACCAGGCTTCTTGAAACTATTTTGTGCCAATTGGAAGGGTTGGAAATAGTATGGAGCCAATGCTACAATACCACAAGTTCAATTTGTCTTAAAAGTCCACTAATTAACAAGCTAATCCACCAAATGGAGTGGTCCCAGGACAGAATTAAAACTAGTTTTCCTAGTAAGGCTGAACACTCAGTCAAGGATTATAAAGTGAAGAGACAATTCCATTTACACAGTTGGTCATTAACTTCCTACAGGGGAGCCTGGGTGGCTCAGTCGCTTAAGTGCCTGCCTTTGGCTCAGGTCATGATCCCAGGGTCTTGGGATCGAGCCCTGCGTCGGGAATCTGCTTCTCCCTCTCCTGCTGCCCCTGCTTATGGTCTCCTTCTCTCGCTCACACTCTCTCTCAAATAAATAAAATCTTAAAAAAAAACAAAAAACTTCCTACAAAGTGAGACATTTTATATCAAGCCAACTTGGGGGATATGGAGACAAGAGTTTGAGATGCTTCTAGTCACTGATTGCAAATGACTATCTTCTACAGTCAGCAATTAACAGCTATGAAAGACCAAACCTTCATGCCAGTGGTTAAAAAGAAATCTTTATTTTACAAAATTAAAAACATAAATAATATTTACAAGCATCTTAAATACCAGCTTATAATACTTGACATTTTCGAATCATTTGAAATTGAGTTTTCCGTAAGCTTTTAAAATGCAAGACTATTCATCCACTTCAGTGAGTTACCAGTTTCATTTCCACAATTTCGAAGGGGTTTTTGGTTTTTCTAAATTGTCCATACTGTAGTCATTCAAAAAACAATACAATGTACTTTTTAAATGACTAGTTAAAAAAAAAAAAAATCACAGTCCTGAGCTTCCTACCCCACTTGTGGGATATTACTCCAAGAGAACTCTAACCAAATTCCTTACTGCCCTGTTTACACGTACCACTATTAACTTTTTAAAGACTCTTAAAGACTCATCACATTCCTGGTACTCACGTAACCAGTCTCCCTAACTTCTCAGGTTCGCTGAAAGGAAAAGCAGGGAGAACAAAGAGACGTGGAAAAACACAGATGACCATCTGAAATCACATTACTGAAAATATAAACTTACGGTCCAAAATTCTGATCTTATTTCATTCAAGAACAAATCCAAGATACTTTATTATGTTAAAACTTAAAATGATTTCAAATGATTGACATGTGACAGCAAATCTCGGTGGCACAATGGAACACAGACTTAAAGACACGTAAAGTGGTTAACTTAATACCCATTCTGGAGTTCCTCATGAATAAAGGGTAGACAGATTCAGAAGAATTTTGTTTTTAATAAAAGTTTTCATTATCTGGTCTTCAAAATTTCAGCAATGAGTAATTCATTTCCGCATAATAGCACATAATTAGAGACTAACAAAATGTGAGGAAAGCAAATGTCCTAGAGAAAGTTCAAAAAAAAAAGGAAAGAAGGAAAAGACATCTATAACCCACTTCACAAAAACACCATTTTGTTCCACTTTCCCTGGAAGCCCTCAGCTCAGCTGAGAATCACATCAAAAAGTCTTCATCCTCAGAGAGTAGCAAGATTTAAAAAGAAAAAGAATGACAACAAAGAGTTATATATATTTTTACTAGTCTGTTTCTGACTTGTCCTGGATATTTAAAAAGGTGTCAAATGAGCCATGGATGCTGGTGGCAGGAAGCAACTGGAAAGAGGCTTGGGGATGAGGAATAGGGAAGACTTGTTTACAAATTCAGAGTAAACTCCCCTCTTCTGGATCTAAAATAAAGACATCTCTTGTCTTCAATACAACAAAAGTCTTTCTGTCACCGCAGATGGTAGGTACAGTTTACTCAAAAGAAGCGTTTTCTCTTGGGGAGGAAGGTCAGTACACACAGTCAGCATATAAGCACCACTCTGGGATCAGGTCCGCCCTACAGAGCCTCGCCGCCATCACTGCTGCATGTTGTTGATGATAGCCAGGATGCTCATCTTCTCCTGGGCAGAGTCCACATCCTCATTCTGCTTCTGGGCCACTCCTGTGCCTAGGCCATAGAGCCGCCCACAGTACTTGGCATCATCAATACTGTCCTCAAAAAACAACTGCAGGACAGGACAGAGAACCCATGGTGAGAATCCCGCCAAGAGTCATGCCAAGTCTCAACACTACCACATCAGCACCTCCCAGTTATCTCAAAGCTCTGAAAATCTACCCAACTAGAAAGTAACTTCATAAATAAAGGCTCCAAACCTCTCCACTACATAGTCTTTTCATACTCCTTTCTTAATATACAGGCTCTCCTTTCTGAACAGACTTCTACTCTCCGTGAGTTCTTTTACTGCCAGGATCCATGGGCTGCTGCCGCTGTTTAGTATAGCCACCTCCATCTCCTCCCTTCTCTTTAACAAGCAGTGCAGTGCTTAAGAGCTTGGGCTCTACACTCACTGTGTGACCTTCAACTCCCCTTGAGCCATGGTTCCCTAGCTATAAAACGGGGTAACAGTAGGCTGTTACAAGTGAGATACTGGATATTACACACTTCAGCAGGGTATCTCAACCCTGGCCCTACTGGGCAAGGTAATTCCCTGCTGGGGGGCATGGAGAGGAGCTGCCCAGTGTACTGTAGTACTGTAGAATGTTTAGCGGTATCCCTGGCCAGTTGTGGGCCTCTCCTCCGCTTCTCCACATTGTGACAACCAAAAATGTCTCCAGACTTTGCCAAAGGAACCTCAGGGGAGCATGATGCCACCAACTTTGTTCTTCTTTCTCAAGAATGCTTCGGCTATTTGGGATCTTTTGTGGTTCCACACAAATTTTAAGATCATTTGTTCTATTTCTGTGAAAAATGCCACTGGAATTTTGATAGAGACTGCAATAAATCTGTAGACTGCTTTGGATAGTATGGACATTTTAAGAATATTAATTCTTCCACAGGCGCCTGGGTGGCTCAGTCGGTTAAGCGTCTGCCTCCGGCTCAGGTCATGATCCCAGGGTCGGGCTCCCTGCTCAGTGAGGAGTTTCCTTCTCCCTCTCCCTCTGGCCCTCTCTCTGCTCCTGCTCTCTCTCAAATGAGTAAAATCTTTTTAAAAAATGAATATTAATTCTTCCAATCCATGAGCACCAAATATCTTTCCACTTATTTGTGACTTCTTCAATTTCTTTCATCAATGCCTTATAGTTTTCAAGGTACAAGTTTTTTACCTCCTTGGTTAAACTTATTCCTAGGTACTTTATTGTTTTTGATGCAGTTGCAAATGAGATTGTTTCTTAATTTCTTTCTGATAGTTCATTACTAATATATAGAAATACAAGATATTTGTAACTGATTTTGTATCCTGAAATTTTACTGAATTCGTTAATTAGTTCTAAGAGCTCTTTGGTCGACTCCTTAGAGTTTTCTATGTATATCATGCCCTCTGAAAATAGTGACAGTTTTACTTCCTCCATTCCAATTTGGATCCCTTGTATTTCTTTTTCTCGCCTAATTACTCTGGCCACGACTTCCAATACTATGTTGAATAAAAGTGGCAAGAGTGGGCATGCTTGTGCTGTTCCTGATCTTAGAGGTAAACTTTGAGCTTGTCATGGAGTATGTTAGCTGCCAGACATTTGATAATTCACAGAAATTAAGCGTAAAATAAGTGAGTGTTCAAACAAATGTGTTCATATTAGAGAAATCAGAAGAAAAGCAAATCACTGCAAGAATGAGAACTGCTAAGAACACCAAGTACATGTCTAGACTTGAATATGCTGAGGAGCCTCCATTTCAGGATGTCTTTGCTTCCCCAACTACATTTAATATACTGAACATCATAATAAACAAACAACTGCTTTCAAACTTGTCATCAACTTCCGTCAGAACTACAGATTTTCAACAAATCTCAGCCCACAAAGATAACCCACCTCCTTACCTCTTTCATCCTGAAGAACGCCATTCCTGTCAGCAGCGAGTCTGAGCCTGCCTGGTGTTGCCTTCCAATTCTCTGCAAATCCAGCTGATCAGCAACTTCCTGAAGACCGCCCTGCAGATGTAAAGAAAACAAAGATAATATTTCAGACCCACCACTCCTTCACTGGAGTCAACTAAGTCCACTTTTTAGTTTAATTCTTTTGGCGATGACAAGTGGGAACAGGCCATTTACTAAGGCCTTACCCCAGCAATATTCCCTTTCTAGCCCTCCAAACAATACACTGTGTTATATTTCACTGTTCACTCCTTTCTTTTATATATCATTAATTGTGTCAGACCTCTGCCCCGTAAGCCCTAACGGCTATAAAACGAGATTGAGGATATAAATACCAATCCAATTCTAGACAGAAAATCTCTTATGTCAACAATTTATTAGGGTGCTGAGTTCTTGAACTATCTAGGGTTAAGAACCCCTCTGAGAATCTGGTACACTACAGACCCCATGCATAACAAACTACACATACGCTTCACATTGCCAACTGTTTCACTAGGTTTGTGGGCCCTAAGTGAAGAACGCCTCCCTCAGAATAAGAGAAGCAGAAGGCTCCCTTTATGCCCGGATTAAAGACATTCACCACACAGGGTGCCTGGGTGGCTCAGTTGGTTAAGCGACTGCCTTCGGCTCAGGTCATGATCCTGGAGTCCCAGGATCGAGTCCCGCATCGGGCTCCCTGCTCAGCAGGGAGTCTTGCCTCTCCCTCTGACCTTCTTCCCTCTCATGCTCTCTCTCTACCATTCTCTCTCTCTCTCAATAAATAAATAAAAATCTTAAAAAAAAAAAAGACATTCACCACACAAATCCCTGTGCCAATTAGCTCTATATACACCCGCTCCAGCATAATGTTGGCACCTAGCAGGCACTGAAGAACACATAAGTAGCAATAAATAAAAAATAAATACTAATAATTTCTAAAAATAGTGATAAAGCAAAATGACAAGCCCGTTTTGTCTTTTTTTTTATTGTTAAGAAAAATATTGTGTACCTTAAGATTTTTGCAACTCTTCATCAGGTATTTCACATCATAAATGGATGGGAAAAAAAGGTTCAGAATATGAAAGAATTCATGTTCCTCTTCTGGCAAACGAGAATCCGTAAGTAACTTTACCATGTAGCCAAAATCATAGCCACTACAAGAGAGAATGAGGCAATGAGGTGAAAAAGCAGCAATTACCAGGCCCCAGAGTTCAACTGCTTCATTTCTCAAAACTTAATGGTGCTACCTTGTGAGTAACTTTCAGTCTTCCAAAGTACTTTATCCTACCATAATCTGAACTTTCCCTTAAATAACAACAAACCAGACTAATATGAGAGACATATAAGAGAACCCTAGGAGTTATAAATGTGGGTTTTATTCATCATAAACTTCAGGCCAGCCATTAAAGACCAAGAAAAAGATGATCAAGTGCTTCGATCCTCCCTACCCTCCATCATTCCACTTGGAACATACCCACTGATAGCCATGTGACGGAGCCTAGTACTGCATTAAACAAACCAGTATGAGCTCCAAAGTATTTTTTGAAAAACTGAAACATGGGCAACTTACCATTTGAACTCCATAACTGCTTCACAAGTGACCAAAAGAAGATAGCCAATAGGACTGCAGAAATAACATAAGCATTCAATTCCCTGCTCCCAAAGCAAGAGAAATACACATTATCTGGGACTGACCTATGAAATGAAAGCCATTTGACATTGTCACAGAGAACCACCCCTGATGTCATAAGCAGCTCTGCAAAGTGCAATGTGTCAATCCCCTCCTCTTCATGCTTCTGAAATTGCAGTCCAGAGTTAGCAAGGAGATCTATGGAATCCTGGGAGTACATGTCCTCTCTAAAAAAGAAGGTATTCACTTCTTAGCTGGTGGATAATCTAAGAGAAGTAATGGGCAGCAATATCAACATCATCTTATAATTACAGAACAAGTATTCTCGAAATGCTTTCATAATTTAAGAATAGATTAATTCATTCTTTCCAGTACTCCAGCAAGCATGCAAAGTAGATAATCTTATCTCTGTGGCTGATGGAAAAGTGAGATTTGCCCCCACAAAATAAATTTCTTAATTATGAAAGATCCACATTTCCCCATTGTTTATTTGTGTTTGTTTTTAAAGGTTTTTATTTATTTCAGAGACAGAGAAAGAGCACAAGGAGGGGGAGCAGGAGAGGGAGAAGCAGTCTCCCCCGTGAGCAGGGAGCCTGATGCAGGGCTCGATCCCAGGACCCTGGAATCATGACCTGAGCTGAAGGCAGATGCCTAACCAACTGAGCCACCCAGGCACCTCAACATTTCCCCATTGTTTACAGAAAAACAGAATCAACCAATACAAAAATATTTAGATTACCAGAAAATTTTTTAAAATGTTCTTATACTGTTACATCATAGAAATAACTGTTAATAACTCAGTTTATGTATCCTTGAAGGCTATTTTCTCTACCTACACATACACACCTCCATCCCTATATCTACACAGCACAGACCATCTTTCCAGACCAATGCTCATAGATATACCACATCCTTTGCAACTCTGGCATAATATTCCACAGCAAAGATACATCCATCAATTTAAACAGGAATATTTACAATACCATGTATTACAAAAGTAAGGAAATAAATTATGTAACTCCCTTTCCACTAGATTTCACTGTTTTTTCATCTGTTTTTCAGATAAACTTAGGACAACTCGGAAAAAGAAAAAAACAAACAATCTTAAATTTTTTCTACTAGGGAGCCTGGGTGGCTCAGTCGTTAAACGTCTGCCTTCAGCTCAGGTCATGATCCCAAGGTCCTGGGATCGAGCCCCACATCGGGCTCTCTGCTCCGCGGGAAGCCTGCTTCTCCCTCTCCCTCTCCCCCTGCTTGCGTTCCTGCTCTCGCTGTCTCTCTGTCAAATAAATAAAATCTTTAAAAAAAATTTTTTTTTCTACTAAATTAAAACCAGTGTTGGGCGCCTGGGTGACTCAGTTGGTTAAGCGACTGCCTTCAGCTCAGGTCATGATCCTGGAGTCCCAGGATCAAGTCCCACATCGGGCTCCCTGCTCAGCAGAGAGTCTGCTTCTCCCTCTGACCCTCTTCCCTCTCGTTTTTTCTCTCATTCTCTCTCTCTCAAATAAATAAAATCTTTAAAAAAAAAAAAGTGTTGAATCACATTGTTTCACCTAAAACAAGCACTGTTTTAAACACATACATAAACTCTACAATAACAAACAACCCTTATTTTCCTTTGTGTATTAATTACCATTAAGGCATAAATAACAGGCTTTGGCAATGGACTAAAAAAAAAAAATGCAGTTAAAGGAAAGATCCAGATCATCACCCCAAATTATTTCTGAACCTCAAAGAAATCTCCAAAGCACATGAACAATCAAAAAATTATTCCTGAGTTATAATGCTCCTGGTGCCGTTAAAAAAAGCACTACTTCAGTACTGTGGCCCACTCAGAAATACACTAAAACTACCTCATACAATCAGCAAAATGATAGTCTCTCCTAAATTTTCCCCTTAAAAAATTACATCATCCTGGGGCATCTGGGTGGCTGTCAGTTAAGCATTCAACTTTTGTCATGATCTCAGGGTCTGAGATTGAGCCCTGCACCAGGCTCTGCGCTGACTGCAGACTCCCTCTGCTCCTCCCCAACCCTCCCCCGCACGCACATGCATGCTCTCGTGCATGCTCTCTCAAAAAAGAAAAAAAAAAATTATATCATCCTCAAAAAATTAAAAACAGAACTACCAAATGATCCAGCAATCCCACTTCTGTGTATATATCCAAAAGAATGAAAAGCACGGTTGCGAAAATGTTTGCACATCTATCTTCATAGCAGCACTACTCCCAACAGTCAAGAGGTGGAAACAACCTAAATGTCCATCAATGAATGAACAGATAAACAAAATGTGGTCTAAATATACAATGTAATATTATTCAGTCTTAAAAAGGAAGGAAATTCTGCAATATGCCACAACATGGATGAACCTTAAGGATATCATGCTAAGTGAAATACGCCAGTCACAAAATGACAAATACTGTATGATTCCACTTATATGAGGTAGCTAAAACAGTCAAATTCACAGAAACAGAAAGTAGTAATGGTGGTTCACCAAGATCTGGAGAAGAAAAAGGAGAGTTGTTCAATGGGTAGAGTGTCAGATTTACTCTACTCAGATCTGATACCCATTTTTAATTGGGTTGTCTTTTTACTGCTGACCTACAAGAGTTCTTTAAGGGGGACTTTACTTTCTGAGATTCCTTATTCCATCCTCTATTTGAATGCTGTGCCCAACCCTTACCTGGTTTCAATGGAAACAAAACTTCATATTAATAAAATCAGTTAGAAATCACAGTCTGCACAAATGTAGCGGATCTAAGAATAACACTGAGAAATGTTTCAGACACTTACGTAAGGTTAAATTTGAAGTTGAACTGCCAAGTGTTGATTCCAGAAGGGTATTCTCCCTTTTCATTTGTGAATGTAAGGCCCAGCTGGATAATTTTTAAAAGGTCAACATTGCACCGTAAAAGCTGATACTGGTAATCTATGGAACTACGAAATTCACCAATTGGTCGTACCACAACACCTGGAAATTCTGTGTCCTAGAAAAGGAAAAGGTCTCTCATCATAAGGTTTCACAAAACAGTAGATGCTGAATTGATCATTCTTAAATATTATCTTAATTTATAAAAGTTATGTGATAAGACCCAAGCTTGGGCACAAATACCTATATTAAAATACTGATCTCATTGATATCTACACAAATAGTACTAGAATCATGAAGTTTTGCGCAGCAACTTGGAGATCCTAGGCAGGATGTGAGTTAGAGTAGGTGACTAACTACAGATCAATTAAGAACATTTTACATTCATATACAGTGAATTAAAAAAAGTTTAGGTTGAGAGGCGCCTGGGTGGCTCAGTGGGTTAAGCCGCTGCCTTTGGCTCAGGTCATGACCTCAGGGTCCTGGGATCAAGCCCCACATCGGGCTGTCAGGGTCTCTGCTCAGCGGGGAGCCTGCTTCTCTCTCTCATGCCTCCTCTGTGCTCTCCCTCTCTCTCTCAAATAAATAAATATTTAAAAAAAAAAAGCTTAGGTTGAGAACAATGAATGAATAAAAATATAAACAGAGGGAAATGAAACAGCCATTCAGAAAAAAAAGTAGCTACATTTACCAGGAGTAAAAAGCCTGGAACAAGATCACAGACAGTTTTAAATACAATGCTAAAGACTTACTGCTTATGAGTAACAGGGACTAAAGCAAACTAGACAGTGCACAGCTCCTCTAGAAGAGGCCCTAATATCACCATGACACACATCTGCCTCTCCAGTCACTCAGTATCAGGCAGGACTGTGAATCCTATAATGCCAGATCTTCCCATTTTTTTCCAGAGATGCCAGATATCTGGTCTTTAAAGGAGATCTCTTAATTTTTACATGCTGATAGCTAATTTTTAAAAACCATTTTTAAACACTGTCAAATTCACCACATCTGTGGGACAGATATGCCCTATGGGCTGACATAACTTCTGCCTTAAACACTATTAAACACAAAGTAACATTACAGAAAATCTAAGCTACTAGAGGTTACATCCTTCTCAGACACACTGACTACCTTGATGTTTCATAAAAGCATCACAACCTTCCACCAAGTTTAATTTACCATGGCTTTAGTATAATCCTTGCTTTCAAAAATCTCACACTGAATATCCCCTAAGTCCATAGTAGAAAGCGAGTCAAACAGAGCTGAGCTCTTTACCATGGCAATATAACTGTAACTGAGCACAATTTCTCGGATCTTCCTCATCTCTTCTTCTAGATTGCTGGCCCAGACTTCACAGATAACCTGACTGTTCTCCACAAGTGCTGCAGGCATCTTGAAGAAACTTGAGAAGTCGCTTTCAGCTGAGAGGGGGGAAACCGATGCTTGATCTGATCTAGATTCAAAAACATTATTTTAAAATCACATAAATTTACACACTGGCATAATGTCAACAAAACAAAGATTAAAAAAAATCACTTCATCAGTTTAAGCTAAAACATTAAGACTATTATATTTATCTTCATTCTCCATTTTATACGGTGGGGAAACTTGCCTTTGTCAAGACAAAGATAGACACACACACACACACACACCCCATACATACACACACAGTTCTTTAGCCCAAAGAAACTAAAATTACTTAAGAAATCTGAAGACACTGGGGTGCTGGGCTGGCTCAGTTGGTAGAACATGCAATTCCTGATCTCAGGGTTGTAAGTTTGAGACCCATGTTGGGTGTAGAGATTACTTAAAAATAAAACAGGAAGAAAGGAAGGGAGGGAGGGAGGGAGGGGAAGAAACTTTTGCCCAAGCTGCCCTTTAGCACAGAAGTGAAACCACTACCCTAAACCAGTATTTGAGCCCTTTTCAGACTATTTAAGACTAAAATAGGTCCCAGTGACCACAAATATTCCCTTATCTATGACTTTCACAACACTTTGCACAGAGACCAAATCATGGAAACATTTTTAAGGAATCACTTTAGCCAGTTTAAATGTACTGGGGCTGGGGGGGGGCGCCTGGGTGGCTCAGCCGTTAAGCATCTGCCTTCGGCTCAGGTCATGATCCTGGGGTCCTGGGATCAAGCCCCACATGGGGCTCCCTGCTCAGCGGGAAGCCTGCTTCTCCCTCTTCCCCACTTGTGTTCCCTCTCTTGCTGTGTCTCTCTCTGTCAAATAAATAAATAAAATCTTTAAAAATATAAATAAATAAACAAAATAAACGTATGTACTAGGATCTCTGAAAGTCTGAAAGAATGTAGACCTAAACTCTCATACGTAAGTCTTAACAACTACATCGTGAATATGGTCATGGGACTCCTCCCTCTGCCCCCTATAAAAGGGTTAATTCTTTTTCTCCACAATCCAAAAGTCAAATATAACTAGAGGCAATTAACTAACTTAATATAGTGCCTCTTTAGACTTGTGCAAATAGATCATGAAGTTAGGGATTTAAGTGGTAAAAACCAACCCCATCTGCTAATTTGAAACTTTAACTACCACAATGAAAATAAGAATTGGAATTATTAATGTCTACTTTTAAACACATAATAATATAAAGAAACTAAGAAATTCAAGAACAGGAATAGAGAAGACGGCAAGTGTAAATAATTCAACCAGAAAGCATAATGAGTTATAGTTCATATTCTGGGAGTAAACTATGGAAGGGAACTGTATTCTGCAAGATAAAACTCAACATGATTCAGCTTCAGAGTAATGCTGTTACTATAATAATGAGATGCTTAGTTACAAAAAGACCAGAGAAGTTTATTGTAATGGCCTTTATTTAAAAAGGCAACCCCACCACATGGACCCTCAACATAAGAGTGGGCTACAGTATATAGATATATATTCAGAGGAAAATTCCTAGAAACAGTAAAATTAATCTTTACTTCCTACTTTCAAGACAGGCAAATGCAACAATAAGAATCTAGATCAAAACAAAATTGTCATTCTCAAATGTCATCATTTCTCTGAGAAAATTCTGAGAAACTGATCTTTTGGTTTGTCAGCAACCCTGAAAGATTCCATTTATTTAAGGTACCCAACACTTCAACAGATGTTTTTCTGAAATTATAGGAGACTGACTATAATTACTCTGAAACTTAAGTAGACTGTGGTAACTTCCTAACAAATGTGGGTGGACACTTTTTTTTTTTAATTCCAGCAATTTTTTTTTTAATTTTGTTTATTTCTTTGAGAGAGAGAGAGACAGCATGAGAAGGGGGAAGGTCAGAGGGAGAAGCAGACTCCCTGCTGAGCAGGGAGCCGGATGTGGGACTTAAGTGATCCTGGGACTCCAGGATCATGACCTGAGTCAAAGGCAGTCACTTAACCAACCGAGCCACCCAGGCGCCCTGGGTGGACACTTCTTAAAGGCAGAAACCATCTCTTCTCGTTTCAGTCCTGTACACAATGGGCACAAATTAAAGGCTTGCAAATGAACAAATAAAGAACATCCGTAAAGGGCAGAAGTTCAAACTGAGTGTGGAGTAAATTCCATGATATGACCATAATTAAGAAAATGTTTGGACTGATTAGATTCTAAACTGTGTTTAAGATTTAAGGTTTTCCCCTGCAGGAGGGCAGAAAGCCATTTCTATGCCCATTAATGTTAAATCAGCACCACTTCACTTCCTTATTTTCCTAACTTAAACAATGTACTTCCTT